>NW_027040577.1:1130000-1827500 GCF_037179485.1 Ochlerotatus camptorhynchus | reverse complement strand
CATTAAAACATCTTTCATTTGAAGGGTCAATCGTAAAAATCGGTCAAGAGAAAAAGAAATTAAAAAAAAATGATTTTTTGGACCACCCTAACACGGAAATGGTCACCCTAATGGCGCAATAAAAAAACACGAGTCTAATATTTTTTGATAAGGAAGAACTATACCAATTTTCATGAAATTCTGAGACCCACTATAACTTTTTTCTATGGAATTGCTGATATTTAAAATTAAAACACTTATTTTCACATTTTTTCTGTAATTCCATATAACTCGAAAACAGTAGGCTGTGGAGTTTTGGCTTCTTCAGATGAGTTGTTTATTTTATCAAGATAAAAAAAAACTTTGCTGTAGAAGTCAAGTCTTCAAAACGCCATTTCAATGCATTAAAAAAAGTTATAGAAATGATACATGCTCCACTAAAATGATGAAATCCCAAAAACATCAAAATATACATCTTTAAAATTTTGATATTTTGTTTATCGAGTATTAATTACTGAAAATGTCAGGTTGCGATTTTTTGCGCTTTAGGAGATATTAAAGTTCAAAAATTGTTGTTTTTTTCGGTTTTTCAACAATATCTTTCAAATTTGAAGCTTAAACCAGTATGTTTCTTCACAAAAGTTATTTATTTAATGCATTTGCATAAGAGAAAAATATAACACTATATGGTTGTCAGAAAGAAAAAAACATATTTTCAACATTTTTTTTTCTTTAACTCGGAACTTGTTATGTGGAAATTTTACGTCTTCAAAAGAGTTGTTTATTTCGTCAAGGCAAACAACTTTGCGTTAAACATCAAGTCTCCAAAACGTCAGAGAAAGAAGTTAGATTATGGCGCCATCTTTGCGGAAGAGATTTGAACTATTTGTTTATGTCAATAAATGGTCCTTATTATGATGAGAAACTTTAACGGAGACACCAAGTCGCGGAAATGCTTCGTTTCGGCACAGACAAACAGACGTAACTCTTAGAAAAACTTGTTCTTGAAAACATAGTATCTCAAAACATATAACCTCAGTAACGACATCTCTCTGGCTTCTCGCGGAAAATAAGCTTGCTCGCTAACTCGTAAACAATATTGCATAGAAGTTCTATAGAATATATATAAACGTCAAAGTGATCCGATGCCAGCGCTGCGGCGAGTAGTTCGCGGAACTGATAATATTCAAATCAACCGTTAACTGCATGAACGAATACACACAATGAAGACTTACGTCTGTTTGTCTGTGGTTTCGGTGTTATTAATTCTGCTCCGCTAGATTTCATTTTGGCCCAGTGTGCACTGGCATGAAAAAAGTTTCCCGCTTGCTCTGACCCATTTTATAAATATAAAAATTGATAAATTGCAAGCACTGATGCAAAATGTCCCATATGCACGCTGTGATGAAACTAATGTCAGATAGAAAGGTAAAATTTAAAGATTGATTTTATAACCATTCAGAAACACATATGTATCTTATGTGACATTTTCAACTAAACGTGGAATCCATTTGAGAATACCTTTTTCAGAAGGGGCACTTTAGTGAATGACGTGCCGCATCCAGCCAGGATTATTTTCCAACCATCGAGCTGAATAATTGATTGGTTGTCATTTAAGCTCAGTAACGAACGGAATGCAGCATTTCCAATATCCATTGTCTAACTCTGATATGGATAGATGCTACAGCAGTATTGAATACAAAGTAGATTTTTTTCCACATCCGGATTACCATAACAACCATCGAGAGCTAACAAACCATTCAACACATTTGAAGAGTGGCTACACAGTTGCCCATATGTGTCGTACTGTGCCGTGTAGTTAAAAGACACGTGGATTGATTACTGCTTCGAGCGCTTGAAGGCCGAGAAGCTATCGCTTCTAATCGCAAAAACATCCCACGTCAGTAAGGATCCCACCTACGTTTGGAGCATTTATCAATCTCTTGAACATCACACGAAGATAACCGAGAGTAGAACACAGTTGTTTGATGTTCCCAGCACGTTATGATCTAATGCTTTCGTGGACTCGGTACGCCGCATAAGCACATGTGAGTATCTGGAAATATGAAGTACCTACCCCAGGATAAAATGAAAGATTACAATCAGGGCTGTGGGGAACGAAACTTACATATGCTTCGTTGCTGGGATCAAACGCCACATGTTAAGAAGGGGAGCCGGCTTAACAGCAAGGTAATATGCGGTGGTAATGCTTTCTAGGACTCACTCAAGCAAGTAAGCGGACAATTTTCTGTCGGCTTGAGCTTAATTAGTCGTATAATCCTATATCGCTACCAATGTGGGTTTAATGAGCGATGTTTGAGTACATTCATTAAATTAAGAGGAAGATTAAGTTGCCTTATTGAAGTTTGAAAGCAAACGTTTTATTTTTGCAAAGCATCTGCAATTCAATTTCATGATTTTAAATTTATATTATTGTGTGAATTTTTCACCCTTCTTACATACAATTGTATAGCATACATAGGGTTAACTACCCCAATTTCGGCCTATTAAGCACAACCCGCCTTAGTCTTTCTTAATCTAGTGCAGTTTAGCACCAAACGGAATGTTATAATTACTGATGGCTTCCAAATATATTTACCTTTCTGTACGTACCGTAAGATTTGATAAAGAGGAACCAATCGTTGAGATATTGTCAAAAGTCTAACACTGCTTCTTGACGCCAAACTCGGCCTACGGATTCTAAACTCGGCCTAACGCATTGAAACGCCATTGGAACGCAAATGAATTCACTTCGGGCTATCGGATGAAGATAAAAATTGATTCGGTCGGAGCGCTGCTTTTGTTTTTGTGAATTATAGGTGCAAACCTTCATATCACGCGTTCTCATTGACTTCGTTCGGTAGCTTATTAACTAAAGTATCGTACCAAACTCATAATTGACTTGTTAACTCAGAAATCATGGAAAAATTTAGTGATGCACGATAGGCTCAAAATGGGCGATTAGGCCGAAGTAGTTCTCTACACACTTAGAAAATATCTCCGACTTCGGTATTTTTTTTTTACTGAAACTATTCGGTAACAGCAAAAATAACAATTCTTTCGGTAGTTTTATCAAATTTTACCGAAAAACCTTTAAAAATAGGCATAATGTTGTGGTAATCTTTTGCTTTACCGAAATTCGTCTAAAATTCACCGAAAATATTGTAAAACTTTTTAATTGCCGTACACTGTAATTTTTTAACCGAAATATTGTAAATTAGGACAACGTTTTACCGAACTATCCGTAACTCAGCTTTACCTTGTCAACCATTTTAATTTTCATATTTCACGTCAACTGCTGCTTCGAGAAGTTTCTTTTTTAAATAAAAGGGAAAAAACAGTGAAAAAAACATGGAAGCGGTATTTAATGATCTGCATCAGCTGGATGAACGTCTGGTACACATTTTCCGTAAGTAATACACTTGCATTTGTCTAAAAGTTCTTCCTTTAAGATTGCAATTAAATGTTTTCTGTGCGGGGCTGAAGTTCCAAATTACGTTTCCGGTTTGCAGCGTCACATCACTGAACATATCCGGAAAAATGAACTCAATCCTTCTCAGGTGTATTTTGATTGCACTTTTAATCATTGCGGCTCCCGTTACGGAAGCTTGTATGCGTTTAAACGGCATATTTTAGAAAAACATCCAGCTTGCACTCGCCAAAAGTCTCAGAGCCAAGAACCTCAAATTCAAAACAATATGAATCATTCAATCTTGCCACCGGAATATACGACAGATGCAAACAATGAAGATTTGGATCCCAACATCTCGCTCAATGAAATTAAAAGGATAATTAACATCAGCATTTGCAAAATAACGTACGATGTTGGACTCCCACAGTCTCAAATATCAGAATTTACAAAAACGTGTGAAGCAGTTGTAAAGAATGTAACGGAGTACTTAGAGGCAACTACTCTGAAGTTTTTGAACTCCCAAAATTTGTTTCTCAATTCAGAACAAACTGTTTCCTTGCGTAACTTGTTTCAACTAAATCAACTGTTTGATCAGGTTAACACTTTTCAAAAACAGAAAAAGTTTCTGAATGAATTATCAGTATCAGCTCCGGTTTCAAGGGATATTTTGTTGAACCGTCGAGAAGATGTTTGCCACATCAATTCTGTGCCTAAAACAATCCTGGTAAACGAAACTGCATCATATATCAGCCTGATAGATACTTTAAAGCTGATTTTTCGGAATCCGGAGAATCGGAAGCATCTGGAAGAGGCTTTTTTGTCGTCCGAGAGCATTCCATGTGTAACCGAATACAGCTCTTTCCACTCCGGCGAAACGATCAAAACCAACGAATATTTTCAAAAATTCCCTAATTGCGTTCGTTTAAGTATCTATCAAGATGACGTTGAACTTGGCAACGCTTTGAGCTCAAGAGCGGGGATTAATAAAGTTTCGAACTTTAGCTTCAAAATCCAGAATTTTCCAGAAAAGTGGAATAGCTCCACAAGGACGGTATTCCCACTAGTGCATTGCACGAGCATCGATGTGAAGAAAAACGGATATGCCAGAATCCTCGAACCATTGATTTCCGATTTAAAGGCACTAGAAGAAGGAATCGAAGTTTATTATGGAACCGAAAAATTTATGCTGAAAGCAGTTATGACCATATTTTGCGGTGATACGTTGGCAGTTCACGACGTTTTCGGCTTACTTAGCCCAAGTGCTAATTTATTTTGCAAAATATGCCAAATAACCAGAAAAAAGTTTCATGAAGATCCATTTTCAGAGCATGCCCTCAAAGATAAAGACTGGTATGACCAACATCTTTCTTTGGTGCAGAATGGATCAATAACTCCTAAAGAATGTGGGCTAAAATGTTCAGGATCTGTTTTTAACGATTTACAATATTTCCACATTACTGATAACTTTGCTCTGGATGGAATGCATGATTTAGCGGAAGGAGTAATTCCTCTGACGATCCAACTGGTTTTATATCATTATCATTATCATTATGGTTTTGGCTGCATAAAGGGTGATACGGTCAAAATTTGGTCAATATCAACTTGACGTATTTCTTTCAATTTTGCATTTAAAAAACCTGAACACCCCTCATTTTGAAGGTGTGTGTGTGTAGAATGTTGCTCCTATTTTGATTTTGGAATTCACTCTTCAGTTGTCAAAATGCCGTCCAAGCAAGAAGAGCAGCGTATCAAAATTTTGCTCGCGCATCGCGAAAATCCGAGCTACTCGCACGCAAAGTTGGCAAAATCGCTAAAAGCTGCCAAATCAACCGTTACAAATGTAATTAAAGTGTTTGGGGAACGTTTGTCGACAGCCAGGAAGTCTGGATCGGGGGGCAATCTAAAACCGGAAGCCACTGAGACGACAAAGAGAGTTGCCGGTAGTTTCAAGCGAAACCCTAACCTCTCTCTCCGAGATGCCGCAAATAAGCTGGGTGTATCGTCTACAACCGTGCATCGAGCCAAAAAACGAGCCGGACTATCGACTTACAAGAAGGTAGTGACTCCAAATCGCGATGATAAACAAAATACGACGGCCAAAGCGCGATCCCGGAGGCTGTACACGACGATGCTGACGAAGTTTGACTGCGTGGTAATGGACGACGAAACCTACGTCAAAGCCGACTACAAGCAGCTTCCGGGACAGGAGTTTTATACGGCAAAAGGAAGGGGAAAGGTAGCAGATGTTTTCAAGCACATGAAACTGTCAAAGTTCGCAAAGAAATATCTGGTTTGGCAAGCCATCTGTACCTGTGGCTTGAAAAGCAGCATTTTCATAGCTTCCGGGACTGTCAACCAAGAAATTTACGTGAAAGAGTATTTGAATAAACGTCTGCTGCCTTTCCTGAAGAAACACGGTTGTTCCGTACTGTTTTGGCCGGATTTGGCATCTTGCCATTACGGTAAAAAGGCCATGGAGTGGTACGCCGCCAACAACGTGCAGGTGGTTCCCAAGGACAAGAACCCTCCCAACACGCCAGAGCTCCGCCCAATTGAGAAATACTGGGCTATTGTCAAGCGGCACCTAAAGAAGACAAAAAAAAACTGCTAAGGGCGAGCAGCAGTCCAAGGCAAACTGGCTTTCTGCGGCGAAGAAGGTGGACAAGGTGGCTGTACAAAATCTGATGGCAGGGGTCAAGCGTAAGGCCCGGCAATTCGGATTTGGAAAAGCGGAAGCCTAACTGAATATTTTTCCTGAATTTTATACTAATTGAACTTGAAAAAGAAATTTAATTTGATTTTTTAAATAAACGATTTCACCGATTTACACGCGTTTTCCCTTGACCAAATTTTGACCGTATCACCCTTTATCAACATTTTCATGCATACATTTATTTTAGGCACTTTGGTTCCATGCACATGCTCGCGGAATAAATCGACATGCTGGTCGAATTCACTATCGCATGGAATATTTGGCGAGGAAATCAGACGAACGAGTTATCAAACGGCGTCGGATTGAGCAACCAAAGGTTAATCATCAGGAAGAGAATGCTTCTGCAGTCGAAGAGCCTTGCCTTCAAGCTATCAAATTGCTGGTAGACCTGAAAATCTGTTTATTTCGGGTTAGTTGGAAATTCATTTTTCTTACGTTTTTTTTCATCAGATTCAGGAGTTGAAATTTACTGTCCCAAATTGAGCAAACAAGTTCCGTGTGGTGGAGTTATGGAAAGCGACATTCAACGATCGTGAAGCTTCTCGTTCTGAAGACGGCGAAAACACATTCAGCAACTATTTGAAAGACTTTCCGGTATTAACTGCTTACAATGGAGAACTGGTAAGAATATAGTCATCTTTTAAAGGCACAGTTAGTTTGGATGTCGGTACAGTAATTTGTATTTATATCAGTTGACAAACTTTACCTTAAGATAAGTTTTTTAAGTGATAGGTCACGTCACGAATAAATATACAAATTACAAATTACAGTGACTACATCCCAACTTTTTTTCGTGATCACTATTCGTTAGGTATTTGAAGAAAAGAAATTTGTTTATGTTCTGTTTCTGTTGACGTTTCCTTCTCATACCGTTTCCCAGAGTTACGTTGCTTACTGCATCGCTTGCTTCTTGAGATGCTGCCTAATCTAGATGAACATTTCAGAAGGTCTTATCTGCATTGATCGATTCTCTGCATTGACTTTTCTCTTTCGTTAATAAATCAGCTGCAAAAACATTCGCTGTTCCGATTGATGTTTTGGACGCTAGATAAGAATCTCCTTTATCAAACTATGTGGCAAAAATAGCAATAAATTCGTCTGAAAAGCCGTTGTTATCAAAAGAGAAAGTCGATGAAGAGAACCGATCAACGTAGATAGGACTTTTTGAAATGTTTATCTAGACATGCTTCGTAACATTTAAAAAGGCCCTATCTTTGTTGATCGATTATCTAAATCGACTTTCTCGGAGCAACAACACAAAAAATGCAAATGCAATTGCATTTCGTAAGGTCCTATCTGAGTTGATCGATTTTCTCCATCGTTCCAGCTGTAAAAACAAAGGTGATGAACTAGCCAATCTGTTAAAAATCACCAAAACAAAGAAAAGAAAAAAGCTGCAAAAACATTCCCTATTGTGATTTATGTGTTGGACACTAGATAAGAGCCTCCTTTATCAAAATATGCGGTAAATATAGCACAAAATCTGTTTGCTGTTGTTATCAAAAGAGAAAGTCGATGAAAAGATTCGATCAATGCAGATAGGACCTATTGAAATGTTCATCCAAATTTGCAGTCACGTTATTCGCAAAAGAGAAATCGATGAAGAGAACCGATCAACGATGATTGGTCCCTTTTTTCTTTCATCTTAAATCTTTAAGGCATCTTAATAATATAATAAGCACCAGTCAATAGGCAATCACAATTACAACAGTGATGTAAAACTTTAACCATTTCATCTTACAGATAAGCCTGGATTACGCCAAAATCAAACCTGAATCAACATCTTTCTGTGAATATTGGGAACCAATCGAACTCGCAGTTTTGGAGCACCATTCGGATCAGTTCAAAGAATTACAAAATGGTAAGAAATTATCTCGGAAATTAATTAACAACGTTAGAAAATATTCAATAGCTTGAAACAATCAATTTATTTACAGATTTCGTTCGAGCGTTGTCGATAATTCGGTCGAAAAATCCGTCAAGAGGATCAAAGCGAAAGCAAGATACTACAAGTAAGAATAACATGAAGAATAACCCGCTATCGGGCATCATAGAGTGGGTACAGGTAAACAAATTGAAAATCTAAACAAAAATTAAAATAAATCTTAATATAATTAATTCAGATGGACGATGACCCTCCGCAAACTGCATCGATGATTCCTGTTTTGTACGTAAGAGGAGAGCCGTTGAAAAACAGCGAAGATTGCGTTATTCGCTGGAGCGAATGGTCCATTCCGGTTCTGGCAGAATTGAAACTTGCGTTCAACATACTTCTTGAGACATTTACTGTGCTCAATGTCCAACCAGCTCCAACTGACAGGCAGTTTTTTCTTTTTCTTCGCGGATCTGTTTTGCATACTGCTACTCTGAGCACCACGGGAGCTAAATTTTTGCATTCTCTTTAATCATTTATCCAACGATTTTCTACATTTTCACCTGTTTCTGAATGAATGAATTTACAAAAAAAAAAAATGTATCCCAAATAACGAAAACGCATCCAATACAAAACAAAATTAAATACGTTAATTCAAACTCATAATTACGTGTTTTGTTTTATTTTATTGAGAACCCAATTTTATTCCCACGGGCTTTTGAAATTAACAATATGTTCGGTAATTTAGTTTTACAATTAGTTCAGTAAACTTTACCGATCTTTTCGTATCATTTTGACAGCTGATTTTCAATCAGAATTACGGACAGTTCGGTAATTCTAAAATTTACCGAAAACATTACCGACCGCTCAGCGGTTGAGATTTCGGTAAAATAATTACCGAAGTCGGAGATATTTTCTAAGTGTGTACCCTATTGCTTAGAAAAACCGGCTTTCGATCTGAGGTCCGGAGGGTATACCATTCGACTCAGCTCGATAAGATCAGAAAATGTCTGTATGTGTGTATGTGAATGTGTGTATGTGAATGTGTGTATGTTGTTTTATTTATAGTAAAACGGAAGTTTCAAAAAGCCAATTGCTTTCGAGCACAAATGCAGCAATACTTTACGCATGCAGGACCTCGTGAGTGGAGTTTTTATGATTACGAACAACATAATAACAGTACAATACAAAGAGCGAACGAACATTTTTTGTTCCGAATATTTTTGGTTACGTAATTGCATAACCAAACGTTACCATTATTACAGGGCTGGGTTTTACCCACCAAACCTATCTTACTCACCTCTAGCCAGGATATCCGCATCACAATAGTAATGCCCCTCTCTTTCACTCGGCTAGCCGTCGTTGCTACTTCGCGTCTCTCCATTTTCGCTGCAGCTCCGACAATATACACGGTTAGAAAAAAGTACCCAAAATTAAGTTCTTTTCACTCATCTCGGCACTATAGTGCAGGAACCCAAAAGTAGGTAAAGCGGGTCAAAGTAATTTTCATTTATTTGTGTGCAGTTCGTATGGAATTTTCCACTGGCTTTTTAACCAAAAGTAAGTTAGTTGTACCCCACAGTAGTTAAATATGATTATACTCAACGTTGGGTTCCCACACTTTACTACCCCTGTTGGGTGGTTTTGCTCGTCCGTTTTTGACAACATTAGTAGGAGAAAAGGAGACAAACTATTCAAAAGTACGTAAAAGTGAACTGGCCGTTGGGTACTTTTTTCTTACCGTGTACATTCCACGGCATTCCACGTGCCTCATCTCAACACATGTCGTTGACGGTATTCTTCTCCGCGTTAAGGGCAGACATTAGACTGGCTCGCACATTTATATGGGAGATTTTCTGAATTTTTTTTTTCGGCAAGTTGCATAAGCTAGATTACCATTAAAAGAATAAAAGTTCGTATTTTCCACAGGCCAACATCCAGACTCGTGTCAGCAGATTAGATAACCACTTTCTGAATGTTTCAGCTGTTTTTGACGCAACACGGACTGGTGCCTTTGGTTTAATGTTTATTTAGGGAATTTGGTTAGAATTTTCGTATACAAAATTCTCGAAGCGAAACCGCCTACCAGTCTACAGCAAAGTTGTTACTCCTTGTTTGAAATACAAGTTTTAAAAATCTGAATCAAATCGACATTAACGAAACTTTTTCATGATCGATAGAGAGTAGGAGTTTTATTTCTTCTTGTATTTTATCCAAAATTCAAACTAAAAGCGCCAGCTCATCCTACAACCAAATGAGCTTAAACTTTCAGGGAATGGTTTTCTCACCTAAAGGCACAAATCTAGAGGTTGGCCCGTGGAAAATTAGAACATTTATTTTTGTGGACCAGTCTAGGCAGACATCTTCGCACTGCTTAAAATCTAGGGCAGCCAAAGGCCTTGTGCTCCGGTGTTTCCTCCACATTTCCACACTCCAAACAGAGGGGTGACGTTGCGTGTCTGAACCGATGTAGGTCAGTACTGTTGTCGTAAAATTTGGGTGCCACATATACAGTATTAATGCCATGTACGCCATGCAAAGGTGATCGAAATTGTGGCGGCAGAAACATTCGAACTTTGATTTTCGTACATATATTTAATCAATACCAAAATTATTCAAGAAAAGGGTTAAACAAAATACTTCCGAAAGCTTGATTGCATTATTTAAGTTTATATCAATTGTGAAGAAAAACACGCACCGATCGATTAGAAATGATACAAATATGTATGCTGTGAAATTATTCAACAGATTCGAAGATTGATATAAGAAGATTAAGTTAAAGATCTTAATGGGATTTTCCATTGGCGTAAAGATCTATAGTAGCGCCGTCAACGCCAATTGCAGTTTTCAGTGCCAAATGGGAGATGAAAAAACATTTTCGTTCGTTTTCGGGGAGAGATATTTTCACAGTGTATAGTACACGAGAGAGGATATATAATTCGATAGTGAACATGCACAAGGGCGTATACGCGATAATCGATTCTCTTCATCGATTTTCTCTTTGCATTTCTACAGCTAAGCGAAACGATTTTTTTAGAATTTGTTCAATGCAGAGTTGTAACAGGTTGTACTGGCTATTAAAAGCACCGAGAAACGTTAATTCTAGCGAGTTATTAACAAGAGAGAAAATTGATTAAGAGAATCGATCATCGCGTATACGCCCTTATGCATGCTCACTGTCGGATTATCGATGAACAAAGAGAGATGAAAATGTGACCGGTTTACAATTGATCATTTTGTCAAGCTTCTGCATTCATGTTCCATCAGATGTCACAGCTGTTGTGTGCGGTGACATCTATCGGAAACTAGACACAATCTGTTTTCCTATAATTGTTCACAGAGGACACTGAAGTGCAAAACATGTCTGGTACCTCTATATATGCATTTAGATTATTATTCGAAGTCCCTCCTTTTTTTAAAAATTCTGCACACAAAATAGCTCACCCCTCACAGAATTTTCCGCCGAATTTTATGTATGGGGTGGGGCATAAAGTATATTTGCGCAGAATATGTAAAAAAGTAGGGACTTAAAATGTTAAAGCAAATGCATATATAGATGTACCAGACATGTTTTGTAGCGTCAGGTACTCTATTTTGTAATCTGTGAAAGGGAAATCACAAATCGAGTGTCAACAAAATACATGGCATGTTGAGAGATTGAGCTCGTGAGAGAGAATTTCTCTCTCAAATTTGATTTTTTTTGGCTCTCTAGAGACTGGTAGTAAAGCAGGTAAAGTTGTATGGGAAAAATCATTTTTATTTAATTGGAGCTTGTTTAACATTAATTTCCGGGAAAAAACTGAACGACAAAGCCCCTGACTTATTTCTTTAGGTTGTCGTTCACTTTTTTGGACCTGAATATGCACCGAAAGCGAATTATTCCCACTTCTCTCAATTTCTATATGGGGATTTTTATCACTTCCTACCAGCGGAACAGCGCCATCTCTGTGAAAAATGGTCGAACAAAATGATTAATTCATCGAAAAGTAGCTTGAGTGAGAAAATGCTCATCATGCAGCTGAGTGCGAATTTGTATCTCGAACATAAATAATATAAAAAGATGAACCAGCCTATGGCTGAATGTATCGATAATAAAGATAACCTAACCTTAAAACTAATTACCGTTGACCCCCGCTAATCTGAACGACACCTCGTTCATAATTTTTTTTCTCAGGATTGTTTTTTCCGTCGATCTTGTTTTCCGTGCTGAGCACCAATGCTACCGACGTGCCAGGAAGGCAGCTCCCACACCTGGACCCTACCTATCGACCCATCAACTCATGAACCGGGGACCAACGGCTTTACTTCCCATCAGAAGGAAGGCGTGATCAGAGATGTTATGCCTCAGAACATCCTCGTTCATATTAACGGGGTTCATTTTTAATTTGAACTTCTCTCTTCTGGATGAAGTTCGAGGAAAGTTTTAAGAAAAGTTGGAAAAACATCCAGGAAACTTCCAAGACACGAATTGAGAAACTTGTGGCGAAAATTTAAATAAACTATCAGAAAAATTCGGATGTCACATCTAAAGGAAGCCAGAAAAGTTTCGGAAACCGGAAGTTAATTTTCAGAAGAAATAGCCATTTAATTGAACTTACTGGAGAAGATGAAAGAAACTTCCTGGAGACGCTAACAGATACTTCTTAAGGTAGATTGGAAGAAACATCTGAAGAAAGTCGGAAGTCAGTCGAAAGAAACAATGACATTATTCCGGAAGAAAGAGATTCCAAGGGGATGTTCTAATGATCCAGAAAATTTTCCTGATATTTCCTAAAGACTTCGCAATTTATCTGAAGTTTTCGGAACATTCCTGAAATGCACTTAGGAAAATTCCATAATTCCTCGAAATTCCTTGAAGGTCTCTGGACTTTCTTGAAGATTACGAAATCTCTAAAGTGCTCTCACAATTTTCTTTAATTTATTGTATCATCAACTTTGAAGTTCTCTGATCTTCCGATTTTTTTTAATTTTTAAAAGTTATCGACACTGCCATTAAAAAGCATAGAACTTCCCATAAAATGTTCTTACAATGTTCTAATGTTCATGTAACTTCCCTTACGTTTCCTAAATTTGCATGAGTCCCTCAGGACATTGCTTAAGTTTTCGGAAACTGCCTGAGTTTCTCGGAACTCCTTTATAATTTCAGCAATTTCATTAATTAATTGACCTGTCCTGATGTTCTTTGAGCTTCACTAAAGTTCCTGCCCATTAAATTTCGCTGAAGTTCTTTGGACTTGTGGAGTTTCCAAAATATTTATGATGTTTTCTTAAGTTCACTGGAGTTCGCTGGACTTTTCTGAAACTCCCGGGTTTTCGAATTTTAACTGAAGTAAATGAAACTGTCTATAATTTATCGAAACTTACACAAAAGTCTGAACTTTTCTGAAGTTTAAGAACTTCTTAAATCTGCCTGCAGATCAAACACCATAACAAACTTGAACAACACATACGAACTTTGCGACTGTATTGCATATTTTACAGCTGTCGCTTAAGCGGGACATACAAAGCTGCATCGACATTAGCGTCAGAGCAAAGACAACAAATCAAGAAGACAGGCAACTCTTCCATTTGCTTATACGAACACTATGAGACAGGTACAATCACGTCATCTGCCGCCTAGTCCGCATCGTGCTCTCTTGCCGTGCGGATCTATTTGCTTTTTGCTGAAGGAAGTGTTACTACTACCCACTATGGGGAGAAGGGTGGCCATTAATATAAAAATTTACTATTTTTAATTTCACATATTGATATGCCAATTGAGAGTACATACTCTAGTTGAGACAAGCTGAAAATATTTCAACATAATATTGTGGCTAACGGAAGATACATGCTACCAAAGTTGAAAAAAGCGGAAGATCATAGAAATCAAGCGTATTTTTCATCTTATGTTTCCCATATACTATACAGTAATGTAAAAATATTGAAACATACCATTTTAAAGCTTGAAATCTAAGCTTTCCATTGGCGTTATCAACATTACAAATCGATCAAATTTTTGAATAGTCACATGAAAAAATACCAAAAAATTACGATTTTTCAAGACTAAATCATGTCGAATAAAAAAGTCCACCTCGGTTCGCTCAACTGTTCATAAGAGAATAAAGTACAATCCTAGTGCTAACTTTCAGCAAAGGTTGCATCTGCACTTACTTGCTCTATCTCGAGAAAGCACCAATTGAAAATTTTATGTTTTCATTCATCAAACACCGGATGGATTACAAATAAGTCGATTATGTACTCTAGCGCTTTTTTGTTATGTAAGGGTACATCATGATAATCATCAGTTCAACGTTTCATCTTTTGGCCAAAATGTAGTGCTCAGGAAGTTTGTTTACCTCCCTGGCAAAGAAATTGCCGAAGGTGAAATTTTTCCTACTTAAGATTATTTATTTTACCTAAAATAGGTTGTTTTATTTTGGTGTGTTTGTTTTGGTTTTGTTTTACTCGCCTTATCCATCATCACCACTGTCTACAAACTGTCAACAAGTGCAGCTGAACGAACATTGCAGAATTCTGTTTGAAAAGTAGGTTAAAGTGAATGTATTTAATATTGTGAAAATGGCATTGAAATATATGGAGATCGTTGGATCGTATGATTTTAAGCAACGAATTGTTGACAAAGTTACGACGACATTCGAAGAAATTTGTCAAACTTATGAAATAATTGAGTCAAAAAAAGAAATTCTACGGTGAAAATAAGAAACGTTTACAATAAATTCGTTAAAAAGTGGAGAAGTGCAAACAGACAGAAAGAAAAGTTCGATCGGGTTAATAAAGTGTGGCTCAATACATCGTTTGGTATCGACGAATTCATACAAAAGGATGGCATCGAAGATTCTGCCTCGTCCAGTAAACGTGGAAGACCTGAGAAAGAGTTTTCAGAACTTAGCGATAGAAGTAAACGTCGTCTAATCGCAAATGAAGTTGATCGGAAATCGATATCATCCGAGAAAGTTCTGATGATTGCAAGAGGAACAGCCTTCAATAATCAGCAATTCAATCTAATGAACGTTCTTGGCCACTTCCTGAAGAATCAAAACAACGCGCATAGCATGTTTGTTAAGTTGAAAAAGCACCGTGGTTTGATGTCAGCGGAAGAAGCGTTTACCTTCTTCATCGATAATGGATTTTCGAAATCGCAGTATGAAAACATACATAGTGCAGATCCTGCACGATTCCCAAGCTACTGGAGTATTCGAAAGATGAAAGCCATATGTGCTCTACCTGTGAATGTGATTGAAATAACAGCTAAAAACATTAAGGTAATTTTTAATCGTTTTACTGAAGTGCGACTGCTTGATAAAATATGTTTTTGCATCTTTCTACATACATTTAATAAATAACTATTTCAGGGAAGATTTTATTCCTTAAATAGTTATTAATTAATAGGAGATTTTATCCCTAAAACAGTTATTTAACATTTTTAAAATGATGATGTTAAGATCACGAGGATCTGAAAGACAGAAAACTGCCCAATAAAATAATTATTCATTTGTTTATATTATATATAAACTGTTTGAATGGTATTTCGATATATTTATCTATTTTCTTCAATGAAGACAAACCCTCAAGATCTCATGGAACATACAGTTAAACGGTTGATTGTGATGCAACAAGCTGAAATGATCGAATACTTGGATTCAAACGACCTGAAAAATGTAGAATTGATTCTTCTCAGTACATGGGGATTAGATGGATCTTCTGGGCACTAGCAATACCACCAACACTTTCCAAGTTGTAGTCAGAAGCAAGCACTAACAGATGAAGATTTATTAGCTACTGCCACAACACCAATTCGGCTTTCACTGAGCAATGATTCGAACAAAATCTTTTGGTTCAATCAAATGCCTCAGAGCGTCCGGTTTTGTCGATCAATAATATTGGAGTTTATAAAAGAGAGCAAAGAAGTTGTACTTAAAACGTAAGAGGAAGTTGAATTAGAATTCAGCAATCTTAAGCCAGTTCAAGTTGAATTATCTGACGAAAAATCAGTCACAGTTTTATTCGACTTTGTTATGAGTATGATTGATGGAAAAATTTTGACCTTTATAACTGGCACGTCTTCAATGCAATTTTGCCCTATTTGTGGTGCATCGCCAAATAAAATGAACGATGAAAGTGAATTTGAAAAAGGATTCTCGTCAAGATTGGAGACATTGCAGTATGGAATTTCACCATTACACGCCTGGATGAGGTTTTTGGAATGCTTACTTCACATTTCATACAGAATTCAATTCAAGCAATGGCGGGTCACAAAAGAGTTTAGAGAGGTGTATCAAAAACGAAAACAAGAAGTTACAAAGAAGCTTTACGAATCATTTGGCGTGCGGGTTGATGAGCCAAGAGCAGGAGGATCGGGAAACAGCACAACCGGGAATGTTTGCGAAGACTTTTCTCGGATACTGAACTGCTTAGCAGCATTCTGGAAATAGACCATGACTTGGTTGTCAGATTCAGAAATATATTGATTACTATCAACTGTCAACAACCAGTAAACCCGCAAAAAGTAGACGTATATGCTCGAGAAACATACCGCCATTACCTTCACTGTTATGCATGGTACAAAATTCCAGCATCGGTACGCAAAGTACTTGCACATTGCGGAGAAATTATAATTTATTCTCCTGCACCTGTTGGCATGATAGGAGAAGAGGCTTCCGAATGTCGTAACAAATTTTATCGAAGAGATCGAGAAATTCATGCCAGGAAAACATCACGGGAAGATAACTTATATGATGTCTTCATTCGTGCAATGAATTCTTCAGATCCGTTAATAAGTTCAATTTCGATTGGTACGTATAAAGTAAACAACATCCTGACAACATATTGATACAATTTTCCTTCCAGGAAAGAGGCTCAAGGGCAGAAATACCCTTGAACTGCCAGAAATTGTGAAGAATTTCCTTGTATTCGATGATCCCGACAGCTATGGAGAAACAAATGTGGAGAACAACTCTGAAGAAAGAAACGAGTTACACGAAATAATGGAATATGTAGCAGACATAAACGAAGATTTTGCAGCAGATTTCGATTTCGAGACCACAGTTTCTGATAACGTTAATGAAAATATGATTTAATCTTCTTTATGCTTCATGAAACTTTTATTAAATCTTTCCCTTGTGCATTTTTTATTATTCTTTGTTATTTTTTTATAACTCTGTTCAATACACAAAAATGCTATCTATTACAACATACTTATTCTAACATTATTAATTTGTTTTATATGTTTGAGATTTGACTGGTTCATTTATTCATTAATGAAAAGGAAAAGTTCAGAATATTTAATAATAACTATTGCCTTTACCTTTTTGATCATACTTTGTCAACGTATTTGTTCGCTAATACACGGTAAGCTAAGGTAAAAAAGTTCGGTAGAGGTACTGATTTGATAAGATGCATAGGATATTTATGAATTGTAATTTGCGGCGTATTATTAAAGGGACTAGTTTAAATAGTCCGTAACGCTAAACATTGAGTGCTGGTTTACCTTCCAATCCCTCATCAAGCACTTTTTCTTTGTGTAATACATTTGTACCGTTATTTCAGGGGGTAATCGTGGGCGTAATATTTGAATAGGCTCTAAATTTTACAAAAAAAAAAGTGTTTTTTCACATTCATTGACAAAATATGGGCATCAAACTATCAATGAGCTGTTGAATACATTTATATCTCCAGACATGGATATTTCCAGTGGTAAGCGTGATTGCCTCTCACCCCAGCAGGCCTGGGTTCAATCCCAGTCGGCACCGCCGGGATGTTCAGGGAAGTAAAGCCATTGTCCCGGTTCATGAGTTGATGGGTCGATAGGTAGGGTCCAGCATAGGCGTAGCCAGATAGGGGCAGGGGGGTCGACTGCCCCCACCTAAATTCGGCAACACAAAGGCTTTCGAGGAAATGGCGTTCGGTGAAATGACATTCGGCCAAATTTTCCATGGTAATTTTTTTTTCGCCCCTCCCTAGCTCGAAACCTGGCTACGCCCTTGGGTCCAGGTGTGGGAGCTGCTCCTTGGCGTCGGTGGCATTGGTGCTCAGCACGGAAAACAAGATCGACGGAAAACAAATCCAAGGAAAAAAAAATGATATTTTCATAAATACTGATGAAGACGTACTTTACCCTACTAAACCTAATTTTAACCATTTCACTGAAGAGTTATGAGTTATAAAATGCTATCGCACACACCAAGGGTAACAAAAAAAAAAACAGTTTTAAAGATCGACATATTTTTGGCCACCTATTTGTATGGGCACTTCCCATAGTGCTACCTAAAGCTACAACAAATTTAAACAGCACTTTTCAGCGCTCAACCTGTAAAAATTTTCTACCTTGTGCCAACTCTTATTCCTCTTCGATCCTTGTTTGGACCCTACCCGAGGTAATCCTTCTTGGATATCGATTTGGAAAATTCCTCTTCGATCCTTCAGATTCTTATAGTAATCTGCCGCCATGGCGCCTAAACGCAAAAGAAAGGGGCAAACTCTTGACCCCCCTTCTGATGAAATTAATTTGAGTAATCAATTTGATTTGCTCACGGATGATGAGAATGATCCATCATCCAAGAAAAATTCTAGTAAACTTTCCCGGCTTAATGCCAAGAAGGAAAAGATTCCCCCTATTGTGATAACCACTACCGATTTCCATGCTCTTCGCATGGAACTTTTGAATTTCGTGAAAGTTAAGTTTTCACTACAAATTGGACGTCGGGGTGAATGCCGTGTATTGGCTGAAATCTTGGACGGATTTAAATGTCTTCTCAAGTATCTTACTGAGAAGAAGCACAAATTTTTTACTTACGACACCAAAACTGAACGTGTGTTCAAGGTTGTCATGAAAGGACTGCCCAGTGGTGAATCCCTGGATCAGATCAAAGATGAACTGGCAAAATTACTTGGAGTTGTGCCACTCCAAGTAATCAAAATGAAAATGAAATCCCGTCCTGGCGATTCGCGCAACGGGATTTCTAATGATTTTTATTTAGTTCACTTCAAGTCTAGTGAACTAAACAACCTTAAGGCCTTAGAAAAAGCTAGCCTTATGCTCCATGTCCGAGTGAAGTGGGCACACTTCAGGAAGACTGGAGGAAATTTCCAAAACCTCACCCAGTGCCGTAAGTGCCAGGGATGGGGTCACGGAACTAAAAATTGCTACATGCCAGCTAAATGCATGAATTGTGGTGATTCCTCTCACGCAAAGGACGACTGTCCTGTGAAGGAAGATCCTAAGAAATTTAAATGTTCAAATTGTGGTGAAAACCACAAATCCAATTTTTGGGAAGGTACAAATTCCTCTGCTGTTAACAACGGTCAGCGAGGAACAAATTCTACATTCGTACCCGTAGGTACAAATATCTCCCCTGCTTCAAATGTTTCATCTGTACCTACTCCCCTCGCTGCTAACAATGTTCAGCGAGTTAATGGAGCTACCTATGCTGCTATTGCAGCGGGTAGAAATCAAAATACTAACCAACGTTCTAACGGAAATTTTGACAATTTTGACTTAGGAAGCATTACTGCCCCCAAAATGGAATTTTTACAGAATTCATTAATTGACATGATTTCTGATATGCTTAAATCTAACTCCATGTTTGATGCTATTCAAACTGGAGTAAAATTTGCAAATAATATTGTCATGACTTTAAAATTCAGTAATGGATTTTAAAGCATTAAATATTGTAAATTGGAATGCTCGATCTCTTAAAGATAATGAAGACGAACTTTTTAACTTTTTGAGAGTTCATAACGTGCATATTGCCGTTATAACTGAAACGTTCCTTAAACCTGCCCATAAGGTTAAGAAGGACGCAAACTACTTGATTTATAGAAATGATCGTCTTGATGGACCTGTGGTGGCGTTGCCATCATTATTCATAGACGAATCAAACATAAAATTCTTTCTTCATTTGAAACCAAAGTTTTTGAAACTTTGGGAGTTTCTGTTGAAACAAAATTTGGACAACTTACGTTTATAGCTGCCTATTTGCCATTCCAATGCGTAGGCCAGCAAAAGATTTTTCTCAAGGGTGACCTCCAGAAACTTACCCGTCATAGGTCTAAATTCTTCATTATTGGTGATTTTAATGCAAAACACCGCTCATGGAATAATGCTCAAAGCAATTCCAATGGTAATATTCTGTTTGATGATTGTTCTGCAGGTTATTACACTATTCAATATCCAAACAGCCCAACATGCTTTTCTTCTACAAGAAATCCCTCCACTATTGATTTGGTCTTAACTGATTCATGTCAACTTTGTAGCCAATTGGTTACCCATGCTGACTTCGGTTCTGATCACCTTCCAGTAACTTTTGAAATATCCCAAGAAATAATTTCTAATCCCAACAGCTCCACTTTCAATTACCATAGAGCTGATTGGGAGCAGTATCGAACATTTATGGAATATAACTTCGATCCAAACATTCCTTTGCAAACCAAAGATGAAATTAATTATGCTCTTGAATCTCTGACTACTTCTATAGTTGAAGCAAGAGCTGCCTCAGTACCAAAATGCGAGGTTAAATTCGATTCAATTATAATAGACGATGATCTTCAGCTCTTGATCCGTCTTAAAAATGTCCGTAGGAGACAATATCAAAGAACACGCGATCCTGCCATGAAAGTTATCTGGCGGGATTTGCAAAAACAAATTAAAAAGCGATTCTCTGCCCTGAGGAACAAAACTTTTGAAAATAATATTTCTAAATTAGACCCGAGTTCCAAACCCTTTTGGAAACTCACAAAAATTTTGAAATAACCTCAAAAGCCTATTCCAGCGCTTAAAGAAGGTGGTAAAATTTTGATCACAAATTTGGAAAAAGCTCAGAAACTTGCTAAGCAATTTGAGAGTTCCCATAATTTCAGTTTGGGTCTTACTAGTCCTATTGAGAATCAGGTTGCTCGGGATTTTCTGAATATTTTCTCTCGGGAAAATATTTTTGATGATTCCTGGGGGACTGATTTGGACGAAGTAAGGTCTATAACTAAAAATTTTCAAAATATGAAAGCTCCAGGTGATGATGGAATTTTCTATATCCTCATCAAAAAACTCCCAGAGAGTACCTTGTCTTTCTTGGTAAAATTATTTAACAGATGTTTCCATTTGGCATACTTTCCTGATAAATGGAAAAATGCAAAAGTTGTTCCAATTTTGAAGCCGGATAAAAATCCAGCTGAAGCTTCTAGCTACCGCCCAATAAGTTTGCTTTCTTCAATAAGTAAACTTTTTGAAAAGAAAATTTTGAATAGAATGATGCTTCACATCAATACGAACTCAATTTTTGCAGATGAGCAGTTTGGATTTCGCCATGGGCATTCAACTACTCATCAACTCTTAAGAGTTAACAATTTAATTCGTTCAAACAAATCTGAAGGCCACTCAACTGGAGTTGCTCTTCTAGACATAGAAAAAGCATTCGACAGTGTTTGGCATGAAGGTTTGATAGCTAAATTGAAAAAGTTTAATTTTCCACTTTATATTATGAAATTAGTTCAAAATTATTTAACTGACAGAACTCTTCAAGTAAATTATCAAAATTCCAAATCTAATCGACTACCTGTTAGTGCAGGAGTTCCTCAGGGTAGCATTCTTGGGCCTATATTGTATAACATTTTCACTTCGGACCTCCCTGATTTGCCTCAGGGTTGCCACAAATTTTTGTTCGCTGATGACACAGGCATTTCCGCTAAAGGAAGAAGTCTTCGTGTTATTTGCAGCAGACTGCAGAAAAGTTTAGATATTTTCTCTTCTTATTTACAAAAATGGAAGATTTCTCCCAACGCTTCCAAAACTCAACTTATAATATTTCCACATAAGCCTAGAGCTTCGTTTTTGAAACCTAGTAGTAGTCACATAGTCACTATGAACGAAGTTCCAATTTCCTGGTCAAACCAAGTGAAATATCTTGGATTGATACTTGACCAAAAATTAACTTTTAAAGATCACATTGAGGGCATTCAAGCCAAATGTAACAAATATATAAAATGTTTGTATCCTCTTATAAACAGGAAATCCAAACTTTGCCTGACGAATAAACTTCTAATATTTAAACAAGTTTTTAGACCGGCCATGCTTTACGCTGTGCCAATATGGTCTAGTTGTTGCACTACCAGGAAAAAAGCACTTCAAAGGATTCAGAACAAAATTCTGAAGATGATTTTGAAGTTGCCTCCCTGGTACAGTACTACCGAAGTACATAGAATTTCGAATGTTGAGACTTTAGCACAAATGTCCAACAAAATAATTAATAATTTCCGGCAAAAATCGTTGCAATCCTCAATTGCAACGATTAATTCCCTTTATACTTAGATAAGATTAGTTTTAGTTTTTAGTTCATATCAATTGTTATACTGAGGTTAAAAAACCTGTTTAAAATACTGAATTGCCAAGACATGAACAATGTTAAAACACTTAGATATATATCATAACAATTAAGGCTGGTACGTTACTGCAGTAACTGGAGCACCTAGGTTAAAATGAAATGTAATTTATTTTGAATTTGGAACAAATAAAGAGTTAAAAAAAAAAAAAAAAAACGTCATCTGCCGCTCAAAGGTAAATGCTTCGAACAAATTTGATAGCAAAGATTACACCCTCAGAAGTAAGGTTTGTGTATTTACTCATTTTTCTATGCGTTGCTTCCACCTTCGCTCAAGTGCAGCGCTACTGTATCTGTTGCCAGTCTTCTTGATTTGTTGTCTTCAGTCAGAGTCGAATTTGCATCTGATCGAAATTGACGGATTGACGCAGCGTCGATGTGAAGTCACCAATTAGAGATGTCGACGGAAAAGCAAGTTGACATGCGTTACACCTGTTTTGTTTTGCGTTGGTTGAAAGTGTGTAAGTGAAAAATAGCAGACATCAGAAAAATGCTGGCTTAGCAGCTTCTTGGTTTATGTACACCGATGAATATGATTTGTACCCTCTAACTAAACGTAACTGATCATCTCAAAATTGTAAACAACGTAAAATATAGTTAACAGGTGGCCAAACTTGGAACATGAACAATACTGGTGCGTTTCCGTTAATCCAGCGTGAAAAAATACTAACTCGGATTCTAAAATTTATACCTGGATACTGCGGAGCCGATCGATTTTATTTTGGAAGCCAATGGAAAAGTGCTTGCAATTGTTTTCAAGTTTAAAACTGTTTTGCTCTTTCTCAGTTCATTCCCACCAAAAGGTTGAGCCAGGAATGCTCGAGCCCCCATGACTCTATCAAAGTTTGTTTCACCAAACTATGTTTTACTGTCATTGAAAACTTTGATGATTCATAAAAACTATGCTGGTTTGTATACTTTCATCAATGAGCTTGGTTGTTTTTGCCATTGAGTTTAAAATTAAGAATGTGCCATGGAAAAGTATGGACAACTTTTATGAAACTATAATGATTGACGATAGAGCAAAACAGTAACTGCATTTGTTGCTTCTGAGCGTTTGACTCCCGTTTGACAGCTTCCACTGACTTCCAAGTGACAAGGTTATTGAGTGATTCCGGAGTACTCAGATTTACACGTGTAAACATTACTGTGTTAATTTTGATATGTTCCGTGGAATCGAAATGCATACCATTACAACAACCAAAATATCGACGAAGATACGCTAATCAGAAGACGCCTCTTACTACTGCTTGGTCCCGAATCGTTCGCTATGATTCTAGCAACTGCAGTTATGGCCTTCACTACCATCTCATTTGCATAGCCGATATGGCTGTTGACATGTTCCCTAAGGATGATTTCTGCCTGCTGCACCGCTTTGCATTTACTGTCAGATAGCAGTACGTACGCTGATTAAGTGGCTCGAGGTGTTTCGATGGATAGCAACACCAAGGCAACAGAGGAAGTGACAGAGGTGCTACGTGAAGAGGTGTTAACAATGGACGTGGCAATCGTGGCAGACTGACATCGAAGCCCAACAGCAATGTCAGGAGCATTTTGCGGTTTTAATTGGAGCTAGTCCAAGTAATCAATACAACAATTGAATCTCGGCCTGGATGTTTTCTAATTGGGATTCCCCGTTCGGAAGTTTTGAGAGGGACTCAAGTATTTCGTGTAGGGAGAAGGATTGAAGGATTAAAAAAAAATCCCTACCGTAAATAACACACGATTCAAAAGAAGAAACAACATCCCTGCCTGTAACGTGTGATAGATTGGATACAACATTAATCAACAACAGTTTTAGGGAAAATATGTGTTTTTCCAAAATGATATGAAACTGAAGATGTTACATGGCATTCTCCTCCACGAACTGTTTGTTAAAAGATTATTCAGCTATCTCTATCCACATGACCACTTACAAATCTCCAGCGACATATCGTGTATCAGAACTTTCAACCACTAACCGCAGCAAAGATTAAATCTACCCCCCTTCGGGCGCTATCTACAGGTACACCATCCAACATGTTCCCACTTGCCAGATTCTTACCGTTTCGATTGTAACCACCAAACCAACCCACAATGGTCACAAACCAATAAATTACATCGATCGCTATCGCGCGCAAACGATCCGTTAAGCTATTCCGAAATAGGATAATAGAGTTGCCGGCTTCGGTTCCTCTGTCGGTGCTGAATCGAGGTTTCGAGGCGGTTTAGTCGCGTTCTCATGTCAACGGTTCATTCAATTCCGATTGTAAACATCGCCTGGACATGGCGCTCACGGGTGTCCTGCCCCGTTGGAGTACAGCAATCAGAGTGGGGAGGAGCGCTCGAGCCATTTACATTCGTGTCTCTCTCATCGGCCACAAAAACCCATCAAAACTAATAACAATTTCCCGGTCGGTTATTCTCCATTCCACGATAACAACGGCTCGCCGAAGGACTTTATTTTCCTCCCCATCAGCGTCGTCTTCGCTGGGGACGTCTCCTTAGTGAGGATTTCTTTCAGTAGCAATAGCAGTAGTACTTCACTACGATGGGGTTCTAAATATATTTTAATGAGTTTTCGACTCCACAAGAGTGGCGAGTGAAGCGATGAGTATCAACAGGCAGGCGGTCCGCGACTTTTATGGGATATTTGAATAGAGGCAAGCTTAAATTGCTTGTTTCACCGAAGCCGTACACGCCCTTTCGGAAAATTGATATTGCTGTCAACCACGCACACGAACCATCAGATGCGTATCAACCAACAGCACTTAGCTTAGCCTAGCAAGGGAAGACGATTTAAACGTGATAATGGGCATGGCTATTCATTGAGAAATACGCGTGCAGTTTCTGAAATTGGAGCTTAATGAAAAGGGTTGAATTGTTAATACTTGAATGAAGGTACTTGACGTGAAGGTGTCATTTAACTCCTTAATCAATTATTTGTAAGAGTCTGCTTGAACTTCCATCAATTTATGATGACATGTTTGCACATTTTAAACGAAGTAATGAGCTCAGTTGAAAAATTAAAGAACCCTTTCCCTGAAAGTCGTAAATTACCTCAATTTGTGATATTCATCAAACCCCGATGGCAAAAGCCCGTCCAAAACCTGAAGGATATATCGTTTCTTGCCTGCCGAGCGTCTAATAAATGACTGGCCATTAATCGAAATTGATTCACCTTTCTACACGTAGCAGGGCCATTCGATGTGTGCTAATGGAGCTGCCTCTCCCCGACGATCCGATTTCCGTATTCAACTTCGTTCTGAATCCACTGTACCTGTGAGTGCCGAAACTGATTTGTTTGTACAAATAGTCTGAACTTGGCCCCGCCCACATGCGGAATAAATTTCCATCTTCCCTTCCTACCATCTACGCCACAGTCACAATTGAGGAAATCGAATCAATCTTTCCCGGATGTGACTCGCACGTTCGACTACATATATATATCGACGAAAGGAATGAATGGGACGAAACTTACCTCCACGGAGCTGTCGCGGATGTAAATCTCCTGGACGTCGTCCGGATTGCGATCCCGCGTGCGGTACGTGATCCGATAGCCAAGGAATTCGCCCAGGATCGTGTCCGGTGGCGGCGGTTTCCACGAGATGTACAGGGAGCTGGCGCTCGTGTTGTGGGCGATTGTCGTTACCGGTTTACCCGTTGGAACTGGAAATAAAGTAAAAAAGTGTTGGTTTAATGTTGGCTTTGGTGTTCCCCGATTGAAGATAAAAGATTATTTCATCAAGACATCAAACAAATTCTCAATATTCACGATCAGTAACCAGTTCATGCACCCAACCAGAGGATGTAAGATTTGCTTACAATTATGAGGGATTCATCATCGCAGGATGTTTTTTGGAGACTGCATGATGATGATGATTATGATGGTCCCACCGCTTACCCATACAAAGGTTTGTGCTGGACGATTTATCTTTAAAATAACGTTCAACCAGATTAGTAAACATAAACAAACTGCTTGCAGTTACAGATATAAATACCCTAAACACTTTTCAGTTGTTTCACAGCGATATAAATGTGAAAAAGCTTAGAAGTTCACCTCTTTGTTCACCCTTTTGTCTACCGTAAAACGGGGTAACTTTGATAGTTTTTTTTTAAGTATATTCTAAATATGTTTTACAACCATGAATGTTTTTCAAATTTTAATTTTTTAAAACAAGTACTAGAGTCAATTCATTGGTAACATGCTTACCAGGAATTATTGCATTTGCACTTTTTTTTATTGTCTTATGATCGAACGTCAGATTTTTGTGTTGGAGTTACTTTGATAATACTCGATGAAAGTAGAAAACCACGCGAGAATCACAAACAATTTTGATTAAGAAATAAGAAACTTTGAATGAGTACATAATCAGAAACATCATAAGCAATATAAAAACAATATCGAATTTGTCATGACTATATAGGAAATACATTTAATAAGTGATTGTTTGAGTGCCTTTTCAATCAGGCAAAAAACAAGAAAACTTTGTTTTGGAGGTATTTGGAAAATATGTAAAACATACTGCAAAATACTCTATTAGACATCAAAGGTACTACCCTAAGCTACAAAATGCTGCCAATATTTCCAATTCGGAAATAGTGTAGAGTGTAAATTTAATCATTATATTCTACTATCAAAGTTACCCGCATTATCAAAGATACCCCGTTTTACGGTACCTCAAATTTTCACAAGCATTCCCAGCGATTAAGAGTTCATTAATAATCAAAAAAGCATTTGAATACACTAGCAACCCCGCAATCTGATGATACCGTAATTTTCAGCAACGGCAGGAATGCTCACAACCTCCCGACATTCAGCCAGAAAACTTATCATTCATTCAAGGCATCTTCCAAATAAGCTTCAAGGTTCCATTTTTTGTTTTGTTTATAAAATGATAAATTCTTAAATTTAGCCGGCGCCGGTGGTGTAGTTGTAAGCGTGACTGCTTTCTCGCCCCAATGAGTCTGGGTTCAATCCTAGCCGAGGTCGGTGGGATTTTTCTGAGGCATAAAAATCTCTGGTCACGTCTTCCTTCGAAAGGGAAGTAAAGCCGTTGGTCCCGGCCCATGTATGTTGATGGGTGCGATATCCTACGCAGGTGTGGAAGCTGCCTTCCTGCACATTCAATTGCTGTCAACAAGATGAGCTCTCTCCCAGATTGTGCTAAGCCTTTTTAGAAGCCAACCAAAATCCTTAAAAATTAGTCAAGACTTATTCCATCACTTGTGCCGTTGAATCAACCCAATGATACATGCGCCCATCTGATAACCCCTGAAGAGAAGGCTGATGCTATAGGTCAACACTTCGTCAGCTCTCATAATCTCGGACTGAACATGCCTATTCCATTCGATACTGCAGTTGTGGTAAATTCAACCAACCTCCATCGAAGTCCCAACAACTTTCTTGTGGAATCCGAGGCTACCGCTGACGAGCTGTTGGCCTATACTAAATCATGTAAAAATATGAAGGCCCCAGACCAAATCTTGAATCTGAAACTCAAACACCTTAGTTCCAGATTCTTCAACCATCTGTAGCGTGAGGGGAAGTAGCTCAGACTTGGCTACTTCCCCTCATGCTGGAAGTCAGCTAAAGTCATCCCCACCCGGAAACCTGGGAAAGATTCATCCTCTCCTTCAATCGACCGACCCATCAGCCTTCTCTCGGGGTTATCCAAGCTGTCCGAAAGAGCAGTCTACGGCTCCTGGCATCTGCCGAGGAAAACAACTTATTGCTCGAGGACAACTAGCTAACTAGAGTAACAAACATTCTCAGACGGAACAAGTCTGTATCTAAAACATCTGCCATGGAATTGTTGGACG
Source organism: Ochlerotatus camptorhynchus (assembly GCF_037179485.1). Taxonomy (NCBI): domain Eukaryota; kingdom Metazoa; phylum Arthropoda; class Insecta; order Diptera; family Culicidae; genus Ochlerotatus; species Ochlerotatus camptorhynchus. Next base: position 1,799,352 of record NW_027040577.1, on the reverse strand, counting down.
TTGAAAAAGCGTTCGGCAATGTTTGGTATGATGGCCTGGTCTAGAAATTGCAGCGATACGGATTCCAATCTTCCTAGTGAAGATAAATAAAAATTAGCTCTCGGACAGAACATGCAGACTCTCTCTCAACATCGGATGCTTTCCACATCGGTGCGGGTGTCCCAAAGTGAAGCATCCTTCGCCCCATCTCATTCAACCTGTTCACTTCCGATATACCGGCTCTCCCTGATGGTGGATCGCTGTCTCTGTTCGCAGATGACACATCCATCATCTTTAAGGGTAGATTCATCAGAGCTCTGGCCGCCAAACTTCAGAGAGGCCTAAATGTCCTGGCAAAATATTTCAACAGCTGGAAGATCCGTGTCAACGCAGCAAAGACCCAGGTCATCATATTTCCTCATTCCAAATCACCCATATTTGTTCTGTCTGAGAATAGTAACATCAACTTGAACGGCAGAGTGATTGAATGGTTAAAAGAGGCAGTGTACCTTGGCCTTACACTCGACAGCAAGCTGCTTTTAAGCGAACACATTGACAAAACAAAAACCAAATGTAACATCCTGCTAAGCTCCTTATATACACTCATTAACAGGAGATCCACTATGTCCCTGCAAAACAAACTTGCAGTCTATAAGTAAATGATCCTTCCTGTAATAGAATGCCAATCTGGGAGAGTAGTGCAAAATTCCCATCACCTCAAATTATAAAGAGTCCAAAACAAGTTTTTGAGGATGATCCTCAACAGTCCTCCACGAATGGGGTTCAGATATTGCTCTAGGCAATCCAATCAGCTGATCTTCGTGGCCGTCAGCGTCTTGTAGATAGTCAACTTCATGCGGCGGCGAATTTTATTCGATCCGAGCGTCCTCCGGAGTCCAAAGTAAGCACGATTCCCTGCCATAACGCGTCTTTGAATTTCTCTGCTGGTATAATTTTTGGCGGTCACCAGTGAGCCCGAATACACGAACTCATGGAGTTTTTTTTCCCACCATCGTCTAAATGTTCCGTTCCATGATGTTGATGTCTTCAGCGAACCCAAGAAGCTGGATGGACGTCCTGAAGATCGTACCATCCATCCCAACTGTTCTGATTACTCCTACTAATTCGTTGTTGAATAGCAGACACGAAAGTCCATCACCTTGCCGTAACTCCCTTCGTGATTCAATGGGACGCGAGAGTGCCCCGATACTCGAACAACACACATCACTCGATCCATCGCGTCAGTTTATCGGGAAATCCGTACTCGTGCATAATCTGCCATAGCTGATCTCGGATTTGAAATCGACGAGCAAATGATGTGTGAACACGTTGTATTCGCAGCATTTCTGCTGAACCTGCTGAATCGTGAATATTTGGTCTGTGGTAATGTGGCCACCCATGAATCCCGCCTGGTATTGTCTCACGAACTCTCTTGCAAATGGTGACAGGTGGCAGCATAGAATTTGGGAGAGTACCTTGTAGACTGCGCTGAGCAGTGACATATAATTCCATACTTCTTGGTAATTTTCTTGATGACATTGTCAATATGAGAATTGAACTTGAGTTTGTTGTCAATAATCACGCCAATATATTTAATTTACTGAACGCAATCAATTGTCTCATCATCAATAACAACAAAGACATCATCATCTACACGATTCCGTGAAATTACCATGATTTAGTTTTACTTGTATTCAATTTCAATTGTTTATACTTCAACCATCTACTTAGAGAACACAAGTCTTCATTCAAGCGTGAAACGGCTTCTCCTGAATTGTTAGCTGCAATGAATAACACAGTATCGTCAACAAAAAGATTAATATCACAAAACCGTTAAACTCGTCGTAGTCATTTATATACATAACAAATAAATGGAGCCTCAATACACTTCCCTGAGGCATTCCTAGGTCATTGCCAACGGGACTGGATACAAAATCATTAAAAACAGTAATTTGTGCTCTGTCAGATAATTAACTTTCAAACCATTTGTATTCAAAACCCGAAATTCCAAAGCGCCTGATTGTTCTCAACAATAAGGGCCTCGAAATTGTCTGAAAAACGCATATTAGATTCAAAAAACAGCAACAATCATATCTTTACACTCCAAGTTTTCTTTCCATTTAGCTAACACTGAGTTTAACACGTTTTCACAAGAATGACCTTCCCGGTATCCCGATTGTTTTGGTCTCAACAAACAATTACTATTTAAATATTCTAACAGCTGGCCTTTGGCATTGGTAGAATTCTCTTCGTCATGGCTGAGGGGGGGAGGTAGCTCATCGATTCTTCCGGTTCGCCTCATAGCATCGTGCTATAAGGTACCAGGCGATAACCAGGGTAGTTGATCGATAGCTCGATGACGTCATTTCGTTGGCGTCTGCAATGGGAAATTCTCATTGCAGGCGTTGACGATGGGACGTTGTCGAGTTGTTGAATAGCAACTATCGTGGTAACTCACCGATTACCTGTCGATCTGCCAAATTTGGAAAGACGTCTGCATTGAATTGTCTCATATAATAATATTCCGCCCACTATATCACAAGAAATTGCGAGTAGCTGAGTGGAATGGAGATAAGTTAAGCATTGGGTACAGGACCAAGTCTCCCCTGGGTGGTGCCAGAAGATGAGCGCAATAGAATCATCAAGTTGCCATAAGGCACGGAATGAGACTATTGCATGGCTGGGTAGTCAAAGTCTTCCATTCGTTAGTCATTTCAGGTGGATTAGAACAGGTTTAGGTTTAGGGTGGGCGTTGGCCAGATTTGGATTATTCAGATGTAATCCTGGATAGAACCCTGTCATTGAACGTCGCGTAAAAGTGGAACTTAATGAAGCCCTAAGAACTTTTTCGTAGTTTTTAGTTTTCGGATTTGAAAGATCGTCGGTTACAGTGGCCTGCTCACTGAGCAGAAAAACGCGGTCCCAGGTCTTTACATATCAAAGAGATTTATGGTAAAATCGCTTGTGTATCGTGTATTTTGCGAAACTCGTTGTTGTCGTTGGTTCCGGGTTTGAATGGATACAAAAATTTGAGCAACGGTATTATGTGATATGAGCTCGGTGGCCTTAGAGCAACCGTTTTTGCTTACTGAGCAGAACATCATGAGTCTAATCTCAGGCCCATCCACATTTAAGATTCGTCAATCGTTTTATTTGTTAATATGACTACATGGTAATAACAGCAACTCGGTGATTAAAAAGGTGCTCGTCTGCCTAGTGGCAAACGTTTTTGCTTACTGAGCAGAAGACCGTGGGTTTAGTCCAAAGCTCCTTCGCGTTATATGATCGTTAGGACATCAATTCAGCTTATCGTTTACCAAAACGAACCCTGCTGCAAACCCAACCCTCTTATCCAACATCCCAGTGATTCCTCGTGGAAGTGCAGAGGTGTTCTCGGCTTCCATCAAAGCGAGTGTCACGTCAACACATTCCTACCCCTTCCTTTCTTGACCTGTGTTCGGGCGCGGCCGGCGCTGGTATTGCTTAGTTTGAGATCACCAGTTTTTACATATTGCGGATGATTGCTAGTCCCAAGCATCGTCTATTGGTTCTCTGTGTAATTACAGCTGATCTGGCAGTAACAGAGTAGCAACCGTGGGCGGTCAATCAAGCTTATGCTCAAGCAAGCTAGAATTCTCTTCGTCATGGCTGTTACAATTACTTTCAGGGGTTTGACTCGATTCAGAAGGAACCGGCCTAGATTCACTGCCATTATTCATTGTAGCTAAATTCTTGTCCGCAATAATCCTTGAAAATGAATTAGTCATATTTTCCAATTTCTTATTTAATAATTTTTCAAGTCTGCGAACGGCCTCCTTTAGGGTACCATTCACATTTAAGCGGATAGTTTCCATACCGGTCTTCAATACGTTATCAATTTGAGCAGCTATCTGATCTCGCATGTCTGTGATCGAGGCCGAAATATCTTCCTCACCATTTCTAACATGCGAGATCGAACCACTCGGCTCGTCACAACTAGACATACAATCGTCACACTTGCATTGAAGATTAACATTGTCCGTGACAACCTTTGCCGTACTCATTGTAAGTGTAGTGCATCTGATGTGGAAAACACGAGAACACTTCCCTTATAAAAAATACTAAGGTTAATTTGCTTAACGACGTGTTGTGAGTATCATACAAACCATTTGTGGAATAGTTCAATAATTTGGGTTATCGTTCGTTTATGGTAATTTTTATTAGAGTTACCACTACAGGTTAACGACAGATCGTTCCATAAAGCCCCCGACTCGCACTTGCCACATTTCATTCCTCATTCAGTGCAGTTGATGTACATATTTATGGTTCCATCTGAGACTCGAGTAGTGTAGTAGTCAAGCAGTTCAGTCCGCTTTTGGCTCGCTCAGTCGAGTTGTTTGAGTTGCGCGTTTGTTCGCGTCATAGTGCCGGTCGCATCGTGTAGCTCGTGCGTATCAGCGTTGCCAGACTACTGTTTTCTAGCTTATCGGTAGGAAATGCTTAAAAAAATCGGTACTTATCGGTATTTACAATTTTAATTAATTTTATATTTGTGCCGTTATAAAAAATTATAATTTTTGGACTAAGACCGAAAAAATTGCTTTCCAGGAGAAGTCAGAAATAATGAGAATTTGAAAAGAAAAAAAATCGTAAATCGGAACCAATAAAGAATTTTTGGAATAGCCAATTCCAGGGGAAGTCATAAGAAGCTCAGAAAAACCTTCCAATAGAAGTTGAAAAAAACCTATGAAAAAATTTCCAGAAGAAGACGAAAGAAACTTCTGGGAGAATTCCCTAGACACACTCGGTATTTAATTGAACTTTCTGCAGAATACGGAGGAAACTTCCTGGAGGCGCTGGAAGAAAAATCCTTAGGTAGATTGGAAGAAGTTTCTGCAGAAAGTCGGAAGCCAGACAGCATACGGAACAGTCCAAAGAAACTTCAAGGAGTAGTTGGGAAGAAATCCGGAAGAAAGAGATTTCTTGGGGATGTTAGAATAACAAAAGCAATTTTCCTAATATTCATAAAACATCCCTCAAGACCCTGCAATATCGCTGAAGTTTTCGGAACATTTCGGAAATGCACTTCTGAATATCCCATGATTCCTTGGAACTGCTTGAAGGTTCCTGCAATTTTCTTTAAGTAAATGGGGCTGTTTTGAATCATTCCTGAAGTACTGGGAAACTACCGGAAAATCTCTTATCTTCTTTGAAGGTCTCTAGACTTTCTTGACGATTTCAGAACATCTTAAGTGCTCGCAGAATTTTCTCGAAATCATCATTTTCTATTTTTAAAAGTTCTCGAAACTGCCATCATAAAGCACGGACGTTTCCTTAAAATGTTCTCACAATACGTTTCCAGTTTTCCCGAACTCCTTTAAAAATTCAGAAACTCCCTTAACATTGATTGTTCTGTTCTGATGTTCTCAGAGCATCCTTAAAGTTCTCTCAATGCTCCCGAAGCAAATGGAACTGCCCTGAAAACCATTAAATTTCCCTGAAGTTTCCCGGATTCTCGAATTTTAACAGAAGTTACCTGTACAGATCTTGGTTACCATAACTTCTTTAAAATGCCTGCAGTTTTTCTGAAGCTAGTGGAACCGCAATAAAACTTTGGAAGCATCCCTGAAGTTCCACGGAAGTTGAAAAACTAAAATGGCGGGAGAAAACGGAAGAACCTTTCGAGCGAAGCCAGAAGCAGCTTCCAGTGGGAGTCAAAATAACTTTCCGGTAGGAATCGGAAAATAATTTACGGGGCTAGGTGGAAAAAAGTTTTTGAAACTTCCAACTTCAGGAAGTGAAAAAATGAATATTTTGATGGACCTATTTGTTCACTGAACAAAAGTATTTCCTGATTCCCACGAATTATCGAGATGAGCCTTCAGCTGTTTCTCGATTCATGGGTAGCAAAACCGGCGAGAAAATGTAAACATTAGTCGAATGAGTATCAAACATAAGACATTTATATAGATAAATATTTGTTTTTAACAGACACAAAGAATTTGAGATATTCAAAAAGTCGCTCGCAATAGTTGTCCCTGACAGTTCAGGCAGGCAATAATCATTTTGAATATATAAAAAAATAATCGGTATAAAATCCTATAAATCGGTATTTTGAGAATCCTTATCTGTATATCGGTATCAAGTTCGAAAATCGGTATAAATACCGATAAATCGGTATATCACAAATAGGTACGCTACTCTTCCCACCGATGTTGGGAATACCCCACTAGCGGAAGTGAAGCGGACGAACGTCAGCGACATCGGTGATTTCGGCGTTACCGTCGACCATGAAAATTCTGCCGTCCCGAGTGCGGCAAAAGTTAAGCTTCTTCCACTGGTGGTGATGAAAGTGCTACTCAGAACGCTCATTGGCGATCTCTCATCGCTGGGCGTTGCAGCTGAATTCAAGCTGAGCAGGATCGGCACCAAGGTGATGCTGCGTACCAAAGCGGAGTATGAAGCAACCGTGAAGTACCTGAAGGATTACAGGGCGGAATTCTTCACACATGATATCCCCGTTGAGAAGCCTTTCAAGGTAATGATCAGGAGCTTACCGAACTTCAACCTCAAGTCGATCGAAGAAGAACTCAAGGACCGTTACAAGCTAGTCCCAATCGCAGTCTTCCGGATGACGAGGAGAGACGAAAACGTGAAAATGTGCCCGGATTTCCTTTTCCTGGTGCATTTCCAGAAGGGAACGGTGACGCTCAATGCTTTGAAGGCCATCCGCTCCATCCTCGTTCAATGGGAGCCATACCGCCCAAGTAACAATCTAAATGCTTGGAAGATTTATTCTTATTTTATCATTGTTTTATCATAGCATCCCTTCCAGCCTGTGGTTGTATTACGGTTTTGTGTGCTTGTCATAAAATCAGGCCTTCAAGTTGTCTATAAAACTGTTTTATGACTACTAAATTAAAACTCAGACTTCATAGTTTTAACGGTAGCTGTAAGGTGGTTCTGCATCACTACTTATAACTGAAGAATAAAACCAAAACAAAACATACAATTATGTTTTATGGAACACTTTTTATGACCGATATAAAACTTGAAGCAGTCTTAGACCTTCATTAAAGCTTCATTGCAACTATCATCTTTATCAGAGGCCTAAGATTCACAGATAAGAAATATACTGCTACAACAAAAAATACTCTGAATTTTTTTGTCATTATAAAAAACAAATCTATTCAGATATATGAAATGAAAACCCCTTCAGTGCTTCTGAACACGATGAAGATGAGACGATCGACAATATGAAACTCCTGGAGGAACTACAGTTATACGATCCCTACATAAGGCACAGTGCGGTGAAGGAGCTCTTAAAAATATTGAACATGCGGCTTTCCGATACACTTCCGAAAGATCCACGAACCCTTCTTAAAGCAACGCCGACAGTTTCACTAAATCCGTTTGGAGATGGCCAGTATTGACATCACGGCTTTAAACCTTGTATTGAAAAAGCTTTTAGTGGATCCAATAAGCATTTCTTACATCTTGATTACAAGCGAAAATAGGAGGATCGCTTGGAATGTTGACTTTTTGACAGGTGGTCATGGTTTTTGTTTTGTTTTGATTCGTTGTACCGAATAAAACCAGCAAGCTAGTTATATAGCTTAAATATAACTTAACGCTCTCAATTTGGACTACGAAATGCTAAGATTAGGTTTATGTTATGCTATAGAATTCCAATCTAGGAGAATATGTTATATTGAGGTATTTTTAAGGAGTAGCAAGTTATAACGAAAAAAATGTCGCCGTATGAACAAATTTCACACAGTATGAATAATTACGCTTTAATTGATAGGCAATAAAACACTTTCATACATTTATGTATAATTAAATAATATGTGACTGGTTATTGCTCAACAGTAGTAACAGTTTTGTACTAAATAGATAATCTTTGAATGACTCTTTAATGCATGGTGCTAATGCAGACAAATTAAAAATATCCCTATATTTTAGTATTCATATGGCGCACTAAAGTTATGCTCCTATTTGGTATAATAATCACCATAAATATTGCACGGCATGCTGTGAAGCATATACAGATTGGTTTAAAATTATAATAAAGTCGTCTTATTTTCAATGTACAATAATATCAGCCATTATTACCAACTGACAAGGATCATGATTTCACATCAAACATCGAAAGAATAAAACCACAATAAAATATTTCTCAATATTAACTATCATCCAAAAACCCCAACTTAAAACCTTCAAAGTTGTCAAAATGTTTTGCGTATCATGTTTTATCAACTTCTTCAGGAGCGATTTATGCGGTTGCTATATAGTTTTATGGTAGTCATCAAAAGGTTGTTAAAACTTTCTGACCTGGAGGAGGTTTTATGTTTTCATTTTTAACAATCACGTCTAGAGTGTAATAAAACTGACATAAATCCTATGCTATGCTCCTATGCATATCAAGTTTTAATGACTGCATTAAAACTGGGCCAATTGGCCATGACATGGCTGTATTGCGGTTCTCAGGAGATTGTTAAAGCAATGTGGTCGTCAGTGAAGGTTTTATAATTTGGTTATATCAACTGCTATAAAACTTAAATAAAACAAAAATTGTTGCTTGGGCGTGGCGGCCATCATGACGTCACCCAGTGTCAGCGTTGCCTGAATTTCGGACACGGCACCCGAAACTGCTACACCAAGCCGTGCTGTGGCAAATGCGCCCCAAATTATGTCTCCTTCGAATGCATTGTCGACTAAAGGGTGATACGGTCAAAATTTGGTCAATATCAACTTGACGTATTTCTTTCAATTTTGCATTTAAAAAACCTGAACACCCCTCATTTTGAAGGTGTGTGTGTGTAGAATGTTGCTCCTATTTTGATTTTGGAATTCACTCTTCAGTTGTCAAAATGCCGTCCAAGCAAGAAGAGCAGCGTATCAAAATTTTGCTCGCGCATCGCGAAAATCCGAGCTACTCGCACGCAAAGTTGGCAAAATCGCTAAAAGTTGCCAAATCAACCGTTACAAATGTAATTAAAGTGTTTGGGGAACGTTTGTCGACAGCCAGGAAGTCTGGATCGGGGGGAAATCGAAAACCGGAAGCCGCTGAGGCGACAAAGAGAGTTGCCAGTAGTTTCAAGCGAAACCCTAACCTCTCTCTCCGAGATACCGCAAATAAGCTGGGTGTATCGTCTACAACCGTGCATCGAGCCAAAAAACGAGCCGGACTATCGACTTACAAGAAGGTAGTGACTCCAAATCGCGATGATAAACAAAATACGACGGCCAAAGCGCGATCCCGGAGGCTGTACACGACGATGCTGACGAAGTTTGACTGCGTGGTAATGGACGACGAAACCTACGTCAAAGCCGACTACAAGCAGCTTCCGGGACAGGAGTTTTATACGGCAAAAGGAAGGGGAAAGGTAGCAGATGTTTTCAAGCACATGAAACTGTCAAAGTTCACAAAGAAATATCTGGTTTGGCAAGCCATCTGTACCTGTGGCTTGAAAAGCAGCATTTTCATAGCTTCCGGGACTGTCAACCAAGAAATTGACGTGAAAGAGTGTTTGAATAAACGTCTGCTGCCTTACCGTAATGGCAAGATGCCAAATCCGGCCAAAACAGTACGGAACAACCGTGTTTCTCCGTACTGTTTTGGCCGGATTTGGCATCTTGCCATTACGGTAAAAAGGCCATGGAGTGGTACGCCGCCAACAACGTGCAGGTGGTTCCCAAGGACAAGAACCCTCCCAACACGCCAGAGCTCCGCCCAATTGAGAAATACTGGGCTATTGTCAAGCGGAACCTAAAGAAGACCAAAAAAACTGCTAAGGGCGAGCAGCAGTTCAAGGCAAACTGGCTTTCTGCGGCGAAGAAGGTGGACAAGGTGGCTGTACAAAATCTGATGGCAGGTGTCAAGCGTAAGGCCCGGCAATTCGGATTTGGAAAAGCGGAAGCCTAACTGAATATTGTTCCTGAATTTTATACTAATTGAACTTGAAAAAGAAATTTAATTTGATTTTTTAAATAAACGATTTCACCGATTTACACGCGTTTTCCCTTGACCAAATTTTGACCGTATCACCGTTTAGTCGGAAACGTGCAAATGCGCCAACTGTGGTGGAGCTCATCAAGGGTCCGACAAAAAGTGCCCCAAACGCGAGGATTTCAAGCGGATCCGAAAGCAGGCGTCCACAAGAAGCCAATCAGCTCTCCATCCCCCTCTGGATTCTGGAGACAACCACCAGCACATAACGCCAATCCCAATCTCTTCTCTGCGGATGAGCTGATGAAGATTTTCGTCGACATGACCAGCGCTCTTCGTCAGTGCCGCAACAAACCCGCAACAAGTGCTCGGTAAGTTTATCATTCAGTATGGCGTCTAAACCGTTAACTATAGTCACTTGGAACGCTTGCTCTGTACGAGCCAAAAAGTTCGAGCTTGCTGACTTCCTCCGCAAGCATAGTATCAACGTGGACCTCCTTACAGAGACCCATCTTAAATCCGACGACAGCTTTTGGTTGCCTGATCATAACATTATCCGACTTGATCGCACCGACTCCAGGGGGTGGTGTTGCGGTCATCATCAAGAAGGGGAACAAGTTTCACACCCTGCCCCACATCCGCACTTCTATCATCGAGGCCCTTGGTGTGGAGGTGGAATCGCCAACCGGAAACGTCCTGTTCATAGCCGTGTATTGTCCTCGCCAGTGTTCGGCCAGCAACGGACTAATGATGAAATTCAAGAACGTCCTCACCGCTATCACTCGCACGAGCTCCCGACTCATTGTTGGGGGCGATCTGAATGCTCGTCACGAAGCATGGCGCAACTACCAACGGAACCAGAACGGTAGCCTACTATTCGACCACTCGCAGCATGGGCTGTATACGGTGCAATTTCCGGATGAACTTCGGGCTATCCAAGCCGGTGGCAATCAACGATTTAAGCTCCGACCACCAACCGGTGGTGGCAGAGGTCGGCATCAACATAGCTCCTGCTCCAATCCTATGAAAAGACTACCACCACGTAAACTGGGTCCAGTTTGGACGTGTGGTTGACTGGAACATCGACGAAAATCCGCCACTTGACATCGTAGAGGACATCGATCGGGCGCTGGAAGGATTTCACCACGCCATTTCCGTGGCCGACGAGACGTGTGTTCGTCAAGTTCCTGTGAGGGGTAAGTTTGTTGCCATTGATTCCCACACCCAATTATTGATTCTTTTAAGAAATGTTTGTAGACGCCAGTTTCAGAGGACAGGTGAACTGTGTAAAAAACGTGAAATAGCCGATCTGAACAAGGAGATTGCTTCCAAAATGGTATCCCTCAGAAACGAAAGTTTCAGGCAGTTTGTCCAGAATCTGGACGACCGCTCCATACAATACAAGAAATAAAGATCATTCAAAGTAAAAAAAAAGTCCATCATGAGACGCTGCATGCAACAATACACAGGGCACAGAGAGACAATTAAAATCGATTTCACCGCCACAGCTACTACAGGAAAGCAATTGTTTCTTTTCAGCGCGCCGGGGGGATTGAAAAATAGACACAATTTAACGAGAATGAGCTGCTTTTGCAACATGTTATCCAACTTATCCTGTTAACAATTACACTTGGACACGCGTTGTAATAAATAAATTGCGGCACACAACACAATTTTCACTGCACAAGAAATTGAACTACACTGTTCGCCATCACACAGAGCTATAGCAAAAAACAAAACAAAAAGCAAATTTTTCCCATAGTAAATATCATATAATCTTAAAAGGGTCAGGGCCCTTTTGGGACAACCAAATGAGCTCACATTTGGGTAGAATGGTCAGGACCTGATTTAGAATCGATTGAGATTGGTGGAGCAAAATCGATATTTTGAACCACCCTATTATATATATTACAGTGCACGTAGTCCATTGACTCGGATACAATTTTCGAGACAATTCAGTGACATCTTCGTGGGATTCCTGTATCCAATTATGTACCAAGTTTCAGAGAAGCACCTTCGAGCATTAGCAGAGGCTTGTTGGAGTACTAGCTATCAAACAACGAATTAGAACATCCTCGGCTTAAAATATTGTTGGTAAGATGATTTTTTTTTTCCTTTGGTTTGTTTTTTCCGTCGATCTTGTTTTCCGTGCTGAGCACCAATGCTACCGACGTGCCAGGAAGGCACACACTAAGATTTTTTTACAGGAGTCAGTATTTTTTTACTGGGTTTTTGAATTGCTGAAAAAGTCGGTAAAAATTCAAATGACCGTTATCCGTAAGGAATCAATGAAATCGACCAATTTTATTTTCTATCATTAAATGGGGTTAACAGAACTAAGTATGTACAAGTTCAGAACAAATTTTCTCATTAATAAATTTTCCACAGATTTTTAAACTTTTACCGAACAGTTCCGCAATTCAAAAACTCGGTAAAACCGTACTGACTCGATTAGTGTGCAGCTCCCACACCTGGACCCTACCTATCGACCCATCAACTCATGAACCGGGGACAAACGGCTTTACACCACCGGCACCGTTTGGTAAAATGATGATGAAGATGATTTGAACTATCTTTCGCAGCTTTTAACGATCTATATTGAAAACGTTTGTGATATATTGCGCTTATTTAACGTGTCCTTGTCGCTACTCTTTCAATCTGCAAATATAAACTTGAATGATGTGCTGATTGATGGTTGTCTGTTCTACCAATATCGGTTTAGGATTGGCAAAATGGGAGCAATATCAATTTTACGAGAGAAAAGACACTTGTTCCGATGGATCCACCAATTTGCATGCAGTAGTGGGAGTGTATTTAATTTGCATCCACGGTGCGGCCACGAATGTGGGTTACCACATTTAACCACACATTGCTTTTAACATCATATTACATCCTCCGCATCGAGGAATCACCGGAAACGCTGCCGGTGGTCGTTGGTTTCATTTACTTAATAACTAGTTAACTGTTGCTGAGGTAGCTTTTAACAGAGAACTCTGTTTGCCGAAACCCCGCAACCGCAGAAAAAGCTATGCATGAAAAAAATAATCAAAATTCTCCCGAATCACACGACCACAATTCAACCGGGCGTTTGTTTGTGGAAGGAACACAGAAAAATAGCTCACAATGAGGGTTTCCAAGCGGAATAATTTCAACCTCCGCTACACAGTAGTACTTTTTCAGCTTTTTTCAGGTGAACTCGCTTTGCATTTCGAATGGGATTTACACGGTCGCGGTTTGCTGGTAGGGACACGGAACCTACCACAGTGTTCCTGAATTCATATTTTGGCCGAATAAATTGTTCGTGCCTAAATCATTAGTTTAAGGTAGGTATATCAGGCATAACATGTGATAACGGCACAAAAGCATTTGTAAACAAACATTCTAAGGACCTTTACACGCAAACCAACGTACGCTCACGCAAACCAATACCACTTTCGGAAAGGTGATAGTTGTCCCTATCCGATGATGTTGTTGGTTTGCGTGGGCGAACTTTGGTTCGCGTGTAAACGGCCTTAGAAAGTTTGTTTACAAATGCTTTTTGCCGTTATCAAATGTTATGCCTGATATATACAGCTGAAAACTGGAAAAACCCACTAGCGAAAATCAATTTTTATAAGTTATAAGTTCCGGAACACCCATGCACCTATGCTTATGCATTTTAGCCAACTTAAAATTGATTTTAAATATGAAAAATAATTATGTTACATAATACAACGAAGTACGCTGGGATCGAACCATGAACGTTGAAATTATGGGGCCCGTTTGTGGGCCAAAAGTCTGTCAACGCTGGATATACGGAAAATACTAAAGGCGTATGGGAACAACCTCGTGGAAGATCAGTGTTGGGAAAATATCAAAAAATGAAGTCTCATCAATGCCCAAGATCATGCTTGATTTTCGTAGACAAAAATCAACAAGCATACAGCTGCGGTTGATTTTGCAAGCTGTGATATCGCAAGTTGGAATATAAAGCTAACGAAACTCACCAACTGCAAATCTCAACAAACTATGGTGAGATTGAGTTTAATGATTTTTTGCTTTACACCCGAACGCAACCGAAACTTCCATAACGGCTGGCAGCAGTCACTTCGTGTCTGCCATCGGTGAACAGTAAAAAGAGATAGCAAACATTACTTTCTCTTTCTAAGAAAACGATGTGCAACGGAATGATTTTTGTGTCTAGTCAACTCTCCGCTTGATTTTTGCACGTTGTGAATAGTCTCGCAATATCAAATGAGCTTGTAAAATCAATATAATATTTTGTTCCAATATCACGCGTGATATTGAGAGGGTATGAGAGTGGAAAAATATAATTTAATTGAGGATTTTGCCAACACTGTGTAAGACTGACTACACTCTTTCATAATTCATAATTTGATAAAGAGTCACAAATTATTGAGATAGGGAGAAAGGATGTAATGTCGGCCTAAATGCCCCTACATAAATTCAGCAATCGACTAAATTTTCAATAGCCACCAATAATATCCATCAGTACCGTCCCAATGACGCGTTCATCTAGATAAAATTGATAAATAGCAGATTTTTAGCGATGGGCCCAATCTTAGATCCATAAGCCAACATTAGAGCCATTTCCCCTAATGTTAAATATCTTATACTGCTTCTTGATTTCAACTTTGACCTAAGAGTTTCATTAGATTTTTTTCATCCTACGGATGAAGGCAGGCAAAGTGGATTCGCTAGGAGCACTTCTTTTGTTTTGTAAACATAGAGTGTAAATATTCATACAAAGCGCTTTAACAGGCTTTGTGTTGTAGTTTTCATAGAAGTAACTAAGATGTTTGGTTAGGGGGAAGAGGGATTATTTTATTTTAGTGCTTTACTGTACTTTAGCTTTACCAATTATTTATACATAAAAACTTCATGGGAAACATTTGTATATGTTAGTTAGTCCAAAATCCAATTATTCTCCGATGACTCGTTCATGAGTAATGAATTTCCAAAATGTGGAATGTTCAAATTTGTTCGAAAATTCCAATGAAAATTATCGTGAAATTGTGCATCGCTATGATTTTACCTCAAATCGTTTTCACGTGCACTATTAAATTTTTTTTCTTGCACTGATAAGGCTGTAACATATATTTTTTGTGAAAAAAATAGGGTCGACTGCAAAATTTAATTCCAAAATAAAACAATTTATGATTAAATTCAAACAATTAAGTACAACAAATGTTAAAGGTTCTCAGCTAAATATGTACACTCCCGATCATAAGTTTCAGGACACCCCAAAAAAAAATGACAAATTTGTTATGTTCATATAACGTCCAATTTTCGTTCTCTTTAGATTATTTGAAAGGTATTGAATGGAACTTTCCTCGTAGGCAAATTGTTTAATATAATTTTCAAATTTTGTGTGTCAAAAGTTCACCCAAAGTTACAATAATTTTCAAAATTTACTCTGAAGAATCGTGACTGATTTTTTCAGAATTGGGTTGGCCAAATTTTGAAATAAAAGTAGTAGTAGAACACTTAGGGATCGTCCATTAATTATGTCACACTTTTAGGGGGGAGGGGGTTTTTGGAAACTGTGACGAGTATTACAAAAAACAATTAAGGTCCATATAAAAAATGTGACAAAGGGGGGAGGGGTTTTTTTTTTCTTTCCTTTATTTAACGTCGGTCTCTGTTCCGCAATCTAGTGCCAATCACCGACGGACATCGATTGCCATCCATTGACGGCAATCGAATGTGCAGGAAGGCAGCTTCCACACCTGCGTAGGATATCGCACCCATTCAATACACATGGGCCGGGACCAACGGCTTTACTTCCCTTCCGAAGGAAGACGTGACCAGAGATTTTTATGCCTCAGAAAAATCCCACCGACCTCGGCTGGGATTGAACCCAGACCCATTGGGGTATTAGAAAGCAGTCATGCTTACCACTACACCACCGGCGCCGGCTAGGAGGGGGGGTTGAAAATGGGAAAAAATTTACGTGACATAATTAATGGACCTTTCCTTATGCTATACCATTCATACCATTCAAATAACGTTTGGAGATCAAAAATTGAACAAAACATATTTGCATGGTTTTTGTGGTGTCCTTAAACTTATCATCGGTAGTTTAAGTGCACAACGCAATTAAAAAAAAAAATTGTGGAAATTTTACGAAATTAAAGCTTGAGTTATTTCATAACTGAACGCAAAAAAAAAACAGATGTATTTCGGAACCTTCTCAATGAAATAAAAACGTTGAGTACTGGAAATGAAGGCCATTAATTGTATTTTAAAGGAAAAATAACGAAAATATCAATCCGATTTGGTTTGACGAAATCTCGAACTTTTCTTCGAATACATCTTCTTCTTCTTACTCGCGCATATTAGCTTATTGCGTGCTCTCAACTTAGTGTTTTAAATGCACTTCCACAGTTATTAATTGAGAGCTTTCGATGCCAATACCAATGCATGAATTTGTATATTGTGTGGCAAGCACAATGGTACTCAATGCCCAGGGAAGTCGAGAAAATTTCCAACCCGAAAGATTCCCTCGACCGGACCGGGAATCGAACCCGCTGCCTCCGGCTTGGTAATACCGTGCCTTTACTGACTAAGCTATGAGGCTTCTTCGAATACAACTCATCATATTTTGAACACTTTGTTGGCTAACCTGAACGGCCATATTGTTCCACCATCTCTTCCTCTCTGTCGCATCCAAAGTCACCTTTCCACTGTTCTTCATCTTCTGTTTGACAATTGCACAATATTTCTCAACTGGGCGGAATTGAGGGCAGTTGTCCTTTTCGAAGAAATCTACCCCGTTGTCTTTATACCACTGTAGAACTTCTGCGCTGTAAGGCCTGTATTCGTAAAAAATGCACCAGACAAAAGTGTTCGCCAAAAATTTATTTTAAGTCGGATTTGCTTGAAACTTTCAGGGAATGAACTAATACATATGGATTATGTTTCGGCATAATTACTTTATTCAATTTTCTTTCCATCGCTGAAAGCCCGCACCTTTCCCTTAAGACCCCTGATTAAATTTTGTGCAACGGTGGAGCCGACCTTTTTGGTCACTTTCATCCATTCTTTCTTCAACTCCAGCTCGTTCTTAAACACCTTGGACGTTTTTCGAACTTTGGCCTTCATTATGGCCCAAAATCTTTCCACCGGACGAATCTTTGGTGAATTTGAGGGGTTGGCGGTTTTTGGTCCAAAAACAACGTTATTGTCTCTGTACCAATCCAACGTCGATCGCGCGTAATGGCATGATGCCAGGTCCGGCCAAAATAATGTCTCGCCTCCGTGGGACCGCAGGAAGGGCAACAGCCACTTCTGGAGGCACTCGGTGTGGTAAATTTCTCTGTTGATGGTACCCATTGTGATGTACGGTTTACTCAGTTTACCGCATTGGCATATGGCCTGCCAGAGCAAGTATTTTTTTGGCGAATTTGTCCACTTTTTTCTTCCTTATGTCTTCCGGAACATCAAACCGTGATTTGGCAACGTAGAACTCCAGCCCCGGTATCTGCTTTGCGTCTGCCTTGATGTAGGTTTCGTCATCCATAACCACACACATCGGTTTCGTTAACCACGCGGGATTTGGTCGCCGTGTTTTGTTGATCACGCTGGTTCGGTGCCTTCCGGACCTTGAATACACGAAGCCCAGATCGTTTCATGGTTTGCTGAACGAACCAGGCGGAACACTTTGCCTTCAGAGCCGCGTCGCGAATTGAAAGGTTTGGATTACGCTTGAAATAATCCAACATCTTCCAGGCCTTCACAGGGTCAGATTTTCTTCCACTTCCAGCCCACCGCTCGGTCGTCTGGGACTCCTTAAACGATTTTACCACCTGAGACACAGTTGTATGGGTGATTCTCAGTTGTCTTCCGATCCATCTCTTGGTCGCAGTCGGATTTTCCATGACGGCGCGCAAAATTCTTCGGCGATTTTCTTCTTGTTCCGATGACATCTCAATAACCACTGAACCGATTGTTATGAAATTTTGCATATGTAAACAATTCACTCCAAACTAGTTATACCCAGATTTTCATCAATTTTTACTTACGGATAAAAGAAAATACACACGGATAAAAATATTGCATTTTTTTTCGAGTACAAGTCTTAGTAGCAGCTTGCCAAATAAGGCCAATACTTTACAGGTCCGTTGTGAGCCTTAATGTACGGAAGAATGCGTTTTTTCAGGCACTCCTGCTTGTAAATTCTGGAATCCATGGTCTTGTTTGTTAAGAAAACCTGGGTTTTTTGTCCGCAGCTTCAAATACCTTGCCAGATCATAAGCTTTCTTGCAAATTTATCGGCAAAAACGAATTTGAACCTTTGTATTTTGTAAGAACCTCATTGTACAACTTCCGGCACGTCTTTTGGTCACTAGATTCTATTTCAGTGTCCTGTTTAGTTGTTTACTGGCCCGTTAAGATCGAAATCCTTCTCGCTGACGGCCCTGGGTTTGCTGATCCTTAGTTCCATTAAAACGCTTGCAATTATCCTGCCGATCGATAGTAGTACTAACATAATAAAATGATCAAAACCCGGTTGGTGATATTCTTGTTATTTATTTATTTATTAGTTATTTATTTTAGTTTAAATTACTTAAAAATAATCGAAATAAATAATATAAATTCGAAACAATCATTTAGGATAAAACATTGTTACGAATATGCAAAATTATTTACATCACCAACCAAAGCCCCTCAGTTTGTACTAAAAATAATACTGCCAGTATCGAGCAACTGTCAGCAGTGAATGGTCAACTACCAACTGCTGTGATGGTGAATGCGGGAAACGGCGTCCATCCGGAATGCGATACGAGGAATGATATAAATAGTGGCTTAAACAATAGAGTCGCTCTCTTATATTACCAGTTCAGAGGAGTGAAGAAGTAGTATGTGATAGTTCCGATACAGCAAGTCCAACGCGTTTCGGTAGAGTTCCGCGATAGTTAAAGCTAATCTAAATTCTAAAGTTACATGGCTAAAAGTAACAAACTATCTAAATCTAAATCTAGTGGAACGTTAATTGAAAAGAACCAAATACATTAAAAAAACGGATCTTTGCAAGGCAGCACCACGGACGGACGGTCAGTGAAAAGACACCAAATTTCGCCATTGCAGTCAGTGCTGGTCGATTCAAGCCCGCATTGATCATAGCCGTACGAAAATCAATATTTGAGCGAGCCGTGGTGCAAATGAACTGCAGTGTAGTGATAAAAAAGTGGCCAGAGCCAATGCCGGGTAGTGAACTGCGTTTTATTAGATTTTTCTATAAACGCGTGTGTGAAAGAACAATAGTGGTGTAATGTAAAGACTGTTCCCCGTCGGCTCATTGGCGTCTCTCGCTCGAAAAGACCACGAAGAAACAAAGTGCACAAGTGTACCACTCCCTGGAAATTTCGGAACCATAGGCCTCTGTTACATTACGGCCATAGTGTCACACCCTGTTCCCTTGTTAACAGAGGGAGCGAAGAAATCGCACACGCCCTCGTAGTGGGGGAAAGTGAGCCCCTATCCATTTCGTCTCATCGAGAACCGCCACCGAGGATTACCGTTGCCGCCGCTGTAACAACGAGCAACGATCGGTCATAACGAGAACCCCTCCCCAACACGAAAGGGTTTGTGAATAAACGCAAGTACACGAAAATTAAATCAGTTTAATTTCACTCTATGAAAATCTCCAATATATATCCCATTGATTTAAATTTTTTAAGAAATTTCACTTGATATCATGCTATTCTCCCCAGCAGGGTGATTAGTTGAAAAGACACCTCGCACTATGACAAAAGCAAACTCACCCGAGAGATCTTTATTTTGTTTTCCCTTTCTACCGCTTCTCCCACTTCGCAAACAAATACAGTTTTTGAAGTCGCACCTCCAAGTTGGAGGCTCCAACAGTCCAACACACCGGAGCGGATGAGTGATCACTACACGCAAACCAAAAATCTATTACAATAAATGTTAGTTCCATATCCTATCATCCTCTGTTCATGAACATCGCAACGAATGTTAGAAGTTGACCTTACAGGCGATGTAATGGTTTTTTGCCTTTTTTACTTCGTGTTCTGTCTGTGCTTTCACCTACACAAGCAAGCATTTGCCTTGATGTTTTTGCATAACATGGTAGAACGACGCACACCCTTGCCGCGAATCTCTCCAGCAGAAAAAGCATACTGCATACTGCAGTCGGCAACCTTTTTCCTATTTTTTTTTTTCGACATAATAAATTTACCTCACTAATACACTCTACATTTTTCGGTCTCCAATTTTCTTGCATTGGACCGCATCAAGGTATATCGCATCCTCGGTTCATGCGGTCTCCACTTACATCCTCTGATGATGAATCCCACATAATTGTAAGCGAATCTTACATCCACCGGTTGGGTGTAGGGAGCACCGTAGAGAGTTCGTTTGCTTCACCGGGGAGAATCACCCCAGTGAAGACTTTGGTTGTTAATTTGTTGCATACAAATGTTTTTTAAAGGTTACTTTTTATATTAACGTCGACATTGAGGTATGGAGGCTCATGCCATGCAAGTCGTGAGTGCGTACAGAATCATCTCGTCGGAAGCAGTATGCGTTATCGCCGGTATGATCCCTATCGGCATCACCCTGGCGGAGGACAGCGAGTGCTACAGGTGGAAAGAAACTGGAAGAGTACGGAAATCTGTGAGAGCGGAGTGGTTGGCTAAGTGGCAACAGGAGTGGAACACGGCCGAGAACGCTAGAGGAACACGTAGACTAATACAGTTTCTTTCGATCTGGGTGAACAGAAAACACGGAGACGTCAACTTCCACCTAACGCAGTTCCTGTCTGGGTCACGCTGTTCGGAGTGTGGCAACGTGGATGAAACGCCGGAGCATGTGGTCTTCGACTGTCGAAAATTCGAGGCAGTGTGAAGGAAGACGTCCTTAACGTGGAGAATGTCGTCGACGAAATGCGTCGAAAGGAAGGCACTTGGAATGCCGTCAGCAGCTGCAGCGACAGTGGAGAGAGGAACAGCGATCTAGCAACACCAGGACACCCGATGAATATTGACGAGTTGCCGCTTCAAGTTGAATGTTTTTCCATTCGCCCTGCAAAGCACAAAATTCACAACCACCGGTACTGTCGTCAAACCGCATTTTTTTCTTCGTAAAAAACTGTTTGCACTTTGTCCCCTCACGTCAAGCTCTGCCGGAATCTTTGGAGAAACAATAAAGCATTTGCGCTGCCATCTTTCTCACGGAAGTGAGTGTATAAACAGACAAACGGTGAACTGTCAACTCTCTCACTCTCTCGTGCTGTGTCGAACAATCTCTCCAGTGGTGCCATGAAAAATCTCCGAGGAGATAAGCAGAGATTCACCGCAGAGAATGATATCTCTCGCACCCGGGTGATTCTCCCCAGAGAATTTTCAACCCTGCGGTACAAGTTTGTAAATCTAGGTAGAAATTCAGTTGTAGTTTGTGTAAGCTATGGACAGATCGTAGAAGTTGAGGGACCTTCGTAGAAATATACACAACTTTCCAGAATATGGCAGAACTTTTCACAAATTCCGGAAACTTTATAGAGGCTCAGCGAAATTTCGTTCAAGGGAATGGAAAGAAGTTCAGGGAGTTTCTTTTTAGTTCATGGAACTGAGTTTAAGTCAATGAAACATTGTATATATTGACGGATTTTCAATAAAATTTAACTTAGGTCCTCCGAATGTTTTAAGAACTTTTGAGAACTGAAATTGCTGATGACGTATAATTCAGAAGATCTTTTCAAAAGCTCAAATGTGATTTATCAGATTTTCATTCAAGATCAGAGCTGATCATACATTTTACACGAAACGAAAATCAATTATTTTATTCATGTGTTACACTTATAAATTTTTGCCAAAACATCAGCCTTCCATAAGACAAACCACATAGGTCCTATAAGAATGCATAAAAGGTATGTGTGAGCGTTTATACATTTCATTTGACACATCATCTTCATTTACTTTCTGCAAGGCGTCTGCTTATTAGTTGACTTATACATTTTATGAATAATAAGCAATAGAAATTTGGCAAAAAGTATAAAGGTGTAGTATAGTCCACTGGATCATTTTTAAAGATTTAGGTTCACTAAGTTTATTCTTAAAATTTTCAATAGTTCAAATAGCGTATGATATTGTACAATATGATATTCGTTCAAGACGGCAGGTTGATCACTTCGTCAAGGATTTCAATTAATTCCTTTGAATATTTTTAAAGGATGTAGGTTGATTATTGTGTAAATCTTCGACTGTTCAAAGACTCAAATGGCGTCCCTCAGATATATTGATCATGAAGTATTCAAATGATCTCAAGCTAATTATTATATTATTATTCAACATGTTCAAGACAGAGCTTAAAATATGGAGTCAAATATTTATGTATATAGCAAATTATTTCATATGTCTTCAAAATGAAGACATGCATCCCTTCTGAAGGGAATCAGCTTTTTTATACGAAGTTTGAGTGTTGCAAAAAAACAATATAAAGGTTGCAGACCAATTAACCATTTCGTCATGCTTCTGCATGCATTTTCCATCAGATGTCACTGCTGTTGTTTGCGATGACATCTATTAGAAAAAAAGTTGAGGGCTGTGACCTGGTGGCGAACGCATTTTTGACGTAGAACTACGAGATTATGTTGCTGTTCTATTCAATAATATATAAATGACAAAATAAATGGTTTAGAAATTTAATTGAAAACTCGAAACCCTTGATATTTTTCACGGATGTCCCTTGGAACTTTCATAAGAATTCACACTCATTCCCTCTGAATTAAATACTCTGGGAATTTCATTGAAGAACTTTCTTTACATTCTTCTTGGAATTTATAAAGAATATTCATTAGAAATTAACCTGTAATCCTAATCACAATCTTCACGAAATTTCACACAGAACCACCTAATAATTCTACTTTGAACATAAACAATTGACTTGGCGTTGTAATCAAAACTCTACAAAAATACTTCCAAAAACTCCATTGGAATTTGTAACTTATTATATCTAGAATTCATTCTAAAACATCCTCTAAATTCCTTTGGAATTTTCATCAAAATTATCGAATAAGCACTTCAAAGTTATTTTATACGGAAAATCTAGTAGTTGAGAAGATTATTATTTTCCAAAGAGAGGACGGTTCAACATCAAATTTCACGGACTTCTCCCGGTGATTTAGAATTTCCGACTTTTTCCCGATTTCCCGGGTTCACTAATCACTTTGTGTCCAGAATACAATAGGTCTTTTCCATCTGGATAACATTACTAGAGTTTGCAATCTCCCATCTAGTCGAAATACAGAAAACGAAACCAACTAAGAGAGTGAGTAACTTCTGCTCATTCGTAAGGATACATTTCTAAAAGCGTTGGTCACGCAGAATGACTCACTCTCATTTTCAGTGAATGTATACTGCAAGCCTTTTGAATCAAATGTTACTAGCGCTGCATGGTGAGTGAATTCTTAACTAAGAGGCCAATCATGCGATAGGTATTGTTCATCCAAATAACTTCACTGAATACAGAAACCTGCTTTCTGGCCATGCTATCAAGTTAAAACATGGAATTTGATACAAATTGCACACTGAGCTTAACTATCCAATATCCAATTTCTAGCCGAGATGGCAAGCTAAATAAGTTAGAAAGTAAGAAAGTTGACCATATTTGACTTTCTTGTAGACTTCTGAGTAAAAGCCATACCTATATCCTAACACGTCCTAATTTTTTGGTACTGCTCTCTTTGGTATGTATGTTGTCCCGATGTCGGACGTATACTGCCTAACTAAAGCATGTTACGACATTGCCGTCGAAGAGTTTTTTGTAGAAAATTACTTCAGGAACATTTTTTTAGAATATTTGAAAACGATATCTCGTTGTCTTACTCCTCGTCTGGGTGATTTTTTTTAAAATTGGGTACTCCCCTAAAAATCTAGAATTTATGTAAAATCACTGTAAAAAACCATAGTATGTGCTGATATGTTGAGATTTCCATAAATTAATTATTTTAACAACCCAAAAGAATGCAAACACTCTAAATCCGATGATTTTAATCATACTTTATTGGTATTTTATCCAGTTTAAAAATATTATTGGCATTCCCTGATTATAAGAATAACACAACTTTAGAGGACTGAGAAAATTTACCATATTTGACTTTCTTTTTGTCCCCCGAGTAAATGTCTATAACGTACTTATATCTTAACACGTCCTAACTGTTTAGTACTGCCATCTTTATGAACTTTGGTATGTTGTTCCGATGATGGTCGTATACTGAAAATTGATTGGGAAATGCGTGGAAAACTCCAGCTAAGGAAATCAAATGTAATCTACCCAATCTTGTTTCCTCCCCTTCATATCAAGCTAGAGATAGTTAAAAAAAAAAGTTTATTAAGTCATTGGACAAGGAAATGCCAGCGTTTCTATGTTTGCGTGATGTGTTCCCAAAATTAAGTCCAGCTAAATTTGAAGAAGGTAACAAGTAAATAACTATGTGATAGAATAATCGTAATTTTATTCGTTTGGCAGGAATACTTAATGGCCCGGATATCAGGAAGCTAGAGAAGAGTACAGTCTTCAAAAACAATCTTTTGCCAAAGGAACAAGCTGCCTGGAGATGCGTTAAAGCTGTGATTCATAATTGTCTTGGAACAAATCGGTCTCCAAGATTCCGATCAATTATTGAAAGTATGATAATCGCGTTTTATATTTTTGACGGGGGGCCGAATTTTATAAATCACCCAAACGAGGGGTAAGACGGCGATATATCGTTTTTAAATATTCTAAAAAAATGTTCCCCTAATCGTTTCCAACAAAAAACTCTCAGACAGCGATATCGTAACATGCTTTAGTTAGGCAACATACGACCATCATCGGGACAACATATCAAAACTCATTTAGAGGGTGATACCAAAAAATTAAAACGTGTTTGGGTATAAGTATTTTCTTGACTTTTAATCATAGGACAACAAGAAAGTCAAATATGGTAAATTTTCTCAGTCCTAGAAAGTTGTGTTATTCTTATAATCAGGCAAACATTATTCAAATGAATAAAATAACAATAAAGTATGATTAAGATCATCGGATATAGAGTGTTTGGGTTGTTAAAATAATTACTTAATGGAAATCTCAACATACTATCACATACTATGGGTTTTACAGTGAATTTCCATGAATTATAGATTTTTAGGGGGGTACCCAATTTGAAAAATCACCCAAACGAGGGGTAAGGCTACGAGATATCGTTTTCAAATGTTTTAGAAAAATGTTCCTTGAGTCATTTCCTTCAAAAACCCTTTTCCACAGAACAGAAGGGGAAGTGCAAACAAATCGGTGAATCAAAAAGTGCTCGTTTTTCTGGTCAACGAGCGATGTGATGTGGTGCGTTCCACATAGGCTTTCTATGTGCACTCACACTATCATAGCATGCTGCCTATCTTAACTACAGGCCGAAGATGCCTTCTACCGCTAGGTGCGCTAGTGTTCGCAAATGACCAGTGGAGCCACTTTCTGATTTGAAGTTCCACTCCTGTGCCTTTTCGGTGGGCAATGTCGTAACATGTTTTAGTTGGGCAGTATACGACCGACATTGGGTCAACATACCAAAATTCATAAAGAGGGCGGTACCAAAAAATTAGGACGTGTTAGGGTATAAGTTTGTTCGAGACTTTTACTCAGGGGACCACGAGAAAGTTAAATAAAGTGAATTTTCCCAGTCCTAGAAAGTTGCACAGTGATATTATCAGAGAATGAGTCTCTTTTACTGATTCGAATGGAGATTTTTTTTAATAGTAGGTTATTCATGCGTTGAATAGCCTACGCTTTAAGAAAACATTTCATACGAATGAGTAAAACTGACTCACAACTGAGTGAAAGTTATTCACTCTCTGAGTTAGTTGCGTTCTCAGTTTTTTTTTTATGTTTTTTTTTTAAACTTTATTATAGAGAATTTTAGCCGAAGGCTAGTTCATCTCTTTTTCGTTTTCAGTGTAAAACGCAACGAACACTGCAGTCAAACTTTCTACGTTTCGCTTACTTAAGCATTTGGATTTTCATGCTATGCCCTCCTTTTCTTCTGTATTTAGCTGATGTAGGTGAATGAATAGAACAAATCTAGACTAACATTTGAAAGGGGCGGAAGAGCCAAAATGTAAACAAACCATATTTTGCCACATATGGAGAGAACAGCTCACAAACTACTCGATAAACACGAAAAAGTAGAAGCAAATATAATTTTAAATCATCAAAAACGTTTCCTTTTACATGGCGTATTTCCAATTTTCAACTCTATGATACATCTGGTTATTACGCCTTGCACCAAAACTACGAATTATATTGTTTTAATATGCAAAACGCTTTTATTCTGTAGTAACTAGTCACGCCCGATTCATTTGAAATGCATCCGATTGATATTTCACGTGTTAACAACGAACAAAAAGAACACCAAAAACTCTCCGGACGTAATTCCACTCTCGCAAAATTTGCGAACGAAGAACCAAGGCGCAACAACAAACAAAAAATCCCGAGGATGTATTTCCACGGCGTATCACCAGTGTTGGCAGTTCAAAGGGTGGAAGATCCGGGGGGTAACAACATGTAAGAAATTATCAGGGCGTATGATGTTTTCTGCTCAATTTCACGGCATACAATACTTTTTTTAGAGTTTTTAGTGATGTACGATGATATATAACACTATTTACTATATGTAAAGCTTTTAAAATCATCCAGAAAATGGAAAGTCTTGAAATAGGATTAATTTTTAGGTCTTTAAAATTCGCAAGCGATTTTCTCAATATGGTGATTTTGGAATTCCGCCCTTTTCAAATGTTAGTCTAGAAATGCTACGATGTCCACGCTGCTGCAAACCCGTTCGAGGTCGACCCGCCCAATGTGCAACGCTGAATGAATGATTATGTGGCTTCGGCTTGCGTTGTTAGGAACCAACTTTCTGATGGCTGTGTTAGGGGTGAGCACCTTGCGAAGAATTTGCGGTCGGAGAAAATGTATGATAAATTTTAATGTTTCCATATGTTTTTTTTTAGTAATTTTTAGCTATTTAAATAATTAACATTTATAATGAGTGACATACCACACAAATCTTATAAAACTGTCGAAGCGATCGACATACAAAACATCAAAATCCATTGATTATTGTCCAAATTAATAGTATTTAAAGTCTGACCAATTTTCGTTGCATTTCCCTGGATTGGCACCATTCCCAAAAGACGTAGTCCTACGTCAAAATGTAGGAGAAATTCGAAGCACTGGTCAACTGGGTCAACTTCATCATTCAATCAGTCATACTACGATCAGCACTCGGTGTGGTCGAACGCAAGTATTCTTTTCTCCCGTGTTTTCGCAAGTTTTTTCAACCCAAGCAAGGGTAAACCGGGCCCAAGCGGTAGCCAGAAGACAAGCGGCAAGCGGACGGTGGATAACAATGTCGATGCCAGACATACGAAGCGGGTGCTGGCCCTCAACCAGTTCTCGCTGCTCCAGGAGGATGATGGCGAAAGGCTTGAAAGCATTGAGAAAAAAGGGAAGTTGCCTCCTCTCTATGTCAAGCGACAGCAACGCGAGCTGCTTGACAATCTGAATGTGGTAGTCCGTAAAGGGCTACGGGCCGAATTCCGTTTCTGTGCTGATGGTGTGAAAATCACCATCCCCTCGGCGGAACATTATAAATCCATGGCGGAGACACTGCAACTCTGGAAGGTGGAATATTTCACCCACGACGTGCCGTCAACGAAGCCCTTCAAGGTCATTCTGGATGTTTCGGTTGTGGAAGAAGAGCTGAAACGCAACAACCTTCAACCCGTGAAGGTTTTCGTGATCAAACGCCACAACGAGGCGATCAAGTATCGCGACCAACTGTACCTGGTGCATTTGGTTGGCGGATCCACAAACATGAGGCAGCTTCAAAGCATCCGAATGCTGCTCAGTGTCGTCGTCGAGTGGGAGCGGTACAAGCCGGTCCCCCGTGAAGTGACGCAGTGTACCAGCTGCTTGAATTTCGGACATGGCACGCGCAACTACCATATGAAATCGCGTTGCTCCAAATGCAGCGAACAACATGTCACTGCCCAACGCATCGTGGACATGAAGGACAAGCAGCCAACCTGTGTCAACTGCGGGAATGCCCATACATCTACTAGTCAATCGTGTCCCAAGCGGGCCGAATTCATCGCGCTGCGGAAGAAAGCAAGCCAGCCGAGACAGCAGGAAAAGAAGCAACTACCCGAAATCGATCTTCTCTACCTGTGGTTTTCGAGATGAATCAAACCATCAACCAACGTCAGCAGCATCGTAGGCGAAACTATCATCGAGCGAACTGGCCTCAACTCCAGCGGTTTATGGAGGATCGAGTGGTCGAAAATCCTGCGTTAACGACGACGGAAGAAATCGACGGCGTGTTGCAAGCGGAGAGCGCTGACTTAGGCAAAGCGGAACAACGGTTCATCCCGACAACCCCGGTGACATGTAAGTTACCTACTGGACGATCAATTTGGATTCCGACGAGGTCACTCGACGGTGGACCAACTCAAGCGTGTCTCAAACCTCATCAATCAGGCGAAGTCGGTCTTGAAGACAACGGTCATGGCGATACTGGACATCGAAAAGCAATTCGTGTGGCACGATGGCTTGGTGCACAAGATTCTGCAATTTCGTTTCCCCAGCTACCTGGTAAAGATCATCTCGGACTACCTCGACGGCAGGACGTCTCAAGTATGCGTAGGCAGTGCACTCTCGGAACCGTATGATGTACCCGCTGGTATCCCTCAAGGAAGCATCCTGGGACCCATATTGTACAATCTGTACACATCGGAAATACCGACACTGCCGCAAGGTGGAACACTGTCGCTGTTTGCTGACGATTCGGCAATGAGCTACAAGGGACGGGTAATGCGCACTCTCGTATCGAAGCTCCGAAACGGATTGGATGCCTACACCATATATCTCACCGACTGGAAGATATGTGTGAACGCGGTCAAAACGCAAACCATTGTGTTTCCGCATAGCATCAAAGATAAAGGTTCTAACCCCTGAAAATGAGTGGTCATCCGAGGTACGCTACCTTGGCCTGATTCTCGACAGTAAGCTCCTCTTCCGGTCGCTCGTGGAAGACCGAGTCAAAAAAAGCACCATCATGCTGAAACGTCTGTATCCGATCATCAACCGTCGCTCGAAAGCATCCACCGTCAACAAGCTGGCTGTCTACGCGCAGATTGTTGCACCTATGCTGGAGTATGGGTCTCCGGTACGGAAGGGTTGTGCTAAAACACATCGGAAGAAGCTCCAAGTCCTGCAGAACAAGTTCCTGAAGATGATTCTGAATCTGCCTCCGCACACACGAATAGCCGACGTTCATCGGCTGGCAAATATCGATCAAATCGACCAGAGTACGAAAAAATTAGAAATCTTTTCCCATAATTTTGTAAATAGTAGGTTTAGTTAGGATTTAATGTAGTAAGATAGGAAATTAAAAATCTAAAATTTAAAAATTTAAAATAGAACATATGTTTACACTGTAAAATGATAAATACCAATTAGCAAAAATTAGCCTATGGCTTTCAGTAATTTTAGTTAAGAATAAATAACTAATGTTGATTACTTACAATGTAAAACTATGGTAAAACAAAACAACTGAATAAAAATAAATATGTATAATGTAAAAAAAAAAAACGAACTGGCTCAACTGGGTGCGAGTATATTACTTTACTACAAACAAAAGGTAGAAGTTAAATGAGTTTTTGTAAATGTTCACGCATTTGTAAGAAATCATTTGCTGGAAATGCCGTATTTTTTTTTTTTTTTTTTTTTTTCGGTTTGTTTTTTCCGTCGATCTTGTTTTCCGTGCTGAGCACCAATGCTACCGACGTGCCAGGAAGGCAGCTCCCACACCTGGACCCTACCCTATCGACCCATCAACTCATGAACCGGGGACCAACGGCTTTACTTCCCATCCGAAGGAAGGCGTGATCAGAGATGTTATGCCTCAGAACATCGCGGCGGCGCCAACTGGGATTGAACCCAGGCCTGCTGGGGTGAGAAGTAATCACGCTTACCACTACACCACCGGCGCCGTTGAAATGCCGTATTCATAAATTAGTAAAAAAAATAATTTTGATATTACATCAAAGAGGATGCACTTCAATCATGTCAAAAATGTGGTGTCATATTACTTGCCAAAAAGGACAAAATTATCATAAATACAGTGCATGAACTGACATTACGCTGCTTTTACTGCATTTGTTTATTTCTGTGGTCATAAAAATTACATGCGATTTTTCACATGGTTGAAGAGCATCCTCTTGGATGTAATATTAAAATTGATTTTTTTCTGTGTAGACAGTTTTCAGAGATTTTGGACCATTCTCCTTCTGCGAAGACAATCGTTCATAAAAATTCTCGATAATTTATATGAGCCGTACAAACATACCTACTCGTCAAACCTGTCACCCTGCTACGAGGCTTATGGATAGCCTGAATGTGGAAAAATATGTTTTGTTCAATTCCAGCTGCACAATTTCGGGGAACAAATCGGGCAAACAATGAGCTTGTTTGTTTTGCCTAGGAAAGGCTGCCAGGCAACGTATTGTTCCTACATTTTTATGACATCGATAACAAGAAGATGCTCGCTGATGTTGTCTCATGAGAGTCGTGTTCTACAGGTTTACCGCCTTCCTGTTCTCTTCAGGATGAAGTCAAAACTGAAGCACGCAACCGTAGCGTTGTCGCTGAGCCGTGTGAAGCAAATTGTCTTATCGTAATTACGGAATTAATTTGCATAAATTGAAATTGTTACTCGCTGTGAAACAGACGACGATGTTGAGCCGTAAGACATGCATAGAGGACACGACAGTTCCATCGTCGTTTGCGTTAAAAATACAGAAGAAGTTGTTTGTCTCAATGTTTATGACTGAGGCAATCATCCAATAAACAGGCTTTTAAATGCTTGTTATTTGGTCCCCATCGAATGCAAGAAGCCGCCTTCACTTACCTTCTCTGAGTGTGACAAAGTAGTACGATTCCTTGGACGGTGGACTTCGGCCCAGCTCATTGATGGCAATTACCCGGAAACTGTAGACGGTGAAGGGCAACAGGCCGCTCACCTGATATGAAGTACCATTGTTCTTCGTTCGGATTGGTGCCACCTGATCCCAGCCTCCGTTCTCGCCGACCCTGCAATGGAATAAGATGAGATAGTAGGGCAATTAGGTTTTCTGCCAATCATTTCTAGTGCTGAGAAAGGGGCAGTTTGATTACCCTATTAATAATTGTTTGACCAATAACAATCCTGAACGTCAGATTCATTATCAGCATTTACATCAGTTACTTCCGAGAATATAGCAAAGACATTTTCTCCAAGGACCTACTATTGACTACAAGGATACATCGAAGGACGTGAGGTTTTCAGAATCTTGTGATTGTTAATGGTAGTTTCCGATGGTCACAATTGCAAAGGACACACTTAATACAGGTGTTGCATCAGCAATAATGAGAAAGTAAAAAACCAATGCATTCATTGTGGCAGAACATGGCAGTCTTCATGGAACGTAGCAGTTGTTTACTGCCGGTGGGAAAAGCAGAGCACATAAAATTGAATGTTTTTATCACGTGTAGGTTTCCTCTGGGAAAAAGCCTTCGATGATTGCATTCACAGCAGTTGTTACGTGCTTCTAGTGCACTCGGGTGTTGTGTGTGTAGAATCTGGATATACCGTAACCTCTCGTTTGGTTCGAACAGTTTTGTGTTTTAGCAACCGAGAGTCAAATGTATTGAATTGCAAAGACTGGGTACCTTGGATAAACTAAAAAAAAAAAAAACATGTTTGTCTTGAGTGGAAGACCTTTTCTACAACAATACAATGCTAATTTGACACAACCTACAAATTAGACGATTGACTTATATTCACGTTTAACTCTGGACCATCGAGATTAGATTAAATGGGAGCTTATCAATCAACATTTACCAGAGCTTCAAACAAGTGGATCAAGATCCTAGAAATTCTAGCCGGCGCCGGTGGAGTAGTGATAAGCGTGACTGCTTTCGCACCCCAATCGGTCTGGGTTCAATCCCAGCTGAGGTCGGTGGGATTTTTCTGAGGCATAAAAATCTCTGGTCAGGTCTTCCATCGGAAGGGGGAAGTTTAAGCCATTGGTCCCGGTTCTTGTGTGTTGAATGGGTGCGATATCCTACTTAAGTGTGGAAGCTGCCTTCCTGCACATTTGATTTGCAACCATACTTTTGAGTATAAAAACCAATAAATGATCCATAACAAATTTAAAAGCGCTCCTTAAAAACACCCAGATGTTCCATAAAACCCCAGTCAAAATCCCTTAAAATGTGTGAATGGTCCATAAAAAATATGAATATTATCCATATTTTCAGTAAAATTTAGCAACACAATTGTAAAAAAATAGCGCTAAATATTTAATGAACGAGCATTGAAATTGTAAGAATTACCCATACACATATTGCAAATGATCCATAAAACATTCAGCAATGAACATTAAACTAATGAAAGTGATAAATAGTAAATCAAGTTCGCGCTCTTAAAAATATATACTGTTCATGTTTTGGACACAAACTTTTTGACTTTGTTCCATAAACCTTGAAAAGATGTTCAATTACTACGTAGCTACTTATATATAATGACATACCCGTGTTTTTTTTAATTAGAAGTGCGAAGCGACAGGTAAGCATCTAGAATTAGCTTCCAAAAAAACCTTCTATAAAAATCTTCTTAGCACTCTGAACACGATGCCTCTGGTCAAATGTGTAACGGAAAACTTGCAATGTTTAAGAAATCATAGCTCAGCTATTTATTGGCGGATTTCAAATCTATGGCGCCCTAAAGCCTTATGAAACTAAAGATTTTAAAGATTTATTCGGTATAAATAGGTTTAAAATCTATTGATAAATTACTGAGAAATGAGTACTCAAACATTACCAAATTTCCCTTTCACAATTAACCGGTTGCATCTAGAGACGATGTTATATAAGAGACGCGAGGAAAGAATAAAAGTAAATCTGGTTGCACGGCCAACACATTTTTTTTCTGCAAGGTTTGGCAACCCGCAATTTTGTGTTTACTTCAAGTGACTCTTAATTTGGGCAACTGTCGTCTGCTTCAGCATCACATTAAAATGGAACGGTTCAATGGAAGTATTTGAAGACTCAATTTTGACAACTCTGAGTGAAACCAAATATACCACATTGGAGGGTATATTCTACAGAGCGTTGCACAAAATTATTCAATCTGCGATTGTAGCTTCCTATCATGTATGAATGAAATCTCTCTTTCACAAATTCTACTATCTTGAAAATGACACCGATCTTTGTAACAGAGCCTATGTAGATGTATTTCGTTGTGCTGGAGCAAATATTTCGTGAGGACATAACGAGAATTCAGCTGATGAATAACAGTTATTTTCCATGTCCAATTTCACGTTTCATACGCCAATTTAATTCTAATTATTTAAATCTCAACAGTTAACCAGTCTGGCTGACAATCTCCTTAATAAAGACAACCAACTCAACAATTAAATTCAACACCAATCTCAATATTTCTCACGCTTTTTTTTCCAGATACTGCTGTTGGTTTGCCTGAATGAGTCTTAATCCGCGATAAATCGACGCTTGTTTATATATATGGAACATAGGCGCATTTCACATGTTGCTTTAGACTTGACAGTTCGTTATATATGTGATTGTGAGATTATCTATTTGGTTTTTATGTTGATTCTAAAAGCATCGTGGTTTATGTTATATGGATCAACCGGAAAGAAAACTGTCTATTTCTTCCCCATCAGTTCTTACGCGAGAAGTGTAAGTGACGTCAACAAATTGGTTACCAATGAACAATAAGTAGTGCCAAGGAAGCGCGATTTCACATGCCGGACCATTGTAGATTGAGGGTTGATAGGCCAAAGTTACATCCATGTATAGACAAAATTGGAGTACAGTAGACCAACATTACATCCACGTGACTAAAAAAATTTCATGCCAACTTTAGTTTTACAATTTTCGGTTGTGCTTAATTAATATCCAAATAATAACAATATCTTAACTTGCATGTTGCCAGTAAATATCGTTTGCAGCTCAATTATTAAATAAGATATGACAAAAAAAATTAATTGAAGGGTACTTATATTGGACCGAGGTTAAGGACATGCACACTATTACATCATTTCCATAAAAATCAATTGTAGAAAGGATAGCTTTGGATTTGGCTAGAAAAAAAATAAGGGAAATTTTCTGGAATGTGCTCCCGAACTGTGTTCGATTTTGATGTACTTATATGATGAGTACGTTCCATTAGAAGGTGTTTTCCTTACATTGACTGTATGTTTAGTATAACTTCTGCGTGAAGTCAACGATTTACATAGTTGAAGATGCTAATTACAAATAACAGCCTAAAGTGGTAATTTTTACACGATAGATGAAGAGATGAAAGTATGGAATAGATAGTTCCGTTAGAGTACGGCAGTGTGAAAATTGCATATAGCGAGTAGAAAGCAAGCAAGTACAACTTTAGGAAGGTACAAATCGGTTTGATCATCTCTCTTTGCCAAACTTCCCCGTTGGAGAGGGATATTTTCCTTGTTATTAATTTTTCTTGCTTCCCTCTGGTTTGCTGGTGACCTCGAACGCGCATGGTTTGTTGCTCAGTTTGTACGATTGAGTACGTGTAGTGTCACGATTGCGATCGAGTATGCAGGTTTTAGCATTCAACCTATTAGATTTTGATGTGTGCGGACGCGTCCTCCCTAGCTCAATAATGAGAGACATATTGGAAAACTGGGAGTTTCCTTTTTGGTTTTTGGACGTCGTACCGGAGTAAATTATGCATCTTGAAGGGTATGCAATATTTTTAACGTAATGCTCGAACCTGATAGATAATAATGGATGAGGCTTCCAAGGAGATCATCTTTATGTATAAAGGGCGAACATGAAATTATTGCGACACCGAAAATGTTATGCCAATTTTCTTATAATGTTTAGAATCAAACCAAAATTTTAGGGTAGTTTTATACATATATTTACTTCAAAAATTAAAAGAAAAGTTAATCGATGGAGCCTTGAGTGTAAAATTGAACGCAATTTCGCTTGATGCCCTCCATCAAAGTCTAGTGTCATCCGGTACCAGTTTCTCAGTTTTTTTTTTTCCATTTTCTTAACATGGCTTTCTCGTCTTTGACTGTCTTCTTGCTCTTCCGAAGTTCCCGCTTCATTATTGCCCAGTACTGCTCCACCGGGTGCAGCTCCGGACAGTTTGGCGGATTCATGTCCTTTGGAACAAAATGGACAGACTTGGCCTCATACCAATCCATGACACTTTTAGAATAGTGACATGATGCCAAATCTGGCCAAAATAGCGGAGCTTTGTCGTGCTGCTGCAAGAATGGCGAAAGGCGCTTCTCGAGGCACTCAGATTTGTAGATCTCGCCATTTACTGTGCCCTTTGTCACGAAAGGCTCACTCCTCAGTCCGCAAGAGCAGATGGCCTGCCAAATGAGATATTTGGAGGCGAACTTCGACATTTTCTTCTTCTTAAATTTGTCGTCCACATCGAACTTGCTCTTGCCGGTGAAAAACTCCAACCCCGGAATTTGTTTAAAATCGGCTTTTATATACGTTTCGTCGTCCATCACACAGCAGCCATATTTTGTCAGCATCTTCTCGTAGAGCTTCCGTGCCCAAGTTTTAGCCGTCTCATCGCGGTTTGGAAAGTTCTGTACCTTGTATGTATGTAGTCCAGCTCTCTTCTTTGCATTCTGGACGTAGCTCTGCGACATGCCGATCTTTTTAGCCAAATCACGGCTTGAGACGTTGGGATTTGCTTTAATCATCCGCTTCACCTTTCCCTCCGTCTTTTTGTTCTCCGGTCCCGGTTTTCTTCCAGCTCCTTTGCCGTGGTCCAACGTCAACCGCTCCTGGAACCGCTTCAACACTCTGGAGACGGTTGAATGGTGAATGTTCAACATTTTTCCCAACTGCCGGTGCGACAGGTCAGGAAATTCCAGGTGTTTGGAAAGAATTTGTTCTCTCAACTCGCGTTGGTTCACCTCCATTTTCGTTGAATCGAAAAACATGACTTCGAGTTTGACAGCATGTACACAATACACATAAATGAGAAAGTGTGCAAAATTTGGTTGATTATTACCCAATGGTAAAAAAGTTATGCCCTGTTGAATGTGTCGCAATAATTTCGTGTTCGCCCTTTACTTTGGTTGTGTGTTTTTCTTAATGTCATTCATTTTATGACAGTCATTCTTAGTACGTAGACAATCGTTAATGCGATAGAACTCGGCCAAAACTGCAAAAGAATGGTTTTCTCGAAAAATATGACGTATGTTTGATGCGGGACGTCATTTAATTTGAGTAGTTTAATGCCGATGAACATAAGCAATCATCGTTGGTTATGTAATGTATTGTTTTGTAAGGGGCTCAGTTGTATAGTCCAACCACGAGAAGAGAGAGATCGTGCAGACAGGTGATCCGTGATGCGAAACGATCTAGCTGGATCGATCTCCTGGATTCAATTGACAAATCCCAATCATCGAGCGACTTGTGGAATCGCATCACCGCTCTCAGCGGCAAGCGGTGGTCTACTCCTCCTACTATCCAAGCTCATGGCACCATAAATCTCAGAACCGAAGGACATCGCCGACGAATTAGGAAACTATTTCGCCGGTTTGTCTGCTGTCAGTGGCTATGACAGCGTATTCGTCCAGCGAGTCAAACCCTCCATAAGCAGCATCCGCGACTTGCGAATTCCACCCGATATTCCTTCCATCCAGATCAACGAAGCTTTTACCTACCGGGAACTTCAGTTTGCCCTCGGCAGTAGCAGTGATAAGCAATGCCCGTTGTTAAAAAACCTCTTCCTCGTCGGAAAAACGAGGCTACTCGCCCTCTTCAACGATCTGTGGTGCACCGACTCGTACCCTGACCTCTGGAAACAAAGCTGGGTAGTGCCCATTCCAAAAAGTAACGCGGCAAGTGGAGAAGCCTCCTCCTTTAAGCCGATTGCGCTCACTTGATGTGAGGCAAAAATGATGGAGGGAATGGTAAAGACTGGAACGCGCAAAAATTGGTCGACAAAAAAATCGTTTCTTTCAGTCAAAATTCATATCACAAAAATCTTCTTATTTTTCTCTCGGTAGTTCAATTCATATTTTTAAAGGAAAAAATGTTCGTTTATTCTTTCGTTTCGTTTCTTTTGTCAAATCCGAACTGCCGTGCCTTCCGCTAAACCCCTTCCATTAAATTTTGCACAGTGGTCTCATCGACCTTATTCGTCGCCGATAGCCAGTTAGATTTAAACTGCTGCTCGTTTTCCATGGATTTATTAGTTTTTTTGAGATTCCGTTTGACCAAGGCCCAATACCGTTCGATACGGCAGAGTTCTAGGCTGTTGGGAGGGTTGTGGTCTTTGGGTACCACAACCACGTTGTTCGCATCGTAACACTCGATTGCCTTTTTCCGATAGTTGCAGCTCGCCAAGTCCGGCCAAAACAGCACAGTTCTATTATGTTGCTTTAGGAATGGTAGCAGCCGCTTTTCCAGGCACTCCTGGACGTAGATCTCTTGAGTGATGGTTCCCGTAGTAATGAAAATGCCACTTTTTAGACCACACGTGCATATGGCCTGCCAGAAGAGATATTTTTTCGGGAACTTCGATAGTTTGATGGTTTTGAAAATTTCAGCGACCTTCCCTTTTCCTTTTTTTTCCTTTGGTTTGTTTTCCGTCGATTTTGTTTTCCGTGCTGAGCACCAATGCTACCGACGTCAGGGAGGCAGCTCCCATACCTGGACCCTACCTATTGACCCATCAACTCATGAACCGGGGACCAACGGCTTTACTTCCCCTTCCGAAGGAAGACGTGATCAGAGATGTTATGTCTCAGAACATCCCGGCGGCACCGACTGGGATTGAACCCAGGCCTGCTGGGGTGAGGGGTAATCACACTTAACACTACACGTTTGACGGTTCGATTGGAACTTTTGGCTTCAGTCTTCACGCATCTCTTATTTAACATCGTCTCTAGGGAATATTTTTTTAGAAGCTTCTTTTAGATGCTTACTCTAGATGCTCGCCCATCGCTCCGCCCTTCTAAAAAAAAAAAAACACGGGAAGAACGGTGAACCAGAGTAGCTACGCAGTAATGGGGCAATTTTCCAAGGTTAATGAATCAAATTAAAAAATGTCTTATTTATGGATCGTGCCTATATTTATAAGTCCGCCAGCTCGATTTTCTTTGGATCATTTTTATTAGTTTAAGGTTCATTGCTAAATGTTGTATGGATCATTTTCAATATGTTTATGGGTAATTCGTGCAATGTCAATGCTCATGCTTTAGAAATTCAGCGGTAAATTTATACAATTGTGTTGCTAAATTTTACATAAACTATGGATCATATTGATATTTTTTAAGGATCATTCACACTTTTTAAGGATCATTTGGATGTTTTTTTAAAGAACGTTTTTCAATATTTTATGGATCGTTTTATCAATTCTAAAGGGCCACCCACATTAGATCCGTTTGCGTTGCGTTGACGTAAATTTGACAGTAAGACAATAGATTTAGCTGTCACTTTGCCGCAACGCGTCCGATCCGGATCTAATGTGCGTGGGCCTTAAAGGTGCATACTTAGGGCTGCCCATACGATTGCCGTCAATGTATGACAATCGATGTCCGTCAGTGATTGGCCCTAGAATGCGGAACAAAGGCCGACGTTAAATAAGAAATGAAGTAGAAGATCCTAGAAGTGTGGTTCACTTTAAACATTGTAAAACGACAGTGTCTCTCAGCAAAGGACGTAGGACAAGAAAAAGTAAATAACCTATATCATTCCCGTACGCGTTATCCAGTCGGTACCGATTTATACCGTTTTTTGGAATAATCAAAATTATTATTGCCGGGCCGTGCTCGAATTTCGGAAAAACAAAATTGTGAGAGACTTGTATCTTTTTAAATACCTCATTTTTTTGAGCCTTCAAAATTCTAAGAAAACATATCTAAAGATGCCTTATGCTTGATACTCTTTCGACTAATATTTGCATTTCCTCACCGTTTTTGACTACCCATCAATCGAGAAATAGTCGATGGCTTTTTCCGGTAATTCCTAGGGAATCGAAAAATATGTTTTACATTATTTTACTTCCGGAAGTCTTTATTCATTTTTTTTAACTCCCTGAAGTTTCCTCCAACTTTCCCTGGAATTTTCTTCTATCTTACCTTGGAAACTTCTTCAGCCTTCGCTCGAATGATTCTTTCATCTTCTCCCGAAAAAACTCAACTTTCCCGGAACTTCAAGGATGCTATCAGATTTTTATTGCGGATCCACACTAGCTGCAGGAACATTTAAGAAGTTCTGAAACTTCAGAAAAGTCCAGACTTTTGTGTAAGTTTCGATAAATTAAAGGCAGTTCAATAACTTCTGTTAAAATTTGAAAACCCAGAAATTTCAGAAAAGTCTAGCGAACTCCAGTGAACTTAAGGAAACATCATATATATGTTGGAAATTTCACAAGTCCAAAGAACTTCAGGGAAATTTAATGATTTTCAGAAACTTTAGTGAAGCTCAGAGAACATCAGGACATATCAATTAATTAATGAAATTGCTGAAATTATAAAGGAGTTCCGAGAAACTCAGGCAATTTCCGAAAACTTCAGCAATGTCCTGAGGGGCTCATGCAAATTGAGGAAACGTAAGGGAAGTTATATTAACCTTAGAACATTGTGAGAACATTTTATGGGAAGTTCTATGCTTTTTAGTGCCAAAGTCGATAACATTAAAAAAAATAAAAAATCGGGAAGATCAGAGAACTTTAATGCTGATGTTACAATAAATTCAAGAAAATTGTGAGAGCACTTAAGATATTTTGTAATCTTCAAGAAAGTCCAGAGACCTTCAAAGATGATTAGAGATATTCTGGAAATCTTATTATATTCACGGAAACTCCGAGCGCTTCGAGGATGACCAGAAAACTCCAAAACAGCCCCTTATTTTAGGAAAATTACAAGAACTCTTAAGTAATTTCTAGGAATTATGCACTATTCCTAAGTGCATTTCAGGAATTTTCCGAAAACTTCAGGGAAATTTCGGAGTCTTCAGGGATGTTTTACGGATATCAGGATTTTGTTTTGATCATTAGAACATCCCCCAGGAATCTCTTTCTTCCGAAATTATGTCCTTGTTTCTTTCGACTGTTCCGGAAGCGCTCTGGCTTACGATTTTCATCAGATAATTCTTCCAATCTACCCTAGGAAGTTTCTGCCAGCGTCTCCAGAAAGTTTCTTTCGTCGTCTCCAATAAGTTCAATTAATTCTCCCAGAAATTTGTTTTATCTTCATCTGGAAGTTTGACCATAAGCCAAAGGTTTTTTTTTTGACTTCTATTGGATGGTTTTTCCAAACTTCTTCTGCCTTTCCCTGGAAATGGCTAGTTCTGAAAATTTACTTCCGGTTTCCAAAACTTTTTTGGCTTCCTTTAAATGTGACATCCGATTTTTTTCAATTCGTGTCTTGGAAGTTTCCCGGATGTTTTTCCAACTTTTCTTAGAACTTTCCTCGAACTTCATCCAGGAGAGGCAGCTCTTTCTTCATGGATTTTCATGAATATGCTTTCTATAGAATTGAAGTGGATCATTGACCACATTGGCTGCTCTCGAAACCACTGGAACCTGGGGAACCTGTAGCAGGGGACAATTGCGTTTTTACTCAAAAACATGCCGTGCGACAGCTCTTTTTTCATGAATTTTCATGAATATGCTTTCTATGGAATTGAAGTGAACCATTGACCACATTGACCTTTCCGGAGTCACTGGAATGCCCTGGGGGAACCTGTAGTAGGCTGCAATCATATTTTTACACAAAACAATACTATTGGGGAGCTCATTCTGGAACTAGCAGATGCCCCAGGATAACATGTAAGAGGAAAGTTGTATTTTCACAGCTCGAAATATCTGAAGTCTTGAAATGCACCATTGACTACTAGCAGTGGATAGGGAGATTAGGTCTTTAAACTCTGGTTGTAGACCAATAAAAGTCTCTCTCTTGTATTAATGTAAGGTGCAGCAAGAGCACAACAACAACTCTTTAATGAACAAAATGACTGTCGACGTCAGCTCTGGAGATGTTCGCCAGCACTTTTGTGTTCGCTAGTGACCATCAGTTAGTGACATTTCCTGCATTTCAAATTAACAATAGTGACAGTGCGAATAAACCATTCTTATTTGAAAAGTTGCGCTTTTAATCTGGGTTCCAAAGCTATATGCTATTTGCAAAGCTATGTATTATTAATGAATTATTATTTATAAATTAAGAATGCCATTTCAAATTGTAGGAAAATGTTATAATGGAACCGTCTAATATGATATTGGACCAACATTTGCTTTAATAACAGCTTGGATTCGTCTGGGAATTGATTCATACAATTTTTGGATGGCTTCTAGTGGAATGTTGTACCATTCTTGGATCAGAAGATGTTCAAGCGTTTTCAACGACGATGGAGGAGGAAAAACGCTTCGAATACGAGCTTACAACGTCGACCAAAGTGGCTCAATTATATTTAAATCCGGCGACTGTGCTGGCCATGGCAGGTGTGTAAAGTCCTCGTCGTGTTCCGCATACCATGACTTTAAGAATGACGAGTACACGAGTGAAAGCGGCGCGATACAAATGTGAAAGAAATGGAAGACACTAGTTGTGCTGCAGCTCTATTTGTTATACTCGAAGCATACAGGCCACAGGATAGTAAAATAGGAGAAAATCTAATCTAATCTAATATAATCTAACACAAACGCAGCCAGTACGAGAAAGCATCATGGAAAATTGTTAGGTTAGATAACGCCTAATGATTTTTCTTGTCAATATTGATGTTTGCAGCATATTTGAGATATGACACAAACATCAAAACCGCCAGGCCTACTGCGTTGCATTGAGCAAATAATATAGGAGAAAATGGTGTGAAACGTGTTTGTGGGTTATTATGACAAGTAGCTTTAATTCATGGACTTTAACAAAAAGATTATCCGGTTAGTGGAATGGTCTGCTGATCTTTCATTTGGTTTAATTTTCATCATAAATTGTTGCTTGAAAAATACTAGAAAATGACAATTGGACTGATTGCCCATTTGACGCGTATTGCACTGTTATTTTGGCGTATTGCCTCATAAAAAAATTCAACGTATAAGAGTGAACACATACGCAATGTCTTCAAGTCTGTTCGAATTCCAACGGGGCTGAATTGTCGGTGCTCGCCAAGTTGTAGCATCAATTGCAGAAACAGCTAAGTTGGTCGGTGTTTCGGCATCATCTATGCCGTATTATGGCTTAATATTTGAAAGAAAGGTAAGACTGCAGCAGCATCTTTCGTCTTTCTTTGGATGTTTTTTCGGCTTTGTTCAGAAGCTAACTCAAACATTCCCCGGAGTTTTCTTCCGGAATTTTTCGATCATTGTACAAAAGCTAAAATGTTGCTTTGATTAATGGCTTTCTTAGTCTTAAAACACTGCAACGACTACGATGTAAGCTGCTCGACATTTCGGCCATGGGTTGTGGCCTATTTCAAGTGAAAATATTGTTTGTCGTTATTGTCAATAGTTTAGTCGTTGTTGTGGCTGATTTTCCGTATTTTGGTTTCATTTAATGATATTTAATTGAAAAACTATTTTCTCACAATTTTGATCACTTGAGGACAACGATAATTTAAAAATTATATTTAAAAAATTAAAGACTGCTTTAAGACTGAGAAAACCGTTAAAAAAAGCAATTCCCCTCAAGTCCCAGTTGTCACCATCGTTAAAATTTTCGCTTTCAAAAAAGGCAAAAATATAAAATTAATTAAATGGTCAAAACCAATGAATACCGATTTTTTAATACATCGATACCGATAAGCTTTAAAACAATCTGGCAACGCTGTGCTATTTTCACTGTTCCTCGCCACACGCAATGGCGAACTTGCAGCGTACTGCACCAAGCTGTTGGTAAACCGGGTAAAAATACACCATTGACGAACAAGCGACTGCGGATCGATGACCAGGACGAGCAAAAGACGGATTCGGAGGAAAGTGATGCGAGTGTAAATTCGATCACGCTGGAAAGTATGATGAAGACGATGATGCAGCAGTTCATGGAAACCAGGCAGCTGATTGATACAGTGCGGAGCGAAATCAAAGAAGTCAACAACAAAATTGATTCCGTCAAAACCGAGTCGGTCAAAGACGAATGTGCAGCGAAATTTCAACATCACGACGCCGCCTTGGACTCGCTGAATGAGAGAGCGGACAGTGTGTCCCAGAAAATCGGAGCTCTACAAAACCGGAACGAGCTCATCATAAGCGGCATCCCTTTCCGTATTGGTGAAAACCTGAACTGAACGCTCAAGGCAATCGGAAGGCACCTATCCGTGAAGGACACGACCACCTCGATGGCAGAAACCAGACGGATAAAATCCAGCATCAACTCGGACAATGACGGCCTTATCGTTGTGAAGTTTGCACCGAAGACAACGCGAGACGAGTTCTACTGTGCATATTTACGAAAGCGAGACCTCAAGCTGAGACACATCGGATTGGATTCTGACCGCCGGGTGTACATCAACGAAAGCCTGACCATCGAATCACGGAAATTGAAGTCGGCGGCACTACACCTGAAGAAGGCGGTTAAGCTGGAATCGGTGTACAGCAAGCAAGGAGTCGTCCATGTGAAGCCTGTAGCTGGTGGACCTGCAATCGTGATACAGGCTGGAGATGAGCTGGACAAATATTCGTAACTATGTTTTTGTGTGTTGAAGTTTGTGTGACAGAGATATTTGTTTTATTTTCCTCCGTAAAAATTCAGCCATCTAGAAATTGCTTCCTCCACTATACTTAATGCTTACGACACACAACCACACCTCTACGAACATTCCAGGAGCAGTGCTGAATGCTGTCCTTTTCACTGGAAAGATTAATATCTGCCACGGAAATGCCCAGAGTCTTTGTGCTCGTAATTCCTGTAAGCTCGATGAAGTTCGAAACGTCTTGTCGGACTCCAAGGTCGAGGTAGCGTGTTTCACCGAATCATGGCTAACTTCGAAGAACAGTGATCGCAGCATCGGCATCTCCGGCTACTCTGTTGTAAGGAACGACAGGGCGTGTAGGCGCGGCGAAGGAATCGCTGTTTACTACAAGGAACATCTTGCCTGCTCCAAGGTTTTCGGCACGGTACTTACAGCAGAATCGACGGACAAAACTGAATGTTTGGCGTTAGAGTTTTGAGTGGACGGCAGCAAGATTCTGCTGATGACCATCTACAACCCTCCCGATAACGACTGCTCATCTTTCTTGGCAGATAAGTTGGCCGATTTCACTGTTCACAATGAACACATCTTTCTTGTGGGAGACTTTAATACTGAAATGCTCCGCCCTAGCTACAAGTGCACGCAAATTGAATCGATGCTCCGCAGCCATTCTTTGTCATCCGTAAGTGAAGAACCAACATTTTTCCATGGAGGCGGATGTTCACAACTTGATCTCTTCCTAACAAATA
Organism: Ochlerotatus camptorhynchus; assembly: GCF_037179485.1. Lineage (NCBI taxonomy): Eukaryota > Metazoa > Arthropoda > Insecta > Diptera > Culicidae > Ochlerotatus > Ochlerotatus camptorhynchus. The sequence goes on along the minus strand of NW_027040577.1, from coordinate 1,754,934 downwards.
GCAACGAAAAAGTTATGCGGTTCGGTCAGGTCAGTTTTCCTGGGTTGTCCCATCATGATCTTATCTTTGCGTCGGTAGATATCTACATCTCACGGCCCTCCAGCCGATGCACTTATCGTGACTATGTGAATTTCGATCCGCATGCTCTGGAAAATGCTTTACTGTCTATTCCATGGAACCACTTTTACGAGATCACAAATCCGAATGACTCTATGGGATTCTTGAATGAGCATATCAAAACTGTGCATGATTCGTGCATCCCTCTTCGAGCAAGTACCAATCGCCGGCGGCATAACCCGTGGTTCTCTGATAGTGTACGTCAGTCCCTGCTTGAACGAGACTTGGCGTACAAGGACTGGTTGCAAGCTACAACGCAATTGAAGGACGTAAAGCGACAGCGGTATAAGGTGCTGAGGAACCGTGCTGACATGAAAATTGTTCAAGCCAAACAGCAGTGTATAAACCGTTTCTTGGACAGCAGAACTCCGTCGAAAACCCTTTGGAAACGGGTAAAGAGCCTTGGAGTCGGCAAGGATAAATCGTCACCTCTATGTGAGTTTGATCCGGACGAAGTGAATCAAACATTCGCAGCCAACTTTACAAAAAGCACCCCAGTAGCAAGAGCTTCGACATCAGCACCTCCTTCACCGTATAGTTTCTCTTTCCAACCTGTGCGGTACTGGGAAGTTGTCAATGCTATCTGGGATATTAAATCAAACGCTATTGGGATGGACGGTTTACCGATTACCTTCGTTAAGATCATCCTACCGTTTGTCCTGCGACACATTACTCATCTGTTCAATATGTTCATAGAAACATCTACCTTTCCCGATTGTTGGAAGCACGCAAAAAATTTGTCTCTGAAAAAGAAAGCGCATTTAAACGATATTACCAATCTGCGCCCGATCAGCATACTTTGCGCGTTGTCGAAGGTTTTTGAGAAGCTTCTCAAACAGCAAATGTCCTTGTACATCGAAGGTAACAACCTGCTGACTGACTGTCAGGCTGGTTTCCGTGGAGGCCATAGTATCAAAACTGCGGTTTTTCGAGTGCACGACGACTTAGGAGCCATCGTTGGTAAAAAAAAGGTGCTGTTATACTGCTACTCCTGAACTTCTCCAAGGCTTTCGATACTATCCCTCATAGCAAACTATTAGCAAAGCTCGAAGTACAGTTCAACTTTTCCTTTGGTGCTGTAAACCTGATGGAGTCGTACCTTCGACTGTATCAGACAGACGGTATTCTGTGGTGATCGCTGCTCCAGCAGCGCCGAGGTGCCGTCCGGCGTACCTCAAGGCTCAGTCCTTGGTCCTCTACTGTTCTGCTGCCATATTAACGACCTACCGACGGTGCTGCAGTTCTGTTCTATTCAGATTTTTGCCGATGATGTGGAACTTTTCGTCAGCCGGCTCGGTCCTTGTGCTGGTGAGTTGGCCAGGATGGTGAATGCAGATCTCGAACAAGTTGCAGATTGGTCGCGGCGAAACGACCTTCACCTTCACGTGTTCATCACAAGTCAGCGTCGCAGAGCCAGCGGCATTGTACCACCCGTATCGGGAATTGTGATGGACGGTCAGAGCATCGGATGGTCGGAAAGTGCGTGCAACCTAGGGTTCATCTTCCAAAGTGATCTGCAGTTGAATGGCCTGATAACGCAACAGTGTGGAAAGATCTATTCTTGTCTTCGCTCGCTATACTGCTGTACCTCCACCGCGCCGACTGAGACCAGATTGAAACTCTTCAAATCCTTGATCCTACCACATTTCTTGTTTGACGATGTTCTACATATCCGTCCTAGTGCAGCTGCTTCGACCGATTACGTGTGGCGCTAAACTGCTGTGTGAGATATGTCTATGTATTGAGCCGCTACGACCATGTGAACCACCTGCAACAGAACCTCGTTGGATTTTCGTTACAAAACTTCTACGCATATCGCTCCTGCATCTTCCTGAGAAAACTGCTATCAACACAGTCCCCAGCTATACTTCATGGCAGATTCATCCTAGCTCGAGGTCGTCGCTTGCAGAACCTAGTAATACCAGCTAACAACACCGCAGGTTACGCCAGTTCACTGTTCGTTCGAGGTGTGGTAAACTACAACTCGTTACCACCCGCAGTAAGGCGCTCTTCGTCGGAAGCAATTTTCAAGAGTGGCAGCATCAATTTTTGGTCCCAAATGAATGAGAGAGTTTTACAAATTGAATAGGCTAGGTAGTAAGAATTAATTTAATTAGTAATACTTTTGATATTTGTATCCATTGCTAAACCGGAGGTAGTAATTTGAAAAGATATGTTTATTACGCTACTGTACAATAAACAAACACACAAACAAACGCACATTTTTCGAATGTCATTTAGTTTTTGCATAACATCACACATTTATGGTTGTTTCCTACCTAGCAAACAAGGTATTAGATTGTTGGCGCACCTCATGAACATCATAGGTAGATAAAATATTTCGATAGCCATTCGTTTCTACCCACGTGCATTTTAAACATCGATGGAATGTTGACAACAGTCAGTTACCAATCTAGAGTTCAACACATTAAAGTGTGTAAATAATTAATCGCCGGCCAACATGTCTTGGAGCACAGCAGTTTATCGCATTCCGCATGTATTTGAAGAAATTTTTCGTTATCTACATCTGAAAGATCGCCTAGTGGCAGCTCAGGTGTGTTCCGACTGGGAAGCAGCCATATTCAATCACCGCGAGTTGACCCAAAACCTGGCCCTTAACGTTTTACGCATGGTGGGCCTGAGGCAGCGCCTAATCAGTCAGGAGGAGGTTATCCTAAGTCAACGACGGTACGAGAGCATAATAATTGCACCACGAGGGGCTCCATATTTGGTATGGGAAGAGCTGATAGCCGTACTGGAGCTGTGCAACCAAAAGTGTCCAGTAAAGTGGATTAAGATTGATGGAATGTACGATGTGGAGAACAAGATTATCATACCATCGGCACTGGTGACGTTCGGGAAGACCTTCGACAGTTTGCAGCATCTTGAGTTGACGTTAACTCTATATTCGTACCAGGAATCATCGTGGAATACAGCATTCGAGTATTTCTCAGAATTAAAAACGTTGACGTTATTTAATGGTCACGGAAAGGCACTGGAGTCGGTCCAACATTACTGCCGAAAGTTGACAAAGTTGAAGTTGATACGATTTGCCCTTACGATGCCACTTTGTGAGTTGCTGGACTTTCCAAAACTGGAGGAGCTCATCATCGACGAGATGGATGCTTCACCACATCTCGATATCCGATACGGGCCTTCGAAGGTAATGTTTGCTAATTTAAAGCATCTTACAATGTTGGTAGCCTACAGTGCTCACTATGAATATCTGGAATTGCTGCCGGTTATCTTTGAGGCTCCATTTCTAGAAACAGCTTTTTTGACAGATCTAATCCACGACTTTGTTCAGGTAGTACCGGGTGACCAATTTAAGTCGCTTACTTTGAATATTTCGACGTTTCACAGGGATTACTTCTTGTCATCACGAATTTTTCAGCAACCTGTCACTAGCGTTTTAACAGTGATCGTGGAAACTTCGTTGTTGAGGTCGGTCCTGGAGCTTGCATTGGTGTTCGTCATAAGACAATGCCCTCAAGCTCGCAGTCTTCAGATCCGTCAACATACGGAGACGTACGAGCTTACCAGAACTCGCATCTTTGCTTCCAGAGTGGTTCCTAGCTTAAAAGAAATCACAGCCGAAAAGTGTGAATTTAGGCATCGCAATTTTTGTTTGTAAATATATGTTCGCGGAATTTAATAAATCCTGGAAAATATCACTAATATTTTATTACTTTAAAACCACTAGAAGTCAGGAACCCAAGCATTGCTTTGTTGATAAAATAAAGAACCTACCCACACATTCCTTATTCATTCGGCTGGGGGCAAGTGTGAGCGATGTGCCTTTTCTTGTTGCGGTTCACCATCGAATGAATAAATTTTCCCATGGCCTTTTCTACACATTTCCTTCGCCAGAGCTGACTGTGGGAAATGTAAAGAAGCACCCTTCCTTTGTTCAATGTTTTCACCAGTAGGCAGGCAATCAGATGGTGAAATTTCATTTACCATCTGCTGCAATAAAAGTTCCAGAAGTACGGGTGTTTGAAAAATATTTTCCTCCATCACATGTATGAAAAGCCGTGAACACCAGCTCCAAACGGTTGCTGAAAGTGTGGAAATTTATTTCCGCTGCTGAGAAAGCTTTTCACTGATCTAAAGCCGATAGAAATGGCTCACATTTTTGCTCTGTCGAGCTGCACATGGAGTGCAAAGAGCACTCCGATATAAAGCTCACCTAAGGCAAATTGACTAATTTACTTCAATTTACAACAAATACACTTCCCTTTGACGTTCAGTCGATGCTTACATAGTCAGCGTAATTATTAAATGAGCTTGTACATGAGCCAGTTTTAGTAGACACACTCTGACGCCAACTCTGACTAAAGAAAACATTGTATAATTATCTTCATGCATAGCATGGTTCAGATCAAACATTTCTTGTTACAACAAGTGGAAGATAATCCCATTTTATGTTCCAACATCTATCTAATTACAAGCACTCGAGTGTCTTTTAGCTTCACGTGAGCCAGATGCTAGAAGAGGCTTTCATCTTGCATCATCTACAAAATGAGCAAACTTTACCTGTTTGCCTATGTCCTGTGCTTTCGACACCGATATACTAATGTCTGATTCGTTTTTGCGGTGTAGCGGTACACCGAAATAATTTAGGGTGTAGATGTCGGTTATACCTTTGTACTCAAACAAATGATGTTGAGCTGTCAATGTCTCGCGAATACTGAAGCTTACACTACACCAGTGTTACAGGAGAGTGACATAAGGTTATTGGATGGAATGCATACTCTCTTCAAAACAGGCATAACACATTGAATCAGAGCTATGGTGAATGGTAGTTTTTTACAAGAAGTGGGGGTAAGAGGGGCATAGTGAACAGGTGGGGCATAGTGAGCATCCCGTGCACTAGCTTGAACTTCCGGCCGTTCGGAAAAAAGTTGGAAGGGTTGTATACTAGATACGACCGCAGGGTTGGCGTTGGATAACGTCTGTTATGTATATTTTTAATTGTGTATATTATATTTTAGGAATATTCCTTAATAACTCTTTTGCGAAAGTTTGGTGGCCCTGAAAAGGGCCGTTTTGTTGGGCTGATGTTGTTGACAATGATGGAACGGGCGACCTTGTTGGACGCTTATATAGTAGAACAGAAAATATCAGAGGTGTCAGATACTCGCATACGTACGTTAAACTCTTTCTTGATAATGTTGTGGCCCTGAAAAGGGCCATTTTTCCAACGCACTCGGCGTAGTTGCCCTTGCGGAGCAGACGGTGAATACGACCGACTGAGAACTGCAGCAGCTGGGCATTCCATGACGGCGGCCCAGTATACCGGAGCACTGGCACCAACGCACTCGGCGTAGTTGCCCTTTCGCCCCCAGGCTCTGCTTCCGCTTCTCTGGTACTGCTGCTCTGCTGCTGGGTCGCCGATCGGATAGACAATGATGGAACGGGCGACCTTGTTGGACGCTTATATAGTAGAACAGAAAATATCAGAGTTGTCAGATACTCGTATCTGATGTCTCGGTTGGAGAAAGTACACCCAACCGGTGGATGTAAGATTCGCTTACAATTATGTGGGATTCATCATCAGAGGATGTAAGTGGAGACCGCATGAACCGAGGATGCGATATACCTAGCTGCGGTCCGATGTAAGAAAATTGGAGACCGAAAAATGTGGAGTTGTATTAGTGAGTGAAATTAATTATGTCGAAAAAAATAGAAAAAAGGTTGCCGACTGGACTCGAACCACGGACGTTGCGACTATCAGACCTGTACTTTCTCCACTACTCTCTCCATGCTTTTGAATATGGTCAGCCTAAAAGCAAACATGAAACGCTCATTTTCTCGCATGCTCGACTTCGTATGCTTTTTCTGCTGGAGAGATTCGAGATAAGTGTGTGCGTCGTTCTACAATGTTCTACAATGTGCGTCGTTCTACAAGCTTACTGGTATAGTCGAAAGTGTAGAAAGAACACGAAATGAAAAAGACAAAAAACCATTACATCGCCTGTAAGGTCAACTTCTAACATTCGCTGCGATGTTCATGAACAGAGGATGATAGGAAACGGAACTAACATTCATTGTAATAGATTTTTGGTTTGCGTGTATAAGAATATAAAAAAATCAATCGATTTGCACCATTTTTAGACAATGGTTTACTTTTGACCATTTTTCAATAGTTTACAGAATGAAATCAATAGTTTTGAAACATTAAGCAAATTGCTAGAAATATTTCCAATCGATTGATGCCATTATCTCGTAAATCTATCGAGAGACGGTTGAGTTATTATCGTTCAAAATCTTTTAATTTTTCGTAACGCATCCAAAATGACTGTTTTTAATTTACGGGGGTAATGTTGCCGAAAGACGTTATCCAACGTCAAAAAATGGTTGGTGGTAGGATCAATATCATAATGATATTGAACCTACTACCAGTTGATTTGTTTCATGCAGCTGGAGATCCAAAGCCAAACTGCGGGATGCTCACTATGCCCCTTCTCCCCCTATGCGATGTATTATGCATTGGAAAGTTTATTTGCTTCCAACAAAACCCAAGCATTGCACATTTGGTTTAGCAGATGACTGTCGAGGAGTTTTGTTGAATTATGGATTATTATAGTCAGAAGTGAGTCGTGTGCTTTTAATTCTTCAAGGTACATGACAAACGATACCATTGTACCCTACTTTCGCATCATCAGCACTCACGCATAATTGCGAACCATTACTTGACCTTACCAAAAATGATTGAAAATTGTTTATAATCCCTGCTAAACTTTAACTGAAATGGTTATGGAACTCTTCATGAACGTTTGTGTGATAAAGTTTTAACCTTACGGATTATGGTTTTTTGGAAGTGAACCTTACAAATAATGAATTGGTAAGAAACATTATCATTCCAAATTCTTGTTTTCTGCATACATTTTTGGAAAAGGAATTATTTTTAAACCATTTTATTTATGATTTGAGAACTTTAATGGAAATGGTTATGGTAGTCGGTAACATCGATCAACTTTATGTGGAATACATCGCGAATTGGTTGCCTGCAGAGCTGGTAAATATCACGGCCGTCATGTGATAATGAGAAAACAGGTCCTCTCACTATCACGAGACGAAATTACCTATCACGAGATTTCTTGTCATTTTACAATTATCTAGCATTCATGAGAATAATTGCCTTACGGCTGTTACATCAGCATTTATAACTGGCTTAGATGAATTTAGGCAAGAACGGCGCCGGTGGTGTAGTGGTAAGCGTGATTACCTCTCACCCCAGCAGGCCTGGGTTCAATCCCAGTTGGCGCCGCCGGGATGTTCTGAGGCATAACATCTCTGATCACGCCTTCCTTCGGATGGGAAGTAAAGCTGTTGGTCCCCGGTTCATGAGTTGATGGGTCGATAGGTAGGGTCCAGGTGTGGGAGGGAGCTGCCTTCCTGGCACGTCGGTAGCATTGGTGCTCAGCACGGAAAACAAGATCGACGGAAAAAACAAACCAAAGAAAAAAAAAAGAATTTAGGCAAGCAACAGTACTTAATCGGTAGAGTGAATATATTTTTAACATTTCTACGGTACAAGTAACAATAATATCAGTAAATCAGCTAGTAACAGCAATGTTAACAATACTGCCACGTTCTTTCATGACAAACAAATCGATGAGATTTTGAAGTAAATCTCTATCATCGTTTTCTCATCCGATGATAGTGACAGAAGTATCTCTGTAAATATCACGTGAGATCTTTCATTGAAAATGACAATTGCCAGCCCTGGTTGCCTGTAAATTACTGATAACCAATTCGCGATATATTCCACGTAAAGTTGACTGATAATACAAAACCATTATTGGACCTTACTGACTACCAAAACCATTACAATTAAAGTTCTCAAACCACAAGTAAAAAGGTTCTAATACAGTCCTCTCTCCAAGAATGTATGGAGAAAACAACTATTTTGATTGGTAATGGTTCCTAACAACCCAAGGTTCACTTCCAAATAACCAACATAAATAAGGTTAAAACTTTTTTTTCCTTGATTTGTTTTCCGTCGATCTTGTTTTCAGTGCTGAGCACCAATGCTACCGACGACAGGGAGGCAGCTCCCACATGGATCCTACCTATCGACCCATCAACTCATGAACTGGGGACCAACGGCTTTACTTCCCGAAGGAAAGCGTGATCAGAGATGTTATGCCTCAGAACATCCCGGTGGTGCCGACTGGGATTGAACCCAGGCCTGCTGGGGTGAGAAGCAATCACGACTACCACTGCAGGCGCCGCTCAGGCTAAAACTTTATCACACAAACATTGATGTAAAGTTCCATAACCTTTTAAGTTAAAGTTTAGCAGGAATTATGAACAATTTTTAAACATTTTCGGTAAGGTCAAGTTATGGTTTGCGTTTATGCGGGTTGCACGCCTGCAAGCCTTACGGAATCGCATAATCCACTCGTCACAGTCGAGCCACTACCGCCAGTGACCTGCAGTCCTTCCGGTCCTGTATACGAAGTTGGTGAAGGGCTATTCCACTCTATCACAGCAGGCAAGTACGCCAAAAATATGGTCGTAAACTCACTTCCCCTCAGCACCACGTCAATGCATCACAGAAATTTCAGTTTCGACCGTCACAGCGAGCCCAGTCAACGTCCCAACAATGCTATGATGATCATCTCTCCGTTGCTCCTGCACTCAAAAAATTCCACACGTTTGATCGAAGTGTTTAAACACTTGATTTTTTTGAATGCACAACACATTTACTTTAAGTGTAAGGGGCTGTTCATTAACAACGTGGACAGTTTTTTTTTTATATTATTGACTCCACCCCCTCCCCTACGTAGACAATTATCCATATAAAAAAACCTAAACTGTCTACGTAGTTTATGAACAGCCCCTAATTCACCTTGGTTCAATGTGTTATACATATTTCTATTGTTTCAAACTTTGAAATGTTGGAAAAATTTCACATTGAATCTCACTACTGTTCAAAACAGATGGATTTAAAGTGTTTTGCATTTCAATGCGATGTGAATTGCTTGCTCAGAAAGGTAAACATCGAAAACAAGAGTTGTGACTTTATCCTATCAACCCGCCTCATATATGAGAACAACCGTGGCACAGTGGGATTGAACGAAGACCCCAACAGTAGGGTGTTTCATTTTGAAAAAAGTGATGAATTTTTGATAGGCCACCCTCCAGTTCGATTCATAGCCCCAAAATATGAACCTGTGCAAAAAATGGTAAAGATTGATGAAGGTTTAGAGGTCGCGCCAATGATTTGGATTTTGTATGGAGATTTTGGTGAATTAGTATGGGAAATTATTGATTTTCGTTTACATTGCTCTAACTTTGGTTGTAGTTGTCCAAACGTTGAAAAAAAAAAATATGTGGTTGTCATGACAATGATCAACAAGCCTGTTGTTGTTGCGATGAAATTGGCGTTGTTGCCTTGTACATATTCATCTGTCAATTTACCCTATTTTGCCATTTTTTCACATTTTTATAATTCTTGATACGCTGCAAAACTGAGCGTAGCAACTGTAGGCTTTTTGTTTATTGCCATAGCAATAACATACTAAATTTTTTCGACATTTGGACAAGTAGAAGCAAAGTTATAGCGATATAAGCGATTTTTTAAATTCTTCCATAGTAATTCCCATACAAATTTCAAATCATTGGCGCGACCTCTAAACCTTCATCAATCTTTACCAATTTTTGCACAGGTTCATATTTTGGGGCTATGAATCGAACTGGAGGGTGGCCCATCAGAAATTCATCACTTTTTTCAGAATGAAGCACCCTACCCCAACAGTCTATGATCGAATCCCAAATCAGACCCATTAAAAAGATATGTGAAAGCTCTGGCCTCTAGCAGTTTTGTTTATATATTTATCGATTCATTTTTAGAGTCGGCAAAGTAGAAGTCGATAAAGTAGAATATTGTAGAATATTAAACTATGATGCGCAAAGCTATTGATATCACCATATGAGGCACATAGAATCCAAGTGTGTCACAATTCAAATCTATAGATAAGATTTACACATGAAATGGATGTGTTTCACAATAAGCGCAAAATTAAGTGTGAGACACATGATGAGTGCACAGAAATGAGGCGTTGAGAAGATGTTTTTTTTTTTCGTTTGGAATCCACATAGGATTTCTTGCTGAAGAAAAGCATGTTGGGCTGTTTGGATATTGAATAGTGTAATAAGCTGCAGAACAATCATCAAACAGAATATTACCATTGGAATTGCTTTGAGCATTAGAAATTCCGTTGCGCGAATCACCAGGACGGAGGATTTCATTTTCATTTTGATTACTTGGAGTGGCACAACTCCAAGTAATTTTGCCAGTTCATCTTTGATCTGATCGAGGGTTTCACCACTGGGCAGTCCTTTCATGACAACCTTGAACACACGTTCAGTTTTGGTGTTGTTAAAACCACTGGGCTCAAAGTCCGATACCCATGCAGCCACAAACGTCAACGACACTGTTCTAGGTGACAAATGACAGGCAGATAAATACAGAGAAGAAGAAAGCGGAGGAAAAGTAAAAGAACGTAGAGCCATAGTCGAAGTTTATATTAATACTAGAGGTGTGAAATTTATTAGTTTGCGCTATACAAGGTTGCAAATACTCATTTCAGCTAAAACAATGTTTTTTTGAATTATGAAATAATTAGATGCCATGATCATATTTTGAATTATTAGGATACGAGAAGAGGTTGCAAAGAATGTGTTTGACATATTAAACCTGTTTATTTCTCTTCATGAGAGACACAATCAGCGATTTTTCACACACTCACTCATTCACTCACTCACTCACTCACTCACTCAGCGATCAGAAAATCGCTGATTGTGACTCATAGAAAGCAAAATTTACAGGTTTTATGTTTCAAACGCATACTGTGTAACCTCTTCTTGTAAGTTACAAGTAAAACATGTCATCATACCATCTTTTGGTTTTATTATTCCGAAAAACATTATTTTAGCTGAAATGAGTATTTGCAACCTTGGCGCTATATTGAATAATATTTTGGTACATATTGATTGCTAAATTGTATAATCTGAACTAGTGATGATAAATTTGTATCCCTTATAGCACCTTGAACAGTTTTGTCAACAGGTTAAGCACGTTTCGCAAACAAACTGCATTATAAACGTAAATCTGTAAGTAACAGTGATTAAACCAATTGATTCTTTGCCTCTAATAAAGATTATTATTACAGTTTGAGGTGTACACAAACGAGCTGCTTCAAAAAATTAGTTTTTTCGTGCCAAACGATCTGAACAGATGTCGTAAGTAAGATGCTTCTCAGTAAGATACTTGCAAAGACATTTAAATCCGTCCAAGGTTTCAACCAATACACGGTACTCACCCCGACGGCCAATTTGCAGTGAAAACTTAAGTTTCACGAAATTCAAAAGTTCCATGCGAGGAGCATGGAAATCGGAAGTGGTTATCACAATAGGGGTAATCTTTTCCTTCTTGGCATTAAGCCGGGAAAGTTTACTAGAATTTTTCTTATTCATTCTCATTACTAGAATTTTGGATCATTCTCATCATCCGTGAGCAAATCAAATTGATTGCTCAAATTAATTTCATCAGAAGGGGGATCAAGAGTTTGCCCTTTTCTTTTGCGCTTAGGTGCCATGGCGGCAGTAAATTTTTATCCAAATCGACTTCCAAGCAGATTACTATAAGAATCTGAAGGATCGAAGAGGAATTTTCCAAATCGATATCCAAGAAGGATTACCTCGGGTAGGATCCAAACAAGGATCGAAGAGGAATAAGCGTTACCATGAAAATTATTAATTAGCTCTTTTAATATGGCATTCTTGTCGAAAAGCGAGAGTGATGTTTTTAACACCGGTTAAAGAAGTAGCAGCAGCATATCGATGGGAGCTCTTCGATTATTTTTCTCTTAACTTTCATTCCATTATTAAATGAAGCATTATATGCAGGGTACGGGATAGTCCACCAGGGCACCCGATTGAAGCGAAATGGATGGAGAGAGTGAAAATACCAACTCCCTGTCGTTAACATTTGTTTTTTACCGGTTGTACTGCCGTTCTACGCATATCTGTCTCATGTTCTAGAAGTAACATCTGAGAAAATCGCGAATAATGTTTCGAATCATTTCTGCTTATTGGAAGAAATATAAGTTAAAATAAGTTTGTGTATTGTTCATGTTTCATCAGAATCAATTTGTTTTAATGAAAACTACAGAAATTACCTTCAATGAAATTACTCAAGCCTATTTTTATACGAAAACAATTCAGTGGGACTGTTATGTCGAGAAATTTGCTAAGAAGTAGAAAATTCTACGCATATCAGTCCCACTAAGAACTATTAGTTTCCATGTTGCTTTGATGGCCACGTCGCGTTTGACGTCTTTACTCTTGTGGTTGTGTTTACATGAGCGTGCTTGAGTTCTCCGCGAAGTTTTGAAAGTGGATAGTTTACATAGGTTTGCATTATTAACTGAAACCAACAATAAGTGCGTTGACATTGCCGCAATCGTCGTTTGCTACATCTATAAAGCTTAAGTATGGGCATTTTGAGAAACAAATGATGAATTATCTGTGTAGAACACAGTAAGATTGTCGATCGTGGACTTCGATGATTTCATGAAAGTTTTTGGAAAAGTTAACATACACAGTAAGGATTCCATTATATTCAACCAAATGCATCCACGTCAGTATATTGAGAACATTCTAACGACTAAATTTACGAAAGGACGATAAGACAACGGATATTCTGAATCAGTCAACAGGAACATTATTTTAACTACAAAATATGGTAGCAGCTATCAACTTGATGAATGAACACATTAAGTGACAGAAATGCCATCATTGTTAACTGCGTAGCTCCTAGTTTTTTTTAGACAATAATACGTACTTTTTTAATAATGCCAATATTGGAAGATGTTTATACATCGTTGCTACATAAAATTGCATTTCAAATCATGTTATTTTGTCTTTGGTTTATTTCAAGATCATTGCACTGCTTTTTATCAATTGAATATTATTACTCTAACAATGCACAGTTTGGAAACTCAACTATAATCTGGGGCTTAAATATGAATTCCCGTTTCTCTTAATATTTTTCATCATAAAATAAAGCTTATACTTCCCTAAATGACTCATTGAATTTCTTTTGATCATATTAATCCTGTTTCGATCATTCGTGCACTCATATCGATTCGTCAGTAAAAGATTCAGTAAAAATTCTGTGTGGGACAGTTATGCGTAGAATTTCAACATGGGATAGTTAGACTTGATGTTGTTTTTAAATAAGCCCAAAACAAATAACATGTTTTTCTATTTTCACGGCAGTGTATGATCCTGTTGTTGGCAGCAGATTCTCATTTATCCCGTGGATGCACGTGGGCAATGTTGCCTACGGATTCACCGAAACCGTGTTTTGGCCCTTTATACTGGCAGGATGAATAAAATAAGAGGTTATTGAACTTGATCAAGACGAACAGCGAGGATAATCCACAGTTTACCGACAGTTGTCTTGCTACAGTGATTGGTAGTTCCATATCATCATCATCATTATCATATCAGGAAATAATAGATTCTAGTGACTAGTGACACTAGATTATAGATTCTAGTGACATATTGAAACGCCAGAATAATGGAGCTGTAAGTTCCAGTGCCAGGCTCTTTATAAATACTGGTGGAACCTTATATTTTGGCATTTCTTTAGAAATGCTACGTCCTTGCGAAGCGATGCGATGGTTTTCTTCAATCCGATGAGTTTATTTGGCTCCGACGCACAGTGGTTGAAAAGTCCATTTTGACGCTCTTAATTAATAGCACCAATGAGAGCGGATTTAGAGTAAGAACGTCTTGAACAAAGTTGATGAGTATGACATGCTTCATATTTTGAAGGCATGGGTTTTGTGATTAATCCCCCTAAAAGTGAAATGAAAAATTTATTTTTTCACAATGTCGAGATAAATGGTTGACTAAATTTCACTCAAATCGAGATAGAGAGCGTTGTTTGAGGACGGAGCCCCCAAAAACACGTTTTTCATCAAAACAAATATTTTCTTTAATTTTAGGTCCTCATTATGTTCAACAAAGTTGATTGGTATACTAAAACACACATCGTTTTAGAACATACTATACCTGCATCATTTTAATAGGATGAGTTATTGATAAATGTTCTTCTATTTTCCTCATATTTTGGACTTGCGTATCTTTCTTAGGTGCAAAAAGGTGCAGATGAAATCAAATGCATCTAAAACTACATTAAAAGAGCTTTTAAATGGTGGTAAACTTGTCCGTCCACGACCGTCTGCTGGGGAGTTATGATCAAAACAAACACCCGTTGATAGGCTTTATAGAAGTCATGTCAACAACAAGGGGATAGTGTGTTTTATACCGCGTAATAAATTCGTTTCAGAAGGCAAAACTGAAGCATCAAGAACGAAAAAAAAACTGTCAAATTCAGTTAAACTTGTGAGTCGATAAGTGTTTTTCCATAGTGCTCATCACTGTTTTTTTATCAAGCGTAAAGCAATTCTAGATAAACATTTCACAAGCTCCTATCTGCATTGATCGATTCTCTTCATCGACTTTCTCTTCCGTTATTAACTCAGCTTCAAAACCTTTCGCTATTGTATTTCACGTTTTGGATGCTAGATAAGAATCTCCTTTATCAAACTATGTTGAATAATTAGCGCGAAATCTATACAACTCTCTAATAAGGAAAATCCCCAAAGGCTTGGTAGCCATCATAATGAAGTAATGAAATTGGGTTGTTAGCGGAATGCTTCTCCTTTAGCTTACTTAAATCTTTGGTTTTTATTAGTTTGGTAGGTTCCGATTCAACACATTGTAGTTTCATTTTTATACCTATGATCTTGACTTTTTTACCTAGGAGATGAGTACTTAAGGGGGTTAGATTTTGATAAGTTCTTTAGTGGGAATGACACTGATGAAGACTGCACATTGTAGTCGAAATACGTATCTGTCATGGATACCAAAATTAAGTGGAATTAAATGGAAGATAACCTTTTTTTGCTGTTTTATTGTAGCACTGCAAAAACTATTTCTGTTTTTGATGTTGATTCAATAGTAAATTAATTAAAACAAAGTAGTCTACAAAGGTTTGAGCCTCGCGCGCGTATTACGGATATAGAGGACATTTGATAAAAAAAATATGCAATTTTGAAGCTTATTTGAAAGATACCTTGAGTTAGTAGTAAGTTTTCTGGCAAATGTTAGGGGTTCGTGAGCATTCCTGACATTGCTGAAAATTATGATATCATCAGATTGCGGGGTTGCTAATGTAATAGGATGCTTTGTTGATTAGCGTTAGTGTTAGCGTTAGCATTGTTATGATATACTTCGTAGATTGGATACTAGCGACACTCACGTCTCTTCTGAAATTCTCAGTTAGACTACTTTCAGGAATAATACTGGAGAGTAAACATTGGTTCCAATCTAAACAAGAGTAACAGAAGCATGACTGTCGCTATTCCCAAACCGTTGGTGGGGGTTTGTTGACGATATCTTCGACGTAGTCAAACGAGAAACCCTTCAACAATTTTTAGATGAGATCAACATAATTCACAAGGATATCAAATTCACTCACGAGGTAGATAAAGACGGGAAACTCGCATTTCTCGATATTCTAGTCATCAGGGCATCGTCATCATCATCTTCGCTTTAATACGAAATTTACCAACCATTCGTTCCAGCAGAAAATGGCCGCCTTCCACCACATGATTCATCGGATGCAGACTCTTCCACTCAGCGATACAGGAAAGGTTAAGAATTTACAGTACATCTTCGAAACAGCGAGAATCAACGGATATAAGGAGACCACAATCCAGGCAATCATCGATAAAAAAGCGAGAATTCTACAAATGAGATTATTTACAACCCTCACTACAGCACCTGAACCCTTGAAACGAGTGTCCGTTACATTTGATCAACATATTACTTTTGAGCTAAGGCCACAGTTTAAAAAAATCGGATTAGATTTATGTTTCACTTCTAGACAAAACCCGTTAAAATCATTGTTAGGATCCCCTAAAGACCCAGGTAATGTTTAAGGTAAAGCAAGTTTTTATAAAATAAGCTGTAATCATTGTTACAAAGTATACGTGCGTGCATTCGCTTTCATAGTTTTTGGCTGCATTTGCCGGATTAGCGCTGGCACTCTGCCTCCCGGACGGTTATTCGTGTGTGAGTGGTGGTTTTCTCGCTTTCCGAGAAGTTTTAGAATCGAGAAAGAAAACATGATTCATCATGTTTGCAAGCAACAGAAGATTTGACGCTATCTGCGTTGTTTGATTTTTTCTCCCGGTCCAGAAATTTGTGGCATCGCGAGTGATAATTTTAATTTTAGTTTATTTACGCGGTGATGATTTTGGTTCACTCGCAACTATTTTTGAGAAAATTAAGTGTTTTCGAACGAAAGTGTACCATAAGTGCTTCTGGACGTGTTTCGCAGTTGGGTGTGGTGAGATTCGTGCATTCCCGTTTGATTTTGGAAATCCGTATCACAAAATTGCCCACCGATTCCTTTTTTGCCGTTCGACGACGACTGATGTGCTTTCGCAAGAGTAACTTTTATAGGATCCGTTTCTTTTCACGTGAGTGTTTTTTAAAACTAGCGTAAGTGTGCCTGCGATTTGCATCGAGTGACGGAGATTGTGAGTAGGCTGAAGGATGTCTCGCTGGATACGCCCAAGACTGGACGGGCGATAGCTGGTGACCGTTCACGGTTCCTGGGGAAGGCACTAGATACGAACCTCCTCCCAGATCACCATGGCAATACAGGAAGTATCCCAACAAAGGTAATTGCTATTGGATATTTTGCAAACAGTGACAGATAGCGGACATGAAGAACCAGTGGAGGTGCCGGGCAAATGGTAAGTTACAAATTCTCTGTTGTCGTTGTAGTAGGCGCCGCCGTGGTCGCTGTCGTAATCGCCGTCGTAATCGTAGGCAGTACCGTTGGTATATTTGGAATTAGACATCAACCGCTGAAAATATGAATTATCGCGCATTTCTGTTGTACATTACACTCCAAGTGAAATTCAAGAACGTAATTTCATTTGAATAGCTTGTTTAACCAGGTCTTAAACAATCGTCACGTCGGTCATAGCTTGTTATGATTGTCTGAACCATGCGTAAAGAGAAAATCGAAACATTGAACGTCGCGTGGGAGTGGATCTTGATGAAGGCCTGATGCTCTTTCATAGCTTTTAGTTTTAGGATTTCAAAGATCGTCGAAAAAAACGCGGTCCCAAATCCTTTCATATTAAAAATATTAAAATATCGCTTGTTCATCGTGTATTTTGTAAAACTTTTCGTTGTCGTCGGTGCCGGGCTCGGTGGCCTTAGAGCAACCGTTTTTGCTTACTGAGCAGAACATCATGAGTCTAATCTCAAGCCCATCCACATTCAAGATTCGTCAATGATTAAAAAGGAGCTCGTCTGCCTAGTGGCAAACGTTTTTGCTTACTGAGCAGAAGACCGTGGGTTCAATCCCAAGCTCCTTCGCGTTATACGATCGTTAGGACATCAATTCAGCTTATCGTTTACCAAAACGAACCCTGCTGCTAACCCAACCCTCTTAGCCAACATCCCTGTGATTCCTCGTGGAAGTGCAGAGGACTCCTCGGCTTCCATCAAAGCGAGTGTCACGTCAACACATTCCTACCCATTCCTTTCTTGACCTGCGTTCAGGCGCGGCTGGCGCTGGTATTGCCTAATTCGAGATCACCAGTTTTTACACATTGAGGATGATTGCTAGTCCCAAGCATCGTCTATTGGTTCTCTGTGTAATTACAGCTGGTCTGGCAATAACAGAGTTGCAACCGTGGGTGGTCAATCATGCTCATGCAAGACACTGAAGAAGTCTGCACATTGTAGACGCAATACGCGTATCTGTTACTGTGTTGTTAGAGAGGGGCAATTTTTTCTTCTATGGTGCATTTAGTCTGGTGATAGGAAGTACTCCAAAGTGCGTGGTGGATGGTGCTGTCCCCCCACCACTGATTCCCTACTGTTCAATTTAGTTAATTTTATCTATTTTTTGCTCCGGTGGTGGTTCATCTTCTTCAATGCAAACTGCTCTCAGACAACCAATGGAATTGGCAATTTAATCCCATCATTATCAATATACCTGATCAGGTATCAATGACAATCACCAACTGCTCGTGGTGGCCACAATCGCTTGTCTCATCTGCAATGATTGCCACTGGTTTTCCTCGGAAGGTTTTCGCAATGTTCCGCAACATTACAGTACGAGTACGTTGAATTTTTATTTCAAATTTTGAACTAAATGCCAAGGATAATATGATCATTGAAAAGGTTTAAACAATATGTACAATATGAAACAAAAGCGCATAAAAGTTATTTTGACAAGCGAGTACAGGATTGTCAACGAAATTACGACTTGTGCGAAGGATTGACCATGCCAACCTTGTCCCAAAGTACCGCCAGTCGGGGTGACAGGAAATGATGCCGAGCATTCAAGATGTTTTAAAGACGATATAAAGGACAAACCCGAATTTATTCCAACGCACATAAACAGCTGTAACTTTTTTACCACGGTAACAATGTCTTGAAATTTCCAGAGAAGATCCTCAGACGAATTCTTAGTAAGACTACAATAGACCAAGGTAAAATGGCAAACTAATACCCGTTTTCCAATTCGGAAATCCAAAAGCTGTCTTTAAACTTTGTACAGTTGCAAAAAAGTCACTCCTCAGATTTCCTTGAGGTTCTTTTCAAAATTTTATGAGCTCTATGAGATCTTTTTTTCTTAGAAGTTCTGGAATTAGTTTTAGAACTCTTCTTGACTTTTACTCAGAACACCTTGGAACTGAAATTACCTTAGAGTTTCAGAAGAATTACCTCAGTATTATCTAAAAGTATTCTCGGAATGAGCTATAAATTATCGGTACTCCCTTGAAATTTTCCTCAAAATCCCTTTGGAATTTCGCTCAAAATTTAATTTTCTCAGTATTCTTTTCGAAATTACCTTGGAACTATCTGCAGGATTCACTAGAAATTATTTACAGAATTTTCTTGGAATACTCTCCAGAAATAATTTGGAACTGTCCTCAGAATTCAATATGCTTGAGGTTCTTCTCAGATTTTTTTTAGAACTCTCCTAAGAGCTCTTTTGAAATTCATTTCAGAAGTCCACTGGAATTATACTTAGAACTCTTCATGATTTTTCTCAGAACACCTTGAAATAGAAATTCCTTTAGAGTTTCAGAAATTTTTCCCGGAATGAGCTAGAAATTATCCTCAGATTTCGCTTGAAGTTTCGCTTAAAATACCTTTGGAATTTTACTCAAAATTTGATTTTCTCGATATTATTTTTGAAATTATCTTTGAACTATCTGCAGGGTGCACTAAACATTATCCGCAGAATTTTTTTTGAACTCTTCCCAGAAATATTTTGGAACTGCTCTAAGAAATCAATATCCTTGAGGTTCTTCTCGGAATATTTAAGAACTTTTTTTTTCTCAGAACACCTTGGAGTTGAAATTTCCCTTAAGTTTCAGAAGAATTTACTCTGTATTCTCCAAAAATTCTTCCCAGAATGAGCTTGAAATTATCCTTGGAATTCCCTTTAAATTTTTCTCAACAATTCTTTGGAATTTCATTCAAAATTTGATTCTCTCGGTATTATATTCGAAATTATCTTGGAACTATCTGCAGGATTCACTAGAAATTATTAGCAGAATTTTCATGGAATCATCCCCAGAAATATTTTCTTTTGGAACTGTCCTCAGAATTCAATACCCTTGAGGTTCTTCTAGGAAGTTAAGTTTAAGTTGTCCGTCCATTCACCAAAACGTTGTAGTTTTTCTACCAAAAATGTTCAATTCAGCTTGTTCCTCCATGAAGCAGATTGTTGCAAATCTTACACCAGAAATTTTCAATACAAACTTGCCCCCAGGTAATTTTACACTGAAAATTTCAATGGAAAAATTGCTTCTCCAATCTTCTGATTGGTGCAGATTTCCTTTTCCATTTTCCACCAGATATTTTCAGTTATTTTTAATTTTTTTTTCATTTTTATTCAGCAGAAGGATTCAAATTTAGGACCAAAAATTTTCCGTAAAGCTTGCTCATCCGTTTGCCAGACCAGTGAAAGTTTTCCACCAGAAATATTCTGTTCATTTTATTTATCAGAGCGATGCAAATTTTACACCATAAATTTTCAATAAAGCATGCTCCTCCATTCACGAGAACGGTGCACCAAAAATTGTAAGTGAAGTTTGTTTTACCATACACCTTTGTGGTGCAATTTTCAGGCTTTGCCTTTGTCTTTGAATAAACCTTGCTTCTACATTCACCATAGTTTTGCGAACTTTCCACCAGAAATTTTCAGTTAAATGTGCACCTCCAAATTTTTAGCGTAATTCAATTTTTCCACCAGAGTTATTAATTTTGATTACTTATTTTTGCACCACCTTGTTGATAGTTTTACACCAGAAATAATCAATAAAAAAAAAACTTTTTCATTGAATTACCACCACGAAGATTAATTTTTCCAACCTTAAATTTACCCTCTTCTTTTAAACCATCCATGAAAACCCTTGAAAAAAAATTACACCAGAAGTTTTATGATCAAAAAAGTTCATTGAGGTTTGTTCCTTCATGCACCGTTGTGGTGCAATTTTCAGGAACTATCTCAAAGGATTTAACGCAATAAATGGTTTTCAGTGCCATTATATTATGAAATAAAGTTATTTTACCTTCAAATCAAGTTATTTTACATTATAATTTTGTAAATGTGGAAATGAAAATCTTATTTATAAAAGGGGGTAATTGCCCCACCTTATCCCAACCTGTGCACGCCAGTGATCTGTCAAGCATAAGCAAATAAGGTAGTGGAATTAAATGGAAATTACGAATCTTTCTCCTCTCTCTCTCTCTCTCTCTCTCTCTCTCTCTCTCTCTCTCTCTCTCTCTCTCTCTCTCTCTCTCTCTCTCTCTCTCTCTCTCTCTCTCTCTCTCTCTCTCTCTCTCTCTCTCTCTCTCTCTCTCTCTCTCTCTCTCTCTCTCTCTCTCTCTCTCTCTCTCTCTCTCTCTCTCTTTCTCTCTTTAAAAAATCCAGTCAAGAACATGATGGGCACTACGGTTTATGATTAACTTCTATTGAGAAATTTTCAGGGACATAGTTTTTCATTTCATATTTAATTATTTAATTTCATTCATACTTCGACCTAATCGCCCATTTTGGGCCTATCGAGCAGAAAACTTCAAAAAAATCCATGATTTCAGAGTTAACAAGTCGACTATGCGTTTGGTACGATATTTACTTTGGTCAATAAGCTACGGAACGAAGTCAATGAAAACGCGTGATATGAAGGTTTGCATCATTATTCCCAAAAACAAAAGAAGCGCTCCGACCGAATCAATTTTCATCTTCATCCGATAGGCCGAAGTGAATTCTTTGCCGTTTCAATGGCGTTTCAATGAAGCAGTGTTAAACTTTTGACAATATCTCAACGATTGGTTTCTCTTTATCAAATCTTAAGGTACATACGGAAAGGTAAATAAATTTGGAAGCCATCAGTAATAATAACATTCCGTTTGGTGCTAAACTGCGCTAGATTAAGAAAGAATAAGTGCGGGTTGTGCTTAATAGGCCGGAATTGGGGTAGTTGACCCTACTTGACGCAAAATTAGGAGTCTGACAATACAAAATTTCAGGTAACAACTTCGATGAAGTAAGATGTATTTTTCTCTATTTCTGTATGTGCCATGACTCGTCGTCTCACCGATACAAGGAAATCAGTTTAGTTGACTGTCGCAGGTGGGTTCAACGGCTACGGAAATCAACGTGAATTATTCAGTGAACAGCGAAAATCTCAAACACTGCTTTACAGAGTAAACAATTGGCGAGATCACAGCTCCCTTTTAACGACCTAGGTCAGACTATAGAAGTGAATTCTTATGTCAACCTATTCAACCTTTAATTAATATTTCATTGCCAAAAGAATCCCACCCCAGATCAAATATCGCACAAGTAGTTTACGTGATGGACTTGCTTTATTATCGATCCCAGCCTGCTTACTTTGTGATGTTTATTCGACAGCCTCATAAATACATAGAAACCATGCAACCACATATTCACAAACACCAAACAGTAGCTCTCTTGAACTCTGATGTGATTTACAGTGCTGCCCTGTTCTGTACATTCTATACAAAGTCAGAGTAAGTGGATGGAAATCAACTTTCCCACCAGCAGCAGCGCACCATTCTCTTCACCTTTGAATGCTTGGTGCTTGCTTCCCGGAAGTAATCCTTATTTATCTTTCGTCCTCCATTGTTTTACTGGGGCTCGGATTCAAGGGGTAGAATTCCCGGAAAGCGTACACAAACAATCGCCTTTGCTTGCAAGTGTCGGGAAGCGGAACAGTAAGCCATCAATTCAGGTACCTACTCAATAGTGGGTCGACTGTCACAGCAACCAGGGTGAATGGGGATCAGGAGCATCAGCCAGAACAGCAAAGGCTGTAAAGGGGTCGAGTTGCTGCTGGGGATTGAAGCTTCTCTGTTGAACTTTTCCTGTTGATTCTGGTAGCTGGTCAGACCACGTAACATGTCGCTTCATGTAGTGTTGCTTGTTTATTTATGTTATGTAATGAGGTTTTCGTTAGTCCTTAAATTGATTTTCATTTCAACAAAATCGTGAAGAATTCACGGAAAAATGAATTTTCCAAACAGTAACCATACCAACCAACTTTTTTCAACAATACCTATGGATATTTTAAACCTTTATTTTGCTGCCCAGCTTCAGCATATCCATTTGCTTTTCATCATAGCCAATTAACATCCACCGCCCGAAATAATATGAATCTCACTTACCTCGACTCGATGATGAAATACATTATGGGTGCATTCCTGGGATCCTGTGAATGCGCCCACGATAAGTGCACGGATCGTGACGTGAAGCTGAGAACCAGTGGTCGACCCGGTGGTTCCGGAACATCTGCAAGCATGCAGTTTGGTTAGGAAAAATAATAATTGTCCAACTTGTTTGTTCATTAGAATCCACCACGCAGCGGCGTCAGATTCTACATTCATCCACGAACATACCTTGTACTAACAGATCCACGATGGCTTCTGGGCTGTGCCGGTCATTTACCAGGCAGCTGTACTCGGCCGTATCCGAGGCGACCGTTGGACTGATGTGGAGACTAAAATTATCAGGTAGCAATGTTATCTGCAAACAAGAATGATGAAGAGAACCCAAGCAAAAACGGTGTAATTAGTGGAAAGCGGGAAAAAATGGCACCATGCCAAGGCGAGTAATGATAATTAATAACGACAGTCTGCAGAGAGAAGATGGAATATATCCTCCCTTGGTCATTTATCATTGATTAGCACACGGATGAAAAAAAAATATCTCACCCTATTATTACTGGATTGTGGTAGTCCGCTGACAAACTCGGCTACCGTTTGGCTGGACTTCCATGTGAGCGTGTCCACCAGCGAGTGTTCATTCACTCCGGGACAGCTTAGTGTGACGTTCCGCCCTGCAACTGCGATGTACCTCACCATTGGTATGCTTTCGATGTCTGCAAAGAAAAAAAAGAAAGAAAAAAAAAATGTGAAATGTGAAAAGCAATCTTGATACGATGCATTCAATGCATTTTTAATCAGTTTACATGGATTTTTCGCACTCTGTGGGAATAAACACAAACAACACGATGATTTCATAAATATAATAAAAGCTTGTTTAGCGATGTTGATTTACGTGGAAATGTCAAGGATGGAACAAATTAAACCATCGGGGAGGAATGCTGTACAAACAGTTATGTATTGTGCTAAGATCTTATTATTAAGTTACACAGCAAAAAATAAATTTTAATATTACATCCAAGAGGATGCACTTCAATCATGTCGAAAATCTCATGTAATTTTTATGGCCACACAAATAAACAAATGCAGTAAAAGCAACGTAATGTCAGCACATGCACTGTATTAATGATAATTTTGTCCTTTTTAGCAGGTAATATTACACCATATTTTGGACACGATTGAAGTGCATCCACTTTGATGCGATATCCAAATTAATTTTTTGCTGTGTAGCTAGGGAAATGTACGTATTCTCGTCATTTTAAGTAGTGTTCGTGCTTCTATGGACTATTTATCATCAATACAGGTCGGACTATGCTTTCAGAGTTGTTTAAAGATTCTAAAAAAAATTGTTCCAATTTCTAAAGAAGTTTTCCTGCATAAAATATTAGGGAACTTCGTCAACATTTGGGGAATAAGATTAAAAACATGTTACCGTTAGTAACTTCTGTTGCTATATGTATGTAAGTTTGTTGAATTTTGCATTTCTCCGTTTAGATTCAAATCATAATGGCTATAAGTATATCCTTAGTTTTAGTACACCACTCAACAAACAATAGCCTATTGAAGAAACGACTTCTTGGCGATTTTATTCAACTGCTGGCTTAATAATACTTGTTCTATTTTTAATAATAACTTCTGTTCAAGCTTTGTTCACACAAATCTGGAGAATTTATTCAAGCACAACATCGAAATATTTGGCGTTGAATAAGGTATGCCGAGAAGCTTTTATTCAGCTTACAAAAGTTGTAATAGAGCTTTATTCGATGAAATGTTTGATTATTCAGCGTCTATTAGACATCATTTACTTCCTTGAACAGCGATGGTATGAAGGTGTATATAGACGCTTGATTCTCATGTGAAATAAGGTTTAACTAGACACTTTTATATATTTATTAAACGATTATTCAACTACGGGATAATTAATCCGAAAATAGGAACGGCACAGAGCAGGGTTGTTCTCGTTAGTGATTTGTTGTGTGTCATTTATTTCTGTCGAAGCACGCGCCCCGCCACACAGATGCTAGAAAATTTATTACATACATGGATACACACACATAAATGTCGTTAGATGGGATTCGAACCATGACCTTTCGATCACCAGCCGCTTGCCTTGCCATCTGAGCTATCCTTGAATACATCATATAGGCAGCTAAATAAGCAATAAAAACTCGAATCTGAATATCTATCAGCACTCCCACCCGTAAGTCTAGCTAATTCGAGGAGATGTGAGAATGAGTAATTCATTCATAGTAGTCTTACATGAGACCAATGTTACCTCTCCATCTATCTAGTTTCGATGGATTCTGGGCTATTCTTTTCGATAGATCGATGCATTGGTTGTCGTGAGTGATACGATCTATGATTATACAATAAATAAAAAAAGGTTTGAGGTTGGGATTGAACTCGCGACCTTCTACTTGGAAAACGGAAACGGTAACCACTATGATACCTTTTTTTAAGGCTTTATTAAAGAGATTTTTAGCCTTAGGCTAGTTCATCTCTAACTATGCCACCAATTTCGTTTTGTTGTTAGCCTGAAACAGTGTTGTGGAATAATGAAAGAATACGCCGTTTTAAAGCATTTACAACTGTATTCACCTTTATTCAGCAATATTGTTAAGCAATGCAATGGAATCTAATAATGGAACTAGAAAGCAATTATGAGACGTATAATAAAGCATGTTATTAAATCAATTGAAAACAGTCGAATTAAAGTGTCAATGTATATGCAAATAACACAGTTCGAAAAAGTAGTGTAAATTTCTGTCACTATGATGCACATAAATGGAGCGTCACGTACCATACAAATTCACATTACAGATCGTGTAAATTTATGAGTCATTTCATGAAATATTCTAAATATTGTATGCAACCATCCATCTTTGTAAGCAATATTTCTTGCAAGTTGCTAGTTTACGTGAAAAGGAAGTTTACATGCTTCAATTTTAGCATGCATGGATATTTACAACACTATTAAAATTCATAATTTTTTGGTGTGTACACTTATTCAGTATGTTATTAGATCAAACTTTTGGTGTTGCCGAATAAAGGTGCATCTATCGATCTCAATGAGGTTTCTTCAGCATACAATTTGACAACCCGTTTTATTCACTGTTATAAAGCATTTATTCAATATATATGCTTATTTGTGACTCTGAATTGTTTGTTGGGCACACAGATAAAAATTCTGAATTTTAATTGTGATGAAAACATTCATTCACGTAGACTTGTATTTCATTTCACGTAACCGAGCAACTTGCAATCAATGTTGTTTACAAAGATGGGCTTTTGTGTACAATATTTGCTACACGGAAACAAATCCAATTCCATTTTCATGAACAAAAAAATCATTCAATGAAAAAAACTTGCCATCCCATGAAATCATAACAATGATCCATGGTTTCATGATGGAAATACATGATTTCATAATGCAGTGAAATCAAAACCGATACACGTACTTGGCAAACCGTGTTCATAAACCGCACCACATAGGTATCTTTTGTACGCCCTTTGCCTTTCATCTTATACAAGTACTCATAGTCTAGTGATCAAAGTATGGGTTTAATAATCGCATGGTTCTTGGTTCGAATCTAGTCTGTTGCTTAAATTTATTATTTTTATATTTTTTGGTTTAAAAGCTAAAAGTAAGCTCATGGTTTCAAATCGGGTGATTCATGATTTCGGAAATCTTGGGTGCGTTACGCAAAAATTGCTTATGATATCATGAATATTATTCATGGTGTATTTTCATAACATGAAAATACGCTATGTTCATGAAATTATGAGTAATTTGTCTCATTTCGGAGATCAGATTTTTCCCGTGTACTTGCATGAAATGGGTCAGAACTTTACATGATATGTAATGTAAACGTACATGATATGTGACGTTCCATTTATGTGCAACAGTACACAGTTCGAAAAAGTAGTGTTAATTTCTGTTCAGTATGATGCACATAAATGGAGCGTCACATATCATATAAGTTTACATTATATATCATGTAAAGTTCTGAGACATTTCATGCAATTTAGCAAATATTGTATACAAAAGCCCATTGTTGTAAACAACATTGTTTACAAGTTGCTCGGTTGCGTGAAATGAAATACAAGTTTACGTGACTGAATGTTTACATCTCTATTAAAATTCAGAATTTTTATCTGTGTATGCATATAATACCACAGTACACTACCAACTGCTGGAATAGGTATTGACTAAATTTGATGTTGTGATTTCGCTTATAATGGTTACTCAGGTTGCTGTCGGTTAAAAAATCAAAATTGAGAGCAAACAAATCTTCTTGTGACATCACATTGAAAACTATTTCTGCTATCAGTGAGAGCAAACTGAAAACTCAATTTGATATCAATTTTTCCGGTTGATAACAAAACAAGTATTCAATTTGATGTTATGCTAAGGCAATTAAAACAAACCCACAACAACATATATTTGAAGAGCAAATGTACAGCAAAATGAAGACAAAATTTGCAATCAAATTTGTCAATTGCGTGAATTGAAATCAAACTATGATTTCAGTTTGATGTTGATATCAAAACTTGATTTTAATTTGCTGTCATTTTGATGCTGGACTTTGCTCGGGGAGCCAACAAGTTGAGTTCAGTGGAAAACAGGAGAATGGGTACAATAACTACAGAGAAAGGGAACGGAGAGTAGCACGGAAACTTCTTCCGCGACTTGCCAAGTAAACTTACACGAGAGCAGTTGTATAAGCTGAAAACCGTTAAAAGGAAAGTTAACTAGGAGTGTCTTAGCAGCAGAAGTAGAAAGAGCGTCAGGACCCGTTAGTTGTGAGGTTAACTTTTGGTGGAGAACTGGCCTCTCGACGGTACCGAGGTTGGACTCGCTTTGCAGCGGTTGCACTATTATCCTGCGTGGTTGCGTTATACCGGTCGTAGTTTTACCGACCAAGGGGTTGGAAGCTTAAACACACATCGGTAAAATCAACGAAAGTCGCCATCTCTAGGGCCTGGAATCATACACTCTCAACGAAGCCAACATCAGTTCGCCAGAGTCCACCACTGTGCCGACCGACCGGCGTCGCCAGACGCTTTCACCAAGTCTCCATCAGCCTCACTTTCAGCTTTCAAAATTCCAGTTTTTAACATAATGATATTGAAATCAAAGCGATAGGCCAATCTCCCGTAAAAATCATTCAGTACGATCATCTGGAATTTATTTAAAGTACTAGAATGGTTATGAATTACATGTTTAAATAAATTATGTAAAGCAAATAACTTGTTAGCATTGCTGAAATCATCCAAAAGTTGAAAAGTTTTGACACAGTGTACCCACAAAGTTTAAATATTCATTGCGCAGAATTTCAAAAATTGAGTTAAATGTGGGTTAAATGCTGCAGAAATACGTTTAGATTTTTTTTACCTGTAACTTTTTGAAAATGAATGAGAATCAAAGAATCCAGCAAATTTGATGAGATGGATTTTTTTAAACTAATAAATAGTCGATGTAGTCCATACTATGTGAGGCACTACCAGAATTTAAAGATTTTAATAGTTCTAAATATTTCTAATATTACCCTGAAGTTGAAGAGATTAACAATTTAATTCGTGACATGGTGGTACTCACACAAAGTTTATCTAAACTACGGGTAACTCCACTATTTGCATGACCATTGCGAATAATTTTATGCTAAAGAATAATTTTATTATATTACTAAAATGAAAGACTGATAGCGTCAGTATCTGGGGCACCCAATAAATATAAATTGCGGAATTTATATTTTTCCTGGGTCCCAGATCATGAAAATTTTTGTTTGTCTGAATTTTCTAGGAACTCTTCACAGGATATCTTCACCCTTTTTTCGAGTTCCATTGGAATGATCCTAGCATTTCATCATACTTATTTTCTGGATTCCCCTAAAATAATCTTGATAATATTCTAACTTTTCCAGTAACATTCTAAGAGTTAATAGCATTACTTCTTGTAATCTCTTATAAATTACTCTCCAATTTCACAATTCCCTCAAACTGGTAATTATTCCCAAGAATTGGCATAATTTTGTGCCCAAATTCTAAAAAATACTTTTAATAATTTCCTTGGTGAACTTTTCAGAATGACCGTCACATTCTTCTCAGACATATTCGATAATTACCTTTGATCTGCTTTGTAGGTAAGGTCAGATTTTATTTTGAAATCTTCTTCAGCATTTCCTAAGCACTCCATTACATTGCCAAAATGGCCTTGAAAGTCTCCCAGAAATTGCGCATAATTCCGTTAAAATGTCTTAAAATGTTATTAAAATGAATCTCCATAAAATCATTGGACAGAATTCAATTGAAATTATTCTCACGATAATAACGGACAACACAGCACACCCAGTAGACCAGTAGGGAAATTTTCAGGTTGCCAAAATTTGCACCGGCTGGAGCGGGAATCGAACCCTCACTTCGTGGCACTC
Organism: Ochlerotatus camptorhynchus; assembly: GCF_037179485.1. NCBI lineage: Eukaryota > Metazoa > Arthropoda > Insecta > Diptera > Culicidae > Ochlerotatus > Ochlerotatus camptorhynchus. Next base: position 1,725,565 of record NW_027040577.1, on the reverse strand, counting down.
ACAGTACGCCTGAACAACGAGTAAGACGCACGACCACGAAGCCCACAAAGATGGATGGAGCTCTACTCAGAATTAGCTTTGAAGTTCTTCTTTGATTTCCCAAGGAATTCGCCTCACACTTCACTGTGAACTATTTTCAGAATTACCTTAGAATTCCAATAATGTCCAACGTTGATGGCCTTTAACAATTAAAGAAGCAAGTTTGGATTTTTTTAGAGGGTAAATCTATTGCAGTGATATTTTTAAAGTAACATGTTAAAAAAATCTGGGAAAATCTGGAACATATTTAAAAAAACTGGAAATATGCGTGGTCTGTCTGTGTATCTGGCAAGACGACTAAAAATCTGTAAAATCCAGATAAATCAAAAAGATAAACAACAACAACAACAACAACAACAACAACAACAACAACAACAACAACAACAACAACAACAACAACAACAACAACAACAACAACAACAACAACAACAACAACAACAACAACAACAACAACAACAACAACAACAACAACAACAACAACAACAACAACAACAACAACAACAACAACAACAACAACAACAACAACAACAACAACAACAACAACAACAACAACAACAACAACAACAACAACAACAACAACAACAACAACAACAACAACAACAACAACAACAACAACAACAACAACAACAACAACAACAACAACAACAACAACAACAACAACAACAACAACAACAACAACAACAACAACAACAACAACAACAACAACAACAACAACAACAACAACAACAACAACAACAACAACAACAACAACAACAACAACAACAACAACAACAACAACAACAACAACAACAACAACAACAACAACAACAACAACAACAACAACAACAACAACAACAACAACAACAACAACAACAACAACAACAACAACAACAACAACAACAACAACAACAACAACAACAACAACAACAACAACAACAACAACAACAACAACAACAACAACAACAACAACAACAACAACAACAACAACAACAACAACAACAACAACAACAACAACAACAACAACAACAACAACAACAACAACAACAACAACAACAACAACAACAACAACAACAACAACAACAACAACAACAACAACAACAACAACAACAACAACAACAACAACAACAACAACAACAACAACAACAACAACAACAACAACAACAACAACAACAACAACAACAACAACAACAACAACAACAACAACAACAACAACAACAACAACAACAACAACAACAACAACAACAACAACAACAACAACAACAACAACAACAACAACAACAACAACAACAACAACAACAACAACAACAACAACAACAACAACAACAACAACAACAACAACAACAACAACAACAACAACAACAACAACAACAACAACAACAACAACAACAACAACAACAACAACAACAACAACAACAACAACAACAACAACAACAACAACAACAACAACAACAACAACAACAACAACAACAACAACAACAACAACAACAACAACAACAACAACAACAACAACAACAACAACAACAACAACGAAAGGCTGCCTGCAACCAGCGAGCTGCAGAGCTCATATGAGCAACCATAGAGAAGGAGGAAGAAATCCCACCGCTAGGCTAGGATCGGTATCAGTAGCTCGTCGTTCTCAGCTCAGCATTACTCAACCATCGCTACAAAATGGTCCTTATCAGGACCACCATAAATTTGTTAAGAGTATTATTTGGACATTTGTCAAGGTCATCGGTTCCCGCAAGCGGCTAGCTATCAAGGCTCAACCTGGTCTCTATAGAAGGTGTGGAATCGTAGGCCCGAATGTATTGGTGAGATTAATCATCGTCCGGCCGTTTTCCAGAACACGCTAGTAGGAAGTGTAAAAAATCCATATAGAATTTGAGAGAAGTGGGAATAATTCGCTTTGGGTGTATATTCAGTCCCCAGAAAGCCAATAAAATAAAATTTTTGAGAAAATTAGCTCAATCTCTCGAAGTCCCTCCTTTTTTACATATTCTGCACAAACGATACTTTCCGCCCCGCCCCATTCATATAATTTAGAAGGAAATCTTGTGAGGGGTGAATTGAATACACTTTAATGCCAAAATGCACAAAACTTAAAAATTCATAAATAAAAAAAAAATCAAAATACACCTTTTAAAGTCGGGTAGATGAATCGAAAATACTCAAGTTGACAGTCCCTTGGATTCTCTTCGTCAACTTTCTCTTTGAAATAAATGGGGTAAATGTTGGCTTCGGCACCCATTGACTGTTTTCGGCAACCAAAATTTAAACGTTAATTTCACTATGTTTTCCCATCAACGCACTTCCCTGAATGTTGTCAAACGATTGTTTAGCCTTTCAGCTTCAATCTGATAATATTTGAACGATCGAGCAATCCAGTAATGCTACATTTTTCTTCAAATAAAGCATACGCACTACAAAATGGGGTTGATTTCGAGTTGCCGATAATAGAACAGCTGGTTAACACGCAGTTCTAATGGGAAGGTTGCCGAAGAAAAAGAGGCTGCCGACAATAGTCACACTCACCTGAGAAGTTTGGAGCGTTGTAAAAACGCTTTCAAAACGTTTTGAAAAATTCTGTCGGTTGGAATGGATAGAGAAGCAAGCAGCAGATGAATGTAAACAAACAGACACATCATATATGTGCGTGACGCTGAGAAAATGCTAGTAGAAGTACAGACGCTGCTTAGATTGACGAGAATACGTAAATTCCCCTACTACAAATTTGATACGCTTACAAATAAAAAACGGAAAGAGTTAAGATAATAGATGATTGATCAATTAAAAGAACTAAATGTTCACATTTGTTCCGTCCACTAGTGGTCCTACGTCAAGCTTCCGTTCGTGCCCCTAGGCACAGACCCTTCTACTTTCAAGTTGAAGTATTCACATTAGTGTTAGCTCCCCACTGCTCTTCAATGCTTATTCAGATCCCCAACAACTGGGCAAAATTTGAACGAATTTGGTTATAGTCTTGATTTGTGGGAGAATTTTAAATTTGGTATGGGAAAATGTGTGGAAAACGGAACGATCCTATTCCTTTGCTCACCAAAAATCCAAATCTTGCTCAAATGTCACCAAAACTCGGACTTAGATTGAGATTACAATACCAAACAACTTTGTAGAAAACTGCAAAAAGTAACAAAAAATTGGGGTACTTTATTAGAACATTCATCCCCAGGCATGGAAAATCATTTACATTCATTTCGTACATTCATTTACATTCGTTTGCATTTATCTTTTTTCATCATTGGAATTCCGTTAAATAATGTTTGCAACTTTTGTTGGTTTTGATATCAAATACAACTTTTGTCAGTGCTTCAAATCTGTATCTATGAAGTATAGTAGTCAACAGACATGGAAAATCATTAACATTCATTTCGTGCATTCTTTTATATTCACTTATCTCTAACTTTAACTATCAACATAATTCCGTAAAATTATGCATTAAGTTTTTATAGGTTTTGATATTGGCAAAAACTTTTGTGAATAACTCAAATCTGTATCCCTTTTATGACAAACTGGAGCGGGCAGAACTTGAAGATAGAGTTTAAAAATTAGAAAGGCGGATGTAAATCATTGAAACGAAGCGATAGCGATTTGCTTTTCGAACCAAAAATGTGCAATTTTAGAGCACTTACAACTTTGTACAACATTGTAAAAATAGGAAAATTAAAACAAAAAAGTTATAGTGTATAGTACTGTACTCCATTTTAACCCTATAACTTCGTCCAGTTGAGAGATATAAAATTTTCATCTTTGGCAAAGCTTCTTAAAATGCCTTCATCTACAATGTCTGCATATACATTCATCAAATTTAACAAGACGTAAAAAAGTTATCTTTTTTATCTGAGAGATATCCTCTAAATTAAAGTACTTAAAATAATTAAAACAACATTCTAGAATACATCAAAATGCTACCCTCAATAGTTTAGTTGCAAATGGCCATGTCCCACCTTTTTTGATTTCGTCCCACTGTGCACCGGCCAGTCAGGTATTTGTGACAAGCCACCTTACACACTACACCCACACCCAGACACACACACATCATGTAAACTTAGGGAAATAAACGGTAAAATTGTATTTCACTAGCTTCTTTTTACTACACCTTAGTAAAGTACACCAGTCGACCTTGAGACTAAGAAATAGTTCTGCAGCTCCGCTAGCCATTAAGAGGAAGCTTACCGGCCCGAAAATAAAAAAAAATATTTTCTGTGCGTTTTTATTTTTCTGAAAAATATTGGGAAAAATTATCATACATAAAAAAAAAATCATATTCTTCCTTAGATTTTTGTCAAAAATTACATGTAAAAACATTTTTTTTCTTTCTTATCATGAAAAAAAAATTGGACTCTCAGAAAAACCGAAAAGTCGCAGTTTTTTGGTTTTTTAAGTCTAACTTTATGCCATAATGTCTTAAACTTAGCTTGCCACACAATATACAAATTCATGCATTGGTAATTGGCATCGAAAGCTCTCAGTTAATAACTGAGGAAGTGCATTTAGAACACTAAGTTGAGAGCACGCAATAAGCTAATATGCGCTAAGCAATAAGCTTGAAATGCGAATAAGAGAAAGAAGAAGAAGAAGCGTTCGTGTGCTGAGACGCATTTTAATTAGCTAAGTGCAGTGGTTGGTGTTTTTGTACGAGAACCAGGTCACTATTGAAAATTACACAAATGTCCAACTGTTGGAATGGTGATCAAAATTATCACCGATTGCCTGTAAAAAGCGCTTTTCCTAATAGAGATTTCAAAATTGAACTCCAGCCGGTCTCGCTGAACGGTGCTTGAACACTCTAATAGCTCAACATTATTCAACCATCACGACAAAACGGTTTTATTCAGGACCACCATAAATTATTGATGCTTACCCAAGTAGCAATTGGGGTTTTATGAGGGTTCTGCAGACTATAATTTAGACTTGTAGCATGCTTTAAAACCATGATAAAACTTGCAATGTTACTTGGGTAATGATATGCTGTGACAGTTTCGGAGAGGTACTTGTTTGTACGAACTAATTGTAGATTAGAAATTTTAATTTTCACTAATATTGAAATATGTCTCAGCGATAAACATTAAAATGGCTTACATGCTCCGATAGGTATTATTGAATGCTACAACAATTTCGTAATGCTCGCGCTCTAGAATGCAAAATATTTCGGGTGGAAATGGAGAATTATCGCTTTCTTGCTCTTAGTTAATTTGTTGTTGACGAAGTGATTTAAAGTTCTACAAAGGGTAAGTAATTTTGGGTTCTTCGTTTTTAAATAACACTCAATCATCATAATTAGTATACACATACATTCATATTTTATTAATACAAAAATTTAAAACATATTTTTCATGATTATATATCGAAAATTTCCTGGGTAAAACACATTCTGTATTTACTTACTTGTGTTCTTCAAATTATAGCACAATTACACGCAATCCAACACACAAAACATAAAACGACTGCTTAACAAAACTCTTCGTGAACAAAATTTATCACGAAGAAAACCACTTCAACTTTGCTGTTTTGCTAGCAATCGTGAAAGTATAATTGCAACAGCGGTACCAGCTGTATTGCCCCTAGCAACGAATTTAAGTTTATTAAAACAAGCAATTGCGAAGTTTGACTCACAACATACATGAGTGGATGTTTTTAATGGTGAATAAATATCAAAAACTGAATAAATAAAACAAAAATGACCGTTTTAGACATTTTACCGGTCCAATTAAAAAAGTCACAGAATGGGAGTTTCATTATTATTTTATTAATTCAACTGATATTTAAACATACTTTTTTTATGGGGTTGGGGATTTGTAGATGGAAGGGTGAAAAGCGGTAGATGGACACACCGATCTTTTCGATCTGGGAAAATTCGTGGATTTGTGTCACTCTAGCGCAATTTCCCTGAATTTTCTCTTCTGCACTTGTGATGCAGTCAGTCCATCCGCGCTGGTTCGGAGGCTGTTATTCTCGCTGGTCCGGATTCTACTGATCCCACTGGTCTAGATGTTACTGACCCCGTTGACCTGAAACCGATTGGTTCCGCTGATCCGGATGCTGCTGATCTTTCTGGGTCAAGAGGTGCAGATCCTGCTGCCGTTGATGTTGATGCTGTTGCCTCTGCCGCAGTTGTTGTCGGTATGCTTTTAATTCACCCGACACTACAGATGCCGGTGGTTCCATTTTCACAACACTAACTTTTAATCACTTTTATCACACGGGAAAGCTGTGCACGGTTAATAAATAATATAAGAATAAATTTTCAAATAGCCGTATCTGCTTTTGTACACAAAGATTCCAACGTCAATTCGTCCACACTCTTAGTTTGCTCACGCAAACTAACACCTCTATAATGTTGGGGAATCTTTACCCTACCTGTTGGTGGTGTTAGTTTGCGTGGGCGAGCTAAGAGTTTGGGCTAATTGATTTTCGAATCTTTTTTTTATAAAAGCAGATACGGCTATTTGAAAACTCACTCTTGAATATTGTGTTTTACCAGTTTGACGTTCTGCTCTTACTACACACGCTAACTAGAAAGCACCCATTAATGAGTAAGATTGTAACCCACTTTGATGTAAAGAGGGTTTTATTTTTACCTTCTTGATGAGTATCTGGTATTCATTATTGATATTTTATGGGTAACAGTAACTTATGAATGGGGAACAGATACTCATTAAATGGGCACCTATTGATAAATTAAGCCTTTTTACTTTAAAATGAGCTGAATTTTTCTCATCAATGGGTTCTTTCAAGTGAGCGTGCACGCATATGAACAAAAAACAAAGAGACACACAATTCAATACCAACATTTCATTAGAGCGAATCTGATTTTGTGAAAAAAAACTTCTACCACCGATTTTTCGCGAATAAAAATCGCACTCCTGCAAACCTGCTTTAAAATATTATGTGAGGTTGTGGCATTGTGAGTTTTTATTCGCAAGAAGCCGATGGTAAAAGCTTTTATTTACAAAATCCGTTTCACCCTTTTGAAATAATGATGATGTCTTGTCGTCTTGTGGCTGATGGTGAGAATCTGTGAACATACACCACCAAAGAAATGCAAAAAAAGATTTTTCGAAAACCATCGGAGAAAGAGAAGAAATGCGAATGGTTGTGTGTCTTTCATTGTTTCATTTCAGTTCATTGTGATAGAAAAATGTTTTCGATTGTGCGGATGGTTTAGTTGGTGCGGATTTTTTTTTTCGGAATGTCAAGACATTTTTCATTGCTGCAGTTTATTATTTTTTTTGTGCTCACTATGGTTATAATGAAAAACGGCAAATGTTACCAACAAAATGTTAAAATCCAAGACTCGTGCCACCACTGAACGTAATACCATAGAGGTAACTCTAAGACCAGATAGTCCCGAAGAAACGAGCTCAACTTTTTGGCTCAGTTATGGTACTATCTTCGGTCCCAAGCTAATCGATGCACCCCTCGAAACATAGAAAAATCCAAGAACCCCTCATTTTATCTGTCAAACTCTCATAGCGAATCAAAACAAACATAGTGTAGTACTGGAATTTAAACTAGAATGGGGTACGTTAATCGATTTGCTTGGGACCAATAGGCTAGTCAAGTAGTGAGCCAATGTAAAATCGTTAGTTTCGTATTGATTGTTGGTAATACTATCTGTTTGCAGTATGTAATGTTGGCTAGAGTGACGTCGTCACTTGAATGCTCAACAATGTTCACAATATTTTTGCTTCGAACACCAGAAAGCTGCCTGTTGACCCGCACCTTATTTTTTATTTTTTTTTTTTTTTTTTCCTTTTGGTTTGTTTTCCGTCGATCTTGTGTTTCGTGCTGAGCACCAATGCTACCGACGCCAGGAAGGTAGCTCCCACACCTGGACCCTACCTATCGACTCATTAACCGGGGACCAACGGCTTTACTTCCCTTCCGAAGGAAGGCGTGATCAGAGATGTTATGCCTCAGAACATCCCGGCGGCGCCGACTGGGATTGAACCCAGGCCTGCTGGGGTGAGAGGTAATCACGCTTACCACTACACCACCAGCGCCGCTTTCCCGCACCTTATGTAAACGTCATTGGTTATATCAAGAGAAAATTTTCATTACGTCGAATGTAACAAAGGTAAACAAAGTCGAGCTATCAGTGTCAATCGATTCTCCTGCTATTACACTATATACTGTCCGAATATAGGATCAAATCCCATTTTAAATTTATTTGCCAGCCAAATTGCTTTTTGACGTAATCACCTTCCGATCAAAATAGTTTTCGATGTTACTTAAGTCACCCAATTTCTATGGAGATGCCGTTTGACTTAAGTAACAGCGCTGAGAAACCCGTGAAAAGTGTACGTTCGTCGTTTCGCTTTCTCATTATTAAAGTGAATAAATCGAACTGTTTGTTGCTAAGATGATTTCGGTGGTCCTAAAATGATGAATGGGCTGCACGTAAGGAGACGTAATTGATAATTCTCCCGAATATCCTGGTAAATACACTTTGACTTAAGTAACAATAGGGGCCACCAAACGGCGTATAATAACTTTTGACTCAAAAACCAGTATTTTTTAGCATGAAAGCTAGCGATTTGCATTTGTATGATTAAAACCCTGCTAAATATGTTAAACATTGCTATCACTATGAGATTATATGTGTTTACTTGGAAATAGGAATAACTTTTCGGTCATCAAAACAAAACTTTATTTTTCTCGGATTGGTGCGAATGTTACTTACGACATAATGAAAATTTGCTCTTGATATATAGCATGACTGGCGGCAATCGATTGCCAGAGAGGCGACTTCACACCAGGATCCAAAGAAACCCATCAACACATGGACCAGGACCGACGGCTTTACTTCCCTTTTGTGGTGTTATTACAATCGTTCGTTTTTGGCACCGTGCCAAAATCGAACGGAGTTTGAAAATTAATGTATACGCAAAAAAAGTTCTGAATTTTAACTGTCACATAAAATCTCCTTTTGTTAAATTTTGAGACATACTTAGCGTAAACAGCAAAATTTCTTGCAAGCTTGTTTACAAATTCCGGGGAACTTTGAGATTTGGGCGTAATTGCTTTAGTAAATAAACACGTTAATCGCCGATTTATAGCAAATAAAATATCAATCTCGCTAAAAATTTTTACCAAACGATGGAGGAATCTTCCATATACCTGATTGTGCTATTAGTTTTAAGATTGAGCTTTTATTCGCGGCAAATCGGTGATTGACGAGTTTGTTTACGAAACGAATTACGCCCTAATCTCGAAATTCTCTGGGTATTACAGATGCACACGCTAAGATCAGATAACCCAAATGTAGGTTTACTTTACCCAAATCAGGCGTAAACTGCACAAACTCAGATATGGGTAAATTTTTTAACCCAAATATGGGTAAATTTAAGTCAAATTTGCATAAAAATAAATCATTTATGGATCATAAGAACCCATATTTGGGTTAAAAAAATTTACCCATATGTGAGTTTGTGCAATTTACGACCAATTTCGGTAATCTCTTTGAAAAAGGGCAGTAGGCTCTGCCCGCGAACGGTTGGTTTTGTTTTCGCTGGCGCTGATATCATCTGTTTTTCCCATATTTTTTAATTGTACCAAATCAAACAAATATTAATTTTCGCGTGTGGATAAGTGTAAATTAAGATCAATCACGTTGCTGTGGTGTCGCGTCGGTCGGTTTTTCATTTCGCTTGTTTTTGGTGCTTTGCCTCCCTCCCAAGAAGAGTTTTACCAAGTATTTTTTTTTCTTTTCTTGGTGCTGGCGTTCTGCCTTCCGGAGGATGCACGCGAATGAGGTGACAAGAAAAAAATCGGTGCAAATGAAAAACTTCGAATGTGATTCAAAATGTCGTGTTGGGTTGTAAAAACAACGCGGAAGATTTTTTCGATTACCGCGAGTGAACAAACCGGTCCTTTTTCGGAGACAGAATTTGGTGAGATCCATCTGATTTATATTCAATTATAAATGCATATTTCCATATATTACTAAATACGCGCCAGATTTCGAAACGTCACATTTTGAAATCTGGAAGTGTGTTTGCAGTACCATTATTCATATGCTAACGGTAGTGTTTACATGCGGGGCTTATTGTATGTGAAAGTAACCTCGGAATGGACGTGAATTACCAGGCATTCTGAAATGGGTTGCTGAATCTGCAGTAGAGCTATCGCTTTCTAACTCCCGGACTAAACTTGCTTTAAATTATTACATCAAGGATTGTTGTAAGCAAATTTCTTCCATAATACCACTGCCGGCCAGTGGGGGTTAGATTGAATACACACATACACACACACAATTTCGGTAATCTCTTTGTACCGTCTGGGTAAACTGATCTTGGCGTGTATGGGATATTGCGCATTAATTTACATTAAATATCGTTTAAAACTATGCCAAATTTAGCGTTAATCTAGGGGCATCCCACTCTAAACTATAGCTCTAGTATTAATTAAGTATTTCCAAGTATCTGATAAGTATTCTTAAGTATTTTTAAGTATTTTTAGTTTTCGATTTTTTTTTGAATCGTAGTAACCGGTTTCTAATGCTGTTATTTGTTGTTGTATATTCCGTCAATGTATTACTTTAATGTGTTTAAATGAAATGAAGCAGTGTAATCATGTTTATGAGTAAGTACTTTAATTCTACTTATGAAATAGATCATCAAAACACAATTTTCTTTCAGCGAACCAGTTGGAACAGGGACTGCTGTTGGATCGAGAATTTCTCCGATGAAAATTATTTGATTTCGACCTGGCTGATATCAAACTTTTGAATTCCATTGCTTAACTGGAGGTTAATTATGCCATTGTCATCCAGACTCGCAACCAGATTTCAAACTGGCCTTCCTAACCTACCAGTCTGAACTGCCATAATAAAAGTGTATGTTGGCCGGAATATCGGCTAAGAATTACCGCAAGCTGCATGAGTATGGAATTATTGACTAGGATACTAGGACTACGCTCGTTATTTATCAGAGAGCAATAGAAACACAATGAAGCATAACTGATTTGAAATTGAACTGATTTCAATTGCCACTGGTGGCCGTATCGTGCCGCGTTTTGAGAAAATGACATCGGTAAAGATGAGTTACGACGGACTGGTAAGGGAGTTGAATGAGTATTCTGATAGTAGCCGAAAGATTTATGTGAAATCAACTTGATTTTCTAACTTTTAGACATTGAAACCAGTAAGAATAAGAAAGCAGATATTAATCTGTTCTGTAGTAATAATTAATTTCAAACCATTGAAATACCAAATAAAACGATGTACTTCAAAAACGTAACTTATTTTTTCTCATTTCGTGTAAAATAATCTTAAAATAAAACATATGAATTTATTACAAACAATTTCCCAAACAACATTTAAAGCGATTCCGAGGTTAACACAAAGCGAATATGTTGGTTCGTCATTTCCAGCCTTAATAATAAGCCTTAACCAGGAGAGCATCGAAGGTTTCAATTCCAAGGAAATGTAATTCACTTCTACAATAAACTCATTCAGCGGAAATCTAGGAGATCTGGCTTTCCGGATGCCATAAGTACGGATGGTGCGGAAAGCTTTCACAACTTCGTATTCAGCTTCAATCAACGTAAATTCCTGAAGTAATCGTCCCACGGTCAAGATCCTAATGGACGAAAAACCCATCTCCAACTGGTTCACCTGTCATTCAAAGGAAGAATAAGGAGCTTTTTGGAAAGCTATTGTAAAAAAATTTGTCTATCCAAAAACCATCTATCGATAATTTTGTTTCGAGGGTTTGCTTTCAAATGCACTTTCTTTTACAATAACTTTCCAAATAGCTCCTTATTCTTCCTTTGAATGACAGGTTAATAGTTTGGCAATTTAATATTCCTTGATTCAAAACGGTCTCCTCTTCGATTCCTACACAAAGGGAATAAATTTAAAAATAATAGTTGAATTTCTTAATACGTGCACATAAAATCCCAGATGACATCGGGTGAATAAACAATGAAATCTGACTAGCAACGGTGGTAACAAATTAGAGCTAAATATTTCTTAAGTATTTTTAGGTATTTTCAGGTATCTTAGATATCAGTAAGAACTTTCTGAGTATAATGCGAGAAATACAAAGTTTAGAGTGGGATGCCCCTAGGCGTTAATAACGTGTGCGCTTTATATCGCAGGTATTTAAATGATTTTTTCATACAGTGTACTTTTGCTTTTTGTGATGACAATGTTTAATAAAAGATTAATTATTAATATCGTCTATGTAATAAAGATGGGATCCAAAACCATCGAAATCATAAATTAAATTTAAATATAAATCCGTTCGATTTTGGTATGATTCGGTTTTGGGAACATTACATTTTCGGGCTTGTTTCATAAAGCGAACGGGTAATGCGATCAAAAAAATTATTACGTAAATTTCACTAGAAAAAAACACGTAATCTTCAGATATTGAAAATAATCGGGCATGCACGTGACGTCAAAAACATTCATTATGATTTGTAATGCATGTGATAAACTTTGAAACTTAGATGCACTAAAGATAAATTTCATATAATATGCATGTAACATAAATTCACTTAGATTCTACGTGAATTTATAGTGTGAAAATTTCTTAGTTGTGATGACACACACAAAATCTAACATGGCGTGTGCATTGCTGGCGAGTTTCTGCTGGATTTGCGAGTTCTATTGGAATTATTGGATTTTCGGACAAGTAAGTTGTTTTCTTTTTTACATGATATATAATTTATTATTAATATGCTTCAATAGATCGTGGAATCGACGAGCTTGAATTTAATTTCAATGAAGGTACGTAGTTTCAGTTTATGTAAACAAAAACAATTTCTAACTAAAGTCTTTTTTAAAGCGGTGATAATCACTCCAGAACCTTCCAAGAAAACCAAACAACAGGTAAACTTCGCAGGTTCCGTGGAATTCCAATTAGTGGTAGCGGCAGATACCCATGCTTGACATACACAGTTTTGGTCACGAACTGCTCATTTGCTAATAACTTTGAACACAGTTGACGAAACATAGTTCTTTTTGAAGTAGTAGATAGAATAGAGTTTAAGTTTGTTAGAGATACGTAAAAAAAAAGAAGATTTTAGTTCTAGTAATAAACTGTATTTGTTTTTGCGTTGTAAAAATGAAGTGGTCGGTGTTGATTCAAATGTTAAGATTTACCTACTCTTTGCATATCTATAGTAAGCTATGATTCTAATCTATCAATTACTTTAAAGAAAAGTTTTTAACAAATGAGCAGTTGGTGTGTATAATTGTGCATTCTAAGCATGCAGATACCTCCAGCGATACGCTACTTTTGACGAGGCGTTACTCTTGAGTCTTGACTATAGAAGAAGGAAAAAAAATTAGTCAAAGGGCTGTAGTGGGCGAGCTATCGGAAGCCAGTAGTGTAAAAATATAACAATAAAATAAATAAACAAATATGTTTGACATCAAATCTGGTTAACAGTTAACAGAAAAACAATTTCAGAACACCTAACAAAAATGTGCATGCTACGAAGAAATTCACTAAAGTTCAAGAGAAAATATAATAAAATTCACTTAGAAAGTACCGTAAAACGGGATATTTTTGATAATACGGGTAGCTTTGAAAGTCAAATATAAAAAATAAATTTACTCTCTGTGCTTTTTTCAAATAAGAAACATTGGTTCCATATTCTAGCTTAGGGTATAGGGTATAGTCCGTTGATAGTATATAGTATGTAGGTATATTGTTTTTATAGAGTATGTGTTACATATTTTACAAAAAATATTTTTTTTTTTTTTTTTTTGTTAATTACTTTATTTGTACAGGCTCATTCGAATAAACTTTACAGAGCCAAGTTATCATTTTCTTTATACATTATAAATGTCTTAAATCTAAAATTAAAGGATTGGAACCGATTACTCGCGGTCTTCTCGAGGTTAGTGGATGACAATTGTTTGGATCGGGAGAGGGAAAAGGAGATTTGGAATATGATTTATGATTAAAAAATTTCACTATTTCTAAAACAAATACTTAATCCTATCGACGTTATATCAACTCTGTAATTATACAATTATTACAGAAACAAATCTACAAAAAAAAATACACACACACATACAAAACACAAACTAAACACAAGGTTAATCAAACTTACAATCTATGGTTAATATTCTTCAAGAAAACATATATGAGTTGCATAAACTCCAGATCGCGTCTAGCCAAAATATCCCGAACTGGAACATTAGGTTGTCTACCTCGAGCCCGAAGGGAATCGTACAACTCGGATCTGACTCCACGGTGCTCAGCACATGACCAAATAATGTGATCTGCGTCCTGGTAACCTTGTCCACATTCACAGAGATTACTGTCCCCCAGCCCAACACGGAACAAGTGAGCGCTTAGTGAATAGTGATTGGACATGAGGCGAGACATCACACGAATGAAGTCTCGACCCACCTCCAAACCTTTGAACCAAGGACACTTCGACACCTTAGGGATAATTGAATACAACCATCGTCCCAAACTCCCTTCACTCCATTTATTTTGCCAGCTGGCGAGTGACTGTTGACGATAAATGAAGAAAAATTCGTCGTAGGCGATTTGTCGATCGTAAATATCGCCTTCCATAGCGCCCACCTTTGCAAGCGAGTCCGCCTTCTCATTGCCCGCAATCGAGCAATGAGATGGGACCCATGCAAAGGTGATGACAAAAGATCTTAAAGATAAAGCACTTAGAAGCTCTCGTATTTTCATGAGAAAATACGAGGAGTGCTTTACCGGCCTCATGGAGCGAATAGCCTCGACAGAACTGAGACTATCCGTAAAAATAAAATAATGATCTGGTGCAAGTGAGGCGATCGTTTCTATCGTATAATGTATTGCCGCCAGTTCAGCAACATATACGGAACAAGGAGCATGAAGCATTCGAGAGGCGCTATGAAATTCGTTATAAATACCAAAACCAGCGGACGCCTCTATTAGTGATCCATCTGTGAAGAAAGATCTTGCGGAATCAACTTGGCCAAACTTTGCAGCGAAAATTGACGGAGCAATCATGGAACGATGATGCTCTGGGATTCCGCGAATCTCTTGCGTCATTGATAAATCAAAATGAACAGAACTGTCGAAGTCGGAGAAGCAAACACGATAGGGATTATGCTGCGAAGGGCTGACATCCTGTGTTATGTACACGTAGTACAATAACATAAAACGAGTTTGAGGGTTTAGCTCAAGAAGCTTCTCAAAGTTTGCAATCACCAGTGGGTTCATAATTTCACAACGGGTGAGGAGCCTGAGTGATAATTCCGAAAACCGATCAGAGAGTGGCAACATGCCCGCTAACACTTCGAGACTCATCGTATGAGTCGAGTGCATGCATCCTAACGCGATACGAAGACAACGATACTGGATACGTTCCAGTTTGATGATGTGAGTTTTAGCCGCCGACATGAAACAAAAACTACCGTATTCTAAAACCGATAAAATCGTTGTCCGGTACAACGTTAGAAGATCTTGCGGATGGGCTCCCCACCACGTTCCGGTAATTGTTCGGAGAAAATTGATCCTTTGTTGGCATTTCCGCTTCAGATACTCAATGTGGGATCTCCAGGTGCATTTTGAATCGAACCAGACCCCAAGATATTTGAAGGACATAGAATGAGTGATCGGTTTACCCAAAAGTTGAAGCTTTGGTTGTGCTGGGCTATGCTTCCTAGAAAAAACGACCAACTCAGTTTTCTCCGTGGAGAATTCGATACCTAGCTGGATAGCCCAAGTAGACAAATTGTCTAAGGTATCCTGTAAGGGTCCTTGCAGGTCGGCCTCTCTGGGTCCTGTCATAGACACTACTCCGTCATCTGCAAGTTGTCTCAACGTGCAGTTGTCCCTTAGACAATTGTCAATTTCTCTGACGTAGAAATTATACAGAAGGGGGCTTAAACATGAGCCCTGGGGGAGACCCATGTAGCTAAATCGTGAAGCTGTAGAGTTTCCATGAGAGAAGCTCATATGTTTCTCTGACAGCAAATTGTACAAAAAGTTATTAATTAATGGAGAAAGGCCACAAGCGTGGAGTTTGTCTGAAAAGACTTCAACCGATACTGAATCAAAAGCCCCCTTAATATCCAAGAAGACAGAAGCCATTTGCTCTTTATTAGCAAAAGCCAACTGAATTTCAGTGGAAAGCAACGCGAGACAGTCGTTCGTTCCCTTGCCCCTACGGAAACCAAATTGAGTATCTGAGAGTAGGTGGTTCAACTCAACCCATTTGTCCAGGCGAAAAAGGATCATTTTCTCCAACAATTTTCGAATACACGATAGCATCGCAATGGGACGATACGAGTTGTGATCTGACGCGGGTTTTCCAGGCTTTTTAATGGCTATAACTCTCACCCGCCTCCAATCATCCGGAACAATATTAAGCTCCAGGAACTGACCAAACAAGTTCAACATGCGCCTCTTAGCGACGTCTGGGAGGTTCTTCAACAAGTTGAACTTGATTCTATCAGCCCCCGGAGCCGAATTGCCACACGAAAGGAGCGCGAGTGAGAGCTCCAGCATTGAAAAAGGCTGGCTGATCTCGTCTACCGAAATCGTCGTTTCGCGAGGAATCATCTGTGCCGGCACAGAATCAGGACATACTTTTCGCGCGAACTTGAGAATCCAACTATCGGAGTACTCCTCGCTCTCGTTGTTTGAAGACCGGTTACGCATCCTTCGCGCCGCATTCCAAAGCGTATTCATCGACGTTTCGCGCGATAATCCGTCCACGAATTGCCGCCAGTATCCGCGTTTCTTGGCTTTGATGAGGCTCTTGAGTTCGCGTTCAAGAGCCGAGTACGCTTCGAAATGTACGGGTGTTCCACGTTTCCGGAAAAGCTTAAACGCGTCGGACTTTTTACGATAAACCTCAGTGCATTGCTGGTCCCACCAAGGGGAAGGAGGTTTCCTACGGAAAGACGTTCCTGGAACCGGCCGAGTTTGAGCTTGAAGCGCGCTGTCCAAGATCAGATTGGAGAGGAAGTTATATTCCTCCAACGGTGGAAGCCCTTCTACCGACGTTAGGGCATCTTCTATCACATTCTTGAACTTTCTCCAATCGATATTACGGGTAAGATCGTACGCGACGTTAACGGGTTCCGACGGATTGAACCCACTGGCAACTGAAACTTTGATCGGCAAGTGATCACTACCGTGGGGATCTTGGATCACATTCCACGTGCAATCCAAAGATAATGAGTTAGAGCAAAGTGTGAGGTCTAATCTACTTCCATTCGAGGATGGGCCAGCCAAACGTGTTACTTCTCCATTGTTAAGAATTGTCATATTAAAGCTGTCGCAGAGGTCATATATCAAAGTAGAACGGTTGTCATCATACAGTTCCCCCCAGCCTGTACCGTGGAAATTCAAATCTCCCATAATCAACCGTGGAGCAGGAAGTACCGAACAGATATCTGAAAGTTGTTTGCGATTAACAACGGCTCTAGGAGGAATATAAACAGAAGCAATACAAAGGCTCTTACCTTTAATAATAGCCTGACATGCAACAACTTCAATACCTGGAAATTGTGGAAGATTCACTCTATAGAAGGAATGGCACTTTTTGATCCCCAAAAGTACCCCTCCTCCACGCGAATCCTCACGATCCAGTCGAATAATGTTAAAATCATAAAAAGGAAGATCGATATCTGAAGAGAGCCAAGTTTCACAAACAGCAAATGCATCACAATCATTATTGTGAATTAAAAACTTAAAAGAATCTAATTTAGGAATGAGACTTCGACAATTCCACTGTAGAACAGTGATCAAATCCCCGACCTCGTTTGGAAAATTATCCATCGAAGGAAATGATTGCTGCAATGAGGGGCCACTTCAATGTCAATTGCTTCAAGAGGGTCTTCACAGAAGGAAGCATTGCCAGAACAATGCTTTTGAGAGGATCAGAAATATTGAGGTACTTGAGAATATCGTCCACAATTTTATCAAATGAGAACAACCCGGATGAAGAAGGGGCTTCTGTTCTTAAAAATGGGCCATCAGGGGTTTTTGATGTCCCCGGGAGAGATGGAAAGTTCTGGTTATAGTCAGTTCTGCGGAAACCAGGAGGAGTTGAAACTTCCTTTTTTCCATCACTCCTTGATTTGGGCAAGCTGATTTGGGGTTCCTTATCTGCAACTTTCCGCGAACGGATGCGTTTTCGTTTCCGTGCAGAACCTTCCGGAAAACTGAAAGAAACTCCCTCCTCAGCCAAGTCAGAGTCAGACTCGTCATCAGACAAAACAGCAAAGGGATTTTTGTCGTTGGTTGATGGTGTGGCTGTTTTTAGCATTGCTGCAAAAGACTGCCTGGAACGCTCCTTAAGAGAGCGTTCTAGTTTCTCCCCGCGTTGTTTGTACGCCGGGCACGATGAGAGACCATGAGGAGTTCCCTTACAGTACACGCATTTTGGTGCAGTGACTGTGCAGGCGCCATCCTCGTGCTTCTCCCCGCATTTAGAACAGCGTGCCTTGCTGCCACAGTGAGAGGCCGTATGTCCCAACTGTTTGCAGTTTTGGCAGTTCATGACCCGAGGAACAAACAAACGCACAGGTAGCCGAAGTTTTCCCAACTCGATGTAGTGAGGAAGGGCTGAACCAGAAAAGGTCACTCGAAACGAGTCTGTGGGGGTAAAGCTCTTTTTACCCTCGCTGAAAGATACTGCGTTCAACTTCTGGACTTCCAGTATCTGAACCGTGGGAAGCAAGGAGTTCTTGAAACGGCCAACCGCTTGCTTCGCCAAGATCTCGGGGGTCAGACTCGCTTCGGTGACCACACCTTCGATCTCCACATTACGAGCTGGGATGTACACTCTATACTCGAGTGTAAAGAGCTGGGAGGCAGCAATCTCGTTAGCTTGTTTCAGGTTAGAGACGACAACGCGAAGTTTATTGTACCTCACCTTCGATATTTCGGTCACGGCCGAGAACCGCTTCGTCAGATCATTAGTAATTTGCATTACATTCAAAGGTTTCTTTTTGGGCTGAAAGTAAACAACCCATGGGCCAGTCGAGTCTTCTGGGTAGGCTCGCGATCGGGGGCTTATCTGTCCCTGCCCATTACCAGACTGAGATGACGAACCAGGGATGACATCATCTGATTTCTGGGATGACAGACGTTTTCGACCCTTCTTGCTATCGCGTGGCAAAGTGGTGTCATCTTCCGACAAAACGTCCATTTCGTCTTCCGACAAAATGTCCATTTTGCCGTACTAGTGGGAGCGAAAAACGCTCTACCACTGCAACGATAATCAAAATTACTCGGACACAATACACGAGAAAAAAAAAATACAAACACAGAAACACAAACTTAAAATTTAACTGATGGGAGAAAGAAAGAAACAAGAACAAAAACTTATCTGATAATCCTATACTACTACCACCGAGCGTTTACACAGCAGCAGCGGAGCGACGCGCAGCTTTGATGATCTTCGATCCGCGTGTGCGGGCGGTCTTCGTTGGTGTGTGCTTGTATGAAGCTCGGCACTCAGCTGAACACACGAGATGGATGAGCGGTTTGAATGTGGAGGCAGATGCTGACACTCGATGACGATGATCCATGTGCACAGGTATGCGTGACCACGCACCGATGGTGCGCAAAATGGTTGGCGAATTGGCAATCGCAAAAACAATTTTCCTTCCGATGATGCCGAAAACACACTTTCTTCTCAGAAAAAAACTCACTTTTTGATAAATTTATCGGGAATTATGCCAGGAATCACTAAGCGAGAAAAAACTGATTATTTACGTCAGATAATAGCGAGAAAACTTCCAAATTAACGGAGCGCGAAACAAGTCCACCGTTCTTCTTGCTAGGACGCAGTGAGATGACAAAAAATATTAAAAAACCATTTTCGTGTTTTTCGGCTTTTTGAAAAAGCACTCAAACCATCACTAATGAAATGTATTTTCGATACAGCCATCACTAATTCAATGTTGTATTCTTATTGCTTATGAAGTTTCCTGATTATATACCCATTCAAAGTTTCATATTGAAAGAACTAAATTGTTTGAGTTTCACTCATTTTTTTTCTACATTCATCGAGCATTATCAAAGTAACCCCAAATCAAAATACTGAAGTTCGGTCACAAAACTAAAAAAATAGTGCAAATGCTTTAATTTTCGCTCAACATATTACTAAATAATTAACTATTGGATCCTCAGTACTTGTTTTAAAAATATAAAATTTGAAAAACAGTCATTGCTGTAAAAAATATTTAGAATATACTTTAAAAAAAACCATCAATGTTACCCCGTTTTACGGTACCATAAAATCTATATTGCTTTCTAGTGGATTGAGCGAAGATCATTTTGCTTTGAATAATTTTCACTAAGATGTTACATGAAAATAAAGTGAAAGTTACATAAAAAGGCCTTCACAACCTATTAGAGTTATATGTGGTTTGAAATTAAATCTTTTGACCCGATCTACATATTATACATACATTATTATGAAAAAAGAAGTCATAAGGCGCTGCAGTTTTATTCGATGGAAAATTCCAACTATGCCACCATCAATGAAAATTCATAGCTTCCACACCACCCATAACATTCATTGAGCCGAATGGAATTTTATATTGCATTACCACACAAAGTTGGGTCAAATGACAAGCTACCCCCTACCCCGCCTACCATCGGCACCTCGTTATGTCACACAATTAAAACTGTCCGCTCGAATGAAATCTCCCTGGAAGCGTGAATGCGTGAAGTTTAAACGGGATGGAACTTTTGCCTCATGTCCCCAAAAGCCACATCGCTCTGAAAAAAAGCATGCCCGTTCCTGTTCCGGTTTGTGCGGGGGATGAAACTTTTCCATGCTGCACCATCGCATTCAGCAACCATCACGGGAGGTTAGCAGAAGAGGGAGGTGGTCGTTCGGTACCCGTTCGTTGTTTGCAATCAACCAGCGTGAAACGAGTTGAAAATTTTTCTTCTATTGAACTTTTCGATTAGCAAACAAGCGCGAACGAGCACAAGTGTGTGTAAGAATGTGTGTGAGCGCAATGCTGGAGTTTTTCCTTTCGGTTACTTACTTGCTTGCTCGCCGAACGATACGCTTCACTTCAGGTGCAGAGGTTCCACCATCACGATTTTTCCCTTTGATAGGGTATGTCTAGCTCGAGGTAGAGGTGAAACTCACTTTTCAACCTGGATTAAACGTTAGACTGGTCCATCGGTGCCGGAACTGCATCCATAATTCTGAATGTTTTGAAGCATGAGCCAACACAAGTAACATTTTACGTTTTATGAAATACTACAAGGCTGCTATAAAACAACATTCATAAAACCCTGGTAAAGACGGCTTTGCCTTTATTACATCCACCAAAACTTATAGAATAGTTATGTTTTATATTAATCATAGCGTCCAGCCGAGATAATTTAATGATTTTCGGAATCTCTATCACTGCTAATTGATGAATTTATGAGATTAAAGTTATTTTCAAGTTATTTGAAAAACGAAGATAATAGAAAGAAAAAAAACAAATGTAGTAGTAGCAAAATGGCAGTGGCATAAAAATTGATTTTCCATAGGCCAATTGTGAAAAAAAACTATTTTGCTTTCATGAAATCGCTAACAAATACAACACGTTTTAATTTGGTTTTAATGAAGATAATTTGCAGACTAAATTGTATTTATCTGAGGTCATTTTGCTTGGTCCTATTCCGTTTAGTTTTATGACGGCATTAATGGTGCCTGAAAAAGTTAAATGTCAAAATTTGTTTACATTTCGATAGTTTTGATGTGCGATCATTGCATCGAGCTTCTACTCCTGCGTTGGATCAAGAAGTTGCGTGGCATTCTCGATAAGGGCGATTATCATCCATTGGAAGCAGTTAATCAGGAAGTGAATCTGCATAACTTAGAACAGGTTGAAGCTCAATCGTTCCCAAAAAGTTTCGCTTCTCCCGGATGATGCGAGGAAGTTAATGTGCGCTTGCTTGGATTTTTTGGAACAGTTGATCCTTTCACCAAATGAATACACTGCTGTGGTTCGGAAGACAGTCAGTTTCCAGCTGACTGACAGCTTCTGAAGTTTCCTGTCGGCAGTTTCCCGCAGTCCCAGTTTGGTACGAATCATCAACGAAACGCGATTTCTGGAGAAGGTTTGTCTGTGTTTATTCAGATAGTGTCGCAAACGGCATTGACAATATTTTGGGTATTCCCATCAATTTTAAGCGTCTAATTTAACGGCTTCCAGTGCCTCGTGAACCGCATTCACTCACTCTTCTCAGTCGACTGTTCTGCCATCAGACTTCATCAGTGCCAAGTATGGTGGTGTTGAGTACTTGGCACTGATGAAGTCTGCAAGTAGTAGACGAAATACGCTTATCTGTCAAAATATAAGCAATTATAACGGAATTTAAAGGAAATAAGCCAACCCACTCAAAGCTCTTCAGAAATATATGCTTTTAGTTCCCGTTTGAAACCGAACGGTTTTATAATTGCTTTTATAATGATAAAATGCCTTCATGGAGTACTTTGTCGAGGCATCAATAAAAAAAATACCGAGCATGTTTATGATTGACTAACTGAACAGTTTTATACAGGAGTAGAGTGCTGCTTTAAATTCATTTTTAAAACCAGACCCGTTTTGACTTTATCGTCAGACTTTAAAAGGTTTTTAAAACAGCAAAATGCTGTACTATTGACGGAAAATGTGTTGCACTTTTAAATTTCTATTGCCATTATAAAAAGATTGCTTATTGCCATTATAAAACAATAATAAATCAGTGTGAAAGCCAAAAGGCTGCTAAATTGTTACTTGAGAAGAGCCATGCTTTCTTGTAATATTCTGTTCACACTGGACCAGTCTATCAACTGATGTCTAAACCAGCTCGCGGGCAATCGAAGAGTAAAATAGAAACGATCGAGGAGCTTCAAAGAGAGTGTAATCAGTGCAAAATAGTCTTCAAACCTTGCAAGCTCTTTTTTTTTCCACGGAATGCGCTTTTTTCGATGATCTCAATTTAGAGGTACAAACTTTGTTAAAGGAAAAGCAAAATCCACTTATGCTGTGTGAAAGTTTTCATTCTTCTTAAATTTTTTTTTGTCAGAAATCTCAATCAAGAAGTTTTGAAAAGTTGTTGGTGCTCCTTGGTGTGATTTTTTGAGTTTTTTTTTTTAGTTTGTAGGAATTACAGGAGCATAGATTTTCAACGACTTCAATCCGCATGATTCGACCGGGATGTATTTATTTAATATAAAAAAAAAAACAAATTGCTATTGAATTACTGTTCCGTGAACTGAAATTGAATTCAATTAATGCGCACCTGATAATTTTTTTACATGTGTCTGGATACGGAGGATAATGTTTTTTGCTACCCTTGCAGTTTTCCTTCCCGGGAGTGTGTTCCATCAACTCTAAGCGGAAGCAGACAGAAGAATTAGCCGATGATAATGAACCCGAAGGGTTGCGACCGCTCTGTGATACTGAACTGATGCAATCGGACCATAATCAATGGTAGAGTTTTTGCCCTCACCAGGTGTTTATCGGAAGGATCGATTTGAGACTGAATTCTCGGTAAATTTACAGGGGATTAATTAAAATAATGCAGCTTCCGTTGAACCTTTCAGTGGCTCTGAAGGTTTTGATTCGTGGAAAGTTTTATTTCAGGAATGAATTATTGCTTCAAATTGAACGAATATTTAATATTTAAAAATGCGGTGATGCATATATTATATCACACTCTCACAATGTAATAGGGAAAGGAAAAACGTGGCGTAAAAGGGAGGAATAAATGTATCTTCAATTTAGCGTGATATAATTAATGCATGGCACCTATGTCATTGGACAGTGGTCCAGAATGGCTTGAAATGGAAACTTTAGAAACAATAGTATCTTCAACAAAGTGTTTGCTTATAGTTCAGCCCTCATTTTGGTGTCAACTTATAGTAGGGTGGTACTTATAATCAGGGTAGGGCCTCCCTTAGCTCAGTCGGTAAAGGCGCAGCTACAAAGCAAGACCATGCTGGAGGTGGCTGGGTTGATTTTCCCGGTCCGGTCTAGGCATTTTTCGGGTTGGAAAATTTCTCGACTTACCTGGGCATAGAAGTATGATTGGACTTGCCACACAATTATACCAATGGCAAAAATGGTACAGGCATCGAAAGCTCTCAATTAATAACTTTGGAAGTGCATCTAGAACACTAAGTTGAGAACACGCAATAAGCTAATATGCGATATGCAATCAGCTTGAAATGCGAAGAAGAAGAAGAAGAACTTATAATCATTGAAATAAAAATACATATTAGAATTAGAAAAAGTAGAAGAGTCTGTGCCTAGGGGCACGAACAGAAGCTTGACGTAGGACCGCTAGTGGATGGAACAAAAGTGAAGAGCATTTAGTTCTTTTAATTGATCGATCATCTATTAACTTAACTCTTTATGTTTTTGAATTGTAAGCGTACCAAATTTGTAGTATTTTTTTTTTTCAAAGTGAAAGATGATGAAGAGAATCAATCAAAATCACTTTCATCCTTGCTTCCAAGTTTGGTTACAAGATTACAACTCTGGAGAACATTTTGTGTAATCGTTGAGAGCGTGTGGTTCTAAATATGGACAAACAGGCACAGATAAATTATATTCCAACTCTTTACTGTAATAAGCTTGTTGGCCCTGAAACAGTTGCCAAAGTTGGTGATGATTTAACCTCCAAAACCGTACAGAGTGCGTCTCTGTCGCTTCAAAGCGTAGACGACATCCATGGCCGCTTACGCTTGGCGTGTTCAGAGTAGGTGACAGCATCACGGATCACATTTTCCAGGAACATTCAGCACATCTCGTGTTTTCTCGTAGATCAGACCGAAGATACGTTTGACACCACCACGGCGAGCCAGACGACGGATGGCGGTTATCACGAAGAACTTTGCAAAGACGCTTGGCGCCTCCTTTGCCACGACCAGTCATTGTTGCTTGTTAGGTAGAAGAGTGGACTACCTAGCCTGCCACCATCTTCATACTGCTGCTATTGATGCTTCTGCTACCTGGTCACCACGTTGTCCAAAGCGAAAATGAGTGGAGGCTAGACAGCAGCGCTTTTTTAAATCTTTTCAGGTTAAAGCAGAATGATGTGCAACCAAGTGGTACTCGATTATGACGGCTGGGTTTGGGAAGAACGTTTATTGAATTAAAACAGTGATACAATTAAAACTATTTACTAGTACATTGGACAATGCTTGACCTTACCACTTTTTCAATAGTTTCTTGTTAAAAATTGTCGGTCGGCATTGCTACTGATGCGTCAAAATATTTCTGATCGATTGGTGATAAAATGATTGAAATTGGTCCAGGGGCAGCTGAGTTATTAATGTTCAACATCTTTCATAATTGTGTTACATGTTCCATTTTCGGTTCTCACAAAGTGTACCCCCGTATAGAAATCACAAACGTAGTCCTATGTCAAAAACAATCAAGAACTTCTGATGGGCAAAACGCGTCTGAACTGGAGTATTCATGTCAAAACGGAACAGTATGAGCTGTAAATGACAATCACCAGGTTGCAGCAGCATTTGTCTATTCATTTTAGCGGCGTATCCGACGAGGACCACAGGATAGGTAAAGAATCGCAGAATTATTGGAAAAATGCCCATTTTAGTAAACAAACTAACACTTCTTTCTACTGTGTCACCTATGTATTAGGCGCCTAGATCTTGGACCACCGGACCCACGATGGGAAATACATAGGTGCCACAGTCGGAAGAAGTGTTAGTTTGTTTACATAAATGAACCATGCCCATTTTGTTATGGCATGTTTGCTATAAGAAATGCGCCTCGTGTTTATTAGCGAATTTCACATCAAAGATTGATTAATTGAGTAGGAAATCAGTTTGGCACGGCATTTGTGACCAGCATACACCTTCCGGTAGTATGAAACAGGTCAAAAACTGTTCAAATCCGCAGATAAAAATTTTTGTTTTGAATTTCTGTATAGCAAAATAGTGAACTTTTCGTGAACATTAACGGCAAAGAACTCACCAACACTGGGAGACTGTGAGTTCCTGCCCACCTGTCATTTGCCATCGTGCACCGGACCCACCAATAGGACTTCGTTCAATGAGATGCTACACGGCGAATGAGAACGACCCAAATTTGAGTTTAGTTCACTCATAATCACCAAAAGTGCAGGAACTCAGTGATGAGTAAAATTTGTTATTCATATATAGTCTCGAAATAGTACCAATAGACTGAGTGAATCCAATCTTTACTTTTCTCAAATTCGGGAATTTTTCCCTGGAAAATCCCGGAAAAACCTGGGAAAACATGAGGCAAATTTACTCATCGCTGAGTTCCTGCACTTTTGGCGGTGAACTAAACTCAAATTTGGGTCGTTCTGATTCGCCGTGTAGTCGAAGTACGAGCCGAACTGTCAAAAACTACTCTGACCTTGGTGATTTCTTCCTTTATACCGTGGTAATGGTGGGGTAGATAGTAAATGTGTGAGCTAAATAGATCCGTTTTCCGTCTCGACCATGAGACTGTACTTTTCATGAAATTGTATGACTCTTTCTTCAATTTTGGATCCCGATCCAGCCGTCGCTCTAGCTGAAAAGCACTGATCTTGGACTCCAAGCATCGCATCGAAATCAGGCTTCCGTGGCAGGCGGACGATGTAACGACCTGAATCGTTCCTAATCGTAGTGGATTTGTAGAAATCCTCGCAATGGCGTTCCTCAATGGAGCAATTGTCTTCGACAGTTAGTTCCTCTGTTTTCCAGAACCGATCCATATTCTCCTGACGGGGCATCATTGATGTAATGTTCTCAGATTATTTGACGAGTACATTTAGGTGATCGAAGTTAGCCTTCGATTTCACAGGTCGAATGTCAACAACGGAATCACCAAAACATGTAAACACAGTCTGTATGACGAACTGCTATTGTTGTGTATTGATATAAAACCCAGAGAAATAAATGATCTGATCAGTCCTCTCATTCTCTGCTTGACCATCAAGCTGTACAATCCGGTTCTCTTTTCGCTCGCTCTCTCGAGTAGTTTGGTGTTTTAAGTCGGTCGTGGTACCCGTCGAGAGTTTTCGCTTTGGCTAGCAACGTGTCGTCAGTTCTCGCCTCTCTTGTGGTAGTCGCTAAATCGGCGGTAGTGGAGCAGCAATTGAATGCCTCCGCTAAAGTGTGGATGCAACCACATCCGTTCAAGATGCCCCGAAAAGGCCTCGCAAGCAAGCTGGTGCCAGCCAGCACACGGAAAGGGTACTTCAGAGTAATCCGTTCTCGGCACTCCCCGAAGAAGCAGATGTAGATCCAGTTGAGAAACGGGAAAAAGTGCCCCCACTGTATACCTCGACGAAGGAACTCGCGTTGCTCAGGAATGAGCTGTCAAAAATTCATATCCATCAGCTGTTCAAGCTGTGCAGCACGGGGATCAAAATCTTGTGCTCGACGCTTACGGACTACGACGCTGTTGACACTTTTCTTCAGCTGAACCGGTTTGAGTTCTACACTCACGACGTTCTTGGAAGCAAACCACTGAAAATGGTGATCCGTGGTCTTCCAAATCTTCCTATTGCGGAGATCAAAGCGGAATTGGAGCACCTTCATCTGAAACCAATCAACATTTTTCCCATTGCGAGACGTGATGAAACCAGTGCATTCCGGGACCAGTTGTACCTGGTGCACTTCGATAAGGACTCATCCAAGGTGGTTGCTCTGCGGCTGATACGTGATTCAGTGGGAGCAATATTGCCCTCGGCACCATGACGTGATACAGTGCACTAATTGTCTGGCATTTGGGCACGGTCCGAAGAATTGTCACATGAAGGCTCGTTGTGGCAAATGTGCTGGGGCTCCCAATACTACCGCCTGCAAGAAAGAAGAAGAAGCTGAATCTAAGTGCGTGAACTGTGATTCCAACCATCTGGGCAGCGATAGAAGATGTCCCAAGCGAGCGGCCATCCAGATCCGACAACAGGCGTCCACGTGGACATGGACATGGTCAACATGGACACGTTTCAGGCTCGTCATATGGTCCCGAACCTAGCACCGCTTCCACTAAACCAGCATCTACCCCACCCCCACCCCGTTCTAAATCCAACGTCACATCAAGCGGGTCCCAGCTACCATTTAGTTCAGCATCGCCTCGTCAGAAGACAATTCTCCACTCACAAGCGACGAACTAGTGATCCTCGTGACTGAGGTGATCATAATCTTGCGCACCACCAATACACTACCTGTACAGCTTCGTGCAGTTATGTGCAAAAATATGGACCGTGAAGCCATCAAAATAGCCAACTGGAACGCTTGCTCGCTCAAGAGCAAAATCATTGAGTTCGTTGATTTCCTCAAACCGGAGATAAATGTTCACCTCCCCGATTTTCGGCTCGTAAGACTAGACCGGACCAGCTCCTGCGGATGAGGAGTGGCTATCGCATTAAGGAGAAATATTGGCTGTCGACTGCTACCGAGTTTCCAGCTGAAGATGATCGAAGCGGTGGGTGTGGAAGTCTCCACTCCTGTCGGCCCTATTACCATCATTGTGGCCTACTGTCCCAAACAAGTCACCATCAGGGACGTGTCGGCAGCAGACCTCCGGAGAGACATCATCAGACTAACTCGACGCCGTGAGAAGTACATCATCGCTGGCGACCTGAACGCCAAACACCAGGGTTGGGGCAACATTAGCGTTAGCGTTAGCGTTGTTATGATATACTTCGTAGATTGGATACTAGTGACACTCACGTCTCTGCTGAAATTCTCAGTTAGACTACTTTCAGGAATAATGCTGGGGAGTAAACATTGGTTTCAATCTAAACAAGAGTAACAGAACCATGACTGTCGCTATTCCCGGCCACGCCCATCTTTACCATAACTAGGGATAGGGAAGGAAATGTTGATGTAGTACTTACTTAACGAGAGGCCACCGACTTAGCGACACCCTCATAAGTGCTACGGAGTTGGAGTGTTGGGTAGGGTATTCGGTTAGGATTCACCTCAAGTTGGCGATGCAACCAAAAGTATGTATTGTTTATTTGCTGTTTATTTAATCTCTCGATAGCCGGCTATCGAAAGAACATATTCATTTTGTTTAGTGGTCATGAATTTTAAGAGTCATGGCGGAGAGCTTGGGATTAAACCCATGATTTTCTGCTCAGTAAGCAAAAACGATCCCTCCAGGGTCATCGAGCATCTCAGAACCATAACGCTTCGCGACAATACAGGACTACGTTTTTGCTTGATATGCAAATAGTATCCGAGGTTAATGTTCAATATCGAATAAACAAATGATGGTGGCGATTTATTGTGCTGTGGAAGAGCTTGGGATTAAATCCATGATTTTCTGCTCAGTAAGCAAAATCGTTCCCTCCAAGGTCATCGAGCATCTCATAGTCCACTGCGCTTCGCGTCAAAGTACGAATATATGGATGAACTATCTATTATTGAATAACTATTATTTACGATGATTACATGAAAGACATAAAATATAAACTACAAACAAAACGTGACTACTAAAATCTCAAAAAGATATTCTCACAAATATATTTCACGCAACCAGGAATCTCAAAACCATTAGACGCTATAATTATACTCTGCACATGTTAGACACAAGAAGACGCCAAAAAGCAAGTGCCTGACACACAAAACCCGCCAAATCCACTAGCAGTCACAATCAACGATTCTACGAATCGCGAGCGCTCACGAATTATAAAACCGCTGACTGCGACACTCTGAAATCGAAATTAACAGGCTCTATGCGTCAAACACCTGCCCTCCAATCTCCTCCCACATCCAACAACAAAAATCTCCATTACAACATCTAACGAATTCAAAACTCCGAAAATCACTCAAGCGAGTGTAAGCAACCCTGCATGCAACCATTCTTCATGATACACTTTTTCTGCCTATCTTTCTATTAGGCCTGTGGACATGCGTTAGCTTCGAAACTTCTAACCAAACTGGGAACATTTTCAGATCACAAAAAAAAAACTTGAAAAAATCTTTCAAAGGTAGTAATAGTAACAAGTAAAATAAATATTGATTATTTTACGCAAAACGAACAAGTGCTTAAATAAAATAAAATATTAATAAAATTATATGCAATATTTACTAGAAGATCATAACTTTATAAAGGGTGCCCACGATGAAATTGCCACACACAAAATTGATTCGCAAAATTCGAGTTTTCATCCGATTGCCATCAAATTTTCAGGGATTGAGAAATAACTATTAAACTTCATTTTACCATTTTACTCGTATTTTATTTACAGTCCATACGCAAATGCCCGCACCTTGGCCTTAACCCCGGCCATAAGATTCTGCACAACCTGTGAATCAACCGTTTTTTGCATGTAAACCCATACTTTCTTCAGTTCCTCGACTGTCTTCACTACCTTAGGTCGTTTTTAGAAGGTGCTGCTTCATAATCACCCAGTACTTCTCGATGGGGCGGAGCTCCGGAGTGTTGGGAGGGTTGAACATTTTCGGCACGAAATTGACCTTATTGTCCGCATACCACTTCAGCACGTCCTTGGAGTAGTGGCATGAGGCCAAATCCGGCCAGAAGATTGTTGGGACGTTGTGGGCCTTCAGGAGAGGAAGCAGCCGCTTCTGGAGGCACTCTTTTATGTACACCTGTCCGTTCATTGTGTCCTGGGTCACGAAAGGTGCACTCCGCTTCCCGCACGTGCAGATGCTTGCCAAACCAGGAATTTCTTTCTCTTTCAGCACCCAGAACATCTTCTGAGTGCGGACATGCTCCGGAACGCTGAACTTATCCTTGGCCGTGAAAAACAGGTTGCCGGGGATCTGTTTGAAGTCGGCCTTCACATATGTTTCGTCGTCCATGATGCAGCATTCAACTTTCGTCAGCATGTTGAGGTACAACTTCCTGGCACGGGTTTTGGCGGACTTGTTCTGCTTCTCGTCGCGATTAGGGGCCTTTTGTACCTTGAACGTTCGAAGCCCAGCCTTAGTTTTGGCCTTCTGGACAAAACTTCGGCTTAGGTGCAGCTTCTTAGCCACATCCCTAACGGAAGCGTTCGGATTTCGGTTGAAGGCCCCAACTACGCGGTTGTGATTTTTGGTGTTGTACGGAATACTTTTTCCTTGACTTCTGGGCTTCCGATCGGTGGTCAACCGTTCCTCGAACCGCTTAATCACTCGCGACACCGTGGAATTCGCGATTCCCAACGTTTTAGCGATGGAACGATGCGAGAGATCCTTGTTCTCGTGATGAATGCGCAAGATTTTATCACGCACGAGCTGTTCTTTCGACTCCATTTCCGCGAGTTTTGATCACAGGACTTTAAAACTTGCAGGATGTAAATAATGCACTATGAACTAAATCCACCCAAATTTTCATTAAATTCTACCCAACGGTTAAAAAGATAGAGCAATTTCATAGTGTGGCAATTTCATCGTGGACACCCTTTAGGTGAGAAGTTTCTAATAAGCCCTCCCAGTTCCTCTGTATACAGAACACATCTGATACTATAATCAGAATTGCTCAGTCTGCATGAAGCAGCCGATTCCATCAAGGAAGTTCTATTAACAACCAAGAATTAATCGTTTGAGGCATACTGAAGGTGATATGTGTCACTATAGGAAATCATCATCGTTGCAAATATAAAGAAATTAAACATAACCCTTTGCTTCAGTACCGTCAACCTCCATGTCCATTGGAAGGGACCAAGCTTGGGGCAACATTAGACGCAACCAAAACGGCACAATCCTTAACGACGACCTGCAAGAGGCTCACTACACCATAATAGCGCCAAACTCTCCCACCTGCTTGAGCCGGTCTGGTGTAGACTCCACATCGACATCTTCGTCAGCAACATGGTAGACAACATCTCGCAACCTGTGATCCACCAGGAGCTGAGTTCGGACCACTATCCGGTGGTAGCCGATGTAAGCTCATCCGTCAACCGATTCCAAGCTTCCCGACGCAACTACCATCGCGTCAGCTGGGATCAGTTCCAACACTGTGTCGACTCCATTGTCGACTACGGTGCCCTTCCGGAGGCGCCCGAAGACGTTGACCGGTGTCTGCATTCCATCGAGGAGGCGAAACACTTGAGGTCCAGATTCGACAACCATCTGGAACTGATTTTTAATCTGTGCCTCCGACTTAGCTACTTCCCTTCGTGCTGGAAATCAGCTGAAGTCATACCCATCCGGAAACCTGGAAAGGAACCCCTCCTCTCCTTCAAGTTATCGACCAATCAGTCTTCTCTCAGGGTTATCAAAACTGTTCGAAAGAGCAGTCTACCACCGGCTCCTAACATCTGCCGAAGGAAACAACTTGTTACTTAGTTTTCTTCTTTCTTTTATTTAACGTCGGTCTCTGTTCCGCAATCCAGTGCCAATCACCGACGGACATCAATTGCCATCCATTGACGGCAATTTAATATGCAGAAAGGCAGCTTCCACACCTGCGTAGGATATCGCACCCATTAAACGTATGGGCCAGGAGCAACGGCTTTACTTCCCTTCCGAAGGAAGACGTAACCAGAGATTTTTATGCCTCAGAAAAATCCCACCGACCTCGGCTGGGATTGAACCCAGACCCATTGGGATGAGAAAGCAGTCACGCTTACCACTACACCACCGGTCCCGGCTAGTTTTAGTTTTTAGTTTTAAGATGTCAATTGTTATACTGAAGTACAGGTCTAAAAAACCTGTTTAAAATACTAATTTGCCAAAGCAGGAGTTATGTAAAAACACTTAGATATATATCATAACAATTAAGGCTAGTTAGGGGCTATTCATCAACTACTAACGTAGACAGTCTAGGGGGGGACATTGTCCACGGCCCATACAAATTTTAAAAATTTTGTTCGGACAATTGTCTACGCAGGGGGAGGGGGGGGGGTCAAGAATCCCAAAAAAAACTGTCTACGTAGTTTATGAAAAGCCTCTTAGTTACTGCAGTTGCTGGAGCACCTACACAACAAAAATTTCTGAATTTTACTAGTGATTTATTTATTTATTATTTATTTATTATTATCTACAATCATCTGACAAACATGGTCTACATGATTTAAACGTACAAAAACATAAACAACTATATTAAATTGCGATTACGTAAACGACATTTAAATGTTTCACAGCTAACGTGAAAGTCAAACAAGTGCAAAACAGAGTTAAAAATGTTACACATAGCACATATTGGTTCGTTTTGACCGTAAACTGTCCGGTGAAAAGGAAGACGGAGGAAGTTCGTGGAATAAAGAGCTCTCGAGGTCACGTTCAAATTCAACTTAGCCAAAATGTTAGGGGAATCAATTATTCCGCAAAGTAATTTTCCAACAAATACAGCACATCTCTCCTTATAGCCAGTGTGTCCAATCTTAAAAGCTTGCATCGGTTTTCGTATGGGGGAAGTACCACCGGATCTTTCCAGGGAAGAGTTCGAAGCGCAAACCTAATGAACTTCCTCTGTATAGATTAAATCCGTGCTGACCAGATGTCGGTGTAGGGGCTCCAAACTACCGCCGCCGTCTCCAGGATGGAGCGTACAAGCGCATAATAAAGAGATCTCAAACAATACGGGTCACGAAACTCCTTTCCAACTCTCATGAT
The DNA here is from genome assembly GCF_037179485.1 of Ochlerotatus camptorhynchus. Lineage (NCBI taxonomy): Eukaryota > Metazoa > Arthropoda > Insecta > Diptera > Culicidae > Ochlerotatus > Ochlerotatus camptorhynchus. The sequence continues at coordinate 1,692,043 of NW_027040577.1, read as the reverse complement.
GAAACCACGGTTTTTGTTCGCTTTAGCAATAATATTACTGTAGTGGTTATGGAATGAGAGTCCTGTGTCCAACAGAACTCCAAGATCCTTCACAACTGTCACACGCTGAACTTGCTGGCAATTTATGGAATAAAGATATTCTATAGTGCTCTTCTTTCGGCTGAAACTGATTACAGAGCACTTCGGTACGCTGATATTGAGCAAGTTGCAAGCACACCATTCATAAAACGTGTCAATCAATTTCTGCATCTTAATGCATTTATCAACTGTACGAACCTCAAGGTATATTTTAAGGTCATCAGCGTACACGATTTTGCATCCTGGAGGAAGTAATAAGCACACATCGTTGAAATAAAGCGAAAAGAGTAACGGCCCGACGTTGCTGCCCTGAGGGACACCTCATGTACAGTGGAAGACTCGCGACTCAGCGTTTCCCAATTTCACAGAAAGTGAGCGATTTGCTAGGAACGATTCTAACCAGCACACAAAAGCATCGGAAGCACCTAAGTGCCTTAGTTTAGCCAACAATATAGCATGATCAACACGGTCAAATGCTGCTTTGATGTCCGTGTACACCGTATCGACTTGCGCTTCTTTCTCCATGTGTTGCAGACAAAAGGAGCAGAACTCCACTAGTGTTAATCGACCGTCCAGGGAAGAAGCCGTGCTGATCAGTTGAGATATACTGCGCAACACTACGCTGCAATAAGCCTCCAATTAAAATCTCAAAGAGCTTTGAGCCAGCACAAAGCGAGGTGATGCCACGATAGTTCGTAACATCTGCTCTGTTTCCTTTTTTGAACACGGGAAACACTTCTTTCAGCATTCGGGAAAAGTTTCCTTACGAAGCGACTGATTGATGATCATCTGTAACGGTTTTGATAGCGAAGTAGCACAATTCTTCAGAACAATCGAGGGTATTCCATCTGGACCAGGAGACACTGACGATTTCAATTGTTTCATAGCATCTTCAAATTCGTTTTGTGTGAAGCTAGTTATGGTTATATCACAAACGTTCTCAGGAACGAATTGCAAGGCTTTCTGGACCTCTTGAGCTGATGCCCTGCCAGAGGCGAAAACACCAGAGAACTGCTGAGCGAAGAGGTTACAAATATCTTCAGGTGTGCTGGCTGAATGGTCAACTAGAACCATTTGCGCTGGAAGACCACTTTCTTTACGTTTATCTTTGACGAAGACCAGAAACGTTTTGGATTTTGTTTCAGCTCATTTTGCTTACGCAAAACATATGTCGAATATAGATGACGGTTATAGTTTCTATACCGGTTGCTGGCTTTAGAAAAGTTGCGTTTGGTGATCACATCTCGCGCACGAGAGTATTTCTTCAAAGCAGCAGAACGCTTGCGTTTACGCCGTTGAAGCCGAGCATTTGACCAAACTGGGCTAAGCTTTCGTCTGGGTCGAGGGACATATTCACGAAGAAATGATGTCAGTGTTTGGTTGAAAAGTGAAACAGCCACATTCACGTCAGCAACATCCAGAAATGACCAATCTGTGGTCCGTAAAGCATCACTCAAGCCAGCATAATCAGCACAATAGAAGTCGAACTCCCTTTCCTCAGGTATGTCATTGTACCGAACCAGAGGCGGACAGCCAAGGTTGACCAAAACTGGAGGATGGAACGGGTCAGCATCAATAAGAGCTTCAGGTGTTTCAATTACATCACAATGTTTAACTGCATCGGAATTAGCAAATATCAAGTCCAAGGTTCGGTTCAGGTAATTCACAGTAGGGTTTATCTGCTTCATGTCGAGTAACGCCATTCCATCCACGAGTGAAGCACTTACAGCAGTAAACGTAGAGCCCACAGAGGGAATGTAATCCTGTCCAGTAGCTGACGGCGTCCAACAAAGGCCAGGCTGGTTGTAATCGCCAAACAGCAGGTGAAAGTCTTGATGTTGCAGTTTCTCAGACATGGCTAACGCGGATCCGATATGTTTATCAATGTAGGCCGCAGATGTAGAATAATCAGGAGGGATGTATACGACACCTAGGCTGATTGTCCGAGATGTAAACAATGGGCCGAGTCAACTTATATTTCATTTCACGCAAACCAGCAACTTGCAAAAAATGATGCGTACAAAGATTAACGGCTGCATACAATATTTGCAACATTTCATGAAATGTGTAAGAAATTTACACGATTTATAGTGTAAACTTGTATGATATCTGACGCTCCATTTATGTGCATCATATTGTACAAAAAATTACACTACTTTTTTGAACTGTGTAGGTTAAAAATGAAATGTAATCTATTTTCAATTTGGAACAAATAAAGAGTTAAAAAAGAGTATACATACAGGTACTGCTTGGACACTCTGGAAGCGAAATTGACAGGTTTTATGTGTCATACACAATATAGGAGGTAAATATTGTAAATACTGCACAGATAAAAAATCTGAATTTTAAAAGTGATGTAAACATTCATGCACGTAAACTTGTATTTCTTTTCACGCAACCGAGCAACTTGTAAACAATGTTGTTTACAACAATGGGCTTTTGTATACAATATTTGATACATTGCATGAAATGTCTCAAAACTTTACATGGTATATAATGTAAACTTAAATGATATGTGACGCTCCTATGTGCATCATATTGAACAGAAATTTACACCACTTTTTCGAACTGTGTGTATCTACAAATACAAATTATCGTAGTTTCAAGTTTCGCGAGCCTGTTTGTGTCTGATACTGCAAGTATTTGTTCTTATGCATATTGGGAGCAATACAGGTCAAACATAATAATCGGTAACTGACCTTTACCACTTCTATCGTGAATTTCTCGCGAATAGCAACTCAATCACACAAATCAACAGATGAGGGATTGTGCCCTCTACCCGATGATGGTGTTACTTTGCGTTATTTAATGTTCGTTTGCTAGAAATCGGTAATGACAAAATCCAATTACCGATAATGGAGTCTGACTTCTAGTTAATGCCATTTTCAATTTCTAGGATGATTTGATTTGATTGATGAGGAATGAATACATGAGTTTAAAAAAAAATGATTGCCTAAATTTCATCAAAAAGCTGTATAAGAATTGAATATGCCACTTGCCGCAAGCAGGTACACAATATAAGAAACATTTGCTCACCTTATCAGAAGGCAACAACATCCGCTTTTTAAGAGTATGGTAGGATCAGAGGTGGTGCTACTCTGCAAAATCAGATCACGTACGGGAAATTCAAGATAAACAAAAGGTCAAAAAATTCATGTCACTTAACATGGCCTCCAACCATCCTCATCGTCACCTTTTCCAACCTTGTGTCTGTTTGTTCAGGAAAACAAGAAGGGTTTGTAACATGGGTCCAGCCAACCCACAGTTTTTTACAACTTGAGGTTGCGCTGATGCTTTCCTTGACCTAGTGTGTTTTTGAAGGGCATGGTTTGTGTTGTCTCTTACCAACGTAAAACTCATTCAGGATTATGAAACGAGCCGAAGGGGTTAAAACGAAGGATGTACGATGGAATCCACTACGCACATATCGAACGACACATGGACAAGAGAAAGGCTGAGTCTTAGGAAAATTCACATCAACATTTTCGAATGAAACTAATATGCAATCAGGAATTTAGTTTAAAAAAAAAGATAAAAATAAAAAAAAGGGATATAAGTATAGAGTTGGTTGGCAATGCTGTACTAATATCAACATGAAACTTTAGTGTGATAATTTATTAACTAGAGAGAGTATTGAAGAAGACAGATTGATAGTTCCGCTAGAGTACGGCAGTGCGAAGTTGAATAGAAGTTAAAATTAAGCGAAAAAAAAAACAAAATTATAAGATGCCCACACTCATCCAGGTATCCACTTCTCGGTAATTTTTAAAGAATGGAACTATTAGGTTTAAAAATAAGGGAAAATTTCAACATCTTATAAATTTGTTCTGAACTTGCACAGATTATGTTTATTTAACCCCATTTAATGATTTAATGAGTTTAAAATTGAATAAATCAAACGGCAATTTGAAATTTAACCAACTTTTCTGGCTGTTCAAAAACTCGTTAAAATGATACACACTTCGGTGATCTTAATTCAGTGTGCACTATTTCCGAATTTTAGTATAAATGCGTTGGTCGAGCCAAAAATGTTGTTGCTGTTTGGCCTGGAACTGTCCCATAGTAAGATTGTCTGAGAAGTAAAACGCGAACCGTTAGGAAATATATATTCAACCTGGCTCAAAGCAAGTTTAACGGTGTGTAGACTCTGCATCTAAATAAGAAAAATCCCCAGCCGGGCCTGGTTCACTATAAGTGGTGCTTGTTAGCGATAAATACGAACACCTAGGATTAAGAATATAACAGTTTCAAGTTTGTTGGCAGATTGTATACACTACCACGTAGTTCTCTTATCACCTATCCGTCTGATAGAATGAGCGAAAGGATATCAATAGGCTTTTACAATTCGTTTTTAGGTCGTGTTTGCCATCAGACTGTGTGCAGATTATATAACCAGTATAGAAAAGCCAGGCCAGCTCAACAAAAAGACAGCTCGCATTCGCTGCCAGACTGTTGAGCAGTTCAGTCGATTTGAATTCTCTCTAGTTTCGTTCGTTCGTTCGCAAGTCGAATTAGCTCCGCGTTGTATAGTGACGCTCTCGCTGACCCAACCATGGGTAAGAAATCGCGCGGTAACGCGAGTGCCGGCTTACCGGGAAAACAGACTCTCCCAGGAGACGGCGCGACCACCGAGCCAGCTCAGAAGAAGCAGAAGAAAACCCCATTGCCCGTCCCGACAGGCGTTGCGGACCCGCAGCCGGGGCCTCCCGGAACTAAACGACCCAGACCTGAAGACATCAGCGCCACCGCATCGGCAGCAAAAAAGCTGCTGAGCAACAATCCGTTCTCCGCCCTGCAGAACGGAGCCCAGCCGCAGTCGGACCCTGAGACGGTGCCTAAAAAAGTTAAGTTGCCACCCTTCTATGTGAAGGGCTTCCCTCCCGGGCTATGGGAGCAGCTGGATTTCTACATTAAGCAGGGCCTTCGCTGCACCATTCAACGGTGCACGGAAGGCTACAAACTGATGGTCTCGGCCGAAAATCACTACAACGCAGTCCAGGCCCTCTTGGACAGGATGAAGCTGGAGTACTTCTCCCACGACGTCGAGGCCACCAAGCCGCTGAAAGTGGTGCTGCGCGGGCTCCACGACATGGACACCACCACCTTAATGGACGAGATTAAGGCGAACGGCCTCAAGCCGGTCGAAATCCACAAGATGACCCGCAGCAAGGCCATCAAGTATCGTGACCAGCTCTACTTGGTCCATCTGCAGAAGAACTCCACAACCGTGAAGGATCTCCATACGACACGCACACTGTTCCACATCGTAGTGAAGTGGGAGCGGTATAAGCCAACCCACCGTGGCGTCACTCAGTGCTCGAACTGCCTATTGTTCGGGCACGGCACCAGGAACTGCCGCATGGCCAGCCGCTGCATCAAATGCGGCAAAAACCACAAGATCGACGACTGCGACAGCATCGAGGAAGCCGCTCCCACATGCGCCAACTGCGGTGCTGCCCACAAGGCCACGAGTAAGGCCTGTCCGAAGCGGGCCGAATACGCCGAGATCCGGAAGAAGGCCTCGTCCAACAACCAGCCCGGTCGCAAGAAGGTTCCAGAAAACAACGCGCAGAACTTTCCTCCGTTATCACCGGTCCAATCACGGCCAATTCCAGTGTTGCCGCCGCTCCCGCTCAACCAACAGTTGGCTGCTGCCCAGTCGGCTGCCGCTGCAGTACCCAGTCAAGCCTCCGGCCCATCGACGGATCCCCCTGCTCCGGGATTGGCCGGTACAACCGGTGAAGCTACAGACGATTCTCCGCTGTCAACGGATGAGATCGTCACACTGTTGGCCCAGGCCATCATCATCAAGCGCACCTGCGCAACAAGAACACAACAGCTCCAAGCTATCATCTCCTTCGTCGCTAATTATGGACCGTGAACCCATAAAGATCGCCAACTGGAACGCTCGCTCCGTAGGGGCGAAAAACATTGAGCTTGCAGACTTCCTCCGCAAGCACGACATCGACGTGGGCCTTCTCACCGAGACCCACCTCAAGACCGGTGACAGCTTCTGGCTGCCCGACCACAGCATTGTCCGGCTTGATCGCACCAGCTCCAGGGGGGGCGGTGTCGCGGTCATCATCAAGAAAGGCATCAAGTACTGCACCCTACCCCACTACCGCACTTCCATCATCGAGGCCGTCGGCGTTGAGGTGGAAACATCGACCGGAAACGTCCGGTTCATCGTTGTCTACTGCCCCCGGCAATGTACCGTTAGCAATGGTACAGCACAGCAGTTTAAGAACGACCTTGCCATCATAACCCGCACCAATGCCCGCTTCGTAATCGGAGGGGACCTGAACGCCCGGCACGAGGCCTGGCGGAACTACCAGCAGAACCAAAACGGCCGCCTGCTATTCGACCATTCCCAGCATGGTCTCTATTCCGTCTGGTTTCCGGACGAACCAACCTTCACATCACCGGCGGGCAACCCATCGACGCTGGACCTGTTCTTGGCAAACACCAGATTAGCCAAGCCGGTTGCCGTCAACGACCTGAGTTCGGACCACCAACCGGTGCTGACCGAGCTGGGCTACAACGTGGCCCCTGCACCGTGCCAGCGGAAGGACTACCATCGAGTCAACTGGGTCCAGTTTCGACGCGTGGTCGACCGCCACATCGACGACAACCCACCACTCGACACAGTGGAGGACATCGACCGGGCTCTGGAGGGTCTCCATCAAGCCATATCCGTGGCTGACGAAGAGTGCGTTCGACGAGTTCCTGTGAGGGGTAAGTTTCAAGCAATTGATTCCCACACCAAACTCTTGATTCGGCTCAGAAATGTTCGTAGACGCCAGTTTCAGCGGACTGGGGATCTGCAGCGTAAATACGAAATGGTCGATCTGAATCGGCAGATCGCTTCCAGAATGGTCTCAATCCGGAACGAGAGTTTCGGGCGGCTCGTTCAGAACCTGGACGACCGTTCCAGACCATTCTGGAAGGTTGCCAAGGTGCTGAAGTCTCACCCCAAGCCCATTCCACCACTTAGAGTCAATGACGAACGGCTTATCACCAACGAAGAGAAGGCCAATGCAATTGGGGAGCACATTGCCCAATCGCATTTGCTTGGCTCTACAATCCCAAGTCCACTCGAGAACCAGGTTGTGCAGTGCGTCCAGACGTTAGATACCTCCCCTTGTGCCGTCCCTCCAGAAGAACGGATTACAGAGGAACAAATTTGCTCAGCGCTGAAATATAGTAAAAACATGAAGGCTCCCGGGTTTGACGGAATATTCAACCTAGCGTTGAAAAATATCAGCCCGAGGGTCCACTCGCTGCTGGCTGCCATCCTCAACAGATGCTTGGAGCTGCACTACTTTCCAAGCATCTGGAAGGTGGCAAAAATCATCCCGATCCGCAAACCTGGGAAAGACCCTTCACTACCGTCAAGCTACAGACCGATTAGCCTGCTCTCAGCGCTGAGCAAGCTGTTCGAAAAATTGATCCTCAGCCGACTAAACAAGTTTGTGGAGGAACATGACATTCTTCTTCCGGAACAGTTCGGGTTCCGCAAGGGGCATTCCACCAATCATCAGCTAGTGCGGGTGATGAATAACATCCGAAGTAACAAAGCTGTATCCAAGTCCACAGCCATGGCCTTGTTAGACGTCGAAAAGGCGTTTGACAATGTCTGGCACGACGGACTTATATACAAGCTTTGTAACTCCAACTTTCCACCATACCTTGTGAAAATCACCCGTAACTATCTCCAGCAAAGGTCGTTCAGGGTGTCGTTGAATAGTTCCCTTTCGGGACAATTTCCGATCCCAGCAGGTGTTCCGCAAGGGAGTCTGCTGGGACCACTGCTTTACAGCATCTACACGTCGGACATCCCTCCTCTAGGAGACGGTTGCGTGTTCTTTCTGTTTGCAGATGACACCGCGATAGCTGTCAAGGGTAGGATGCCTCGTGAAATTACGAACAAGCTCCAACGATGCCTTGACACCTTTACTGATTATGCCACCACGTGGAAAATCAAAATCAACGCCTCGAAAACCCAAGCGATCATGTTCCTTCACAGACAATCATTAAAACTTAAACCGTCTCCCTCCTGTACCGTAATAATGGATGGTACAAGGGTCGAGTGGTCCACTGATGTTACTTATCTCGGGATGTTGTTCGATGAGAAGCTCCTGTTCCGCTCGCACATAGAGAAAACCCTAGTTAAGTGCTCCTCCTTGGTTAGGTGTTTGTATCCGCTCATTTGCCGCAGATCCCGCCTCTCAAGGCAAAACAAACTGGCTGTTTACAAACAGATCATAGCCCCCGCGATCTTCTATGCCGCCCCGGTGTGGGAATCGTGCGCTCAGACCCACAGGAACAAAATCCAGGTTGCACAGAATAGAGTGTTGAGGATGATCCTAGATCGTCCATTCGACACAAGAATAGCAGACCTCCATCAAGAGGCAGAAATTCCCAAAGTAGATTCCAAAATTGATGATATGACAACTAAATTTATTCAAAAATGCAATCTTTCTGAACATGCTTTAATAAGCAATTTGTACATAGTAGGTTAAGTGTATATAGTAGAGTAGGTTAGTTTTAAGCTGTAAATAGTAGTATTAAGTAGTTTCTCTTCAAATTCTAAAAACAAAACAAACCAATCCCACCAAGGTGGTCGACCGTGTACTAAGTCTAGGACTAATTCTGTAAAACAAATTTTGAATTTTGCCCATACCTAAAGATGAAGAAAGCAATTAAATCACTTAGTAAAAAAAAAAAATTTATATGGTAATCGTCCAAGTTAAACTAAAATAAAGATCATTTAAACCAGGCCAGCTCAGTTCAATAAAGATCGCCAACCTAAGAGCACTTTTTCGCTAATAAATCAGTTTTCTACTTTTCGAATCGGATACTGAGCCAATCTAGTTCCATGTCTTTTCGTGCAGTGCTTACCGTAAATCTTAAATAATCTCAATAAATCAAACTCTGTCCGTTTAAAGTGCGTATTTGTTTTAAATCTGTGATATATTTTCTTTTATCAAATTAAATCAAATCTACCAACCTATCGCTTTATCGGTAAAACATATCATTCTCAGCAGCAGCATGGTTTTGTGGCCAGCAGCATTAAAGCTCAAATAGCATCCGTTAACAATGGCAGTCCATCAGTTCCACCCAAATAGTTCCGGTCGGTACCTGTAGGATCTCGGAGCCATTTTACTCTACAGCTCTATTAACCGATTCCAATGGTTTCCATGACCGTAATTTCCCTCTTTAACCCACCAGTAGAGGTTCACGATCCACAAACACCAGCCCAGAGTGTAGCGGCAGCGGAAACTGCTTCCACTAAAATAAACACCCCAAAATAAATGACTCGACAATATTTCTTAATACCCATTCACGTCCGCCATTAATAAGCCGTTTTAAAGCTCAATAAAACAACCAAACCTCCTCCCTCCATTCCCACACAGCCGGGTAGCAGCAACCACTTGCCATACACGCGAAGTTAGAGCTGACTCAATTTTTGCGCTTCACTAAAAATGTGATGCCTTCATCGGACGGCACACTACTTTGTACTGTGTAAAAAAAAGAGCGTAAAACAAAATATATGGATGTGTAAGTACAACAGCGGCTGCACGAGATAATCATTGCTATTGTTGATAGTGTAGCTGCTGGCTGGAACACAAAATGCCTCGGAGCCATCAACCCATCACGAACATATGGGACCGTCCTGATGGTTGATGTAATCTCAGTTCCGAGCTTGATTCACACGAATTAAGTGCAAACGACCGAGAAGCTAGTGCCGGATTTTATAACCCGACCATTCCTGCCATGTCTGCCTTTTTTTATTTCAACTGAGTTCGACTGGAGGAAATATAGTGGATATATAACACAATCATCAAATATGAAATTGCGGTGCGAAACACGAAATTTTCCTAAGTGACAACTGCTTCACACTTAGAAAAATTCATTTAAATTTAGGTGCTTTGAGACTGACATATACGAGCGTCAATTTTGACATAAAATTGAATCATAATAGACGCAAAACTTAGCTCAATAAAACGTACTTTCGAACTTTTCAGTCTCGGAGTACTTAATTTTGCATGACACGTTAGTTTACGTCTCATCCTTTATGTCAAAGATGGATTTCGTCACGTGAAAAATTAGGTATTTCTAAGTGTGTTCCTATTTGTAACTATCTTTTATTAAATTTTAACAAACAACATTGTTCAAATATTTTTGCTGTTCATAAACTTCGCAGACAGTTTAGGGGGGTTGACAATTATCCATAGCCCATACAAATTTTAAAAAAGTGTATGGACAATTTTCTACGCAAGGGGAGGGGGGTCAATAATCCTAAAAAACCGTCTACGTAGTTAATGAACAGCCACTAATAGAAATTTGATAGTTTATGCAGTGTGCATAACGAATCTTTACTGAGCCGTTGCACGGGGTGTTCATTGGTAGCAATTAGTCTCCCCTCTTTGTACCACTCGTTTCTTTTTCCCTTGATTTGTTTTTCGTTGAACTTGGTTTCCGTACTGAGTACCAATGCTAACGACCCCAGGGAGGTAGCTCCCTCACCAGGATCCTACCTATCAACTCATAGACCGGGGACCAACGGCTTCCGAAGGAAGGCATGATTTTATGCCTCAGAAAATCCCGGCGGCGCCGACTGGGATTCAACTGAACCCAGGCCTTTTGGGGTGAGAGGCAATCACGCTAACCACTACACCACTTGCTTGATTCAACTGAAAATGTTATCTTGCTATTTTCTGAACTAGCTGAAAAACAAGATGCGAATTTCGCGGAACACACGCTGTCTGGTAGAGTTCAGTTTTGTCATGACACCTCTTCATTTCCTGTCAAATCAACAGAAACTTGCTAGTGACACGCACACACACATACACTTGCGCCTCGCAAACTTTCTGCCCCAGTGTCATCAATTCGGTGTTCAACGGATCCAGTGACATAACTTCCCATCGTCACCATCCACCGCACACAGTCTATTACACATCTCATTGATTCGGGGCCATCGGTGTATGTAGGGTATTTGCAAAGGATGTTGATCTCAGATTCGTTTGCAAAATTCCATCACAAGTTATCGTGTTTACCATAGTTTTGAAGTCACGTGTAACATTAGGCTTGTTTGCAATATAATTTCCTTTTTGCAATTAATCTTAAGCCCATTAAATATGCGCAAGAGAAAGTTGATGACCATCCTGAATTTAATTGGTTTCGCATATCAATGAAGTTTGATCCGTTTGTGGTCCGTTCACAGTTAAAATTATTTATTAGTTTTATATCAATGTCCATTGGACTTATGCAAAATTTGACTTTTTCGCTCCACAGTGCTTAAATGGTTTTAAATCGGTTCGTGATTAGCCTCCAAAAGTTACAACTCATTTGGTTAGAAACAGACTTCGCACAAACCATTTGAAGTTTACATGTAAATAACTATGGGAAATCTCAACTTTTTGTTCATTGCCTTTCAGTCTTTTTCCATATTGAGCTGCAAAACAGCTCGATAGCGATTCTTATAGAAAATTTTCTCAGCTACAACTTTGCTGAAGATTGTTTCTATGTAAAACGAGACAGACAGGAAATAGTTATTAATTATTTAAGAGATTGGTAAACTTATGACATGATCAAGCAGCTGCTCTGTAGGCAACACTGTATTTTGCAGTGTGACATAGTAGCCATAATTTTTGTGTCCTATTCAACGCCCCAGAAATACCAATGTTGCCTGCTGAGCAGTTGATTGAGCATGATCATAGGACATCAGTGCATTGAACCATTAATAACTTTCGATCCTTGCATTTAATCAAAAAGTGGTCTTGAGCAAAGTTGTAGCTGGGAAAATATCTTACAAGTAAAATTGAAAGCTTTTGAAGCAGACCGATATGGTGAATTATTAGATAGACATGAACATAAAATCGTGGTTTTACCATAGTAATTTCCATACAAACTTCAAATGGTTTGTGCCATCTCAGTTTCTCACCAAATGGGTTCAAATTTTGAGAGGTTAGTCAGGATCCAATTTGGAATCGTTTAAGTATTGTGGAGCGAAAATTTCAAATTTTGCATCACTCTAATGTCCATGCACATAAAAAGAGCACGTAAATTACTTAAAAATTACAGCAAATTTTAGATTTACACGATTCAAGCATGTAAAATTATAGCTCAATGAACTTTACAGGAGCTGCATCAGACGACCTCATCTTTTATGTTTACATCAACATTTAATTTTACAAGTGATTTTACAAGGAAGCGCATTTAAATAATAAATGGCATAAAATTTCCGTTTGCGATTGGGAATATGAACCCTACATACACATAAATAACAGATTTTACACCTGACGGAATCCATCTTTGACATAAAAGATGAGACGTAAACAAACATGTCATGTAATATTAAGTGCTCCGAGACTAAAAAAGTTCGTTGCTCGACTAAAAGAACATTTGATTAAGCCAAGCGGTAGGTCACTCCGCACACCAATCTTGGGTCATTTTTTTTGTCAGTGTGCCCCAGGTGTACCGATTGTGAAGGTCATAGAGCACTGGGACGGGACTTGATAAACGGGTAGCAATTTCGAGCCAATTTGCTGTCAAATCCGAGACAGTTGCTGATTGGTCGATTTGATAGTAGCAATCGTGGAATAAAAAGGACAGACTGGCAGTGACGCCGGAATCAATGTTGACCTCAATGGCGTTGTTATTTGTTTATATTTTCGAAATTAAAGTTGGAAAATAGGGTCCACAGCGTGGTTTATGCGATGGATATTCTTGTTTGTTTATGGTTGTATTTATTGTGTTAAGCAAAAATGATTTTTTTTTCCATGGATTTGTTTTCCGTCGATCTTGTTTTCCGTGCTGAGCACCAATGCTACCGACGTGCCAGGAAGGCAGCTCCCACACCTGGACCCTACCTATCGACCCATCAACTCATGAACCGAGGACCAACGACTTTAATTCCCTTCCAAAGGAAGGCGTGATCAGAGATGTTATGCCTCAGAACATCCCGGCGGCGCCGACTGGGATTGAACCCAGGACTGATGGGGTGAGAGGTAATCACGCTTACCACTACACCACCGGCGCCGCTAGAAGCAAAAATGATGTACAAGGTGCTAAACTGCGGTAGAAACTCAGAATCAAATTAAAATTAAAATGGAAGAATCATACTGCAATCCTGGCATCATTGGTCAACTCCGTCAAACACCATACACTCATTTTCGACGGGCATTCATCAAAAACATTAAGAAGAGTGAGAAGCTGGATTGTCAAGTCCCGTCCCTGATAGCGCAAGCTGCGATTGTTTGTAAAATACCCATCCCGGCAACCCGGTATTTCTGACACCTTGAATGTTTTGGTTTGAAATCACAAGGATAAATCGGATTGTGGATGACGTTGGAAGTGGCAGGTGTGCGAAATTTTGGTATTTTGTGTTCATAGGGTGTTTTATAATGCCCTCAAAGGCAGACCAGAAACCTAGCTTTTCATGAAGTGAAATGCATTGGTCTATCAGCGGCCGAAAAGAGTTGGAACCGGCGGGGAGCATTGTTGGAGACCTGCTATAGAGAATGATTAATAGACTTCTTTAGTTTGCTTTGTGTGATTTGCAGCATTATTTGAATTAAGGGTACTAATGGGGTCTGATTAACTAACATTTCGTATTACCTTTGTTACTAGCGTAACATCGAATCGATTTTCACACGTCTTGCCGTCTGCGCCCGATAGCCATCCACACAAGCTATCTCACCTGTATAAAACATTCCCAGTGATGGCTTATCCGATCAATATGGTTGATACGTGCTTGTCGGTTAACCCGTTTTTTTTTCAGTCTGAGTCAGAGGAAGGCTTCATGTTTAGTTCGGGCGTTAGCATCAGAAGAAGAAATCGTACGCAAAATCGTGGAATGGAGGGGGGAATAGCCCATAATGCACTCCTGGGGTAAAATGGCCCTGTGCAGTTTTTCGTTGCTTTCCCATTACTAATTCTGGAAATAGCATGTTCCAGAAAGTTAGTTCAAGCACTGAACTAGCAATGCTGATTGTCAAATTCATGAATTGACAATCGGAAAGTTATGAAAAACTACAAGGGACAGCCCTATGGGGTTGTACGCAATGGTGACGTAGAACTACGTGATCTTATATAATAAATCTTATTTGTTAACTGCAGCAGGAGCTTGTATTTTGTGTAGGAATAGGAATTTGAGCGGGTTTCTCTCTGTTTTATACTCTTTAGTATGACGTGCTTGGCATATATGGCCCACAGCGACTCACGAAGAGCTACTGATTCCGATCAATAGCGGTGCGGCTTCTTCCTCCTTTTATGGATGCTCATGTGGGCTGCAGCTTTCGTTGTGTACTGGAGAACAATTTTCAAAGGCACGCGCGCACTGCTGCTGCTGCTGATGCCGACGACCGGACACCACCACACACAGAAATTGGAACCCCTGAACCGATCAGGGGTTGAGGCCAGCCTTGAAAGCTAGCTGCTTGCTGGGAGCCTGTCGTTGTGTACTGGAGAACGCCACTACCCATTGAGAGACCGGATGGGATTCAACTTTGAAATCTGCGTTAGGGAAATCGTTTTTCACAGGAAACCGGTGATAATTTTAATTATCATAGCAACAGTTGCTCATGCGTGCAATTTTCAATAGTGATTTTTTGAAAATAATAAATAAACGATAAACTCTTGAATTGCAGATGCGTAGAAATATTTTTGATCGATTGGTGATAAAATTATTAAAATTGGTCCAGGGGCTGCTGAGTTATTAACGTTCAAAATCTTTCATAATTTTGTTACATGCTCCATTTTAGTTTTTCACAAAGAGCACCCCCATATAGAAATCACAGACGTAGTCCTACGTCAAAACAGTGCATGGCCATTTTACCCCAGGGGTGCGTTTTGAACCATGTTACCCTACGTATTCCAATAGACCTTTTCGATGCTTAATCGTCGTTCTCCATCTATCACACATGTATGAATCGACGGTGTATTTTCCCACTAATGTGTTTCCCTCTTGCTCGCACTCGTTGGATTTAAATTGTACAGTAGTGTGCGCCGATTAGACGTCGAAAAGCTCTATAAGACCAGTTAGATGTTGTCCCTTCAAATTTGTGCACGACCGATGAGATCAACTCAAATAAAAACCTCAATAATCTGCTGGAAAATGAGGAAAATTTACGAAAATTTTACACAGTCTAGTAGTAGTACCAAAAGACCAAGAAAATCCTATCGTTAGTGCTATCATTATTGTGATATCGCGATACCTTTTTGTTTCTTCTTCTTCTTTATTTTTATGTATGGATGTTGGATTTTAGTGTTCGTGAGATTGCGCTTGGAGATCTCTATAGACCTTTTTGACATTTCTCGATGAACATTTCAAATGGTCCTATCTGCTTTGATCGATTCTCTTCATCGACTTTCTCTTTCGTTAATAACTCAGCTGCAAAACCTTTCCCTGTTGTATTTGACGTTTTGGACGCTAGATAAGAACCTCCTTTATCAAACTATGTGGTAGAATTAGCGCGAAATCTGTTTGCATAGCAGTGGTTATGAAAAGAAAAAGTCGATGAAGAGAATCGATCAAAGCAGATAGGACCATTTGAAATGTTCATCGAGATTTAATTGTCTTTCTCTACCTACACTGTACACAAACATCATCCTCTGATCGAATGAAACCTCAGACCATTCAAAACAAAACACCGAAATCGCTTTTTCGAATGATAGCTGCAACCGGATGACGGTTGTTTTGAAATCAGATGATTTTGCTCTCGAATACGGGATAGTAATTGTTATGAGAAGGGATAGGGCCTTCAGTTGAAATGCGTAATGCTCTCTGCAGAATGACTGTCATACTAAATGGAAATGCATATGGTATTGGTTCAGCCCCATAACGCAAATCATTCAAAACGATGATGTAAATAATTCTATCGAACGTCATTTGCTGATCTGAGCTGACAAACGAGGTGGAAGCATATGCATCGCTATCAGAGCTGTTACGAACATAGGTAAAGGATGAAAACCAATGTTTGGCTAATTCGTGGTGAAGGAGGTTTTCTCCACCACGAAAATTTTTTGTATGCATAATGGAATGGCTTATAATGGCTATTCAGTATGAAATTGTAGATTAGCAAATTATAAATCTAATTAAAAGCACTTGTATGTCACACTATTTTTAAATGTTTGTCCTCTGAGTGCCGTATGTTTTATAGCTAATTTTCAAACGAAACTCATCCTGTATTTGGATGACAGTCATATGGATGTTCATCATCTGACGACGAATTCAACCATAAGAAAATCATCCGAAATTCGAATGCATATTGTTAAAGGGCTCGAGCAATGCAATAATCATTCGAAGTATTGCGGATGTTTTGGTTCAGTGTAGCAACATGGAGAACGTACGGTTTGTTTTCCCACTAATTTGTTTCCGATAATGATAAACAATTACTCGCGCTCATTCGATTTAAAAGGTGCAATAGTGTGCGCCGATTAAACATCAAAAAGCTCTATAAATCTAAACATCTATACATCTAAAGCGGACGTTACACATGTCAATATATTCACAAGGAGGATAGTGTAACTTTCGCTTTAGACCTTGGTCTATATATCAACCTCATTTTTTAAATTTGCTTTTAGAACTGGTACATCGTGAAAGAAATCTGGAAACTCTGAACCCCGGTGGCGTAACTATTGGTGGTGCCGTAGGCAATGATGCCACATTTTATCTAATTTCTCGATGGACACTTTAAATGGTCCTATATGCGTTGATCGATTCTCTTCATCGACTTTCTCTTTGATTTACCACGACAACATACACTGTAACTGGAAAGTTGCTTTTAATGGATACAATTTCACCCATTTTAAAGTAAAGTAGGTTAACCCATTTAATGCGTAAAAACATACCCATTAATGGGTATCTAATACCCATAAATGAGTCATTGTTACCCATTAGTAGGTAAACGTTACTCATTAATGGGTAATTTTTTACCCATTTAATGGGTTAACCTACTTTACTTCAAAATGGGTGAAATTGTACTCATTAGTGGGTACTATAATGTTAGAGTGTAAACGAATTTCTCGCTAAGCTCACAGGACAGTTCGACCGAAGATGATGTTAGCTGTATAGTCGCTATATTCATAGTCTGGCGGAGAGAATCTCGGGAACCAATTGAGCTGTCAAATAGCTGTTTGACCAATTGAGCTGTCAATTCACGACCAACAACAGAAAAAGGCACATCAGCTATTACGAACAAAACTTCCGGAAGCGGTTTTCTTGTGACTTAAGCCTTGCCTACGCAAACTAACACAAATTTCCCCTATCCGATGATGCGTTCGATTAGCGAGGAAAGAATAATCAACGGTTTGTTTATAAAACTTACATAGTACGTTTTCAATTTTTGGTCTACAATATATTGAATTGGTTCCGCTTTTTGATAGATCGAAATTCTATCCGACAGACTTTAAATATAGCGACTACAGTTAACTTGCGCCCGAATTAACACACTGAATGGGAAATTCATTTGCAGTCGGGTTATTCGCGAAAGAGAAAATCGATAAAGAGAATCGGGCTGATTGATTATTTAACTTTATTGGTTCGTCAAATATTGTTGTAATATAATAAGATTGTATATAATAAGATTGTGCTTAAAGTATGTAGAGCACAATATATATAAGTGAACTGCTGGTCTGAATTCCTTTGGTATATTCAATTAGAAGATGTTCCTGAATATACTGTCAAACAGCACGTAATGTTGTGAACAACTTCAATCAGTTGTCCAGCAGTGTTCCCATTTTATTTTCAACAAACTAATGCCTATGAGATTGTGCCGAAGGTATGCTGATGGATGGGTCCAAGCTGTGCCGAATCTAATTTCAGAACAATGTGCTGAGTGACTTACCCCTTGGGCTTTATTTCATGTCTGTCAAATTTATGTCAAAATTGACGCTCGTATATGTCACTCTCAGAGCACCTACATTTATATGAATTTTTCTAAGTGTTTACAATAAACGAGTGTTACAGTGTTATAGAATATTTACGAATGTTTTTTTTATTAGTGAATCGAAAAAATATTTACCCTTATAATTAAATAAATTGATGTAAATTTAGGTGCTCTGAGGCTGACACATACAAGCGTCAATTTTGATAAACATTTGAGTCATAATAGACGCGAAATTCAGCTCAATCAAACGTATTTTCGATCTTTTCAGTTTTGGAGCACTTAATTTTACAGGACATGTTTGTTTACGTCTCATCCTTTATGTCAAAGATGGATTCCGTCACGTGTAAGATTAGGTATTTCTAAGCGTGTATGTTCGCCTCGATGTTGACTTTGTTTTGATGTTCACATCCCACTGAATGGTTGATGCAAACGATGGAAATTAAATGCATTTGTTTTAAATTAAATGCACTTAGGGGAAATGGCTCTATTGTTGGCATATGAATCTAAGATTGGGCCTATCGCAAAAAATCTTCTATTTATCAATTTTATCCAGATGAACGCGGCATTGGGATGGCACTAATTTATATATTTTTTCACTATTGAAAATTTTGTCGGTTGCAGAATTTATGTATAGGCCCGTATTAGGGGCATTTAGGCCGAAATTACATCCATTTCCCCTACCATGTTCATTGAAGTACTTAGCGCTGAGTTCCTGCAGTTTTTAGGAATTTCTCCATACCGCTGAGTAGAACTGTCTCTCTCCCTCTGAGTTATTCTCAGTGACCGTGTAAATCTATTACCCAAACTTGCACTCAAAAAATTTGTCACATAAATTTCACTGGAAAAAAAACACGTAACCTTCAGATATTAAAAATAATCTGTAATGCACATGACGCTAATCATTACAAATCATATTAAATGCAATGTGATAAGCTTTGAAATGTAGATGAAATATAGATAAATTTTGAAGTGATATTCATGTAACATAAATTCACTTACATTCTACATGAATTTATAGTGTAAAATTTTTTAAGTGGTGATGGCACAAACAAAATCTATCATGACGTCCGAACGGTGCATTGCTGACGAGTTGCTGCAGAATTTGCAAATTCCATTGGAATTATTAAATTTTCTGACAAGTATATTGTTTTCTTTTTGACATGATTTTTTTTCCTCTGTTCGGGACCTAACACTACTGCGACCAATAAAGGAATATCTATTGTAGTATATTCCGTGTCCTTAGTTTAGTGCATGTCGTATTACTTCATCACTGTCGAAGTCGTTAATATGATCCATAGGCTAACAAGGCTCCTTTATGCAAGACTCTGCGCGTAAAAGTCTTGTATTGTACTTCGATAAGGTGTCCATTCTATCAGGGACATCCTTTCACCTCAGAAAACTCCACAAATTATCGCGATTGAGTTGATCGATATCTTCAATAATGGTTAAACTTAAATTTCAGCCACAAGCATGGTTTAGTTAACGAACATATTTTTGTGAATTTTCATCATACATTACAACTCCAAATACTGTGTACGCCAGTGCTCACTCACTCCCTCACTTGCCCGGTTCCTCAGCACATCTCCCGGAAAGGAGATAAAATTTTATTATCGCTCCTCCGAAATCCCTGGTTCACATATCATCTGGCTGACAGGAGGTGCCTCTATATGACCTTTTCATGAGAATCCGTCGCCGTTGTTGTCGTCGTCTTCGTCGTTGATATCGTCTACATACACTTCTCCGGTTCGGATCGGATCATCATAGATCCAACCGGGGTGTGCGTCAGTTTTCCTCAACCTTCCCGTTCCCGCAACAAAGCATGGAAAACCGTTATGATGTGTGTTTTCTGGAGCTTTTCTTCCCTTCTTTCGAGGTTTGATGCCGAAGAGAACTGTACACCACCTCCCGGGAACAACAACATCCACAGCAGCACGGCACATAAACTGTAAGAATGACGGCAGTGCGAATTCAATAAGAGTTATATATATATAAGGTTTTGTCGAACTTTTACAGTATGCGGCATTCAACAAGGCAATAGTTTTTTCGACAGTTTCAAAACGCTTAAATTCAACATAGACGCATCATCAAAGTTTATTTCCTATCCGAAATTTTGGGCAATTTGGAATTTTCCTCTGCCGCATACTGAAGAGAAAGCGGAAAAGCGAACGGAAATAAAGCACATAGTCAGAGGCGAGGGTGGCAATCGAAGCGTGTGGCGTCTGCCGGATAGGTGGTGCTGTTGGGTGGCGGGAAATGTAATATGATTTTGTTGGATGTTGAGGATGCGACGGTAAGTGGAGCTGGGAACTGGTGTGAAGAGAGTTGTTATGAAATCGGTTTTACTTCCGGGAAAATGAAGGCGTGGATCAATACGCATGTTCTGGGTGAGAAGTGTGGACCAATCGAACAGATCAATGATAGCAAGGTTTTTGAAGCAATCTGGATTTGAGATTTACTTGTATGGCAAGCTAGCAGATACAAAAAGTGGAAGAAGTTTTTATTTTTCAATCATGCAATAGTACGACGGCACTTAAATCGCTGTGGTGTTTCAATGTGAATGTCGCAGTATATCGCATTTGAATTGGGAAGTGTGAGTTCGATTCCTACTGGTAGCCAACCAGTAGTGACCATTTTCATAACTGTCCTTCCCACGGAAAGCTGATCCACTTGAAAGGAAACGGAAGTCAAAACAAACTGTCATCAGTTTATCAACTGCCGCATCGCACCATCGTAGATAGGATGCTATGTAGGTACGTGTGAAAGCTTATTTCCGCCAGCCTCGGTCGACAGGTGATAAAGTTCAAACACCATCCCCCGTCATCGCACTTACTTTCTTTACTTTCTCATCTTTTTCACGGCTGATTGAGTGAGCGGAGACACCAGAAGACGAGACATCGTCGATGAAGATGAGGGTTGATACGCACGCACAGACAGACATTCCTACTGTCAAGCACAGAATGAAATAGCAAGTTGTTAATAATGTAGCAGTGGAGTCGACGTCGGTAAAGGATGTTGTTTGTTTATGTGCTTTTCCTATTTGCTCAACGCTGGCTGCTGCGGATGATGCTGTGTGGAAATGACGAAAAAAGGATCGAGGTAAAGCTCGATGAAAATTTAATCAATTAGGCAAGTAGGTATGTGCTGGTTGACAGTGCAGAACAGCAAAACGTGTGCTACTGATTGATTTGTGGTACGGTAGGTTGTTGTATGCGATGTTTCCTGTTTACAAATAGACCTTTTTATTTCTCGTTAAATTTTTCTCTTTGCTGGTTTAATACTTATCAACAAGAGTTTCTGTCTGCTCTCAAGTCAACAAATGTTATGTTTAAGCAGTCGACCCTATCTAGTGAGTTACTGGCGAGAGTTACTGCTACTGTTCCTCAACGTAATCAACGAGATCATGTAGTGGGTCGAGCTAAAGTGAGAGACGTTTGATTGAGATGAGATGAGACCGTTGTTCTCCAGACTCGAGATGTCTTTCCAACCGTATGTGATATGGTTGCAGCATGTCTGATGTTATTCGTATATGTATAACTGATGTAAGAAATCAGCACTCACCAACTACTTACTCGGAGATCAAACATACAGCACCCGGTCGACTCAGGCGACAAGAGCAAGCTCCGGAACACCCAGGGTCGACTAGCTACCGGGTAATCAGAGGGTTTCGCGATACAAATACGAAGAACTTTCACTTTTCTTTAACTGCATTTATTCGCCACTTTCTGTATTAGGTGCATGTTGTTCTGTGTTCATAATTTCGTGTAATATGTGTCGTGTAGCCTAATCGCGTTGTTTACTGTACCGATACATACCGCTACTGCCGTTGATGGTGAATCGGGATGGCCGTCACGGTTACTCCTGTCATACTGTGAGGCCGGAACTCTCGCCAGATTGACGAAGCGAGCGGATGACAGGCCAGCGGGCGTTGCTAGACGGTGGGATGGCAAGCGTCGTCCTTCGTTGGCATGATCGGTCGACCGTGGCAAGGCCACCTTGGTCAAGTTCTTCATTTATGCTTGTTTAGAGCAAATGGATGCATTTTAAACATTTTAGATTTATTACATGCACACTTAGAAATACCTAATTTTACACGTGATGGAATCCTTCATTAACATAAAGGATGAGACGTAAACAAACATTATATGTAGAATTAAGTGCTCCGAGACTGAAAAGTTCGAAAGCACGTTTGATTGAGCATTAGACTGATGCAAAATTTGACTTTTTCGCTCCACAGTGCTTAAATGTTTTCAAATCGGGTCCTGATTAGCCTCCCAAAGTTACGACTCATTTGGTTAGAAACAGACTTCGCACAAGCCATTTGAAGTTTACATGTAAATTACTATGGGAAATCTCAACTTTTTGTTCATTGCCTTCTAGTCTTTTTCCATATTGAGCTGCGAAACAGATCGATAGCCATTCTTATAGAAAATTTTCTCAGCTACAACTTTGCTGAAGATCGTTTCTATGTAAAACGGGACAGGAAAAAGTTGTTAATTATTTAAGAGATTGGTAAACTTATGACATGATCAAGTAACTGCTCTGTAGGCAACACTGTATTTTGCAGTGTGACATAGTAGCCATGATTTTTGTGTCCTATTCAACGCCCCAGAAACACCAATGTTGCCTGCTGAGCAGTTGATTGAGCATGATCATAAGACATCAGTGCATTGTACCATTGATAACTTTCGATCCTTGCATTTAATCAAAAAGTGGCCTTGAGCAAAGTTGTAGCTGGGAATATTTCCTACAAGTACAGTTGAAAGTTTTTGGAGCAGACCGATATGGTGAGTTATTAGATAGACATGAACAAAAATCTTGGTTTTACCATAGTAATTCCCATACAAACTTCAAATGGTTTGTGCCATCTCAGTTTTTCACCAAATGGGTTCAAATTTTGAGAGGTTAATCAGGATCCGATTTGGAATCGTTTAAGTATTGTGGAGCGAAAATTTTAAATTTTGCATCACTCTATTGAGCATCTATTGTGATTCAATTTTATGTCAAAATTGACGCTCGTATATGTCAGCCTCAAAGCACCTAAATTTACATTGTTTGTTCTAAGTGTGTGCGTTTAGGAAACGGCTCGAACTTTTACCCTATTATAGACAAATAGTCAATTTAATCTTCCTAATCAAAGATTGGATGCTGCTGAAAACATCTCCAACACAAATACAATCATGCCCTGAAATAACAATAACCCTTCACTATTGAGATATTCTTGTTCAACTCCTTACTTACCTTACCATCACTGTACCCTTGTATACGATGGATGCGTCATCCGCAAACAAGGACAACGATCCATCATCAGGGAGAGCCGGCATATCGGAGGTGAACAGGTTGAATAGAATGCGGTCAAGGATGCTTCCTTGTGGAACCCCGGCACCGATGTTGAATGCAGGGCTGTTACAACAGGCGCGGATTCCATGAATTTATCGGGTTTGTAGCGGATTTGAACTTTCAGTTGCGAAAATCGCGGAAACATTAAAAGATGCCGCGAAAATCTCGAAGGGACTGATGTGCTACGAATACGGAATACGAATTTCTATCTATAGTTTTTTATGATGTACATAGCATGTTAATGTTTGAAATCTTCCAGTTTTTTTTTTAGAATTCATCCAGTTGTATCCAGTTTATCATTAATAGTTGCAAAATATTTTGAAGTATGATTACCAGTATAGCATGCCTCAGATGCCTACACCTTAAAATGTTTATATTGGAATTTAAATCTGGAAATGTAGAATTTGATTTAAATTCAATATTACAAGTTAATTGCAATTGCTCGCTTCACGGTATCGAGCAGTGTTGGAAAAGTTCGCGATATATCACGAAGTTCACCAAGGGAAAAGTTTGCGAGTCATAGTGAGTTTTTGCGAACTTTTCCATCACTGGATCGAAACGGGTGGGCTGTGTCACAGAATTGACATGCATTTTGCAGGTTCGGTATGTCAAAGTTACCCTACCTGATGTTTCAGAACCATCACAAATCATGCCGTCAATATTAATTATTTATCTCTTATCTACCAATATTATTTGAAAATATTTGAGCTTCTTATGTCTTCGTCATCTTCTCTTTTGAATTTATTAAATGAAATAGAAGTAACATTTTTGCTAGTTCTTATGTAGGGTGTCTATTTATGTTGCCAAATTAATTTTCCTGAGATTTTTGCGTAAAAAAATACGTTATTTTTGGTCAAACAACAACTTTATTTCCACAAACGATTTCAAGACATGAGATCATTTGTAAGAGATCAGATGTACAATCAAAACCATTGGAATTTGAAGTTTAACATTTACTGAAGTATGAGATGAACAATTTCAGTAATAAACAAGACAAAAAAGGTTAAGTCACTGGTTCGCTGCTTTGATAGTTTTTGATAGATCTCATAAACAATCAAAGCAGTGAACCGGAAAATCGCGAAAATCGGGAAAAGCCAGAAATTGAAAGTCTACGGGAAAAACCCACGAATTTCGATGAAAAATCGGGAAGAAATTGGAGGCTGTTCCGAGAGTCGAAGTGACATTCGCGTGGATGAAGCTAGGAAAGTTTTTTCGACTCTCGGAATAGCCCCCATGTACTATTTTTTTTGCAAAAAAATAAGATTTTGGACTAACAAAAAATTCTCAAGATTCTAGGACTAGTTTTTGTTGGAAGGAATATTGAAAAAAATTTGAATGGATAACACCAGGGTTTTTTTAGAAAACATCAATGGGAGTTTTGGAAAGAACTTTTAATGATTGTAGACTTTAACTCCATGTCACTTGTGTACACGTGTGTCACTTCAGAGTAAGATTTTAAAATAGCTCAGTGGAAAATTCTAAATCAATTGTGATGAGGATCCGAAGATCCGTGAAAAATACCAAGTATATTTAATTTGAGCATAAAATTTTAAAGAAATTCTTATGATAATTTAATGAAAACTCCATGGATAATTCCAAGGGCATCACGAAGTGAATTTCTAGATAATTTTAAGGAAACTTCCAACTGGACGAGATGAACTAGACTACGGCTAAAAATCTCAAAAATAAAGTTAAAAAAAAGGAAACTGTAAAGCAAAATTGCAGAAGATTTTAGAGGAGAAGCCCACGATAATTCTGAACAAAATTCCAAGGAAATTTTGAAGTGAATTGTTTAGGAATTCAAATGAGAATTAAAAAGAATTTTGAGTAAAATTTTAGCAGGAATCGTCAGCAAATTCCTAGAAAAACTGTCAAATTTGTAGACTGCTATAAATATTTCTTATGGACTCGCAGAGAGAATTTCAATCTTATTTTAGAAGAATTCTGAAATAAACGCTGAGAAAAAAATCAAAAGGAAATATTATAATAAAATCCTGTAACGTTTTTTTGCGCTCCAGAATAATCTGTAATGCACATGACGCTAATCATTACAAATCATATTAAATGCAATGTGATAAGCTTTGAAATGTAGATGAAATATAGATAAATTTTGAAGTGATATTCATGTAACATAAATTCACTTACATTCTACATGAATTTATAGTGTAAAATTTTTTAAGTGGTGATGGCACAAACAAAATCTATCATGACGTCCGAACGGTGCATTGCTGACGAGTTGCTGCAGAATTTGCAAATTCCATTGGAATTATTAAATTTTCTGACAAGTATATTGTTTTCTTTTTGACATGATTTTTTTTCCTCTGTTCGGGACCTAACACTACTGCGACCAATAAAGGAATATCTATTGTAGTATATTCCGTGTCCTTAGTTTAGTGCATGTCGTATTACTTCATCACTGTCGAAGTCGTTAATATGATCCATAGGCTAACAAGGCTCCTTTATGCAAGACTCTGCGCGTAAAAGTCTTGTATTGTACTTCGATAAGGTGTCCATTCTATCAGGGACATCCTTTCACCTCAGAAAACTCCACAAATTATCGCGATTGAGTTGATCGATATCTTCAATAATGGTTAAACTTAAATTTCAGCCACAAGCATGGTTTAGTTAACGAACATATTTTTGTGAATTTTCATCATACATTACAACTCCAAATACTGTGTACGCCAGTGCTCACTCACTCCCTCACTTGCCCGGTTCCTCAGCACATCTCCCGGAAAGGAGATAAAATTTTATTATCGCTCCTCCGAAATCCCTGGTTCACATATCATCTGGCTGACAGGAGGTGCCTCTATATGACCTTTTCATGAGAATCCGTCGCCGTTGTTGTCGTCGTCTTCGTCGTTGATATCGTCTACATACACTTCTCCGGTTCGGATCGGATCATCATAGATCCAACCGGGGTGTGCGTCAGTTTTCCTCAACCTTCCCGTTCCCGCAACAAAGCATGGAAAACCGTTATGATGTGTGTTTTCTGGAGCTTTTCTTCCCTTCTTTCGAGGTTTGATGCCGAAGAGAACTGTACACCACCTCCCGGGAACAACAACATCCACAGCAGCACGGCACATAAACTGTAAGAATGACGGCAGTGCGAATTCAATAAGAGTTATATATATATAAGGTTTTGTCGAACTTTTACAGTATGCGGCATTCAACAAGGCAATAGTTTTTTCGACAGTTTCAAAACGCTTAAATTCAACATAGACGCATCATCAAAGTTTATTTCCTATCCGAAATTTTGGGCAATTTGGAATTTTCCTCTGCCGCATACTGAAGAGAAAGCGGAAAAGCGAACGGAAATAAAGCACATAGTCAGAGGCGAGGGTGGCAATCGAAGCGTGTGGCGTCTGCCGGATAGGTGGTGCTGTTGGGTGGCGGGAAATGTAATATGATTTTGTTGGATGTTGAGGATGCGACGGTAAGTGGAGCTGGGAACTGGTGTGAAGAGAGTTGTTATGAAATCGGTTTTACTTCCGGGAAAATGAAGGCGTGGATCAATACGCATGTTCTGGGTGAGAAGTGTGGACCAATCGAACAGATCAATGATAGCAAGGTTTTTGAAGCAATCTGGATTTGAGATTTACTTGTATGGCAAGCTAGCAGATACAAAAAGTGGAAGAAGTTTTTATTTTTCAATCATGCAATAGTACGACGGCACTTAAATCGCTGTGGTGTTTCAATGTGAATGTCGCAGTATATCGCATTTGAATTGGGAAGTGTGAGTTCGATTCCTACTGGTAGCCAACCAGTAGTGACCATTTTCATAACTGTCCTTCCCACGGAAAGCTGATCCACTTGAAAGGAAACGGAAGTCAAAACAAACTGTCATCAGTTTATCAACTGCCGCATCGCACCATCGTAGATAGGATGCTATGTAGGTACGTGTGAAAGCTTATTTCCGCCAGCCTCGGTCGACAGGTGATAAAGTTCAAACACCATCCCCCGTCATCGCACTTACTTTCTTTACTTTCTCATCTTTTTCACGGCTGATTGAGTGAGCGGAGACACCAGAAGACGAGACATCGTCGATGAAGATGAGGGTTGATACGCACGCACAGACAGACATTCCTACTGTCAAGCACAGAATGAAATAGCAAGTTGTTAATAATGTAGCAGTGGAGTCGACGTCGGTAAAGGATGTTGTTTGTTTATGTGCTTTTCCTATTTGCTCAACGCTGGCTGCTGCGGATGATGCTGTGTGGAAATGACGAAAAAAGGATCGAGGTAAAGCTCGATGAAAATTTAATCAATTAGGCAAGTAGGTATGTGCTGGTTGACAGTGCAGAACAGCAAAACGTGTGCTACTGATTGATTTGTGGTACGGTAGGTTGTTGTATGCGATGTTTCCTGTTTACAAATAGACCTTTTTATTTCTCGTTAAATTTTTCTCTTTGCTGGTTTAATACTTATCAACAAGAGTTTCTGTCTGCTCTCAAGTCAACAAATGTTATGTTTAAGCAGTCGACCCTATCTAGTGAGTTACTGGCGAGAGTTACTGCTACTGTTCCTCAACGTAATCAACGAGATCATGTAGTGGGTCGAGCTAAAGTGAGAGACGTTTGATTGAGATGAGATGAGACCGTTGTTCTCCAGACTCGAGATGTCTTTCCAACCGTATGTGATATGGTTGCAGCATGTCTGATGTTATTCGTATATGTATAACTGATGTAAGAAATCAGCACTCACCAACTACTTACTCGGAGATCAAACATACAGCACCCGGTCGACTCAGGCGACAAGAGCAAGCTCCGGAACACCCAGGGTCGACTAGCTACCGGGTAATCAGAGGGTTTCGCGATACAAATACGAAGAACTTTCACTTTTCTTTAACTGCATTTATTCGCCACTTTCTGTATTAGGTGCATGTTGTTCTGTGTTCATAATTTCGTGTAATATGTGTCGTGTAGCCTAATCGCGTTGTTTACTGTACCGATACATACCGCTACTGCCGTTGATGGTGAATCGGGATGGCCGTCACGGTTACTCCTGTCATACTGTGAGGCCGGAACTCTCGCCAGATTGACGAAGCGAGCGGATGACAGGCCAGCGGGCGTTGCTAGACGGTGGGATGGCAAGCGTCGTCCTTCGTTGGCATGATCGGTCGACCGTGGCAAGGCCACCTTGGTCAAGTTCTTCATTTATGCTTGTTTAGAGCAAATGGATGCATTTTAAACATTTTAGATTTATTACATGCACACTTAGAAATACCTAATTTTACACGTGATGGAATCCTTCATTAACATAAAGGATGAGACGTAAACAAACATTATATGTAGAATTAAGTGCTCCGAGACTGAAAAGTTCGAAAGCACGTTTGATTGAGCATTAGACTGATGCAAAATTTGACTTTTTCGCTCCACAGTGCTTAAATGTTTTCAAATCGGGTCCTGATTAGCCTCCCAAAGTTACGACTCATTTGGTTAGAAACAGACTTCGCACAAGCCATTTGAAGTTTACATGTAAATTACTATGGGAAATCTCAACTTTTTGTTCATTGCCTTCTAGTCTTTTTCCATATTGAGCTGCGAAACAGATCGATAGCCATTCTTATAGAAAATTTTCTCAGCTACAACTTTGCTGAAGATCGTTTCTATGTAAAACGGGACAGGAAAAAGTTGTTAATTATTTAAGAGATTGGTAAACTTATGACATGATCAAGTAACTGCTCTGTAGGCAACACTGTATTTTGCAGTGTGACATAGTAGCCATGATTTTTGTGTCCTATTCAACGCCCCAGAAACACCAATGTTGCCTGCTGAGCAGTTGATTGAGCATGATCATAAGACATCAGTGCATTGTACCATTGATAACTTTCGATCCTTGCATTTAATCAAAAAGTGGCCTTGAGCAAAGTTGTAGCTGGGAATATTTCCTACAAGTACAGTTGAAAGTTTTTGGAGCAGACCGATATGGTGAGTTATTAGATAGACATGAACAAAAATCTTGGTTTTACCATAGTAATTCCCATACAAACTTCAAATGGTTTGTGCCATCTCAGTTTTTCACCAAATGGGTTCAAATTTTGAGAGGTTAATCAGGATCCGATTTGGAATCGTTTAAGTATTGTGGAGCGAAAATTTTAAATTTTGCATCACTCTATTGAGCATCTATTGTGATTCAATTTTATGTCAAAATTGACGCTCGTATATGTCAGCCTCAAAGCACCTAAATTTACATTGTTTGTTCTAAGTGTGTGCGTTTAGGAAACGGCTCGAACTTTTACCCTATTATAGACAAATAGTCAATTTAATCTTCCTAATCAAAGATTGGATGCTGCTGAAAACATCTCCAACACAAATACAATCATGCCCTGAAATAACAATAACCCTTCACTATTGAGATATTCTTGTTCAACTCCTTACTTACCTTACCATCACTGTACCCTTGTATACGATGGATGCGTCATCCGCAAACAAGGACAACGATCCATCATCAGGGAGAGCCGGCATATCGGAGGTGAACAGGTTGAATAGAATGCGGTCAAGGATGCTTCCTTGTGGAACCCCGGCACCGATGTTGAATGCAGGGCTGTTACAACAGGCGCGGATTCCATGAATTTATCGGGTTTGTAGCGGATTTGAACTTTCAGTTGCGAAAATCGCGGAAACATTAAAAGATGCCGCGAAAATCTCGAAGGGACTGATGTGCTACGAATACGGAATACGAATTTCTATCTATAGTTTTTTATGATGTACATAGCATGTTAATGTTTGAAATCTTCCAGTTTTTTTTTTAGAATTCATCCAGTTGTATCCAGTTTATCATTAATAGTTGCAAAATATTTTGAAGTATGATTACCAGTATAGCATGCCTCAGATGCCTACACCTTAAAATGTTTATATTGGAATTTAAATCTGGAAATGTAGAATTTGATTTAAATTCAATATTACAAGTTAATTGCAATTGCTCGCTTCACGGTATCGAGCAGTGTTGGAAAAGTTCGCGATATATCACGAAGTTCACCAAGGGAAAAGTTTGCGAGTCATAGTGAGTTTTTGCGAACTTTTCCATCACTGGATCGAAACGGGTGGGCTGTGTCACAGAATTGACATGCATTTTGCAGGTTCGGTATGTCAAAGTTACCCTACCTGATGTTTCAGAACCATCACAAATCATGCCGTCAATATTAATTATTTATCTCTTATCTACCAATATTATTTGAAAATATTTGAGCTTCTTATGTCTTCGTCATCTTCTCTTTTGAATTTATTAAATGAAATAGAAGTAACATTTTTGCTAGTTCTTATGTAGGGTGTCTATTTATGTTGCCAAATTAATTTTCCTGAGATTTTTGCGTAAAAAAATACGTTATTTTTGGTCAAACAACAACTTTATTTCCACAAACGATTTCAAGACATGAGATCATTTGTAAGAGATCAGATGTACAATCAAAACCATTGGAATTTGAAGTTTAACATTTACTGAAGTATGAGATGAACAATTTCAGTAATAAACAAGACAAAAAAGGTTAAGTCACTGGTTCGCTGCTTTGATAGTTTTTGATAGATCTCATAAACAATCAAAGCAGTGAACCGGAAAATCGCGAAAATCGGGAAAAGCCAGAAATTGAAAGTCTACGGGAAAAACCCACGAATTTCGATGAAAAATCGGGAAGAAATTGGAGGCTGTTCCGAGAGTCGAAGTGACATTCGCGTGGATGAAGCTAGGAAAGTTTTTTCGACTCTCGGAATAGCCCCCATGTACTATTTTTTTTGCAAAAAAATAAGATTTTGGACTAACAAAAAATTCTCAAGATTCTAGGACTAGTTTTTGTTGGAAGGAATATTGAAAAAAATTTGAATGGATAACACCAGGGTTTTTTTAGAAAACATCAATGGGAGTTTTGGAAAGAACTTTTAATGATTGTAGACTTTAACTCCATGTCACTTGTGTACACGTGTGTCACTTCAGAGTAAGATTTTAAAATAGCTCAGTGGAAAATTCTAAATCAATTGTGATGAGGATCCGAAGATCCGTGAAAAATACCAAGTATATTTAATTTGAGCATAAAATTTTAAAGAAATTCTTATGATAATTTAATGAAAACTCCATGGATAATTCCAAGGGCATCACGAAGTGAATTTCTAGATAATTTTAAGGAAACTTCCAACTGGACGAGATGAACTAGACTACGGCTAAAAATCTCAAAAATAAAGTTAAAAAAAAGGAAACTGTAAAGCAAAATTGCAGAAGATTTTAGAGGAGAAGCCCACGATAATTCTGAACAAAATTCCAAGGAAATTTTGAAGTGAATTGTTTAGGAATTCAAATGAGAATTAAAAAGAATTTTGAGTAAAATTTTAGCAGGAATCGTCAGCAAATTCCTAGAAAAACTGTCAAATTTGTAGACTGCTATAAATATTTCTTATGGACTCGCAGAGAGAATTTCAATCTTATTTTAGAAGAATTCTGAAATAAACGCTGAGAAAAAAATCAAAAGGAAATATTATAATAAAATCCTGTAACGTTTTTTTGCGCTCCAGGGAAGTTAAACTATAGACACAAATTTTTAAGAAATCGAACACAGGTCCGAATTCGTCTCATCAAAAATGCTGTTGCCTTAGTAATGACCCATTTACCCTAGTGATCCTTTCGGTTTTCGGGTTAATGCTTAATTTTAGTGTATATTGCACAACCGGAAACATTTCCAAATCTACGGGTAAAAATCGGGGGAAAAAACCGGAAATTGCTAGTCGGGATTCATGTTCGCAACCTTAAACTTCAAAGTTCGGTGTTTCAAATATTGTTGCTACCTCTCATGTCCAATCCATATTGCCTAAACGCTCACTTGTTCCGTGTGGGATTGGAGAACAGCAATCTCTGTGAATGTGGACAAGTTTACCAGGACGCTGATCACATCCTTTGGTCGTGTGCGGAGTATCGTGGAGTCAGATCACATTTGTATGATTCCCTTCGGGCTCGAGGTAGACAACCTAATGTTCCGGTTCGAGATATCTTGGCTCGGCGCGATCTGGAGTTTATGAAACTCATTTATGTTTTATTGAATAATATTAACCTCACATTGTAAGTTTGATTAACCTTGTGTTTAGTTTGTATTTTGTGTGTGTGTGGGTTTTTATTTTTAATGACTGCGAGTACTCTGTTCAATTACTTTAACTTTTAATTTAAACTTAATATTTAAGACATTAAAAATGTATAACGCAAAAGATAATTTGGCTCTGTTAAGTTTATTCGATTGAGCCTGTACAAACAAATAAATTTAAAAAAAATAGTGTGCTAGTGTTGGAACTTAAAAACTAATCCCTAATCCCTCCTCCATACCCGAGATATTTAATTTTAGATAAAACATCCATGAAGATTTTTCTAAATCCGGATCATATAATTTTCGAAGCATGAAGTCTTTAAAAATCTAGCCTCAGGATTTTTTTTCCCAAAACCTTAAATCTTGGCCTTTTTTTTTGTGTCCAATTGTGTAACAATTTATTTCTTTTATAATTTTCTCTACAATACGCCTGAAAATCTTCTGCAGAACACTTTCTGAACACACTTTGCAATGCTGCTAATTTTATTAATAAAGGGTGATACGGTCAAAATTTGGTCAAGGGAAAACGCGTGTAAATCGGTGAAATCGTTTATTTAAAAAAATCAAATTATATTTCTTTTTCAAGTTCAATTAGTATAAAATTCAGGAAAAATATTCAGTCAGGCTTCCGCTTTTCCAAATCCGAATTGCCGGGCCTTACGCTTGACCCCTGCCATCAGATTTTGTACAGCCACCTTGTCCACCTTCTTCGCCGCAGAAAGCCAGTTTGCCTTGAACTGCTGCTCGCCCTTAGCAGTTTTTTTGGTCTTCTTTAGGTTCCGCTTGACAATAGCCCAGTATTTCTCAATTGGGCGGAGCTCTGGCGTGTTGGGAGGGTTCTTGTCCTTGGGAACCACCTGCACGTTGTTGGCGGCGTACTACTCCATGGCCTTTTTACCGTAATGGCAAGATGCCAAATCCGGCCAAAACAGTACGGAACAACTGTGTTTCTTCAGGAAAGGCAGCAGACGTTTATTCAAACACTCTTTCACGTAAATTTCTTAGTTGACAGTCCCGGAAGCTATGAAAATGCTGCTTTTCAAGCCACAGGTACAGATGGCTTGCCAAACCAGATATTTCTTTGCGAACTTTGACAGTTTCATGTGCTTGAAAACATCTGCTACCTTTCCCCTTCCTTTTGCCGTATAAAACTCCTGTCCCGGAAGCTGCTTGTAGTCGGCTTTGACGTAGGTTTCGTCGTCCATTACCACGCAGTCAAACTTCGTCAGCATCGTCGTGTACAGCCTCCGGGATCGCGCTTTGGCCGTCGTATTTTGTTTATCATCGCGATTTGGAGTCACTACCTTCTTGTAAGTCGATAGTCCGGCTCGTTTTTTGGCTCGATGCACGGTTGTAGACGATACACCCAGCTTATTTGCGGCATCTCGGAGAGAGAGGTTAGGGTTTCGCTTGAAACTACCGGCAACTCTCTTTGTCGTCTCAGCGGCTTCCGGTTTTCGATTTCCCCCCGATCCAGACTTCCTGGCTGTCGACAAACGTTCCCCAAACACTTTAATTACATTTGTAACGGTTGATTTGGCAACTTTTAGCGATTTTGCCAACTTTGCGTGCGAGTAGCTCGGATTTTCGCGATGCGCGAGCAAAATTTTGATACGCTGCTCTTCTTGCTTGGACGGCATTTTGACAACTGAAGAGTGAATTCCAAAATCAAAATAGGAGCAACATTCTACACACACACCTTCAAAATGAGGGGTGTTCAGGTTTTTTAAATGCAAAATTGAAAGAAATACGTTAAGTTGATATTGACCAAATTTTGACCGTATCACCCTTTAATTCTAGAAATTATCTGAAAAAATAACCTGAAGTTCTCCTTAGTATTCTAATGAAACTCCCAAAGGAATTTATTTTAAGTCCTGCTCAGAATTTCCATCAATTCTTTGAAATGCTCTTCATAATTTCCTTGGAAATCTCTTGACCATTTTCTAAAACCTGGAATATTCTTGGAATACTCATCAGAATTCCTTGGAAATTTTCCTCAAAATGTTGTTACAGCTTTTTCTGAATTCAGGATTTAATTTTGAATTTTGGTTTGAATAACCTATTAGCAGTATTAGTTTTCTTAATAATGAAAACCTTAAACTAAATTTATTGCATGGCATTTGTTCAATGCACCCAATTTTCGATTCATGATGATTTTCAAGTTAAATTTCATTTCAAATAATGTTTCAGAAAAGCTATGTTGCTTTTATTCATTAGAATCTCATACTGTGTTTTATTATGTTCACTAAATAGTCAGAATTTACCTATTCTACCAAGGACTGAAGATGATACATTGTTATTACTATTTTTTCAAAATGGTACACACTCCTTTAGCTCAGTCGGTAAAGGCGCTGCTACGAAGCAAGTGTATGCTGAAGGAAGCTGGCTTTGATTCCCGTTCGGTCTATTAATTTTTCGGGATGGAAAATTTCTCGACTTCCTTGGGCATATGGTTGCACAGTCATAGAAAGCTCTTGATTAGCACTTCAAAACACTAAGTTGAGAGCAAGCAAACAACTAATATGCTATAACCAATAATCTTGAAATACCATGTAGTAGTAATACAAATGGTATTTATAAGCAATGAAAACAGTTTTTATCTGTCGCGGATTAGTATTTGAAGTCGCAGATTTCACGGATCAAGTTTTAAAGATCTTGTAACAGCCCGTGAATGCAACCAATGGAATGCCATTCCGAAATACTCGGATCGTCCTTTCCGATACATAATTCTGGATGATCTTCTCGAGGAAGATTGGAAAACCGTACTGCTGCAAATCATAGACCAGCTTTCTCAGCGTCTAACAATGCCATGACTGAAGTTTTCGAAACAGACTTGTTCCAATGGAGAATGTTTGTCACTCGAGTGAGCTGGTGGACGGTCGAGCGACCTCTCCGACAGCCAAACTGTTCCTAGAGTAACAAGTTGATATCTTCGGCAGATGTTAGTAGCCGACAATAGACTGCCCTTTCCAACAGCTTGGATAACCCTGAAAGAAAGCTGATGGGTCGGTAACTTGAAGGAGAGGAAGGATCCTTCCCAGGTTTCCGAATAGGGTTTGACTTTCGCTAACTTCCAGCACGAGGGGAAGTAGCCAAGCTACTGTGGCAGATGGTTGAAGAATCTGGAACTCAAGTGCTTGAGCACCAGGTTCAGGATGTTTTCGAAACCTGGAACCTTCATGTTTTTGGAAGTTTTGATACAAGCCAACAGTTCGTCAGCCGTGATCTCGGATTCCTCGGGAAAGATGTTAGGAACCTGGTACTGCCTACGCATGGCGTTACGGAGTCTGATTTGGCTTTTAGTATTCTGATCAAGGTTCAAAGAATTACTCACTTGTCTGGAAGATGGCACGGGATATCGCCTCCTCGACAGCGCACAGATATCTATCGATGGCATCAGTCGTCTCCAGTGGGGCACCGAAATCGATGGCTTGTTGGAACCGAACCATCAGGTAATTCCGACAAGAAGCATAAACTCGATTAACGGAGGAGTCCACCTCGACCACCACCGGAAAGTGGTTCGAGCTTAACTCTTGATGGGCTGTCGGTTGGGAGATGCTCTCCATGTTGCTGACAAGGATGTTTTGTGCACGCTCAGGGGTTGAAACAGTTGATGTTTTTTACTACACTCGTTTCGTTGTCGTGTGCGACAGTCTGTTTGTATTCGTACTCTCATGCTCTACCGTCGTCTCTCTTACACAACACAAACGGTAGAACAACATTCGAGCAAAAATAAAATTATCCAATTACTATCATTTGACATGTTTGATTTCGTTCTGATTCCTCAATTTGGTGTGAATTTAACCATTTCTGATCAGATAAGTTATTACTAGGATTTTGCCTGCTATTTTCAGAATTCACACAAGTGCAAAATCAGCAGCTCTTATTATGAGAAAAAATAAAATACATACATTCGTGACGGTCTTCGGCAACAGTGTCGTATAACAGAGCCTGTCATGTGACATTTTAGATTAGTACTGTAATTTGAAAGCTTTTTTTGCAAATGTCGGAAGCAATGGCAGTCGATTATCACTGAAAATGCGTCGACTACCCTAATAAAAATGTTATGGTTATTTTGCCTAATCATCCAAATTATGGTATCATCCAAACAATTTGTGGAATAGTTCTACAATTTGGGTTATCGTTCGTTTATGGTATTTGTTTATTAGGGTACGGTGACCGTTTACAAGACTGTGCACGCCAGACTGACTCAACCGGGTGGGAGCGTACAGCGTCAGGATGGTGTACTGGGCCTCTTGCAGGACGTCGTTTAGGATGGTGCCGTTCTGATTCCGCCTTTGGTTGCCCCAAGCTTGATGTTTGGCGTTCAGGTCGCCAGCGGTGATGAACTTTCCACGGCGTCGTGTTATCTTGATAATATCCCTTCGCAGGACTGCCGCGGATCCATCTCTGGCGTTGGCCTTGTTTCGGGCAATAGCCCACAACCCAAGTAACAATTAGGGTTTTATAAGGGTTCTGTAGACCATGATTTAGACTTATAGAGTGTTTTAAAACCTCAATAAAACTTGCAATGTTACTTGGGAATGGTGGTGACGGGGCCGACGGGTGTTGAGACTTCCACTCCCAATGCATTGCAGTCATTTTCAGCTGGAAATTAGGTAGCAGTTGGCAGCAGATGTTGATCCTGGTAGTGATGGCCACTCCACCACACCTAGAGCTTGTCCGATCGATCATCACGAGCCGGAATTCACGAAGAAATACTTTCGTCTCCGATTTCAAGTGAGTTTCGGTGATGATGCCGATGCCGATGCTATGTTCGTTGAGGAAGTCAACGAACTCAATAATTTTGCTCTTGAGCGAGCAAGCGTGCCAGTTTGCGATTTTGCTGAGCTCACGGTTCATAACTGAGCATGAGGATAGCCACAGCTTGGAGCTGGTTGGATTTGTTCTTGATGGTGTTGGCAATGTCGTGGATCTTGAGAAAGATGATCATTAATTCCACTGCGGTGAACCAATAACCATCGTTGATTTCGGGCTGCGGTAGGGACGGTCCATCCTGACGCCAGTTTAGCCCAGGGACTGAGGGGGGATCCTGTGACTGTGGAGCAGCAGTCGTTTGTTGGCCTGAGTTTTCAGGGGCTCGGGCAGTTTGAACTTGAGCAGTAGCAGTGGCACGAGCAGCAGCCAATCGTTGATTGAGTGGCAGCGGTGGAGCACTGTAATTAGTCGTCGTGGAACCGGTGAAAAGTTCTGGTCATTTATTTTCGGCACCTTCTAGCTTTCTTCCGGATCTCGATGTACCTGCTGCTACAAGCACATGGGATCGGCTTCATCGAGTCTGTCGCAGGCTTCGGTTTTGTATTGCTTGCCACACTTGGTGCAGTGGCTGGCCATACGGCAATTTTTTTTCAGGTGGCAAAACATTGATTCTTATGTTGTACGGGCTTCGGAAAACCATCCTCACTCTAAGTGACACATAGAATTCAATAATATGAAGAAGTTTCGGCTTGAACCCTCGATATTGTGCTCAGTTAGCAAAAACGGCCGCTGTAATTACAATTCAACACCAGCGGTAACTTCAATGGCACTGACAACGACTGTCACGCAAAAGGAAACATCAGTAGAAAAACGAGAGGAAAGAAGCTGTTCCGATTGAATGACTTTTCTGGAAGCATTCAATGAGAATCAGTTCCAAATAATTTCTATTACATGGGATGGGTGTATAAAAACAGTATTCAAGTACAAAAAATTGCCATAAATGAACCAGTCAGAATGAGTCAAAACCAAAAGACAACGCACGTGAAACGACTATGTGACTCAGAGCCTTAAAACATCTCAAAACATGGAATAGCTAAAGCTACACGTTTATTCTGTAGCGGCTACTATTCCTATAGGACAAAAAAGATACTGATCCGGACACAACCGCCCGATAAAAAGGCTGACCACACTCGTTATACAAAAGATTAATCTTGCGTGATTGTGGCATTTATTTTCTCCCTCAATTCGAATCATGTTCCAACATTAACAGACGGTTTACCCAGATGTTGCTTTTCTTTTAGTTGTAGGATGAGGCGACAAGCGTGGTCTATAATTTCAATGACCTTCAATTCAAACAAAAATTTACTCACGTATTTTTATTGATTGTTGATGTATTACGTACCTGTAAGAAAACGAAAATACAAATATAAGAAGATATATAATATATATGCAAGATATTAAATGAGAACATGTAAGGTTTACAGGCCAGTTATATGTAAAGTATCTATAGAAGGGTAGAGCTGAAAGTATCCTATTAACGTTATTAGAGTTTCCGACGACTGTTTTGTCGATATCGCAGTGTATGATCGAGATTTTGCAGCTTCCAGCTAAATCAAATTGACATTAAAGTTATTTACAAAATGTGGCCTGCCTTGAACATATCGAGTCGAATTTATATGTTCATTGTTCTGTAGAGTGTCAAAATGCTGTATGTTGAACTGGACATAAGATTATTAAAGGAAAACCGGATTGATATTTGAACAAGGATAATAGCAATATTATAAGCAACCCAACAGACGGCTAATGTTTCCATTCCATTTATTAAAGCCTGTGCCAAACCAATTTCGAATGGAAATTTGGCATCCACCTTTTCTGTAATGCTCACGGAGACCCGCCCAGCAGTAATATCATAGCCAAGAAAAACATTATTCTTGTGCAAGTCATAAATTGCTTTATTACAGGCAATATTCGGCCAAAGGTAATGAAGTCCTTTTTTTCATGCTTCGTTTTTGTCCCCAATCGTAAGCAAGCGCTTCGAAAACCATCCACCTCCAAAGTGACGTTCCATTCTCTTAATCAATAATAACAGCAACATCAACGGCCAACCGCTAACTGTCGAAGGAAACGAGAAAAATCAGTAATGGTGGAAGAAAGCAAGGCCAGTACCAGTGTTGCTAGGTTGGTTGCAGGGAAATCTGGTCCAGTTGAAATATAAAATCTGGACAAATATGGAAAACTCTGATATAAGTAAACAAACAATTCAATTATGAAGGCCGGAACGAATCACAAGTTTTTCTTTTGTGACTCGATACTCGCCTCAGTCGAGGGGGGAATTAAAAATAAACCAAAAGAAAAAAACTAAAAAAATTGTTTTACATTGCACCAAAACCGTATATTTCAAAAGTTTACTTTACTTCTAGCCGTTTACTTCTTTATAGCCGTGACAGGAGCCACACATGTTGACTTTATTATGTTCAACACTCGGGTTATCAACAAGACATTACGCGCAAAAGTTTGTTGTATCCTTTCAAGGAAGAAAATCGGTATTAATTAAGATTAATAAGCAACTGATTTTTGGGATTTGATAAATTCCGGGTAAACCATCAAGCAGAATACCACAAACGAAATAGATCTTAAAAAAAATAACGTACTGTTTTCGATATTTCCTCCTTATTCAAATAAAACATGGCAAAACAGGAAACCAAAATTGATATGAAAATACCTACTTTGTGAATGTAAACCCAGTTTTCACAACAATTGTGCGTGCTTCAAAAATCTTACTTCACGTATGGATCCAGGAAGGTCTATTCAAAAAATCCAAGCACAATATTCAACGAAAGGAGCCAAAATCCAATGCCAAACCAAATTTTAACAAAAATACGCACTTTTGTCAATATAAACCTGGCTTTGTGTGAGCTTATAGAAATAATCATCACGTATTATTTCAGCAAGGCCTATTCTATAAAATCCAAGCATAACTTTCCTAGTACGGTATCAAACTCCAACTTGGCAGAAAAGGAAACCCAAATTTAAAAAAAAAAATAAACTATTTTTTGAATTACAAACCCGGTATAACCAACAATCAATACGAAACAAACGATTTTAAATTGGCTCACCACTTTAGTAGCCTATTGGTTCCAAGCAAACGATTAACGTACCCTATTCTAGTCGAAATTCTAGTACTACGCAATGTTTGTTTTGATTCGCTATGAAAGTTTGACAGATAAAATGAGGGGTTATTGGTTTTTCCTATTTTTCGAGGGGTGATTCGACAAGCTTGGGACCGAAGATAGTACCAGAGGTGAGCCAAAAAGTTGAGCACATTTCTTCGGGACCTTCTGGTCTTAGAGTTACATCTATGGTATAACCTTCATGTATGGAATAAGCAAGATCCATTCTAACTATAAAATTTAAGCCTATTTTTCAAAGGAACTTGGCTGAACAGGAAATCCTAACTTCCATGAAAATACGTATTTTTGTGAATTTAAACTCGGTATTTGTGCAGGCGACTAGCACTGCCTCTACAATTGAAATAAAATAGCTACTGTACCTACCCATAGATGTCACCACTTGTCCCGATATCATCGCTTGTTATGTTACAATAAATAAACGTATGTAGTACTTTTACCTCCACCATGACAGGACGGTCAGTGAATCGATCGTATATCATTATTTATCACATCTATCGCACATCGTACAAATTTGGTCCTATCCCTGCGCGATCACTCGGTTTTCACACAAATTCAAAAAACATAAAATTTGTATAAAAAAACCTACGTTTGTGAAAATTAACGAGGTTCTTTCTTCACGAATGGATTCAGTAAGCTCCATTCTATAAAATCCAAGCACAAATTTCAAACAATAGAACCGAAATCCAAACCAACTTAAAAAAAAATCTACCATGACGGCATGACGTATGAACCTCGCAAAGGTTTATTCTATAAAATTAAAGCCTGTTTTTCAAAGGACGGAGCCATAATCAAACTTGGCTGATCAACAAACTCAAATTTCTATAAAAATACGTATTTTTGTGGATGTAAGCCCAGTTTTCTCAACAATTGTGCTTGCTTAAAAAATCTACCGTCAGGTACGAACACACGAAGGTCCATTCTTTAAAATCTCAGCCTTATTGTCAATGAATGTGAATCGCACAAGAACTAGGATGGGGTCTAGGTGAGCGGAATATACGTTTAAAGTGAGTTAAATCACTTCAGAAAAACTCAGACTAACATTGAATATAATTCAATCACTCAACAGAAAAGTTTGAACTCCCTAAGGAAGGTATTGAATCACTTCAGGAAATAATGGACTCCGTATGGAAAATTTAAGATCAAAAAAGTGTCAATTCACTTTGAAAAACTTTGATGACCTAAACAAGATTATGTGCTTGTCAAGTTCTAAAGCTGTTAACAAAAATCTGGTTATCACTTAGAAAATGTCAAACCCGTTCTGACAAGTTTGGATTCAGTTCGTAAAAAGTTGAATCAATGCAGAAAACCTTGGATTCATTTAGGAAAGGCATGTGTTAAGGCACTTCCAATAATTATAAAATTTACCCTAAATGAATTTGCGCCAGTTAAATTAGGGCACTCATATGGTCGTCACACCATAGCTCAGCTTGTCGTGTTTGTTGTCAAAAGCACCATACGATGCTGTATTTTCGCCCAGCAGTCAACGGTTCCAGTCAAGGACAAGATAACTCGCAATCGCAACCCACTAAACCAACTATTCCTCAAAGTCAGCCCTTAGTCGCAAATTTAAACAATTCCTCTGCCTCGCACTCGCAAACTTTCGTCACCGCACCCGTAGCTGGATCCTCCAACTCCAAGCCAGTAGCTTTTCCTGCTAACGCGAATGCTGATAGCAGCGTTGTTCTCCTCTCAACTGCCAAGATAGCTGACTACAATGGAAATGTTCAATTCGCTAGAGCCCTCCTGGATTGCTGCTCCGAACGTAACCTGCTCAGTGAGCGTTTGGCGCAGAGATTGGATCTACGTCGGCTTTCCCTGTGGGACCTAGCTCTGCAACATCGAAGCAATCGGCGATGGCACTCATCCGTTCACGATGTACGGATTACGCTGTCGATCTAAAGTTCCACATCCTCCCGGAGCTCAAACCGATACTGCCATCAAATCGGATGACGGTAGCCTACTGGAACGTTCCTCCATTTGTTCAGCTCGCCGATCCTCGTTTCTTCGAGCCCAACCGCATCGATGCTATCATCGGGGCTGAAGTCTACTATCGTCTACTGTTGGAAGGTTTCGTCGATCTCGGCCCGGAGCTGCCCCACTTGAAGGAAACGGTTTTTGGGTGGATAGTTTTCGGAAAATGCAACACGGTGCATTCAAGCAGATCTGCCACTACTCTGGTCTGCAACAATGCTGATTTGGAAAACCAACTAGCTCGTTTCTGGGAGATTGAGTCATGTCACTCCAACGAGACACTTTCCGTTGAAGAACGGAAATGCGAAACCGCACGATTTGTGGTTTCCTTGCCAAAGAAACCAGACGTTCTTGAACAGTTAGGAGAGTCTCGGTGCATCGCTATTCGTCGTTTTCTGTCGCTCGAATGGCGACTCCATTTGAATCCTGCGCTGATGGAAGCCTACGAGGTGTTCATTCAGGAGTACATCCAGTTAGGACGTATGGCGCCGATCGACCCAAGCAACGAAGAGTTAAAGCTCGGCGAAAAAAACATATTACATGCCCCATCACTGCATCATTCGTCCGGATAGCGCTACGACGACGCTTCATGCCACACTGACACTGGCGTCTCACTAAACGACGCTCTAATGGTGGGCTCAGTCGTTCAAGACGAGCTGTATAGTATCATCCTACGATTTCGAATACCTCGTTGCTGATCTGGAGAAAATGTACCGGCAACTGCTGGTATACCTCATCGATCGTCTTCTGCAGCGCATCGTGTTTCGTTCCTCGCCTTCGGAACCCTACAAACCTACGAATTGCTGACGATTACTTACGGTACAGCCTCGGCCCCGTACCTTGCGACGCGTTGTCTCCAGCAACTCGCCTCGGACGGTGAATCGACCCACTCCACAGCAGCTAAGGTGCTATCGAAGATTTTTTACATCGACGATCTGCTTTGCGGGGTGGCTTCTAAAGAAGAAGGGATCGAACTATGTCGGCAACTGATCGACATCCTAAAATCGGCCGGATTCAAGCTGTACAAATGGGCATCCAACAGTGTCAGTCTAAATGCCCCTAATTTGGGCCCATACATAAATTCAGCAATCAACTAAATTTTCAATAGCGACTAAAAACATCCATTAGTACCGTCTAAATGACGCGTTCATCTAGATAAAATTGATAAATAGCAGATTTTTAGCGATGGGCCCAATCTAAGATCCTTAGACCAACATTAGAGCCATTTCCCCTATTTGAAAATTTCACTAATTTTTTTATTTTTAAAGAGCAATAAATGTTTAAATTTATCCCAAAAATAGGCAATTCATTTACGGATTAAAATTTGACAGCAGATGCGGTATTAGTTTTTCATTGCTATTGTGTACAGGGTGCGTGACGAATTTTTGCAGTAAATTTCAAATAGTAATTTCTCATGCTTGTGCATCATGATTTAAATATATTTGGCAGCACTGAATAGCTTATACTGTTAGATGTAAGATTTAAACAAACAATGTTGAGTAAACGTAAGGATGTCGAAACAAGAGAGCAATCTGTCAGCCGTTGTCGCTTTGTTGCGCACCGGAGTATGCATGAAAGAAATAATTCGGTCGGTAAATGTGTCTGAAAGAACAGTGTATAATATTAAAAAAGGCTTGGAAAAGTGATAAGACGGAGCACCTGCTCATACTGCTAATAAAGCACAGAAATGGCTTACGGAAAATATTTCGTAAATTTGGGAGGAAGAAATTTGGCCCCCAAGCAGTCCCGATATCAATCCGTTGGATTATTTTGTATAGGGCGTCGTCCAACGGGTTACCAATAGAACCCCTCACACCACACTTAAGTCGCTAAAAGCTAAAATCAAGGCAGTGATGACATCTATGGATCGAAACATTTTAAAACGTGCATACTGCAGTTTCTGGAAGCGTCTAACTACAGTCGTTGAAAGGGAAGGCAATTCTTTTGAATAAATTTACTTACAACTTCCATATGTTGCGAAAGAAAATAAATCGCACAAAATTCATTGCTAGAATAACTAACTGGTGTATTTTTTCTCAAATATGCCATTTACTGCAAAAATTCGTCACGCACCCTGTATTATTGCTGCATGAATGAGTTGTTTGTTTCTTAGGCCGAAGTGAGGAGCTAGGTTGACATTACATCCCGTAACCTTAGTTTGCACTTGCGTGAAAACCGTTTTCAGCTCCGTTAACGCAAATCCCAAATAACCCGAAAGGTTTCATTACTAAGTGGGCCATGCTTTATTTAAAAAAAAAATTAGTCTGCATGTGTATCTGGCAAGATGACTAAACATCTGGAAAATCCAGATAAATCTGGAATACTGGCAACGCTGCCCAGGACAACCCGACAGCCAAAAAAAATGGGGCAGCCGAAATAACACAAACGATGATTTGGATGGCGTCGAAAGGAAGCACGTAACATAAATAACACGAATATTTGCGGGTGCCGTAACATTTGAGCTGTGACGCGACCGAAGAGCAGCCGAAAAAAAGGATTTCAACGACCTACCCACGACAACTATGACGGTTGCTTTTGGGTCAATCAGGGTGCAGGTCGAAATAATTCAGGTGGCAGGCAAGAAAAAGAAGAAGAAGAAGAATTACTTTTATAATGATGCCATCTGAATAAAATTACTACTGCTAAGGCCGGGATCGATCCAAACAGGGTCACCCCGAGAAATGTGGGTGTGGAAGTACTTTGCTTTCATTCGGTAGGAAATGTGAAGAGTGA
The DNA here is from genome assembly GCF_037179485.1 of Ochlerotatus camptorhynchus. Classification (NCBI taxonomy): domain Eukaryota; kingdom Metazoa; phylum Arthropoda; class Insecta; order Diptera; family Culicidae; genus Ochlerotatus; species Ochlerotatus camptorhynchus. The sequence continues at coordinate 1,647,059 of NW_027040577.1, read as the reverse complement.
ATTTTCGCGCTTACAGTGCTGAACTTGACTTTGATGAATAACATGGGTTCTCGACCCAACGCAACGGATGGTGGTCCGTAGTTCTGGGGGAAGAACAGTGAGCCAGCAGAAAAAAAAAACGTCTAGCTGGTTGTGATATAGACGATTTATTAATGGCTCCTGCATGGATGCTAATGGCTGCTTAGTGTTGCTTTGACGAGCTGCGGATGGCTGTCGGGAATTTCGTTGGAGGTTTAAGCATGCCGAGTAGGGTGCCCCACAATAAAGTCTGCTCCATTTAGAAATTGGTTGCACAAAATGGCTCATTTCTCCAAGAGGAAATAACATACAAAAACGCTAAGGGTATCATATTGTGGATTTTTTTTTTTTTAGCTTTACAAGAAAAATTCATTGTCAGCTTATCGGGTGAATTTTTTTAACTTTTTGTTGAATACTTCCCATTATGTCTTGCACAGTAGTACTATCAACCTTATCTGAGATCATTTTCCGCCACTTCTTCAAATAAGATGGTGTTTTGATTGATTTGCCCAAAAATTTTCGATGGGACGAAAATCTGGACAGTTTGGAGGATTTAAACTTTTCTTTAGGTGACCATACCATACCATACTGAGTTGCGAGGGACCATTTTTGCCTCTGTGCGGGACCTAACACCACTGCGACCAGTAAGTTGACCTATTGTAGTGTCCGTGTCCTTAGTTTAGTGCATATCGTATTACCAACAATCAATACGAAACTAACGATTTTAAATTGGCTCACTACTTGACTAGCCTATTGGTCCCAAGCAAATCGATTAACGTACCCCATTCTAGTCAAAATTCTAGTACTACACAATGTTTGTTTTGATTCGCTTTGAAAGTTTGACAGATAAGTGAGGGGTTATTGGATTTTTCTATGTTTCGAGGGGTGATTCGGCTAGCTTGGGACCGAAGATAGTACCAGAGCTGAGCCAAAAAATTGAGCACGTTTCTTCGGGACCTACTTGTCTTAGAGTTACCTCTATAGTATTACTCCATCACTATTGAGAAATGATGAAGTATTCGGGCCTTATTACGGGTGTCACTACACGGTGATAAAGAAGTGATACTCATAATAAGAGGCGTGATTGCCATGCAAATCAAATGGGAATCACTTCACCGTGACGACAAGTGACAAGTTTTCACCGTGAAGTGACATCCGTAATAAGCCCCTTCGTTTTTTTTTTACAGTTGTCATTTTCGTATTTATCGCAAGGATCCGACTCTAATTGAAAGGTCCCGCTATTTATACCCTTCGAAGTGTTGAAACACCCTCCACACTGAAAAATCCTGTTCCACTAGTTTGAAGTAGTCAGGACTAGGAATCGGTGGTAGATGTTACATCGCGTAACGTACCACGAAAAGAGTGTTCTTAGATTCACTCAAAATTGTGGGTGACTTCAACCATTGTTGAAGAAAGTGCGATGACAATAAATCGCCTGAAATCAGATCAAAAGTTATATTCCAGCTACTGCTATATGTGACCATCGTAAGAAATAAGGAATAAATTAATTTTAAAACGTTCAATGTGGGCACATAGCACTGACAAACCGACATGAAACTAGTTTCCAAAGTTTGATCGAGAATCTATAAAGGTTATTTTGAGCTGCAGCGATCGCAAATGTCAAAACTGGCAACTACCATTATTTCTTTGATTGTCAATTGCTGAGTTGTCAGATTTGCTCACTTGTCAAAAGATCAAAACAGTAAATAGTGAAAATGGGCCGAAGCTGCGAAGTGTTTGAGTGCATGAATAATAATGGGAGCAGCGTTGGCAAATCATTTTACAAATTCGCAAAATGCGAGCACACGTAAGATGAAGAATTTAGTAGTGAAATATGAATCAATAAAAAAAATTAAATCTCCCAGATGCAGGTTATGAGTGCAAAAAAAATATGCTCCGACCATTTTTCAACAGAAGAATTTCTGCAACCTAACAGACCAGATCGAGGGTAAAATTTAGAAAAGTGCATAATTTTTAGCAATTTAATAAACTTATTGTTTTTTTTTCTGCATCAGAAAAGGTGTAATTCCCACCATCAGGGATCCCGGTATTCCCCAGATCGAAAATGTTGAGAAATACAATAAAGTAAATGAAGAAAATCCGCAGGAAAGTATGACACAAGATGAATTCATGGAAATGCAATACCTCGATGAGGCACTTTTGTGTGAAAATGACCGGTTCGAAATACCCGCAAAAACCAGACCTGGTTTTGTGCGAGATTTACTTGATTTCAACTATGATAATTCGCCAGCTGCACTTCATAAAGCTGAGCTTTGTTCCATGAAGGAAAAATATCGTATCCTAGAAAATGAAGTGAAAAATCTAAAAGTACTTCTTCATACAACTGAAACTACAAGCAAGAGGAGAGTTGTTGCTATCAAAAATAAGAACGATACAATACGAAACCTAAAAAAGGAGATAAAAGTACTCAAGGCAAACACAACAGCTGATTCCTGGTTTTATTTCGACTTAAGAATAGTCCAGTCCTCTACGATAGTCTGAAAAACATGAGTAAGCTTCCAAGAGCTAGAAGATACAGTCGACCTTCTAGGAAAATTGCAATGTCATCGTACTTGATTCAACGCTCCAAAGTTCTATGCATTCTAACACGGGTTTCATCCTAGTTTCCCTTAAATGTTAATGTATTTCAAACGTATATATTTATCTTCACAGAAAGGCTCAGCATCATGGAGTAAATAATTTCCTGCAATTCATGTCCTGCCGGTGGGCCCATAACTGCTCCATGTTCTATGGAATTATATATATGTCGGACAGATATGCGTTCATGAGTAGTGCCTAGCTTTCATATCACAATAAACATAGCAAATAAGATTGTCCAGTTTATCACGACATTTTTCCCTACCGTTTTCTAAAACAATCAAGTACACTTTCCTAACTAATGACAAAAGTTTGTCGGAGGTTCCACATTCTGCATTCAGATTTGTCGACCGGGACGGGATCTTCCAGCATTTCCGCAAACAGTACCACACAATACTCCATTCTGCATTCGTTGTCAGCTGGTCAGCTGATTACTGATGAACTTGACGCCCGTTCGATTTTTCATCGTAGATAACTTTTCCTTTAACAAAACAATGAAAACAATGAGGATCAATATAAAAAAATCACTTTACAATTCTTACTCGGCAACTACGCCCAGAACGAAGGCTGTATTTTCGAAAGGCAAGCACTTAATTTGTCCAATCTTTCCCCACTTTTGCATACGTTTTGTCCACTGGAAAAGCTATAATTGAACATGCAACTATAAGAATTAACTGATTGTTTTTTTTTTCGTCTAGGACTTGCTACGACTAAATGCTAAGTTTGTTTACCACCAGCGATGACGGCAGCGGCTGAGTCTGATGACATTTGATATCGATGCCAATCATACAAGGTCTGGAACAACAGGCAGTTTGCTAGTGTTAGAAGCAAAAATGTTGTAAACATTGCTTAGCAAGCGAATGCCGATGTCACGGCAGCACAACATTCCATACTGCGATTAGCAGATGTGTCGTCATAGAAAACAGCTGTTTCGTGTAAAAAGATAAACATTGCGATGAAATACGACCACCACTAGACATTTTCACATTTCACTAATACCAATAAGCCGGTTGGGCCAGACCTTGTATAATTGACAGGGAAACTGACAGTTCACCTGTCATGTGATAGAGAAGGTCCGGACACCCGAGTATGAGTGGCGCTAGTGTTCTAACCAGTGATGAAAAAGTTCGCGAAAAATCACTATGACTCACGAACTTTTCCCATGGTGAACTTCGATAAATATCGCGAACTTTTCCAACACTGGTTCTAACGTATTTTAATTTGAATTTTTGTGCAGAAAATTTATGTATTTTTGTTCTAGAATTTATGTCGGTTTGTCGGTGCACATAGATCCTGTGAAATTAACAGTCATCATCTATTAAACTGTTGGATAAGTGGCAACGAAAAAAGTTAGAAGGTGATGTACAAGACACGACCGCATTGTTGACGTAGGACTACGAAATTTTTGTTCGATTTTGTAGTCTGTACTTATTTAACGGTTCGGACGTTTTCGAAGATGTCGTGCAGCAGGAGAATGCATACGATGAGGGTTTCTCAGTTTATGAAAGTGAAATGGAATAAATTTAAGCCTACATAATAAGCCTACAAATATAACATAATGTATTTTTCTAACAAATTATTTGTTTTTTGTATCATTTTGATGTATTTAGTGACAAATTGAAAGGGTGAATCATGGGTTATTCTATAAAAATTATACTCTAACTCTTTTCTGAAATGAACTGGGTGGCCCTGAAAAGGGCCGTTTTGTTACGTTGGTGATAAGTTTTAAACTCCGAAACCGTACAGAGTGCGTGCCTGTTGCTTCAGAGCGTAAACGACATCCACGGCTGTGACGGTTTTGCACTTGGCGTGTTCAGTGTAGGTGACGGCATCACGCATATTTACTAGGAACACCTCGTACTATTCGATTCCTTTTGCTATTCTACACAAAATGACGCAAGCTTTTAGCAATTTGAAATAATGCGTCGAAAAAAACTGCTTTTGAATTTTTCGAAAATGCACCAAAGTAAATTGAACCTTAAGTCAAGGCTATTTTTTCTCATTGATGGCGCATTGCTAGTAAGTTCGAAATTTGGAAAAGTGGATGGAACGCTTTGGATGCATATTATGGTCAGAATAAGTAATAAGAAATCATTCCTTATCGTTTTTTTTTTCCTGATAAATAGTATTTTCTTGCAGGTTTCTTGTTAAAAGGTAGGGAATTTTTATGCAGAATATGCAAAATGGAAGGGACTTCAAATGTTAATTCCCCTCCCCACCAAATGTTACAGAGTGTCATCAAAATACATGGAATGTTGAGATATTGAGATCGTGAGAGTGAATTTTCTCTTTCAAATTTGAATGTTTTGGCTTTCTGGGGATTGGTAGTAAAGCGGTTAAAAAATGTATGGGAAAAAAACCTTGTTTATATTATTTAACAAAAATTTCCAGGAAAAAACTGAACGATAAAGTCCATAAAAACGATTTCTTTAGATTGTCGTCAACTTTTTTTTTTGAAAGCTATGTGAAATTCACATGGATTTCATGCATTACATATGTGTTATATTTTTTGAGTGTATCCCTTGTTTCCAAGTTTGGTTACAAGATTACAACTCTGGACAGCATTTTGTGTGGTCGTTGGAAGCGTTTGGTTCTGAATATGGCGATGAGTGTGCAAAATATTACGCAATTCAATCCCCCCTATTCGCACGCGCCCGAGGATCGGAGGCAAATGCCACTTCGACTTGTTTCGTCTACTAACTACTCTCTGACGACTGTGCAGGGGAAGCAGCATATGCATGTAGGTAATTGGTGGATTTGTTAGTTAATTCGACGCTTTTGGACAATGCTGGACATTTACCAGTTTTTCAATAGTTTCTTGCTGAAAATCAACATTCGAAAGCATTGTTATCGATGCGTAGCCATATTTCTGATCGATTGGTGATAAAATTATTGAAATTGGACCAGGGACAGCTGAGTTGTTAACGTTCAAAATCTTCCTTAATTTGTTACATGTTCCATATTCGGTTTTCACAAAGTGTACCCCCATATAGAAATCAAAGACGTAGTCCTACGTCAAAAAAAAATAGCTCGATCTGGGTTATTCGATTTTCCGGAGTGATTTTCTTTTTCAAGCCTCCGGATAATCCAGTCCGATCTGTACTGCTATACTAAACACCACCATCAACAGAAGGTTATGTTGCTTAGCTTCCAACCATTCAACAATCAGTTGATTTTTAATAACATGCTGTAGACCACTCGCAAACGCCATCCAAAAGCGGTGTACTTGACGAATTGAATTGGAACCGCAGATGGCCAACCAGTGGACATAGCCCGTCCAGCATTAACCATTTACAGCCCGTTCTACACCATACACCGCAAGTCCAATCACAGCCGGATCAGCCATCTGCAGCGTGCCTTAAACGACTTATTTGTCGCAAAATGCAATCTATGCAAATGTAAACTCTTCTCGTCCATTCGTCTTCCGCACTTTGTATCCTCGGCCTTCCTCATACACGTATCATCCCGAAAGCGATCTTATGGCTAATCCCAGCTCAGTAATTGAAACTTGGTCTACATATCATCCTGTATGCATGGATCCATGTCCTTGTCCATACACCACGCCGGCTGTTATTGTTGTTATTGTTATTTTCGCTGGTCGTATGCGTGTGTGTATATAGGTTGACAACGAGAGAGTCCACTACTGGAAGACAACCTCAGGGAAGAGCAGTGCTGGTCCGGTCGGTCAGTTCGATAGCTTCGCAAACCGCAGATTAAAACCGGGTTTGCAAGCAATTTACATATTCGCGCGTTTCGCCGAAAGGCACGGAAGGAAATTTGTCGTCTATTTCCAATTTAAGCATAAACTTTTGATGCAGGCCTGCGCGTTTGTAATTTTCCGTAAGTGCATTCAAGTTGGCAGACGATAAGTTCATTCTCTGTACCTTCTCTCGTCGGGGATCACGACTGCAACGTTGTGTGTGACCCTCCCGGTGCAGATTAGAGACTACATCTCGGTGGACACGTACGGTGAGGGTTATTGTTCCGGAAATAATGAGCAAATGGGCTTGGCGCCTTCTTCTGGAAAATGGCCGTTGCGATTCAGTTAGCTGGCAATTGTCCCGTTATTCACTACCGTGGCCTCTCTACCGAAACTGACTGACTGATATGGTGGTCAGTCCTCCGTCTCGATGGCAGTTGTGTGACACCCGTGGCTAAGAGTCGTGTAGATTAACGTCGATGCTATCACTTTGATGCCGTGTATGGTAATAAGTGCACGTACATACACACGCGAGGACGGAATTGAGGGGATATTCTGGGAAATATCTTCTGTGCATTGGACGCCACTGTCGAGGCAAAGCGATTTCTTGTAATCAATTCGTTGTGCAGGTTCATAAATATTGGGCGGAATTTATGCAATCTGCAGCATGTATCAGGTTGCAATGTAGGACGTCTCATTTGAAGTGCTTCGAGGAAAATCTGCGGTGCTGTTTGATGGGATTTGTCAGAATGTTGCACGGAATGCCACAAATTATGGTACCAGCCATTAATTCCCCACTTCCTTGTTTTCCTTGAGCAAACAGATTTTTAGACACAGGCTCACAGAATTGTATGATTGCATGATCATCATCAGTTGTCGAGTAGCACAGAGAGTAGCAACGGTGCAGAAAAGTTCACTTTATTTCACATCAAACTAATTCAAAAACTTCAATTTTATTTCACTAGCCTACACTTGCGTACAATACTTCAAAGTTCAATACGATGTCCACTATTCCACACGGCCAATCATACCAACTCAGCGACTGAGAATAATTGACTCAGAGAATTTTCTTTCCATACGAAATTTACTCAGATTTGGAAGAAACTGCAATTACTCACAGCTTATGAGTTACTGCAGTTTCTTCCAAATCTGAGTAAATTTCGTATGGCAAGAAAATTCTCTGAGTCAATTATTCTCGGTCGCTGAGTTGGTATGATTGGCCGTGTAAAAGATGCTGGCACACGTCAATGAAGTTCCTTATATCAAGGAGGGCCGGAAGAAGGTACATCGCCATAGTAGTTCTCCTTTTTCTCCTTTTGGGTCTCGATTAGTGTCGATGAACGTTGAACGTGTCGGCTAGCCTTCATTTTCAACCGTTCGTTGGAGCTAGGTGAATTTCCCATGAGATGGAAGCTATCGTACATGTTTTCTGTGCACAAAAGTGGTGACTGACGATATGTTAAAAACTACCGTGGGATAACCAGCCTTTCTGCCACATCGAAGGTTCTCGAGATTATCGTCAGTGATCAAATTCTACGCGCTACAAAAAACCACACATCGTCAGATCAACTACTAACTTGCTGGATCTAACTACTACCTGTTAAACGGCGCCGGTGGTGTAGTGGTAAGCGTGATTACCTCTCACCCCAGCAGGCCTGGGTTCAATACCAGTCGGCGCCGCCGGAATGTTCTGAGGCATAACATCTCTGATCACGCCTTCCTTCGGATGGGAAGTAAAGCCGTTGGTCCCCGGTTCATGAGTTTGATGGGTCGATAGGTAGGGTCCAGGTGTGGGACCTGCCTTCCTGGCACGTCGGTAGCATTGGTGCTCAGCACGGAAAATAAGATCGACGGAAAAAACAAACCAATGAAAAAAAAAAAAACTACTACCTGTTTTTCGGCTATGGAAGATAACGCGCAGGTTGACGTAATCTTTACGGACCTAAAGACTACTTTTGACAAAATTGATCATAAAGTGTTGCTCTGCAAGCTATCGCGATTGGGAGCCGTGGTTCGTCATCGTACTTGACTGGCAGAACGCTGTACGTTAAACACGGATCTTATGTTTCATCGCCATTTGCTAGCACGTCCGGTGCCCCGCAAAGAAGGAATTTGGGACCGTTATTGTCCGTGGTATTCTTCAATGACGCTGCATCTACCCTTGGCCACAAGTGCAAGCTCGTATATGCTGATGATCTGAAAATCTATGTGGTGGTACGCTGCATCGAGGACTGTTTTCACCTGCAAATGTTGCTCAACATGTTCGTTCAGTGGTGCCGCTCGAACAAGCTTCTATCGGTCCAAAGACCCGTTAAGTTATGAATACCACATCGATGATACTGTTCTTAGCAGAGTGGATCAAGTGACGGATCTTGGTGTCGTATTGGACTCGAAGCTTTCCTTTCATTCCCATTATGCATCAATTATTTCCAAGGCTAATCGTCAACTTGGCTTCATCTCAAAGATTGCCAAGGATTTCACGGATCCACACTGTCTAAAAGCATTGTATTGTTCACTCATAAGGCCGATCCTAGAAAATGCTTCAGTTGTACGGGCTCCAAACGACGTATCATGGAATCTAAGAATCGAGCGTGTGCAAAAAATATTCATACGACTTGCACTCAGAAACCTACCGTGGCGTGATCCTTTGAACCTTCCAGCATATCCCGATAGATGCCGTCAGCTTGACCTCGAAATGCTTGATCGAAGACGTAAGCTACTACAGGCTACGTTTATAGCTAAATTACTCAACGGTGACGTCGATTGCTCTCATCTTCTGTCACTGCTTGATTTCCGTGCTTCAGGTAGGATGTTACGTCAGCTATCCCTGATGCAACCGAGTTTTCATCGTACTCTCTATGGCTACAACCAGCCTATTTGTGCAATGGTTCGTATGTTTGTATCTGTCGAGTCCGCGTGTGATTTTGATATGTCTACACCTCAATTTGTGAATAGAGTAAGAAGACTGAACCTTATTTAAGACGAATATTTTATTGATTAAGACAACTTTGTCAGATGACTTATTAAATAAATAAATAAATAAATGATGATTGGTGTGTGCGCTCGCTCACTGATAGATGGTCCATTCTTTTCTTCTTTCTTTCCCTTTCGTGGTTCACGAACATCAGTTTTTCGTTGGTGCGCCCTCGCCCACCTTAAATACCTTTCCAACAATCATTAAAAACTGAATATTAGCTTATTCGAATAAAAAATTGCCTCATCACCTATTCAGCTTTCAATCCACTCAAATTGCTCGTTGGGCTTAGGCGTCCCCTTAGAGGAGTGCCCATAATTGTAATGCATTTAGGAATGTATATACATTTTACAATCCAAGGCACGGGTACAATTAATGGTACCTTCAATCAGCTCGCTTTAAATCTTAAAAAAATACTTATTTGTGGGGTTTTGGCTTTTAAGTTTAACTGTGGCAAGCATTATTCCAAGAGCGGTGTTTTGCATTAGAATCACCAATAATGAAGAATTCAGACCCATGACGGATAAGTTTCTAAAGGTCACTGTTGAGAAAATTATTTTGCTGGCCTACGCATTGTTGCCATTCCAATATAGGCAGCTATAAAAGTAAGTTGTTCAAATTTTGTTTCGACAGAAACTCCCAAAGTTTCAAAAGCTTTGGTTTCTAACGAAGAAAGAATTTGATTTTTAATACGTCTATGAACAATGATGGCAAGGCCACCACAGGCTCCATCAAGGCGACCATTTCGATAAATGACATAATTTGTGTCCTTTTTAACCTGTGTGGTTAGATTTAAGGAACGTTTCAGTTATAACCGAAATATGCACATTATGAACTCTCAAAAAGTTAAAAAGCTCGACCACATTATCTTAAAGAGATCGAGCATTCCAATTCTAAATATTTAATGATTTAAAATCCATTACTGAATTTCAAAGTCATGGCGAAAGGGTTCGCAAATTTTACTCCAGTTTGAAAAGCATCAAACATGGAGTTAGTTTTCAGCATATCAGTAATCATGTCAATTAACGACGAGGCTTGGTAGCTCAGTGGTTACCGTTTCTGATTACTGAGCAGAAGGTCGCGGGAGTTCAATCCCAGGCCCCGTCCCCTTCCTTGCAATTTTTCACTTTGCCTTATTTCTATCCCCACTAGATTTAAATGAAAACGAATTCTGCTTTAACCAACCCAACCGCAATCGCATCACTTGCCTCAGTTGAATCCTGATCTAAAAATAACCCATCTCATTAACACAACTATCCTCCCCGTGAAAGCCGTGTAGATGCAGAGGCGCATTCGGTCTCTAGTAACAACGGACGTCGAGCTAATAATCCATCCTTCCCTCCTCAATAGACCGTGAGGAAGTGGCCGGTGCTGTGATTGGTCTATAAATAGATTGAATTAGTGTGCTTGTAAATTGAAGATGGAAAGCTAATCCCATCACCATCTACGTGGTTCTCTGTGCAAGTGCATTAGTTCTGATCAATGACGGAGGAGAACAATACGAAAAACACGGTCTTTTTTTAAACCAATAATCATGTCAATTAAGGATTTCTGTAAAAATTCCATTTTAGGAGCAGTAATGCTTCCTAAGTCAAAATTTTCAAAATTTCCGTTAGAATTACGTTGGATTGTATTTTGATTTCTACTTGCTGCAATAGCAGCATAGGTAGCTCCATTTACTCACTGAACATTGTTAGCAGCGAGGGGAGCAGGTTTAGATGAAGAATTTGAAGCAGGGGTGATATTTGTACTTACGGGTACGAATGTAGAATTTGTTCCTCGCTTACCGTTGTTAACAGCAGAGGAGTTTGTACCTGGTCGGAAACGTGGAGCGTTTCCTACCTGTCTCTTAGTACGAGTTTGTAGGATCGCTTTGCGAGTCTTACATCCCAACAATTGGATTTGTGTTTTTCACCACAATTTGAACATTTAAATTTCTTAGGATCTTCCTTCACAGGACAGTTGTCCTTTGCAATTCGTGCATTTAGTTAGCATGTAGAAATATTTTGTTCCGTGACCCCATTCCTGGCACTTACGACACTGGGTGAGGTTTTGGAAATTTCCTTCAGTCTTCATGAAGTGTTCCCACTTTACTCGGACATGGAGCATAAGGCTTGCCATTTCTAAGGCCTGAAAGATGTTTAGTTCACTAGATTTGAAGTGAACTAAATAAAAAAAAAAAACATTGGAATTCCCGTTGCGTGAAGCACCAGGACGGGATTTCATTTTCATTTTGATTACTTGGACAGGCTCAACTCCAAGTAATTTATTCAGTTCATCTTTGATCTGATCCAGGGATTCACCACTGGGCAGACCTTTCAAGACAACCTTGAACAAACGTTCAGTTTTGGTGTCGTTAGTCAAACATCTGTGTTGCTTCTCAGTAAAGTACTTGAGAAGACGTTTGAACCCGTCCAAGGTTTCAGCCAATAAACGGCATTCACCTCGACGACCAATTTGAAGCAAAAACAAAAATTGAACGAAGTTCAAAAGTTCCTTGCGAATCGGAAGTGGTTACAACAATAGGGGTAACCTTTTCCTTTGCCAAGTAGCATTTCTTGTTTTATTGCACTCTATTAGTGGTTTTTGAGACCAATTTTATAAAACCGTCAATACAATAAATAGCTCCAGCACAACCTTTTGATAACCGCTATAAGATCGTCTTCCAGCTTAGTGGATCATTCTTGATAAGGTTTATAAAGCATGTTTTAGAATCACAATAAAGCTGTAAGAAAGCCCCATACTCTACAAAAGGTTCTCATAGCCTATTTAAGATTAATATTGTATCCAAGCAGTTTTATTGCGCTTTGGTGAAAATCAGTTATAAATCCAATTTAATTTTTTTACATCAGAGCAGCCGCCATAAATTAGCTTGTTGTTGTTCATATGGTAATCTTTAGCTGTAAAAATAGGTTTGAGTGTTGGTGTCAAGATCACCATGTAATCAATTTTGTTTCATGGCGACATTAGTGAAAATCTTTAAGAAAATATATGCCTTTTTAGAAGTTCCAAAACATATGCCTTTGAAATTTTATCGTGTATATTGGGATAATATGAGCGTTAAAGAAATGCGCCTCAAAAATAATTCAAGTTGACAAAAAAATTGTTTTAGAAATCAAATTAATTTGATGGAATCATCTTAATTTTACAGAAAATAGATCTCAATAAATAAATTCATACCAATGCACACTGGAAATCAGTTCGGATCTCTATGTTTTCCATTATTTTATTGAAATTTCTTGGATTTTATTTCAAGGCTAATGGGATTTTCATAATGACAATATGGCGACAGAGGACAGCAGGCAAGAAAAACACCCAGCGCAATTTCTTAAAATGTCTAATGCTTACTTTTTTTTTTGCTTTATTAGAGAGATTTTCCTTAATGCTTACATTGGATGGAAGCAGAACAGAAAAGCATGATGCATGATTTTATTTCAAGCACTATTTTCTTTTTACAAGAGCAATTCATTTTTTTTTATTTGAGGGTAACCGTATATTCCTATTCTACAGGTGCAACCGATGAATTTTACAAACATTTGGAAATGTTTTGAATGGTACATTAAACTTTATGAAAAGTTATGCGTGATTAAAACTTTTTTTTTCCTAGAACTGACACCATTCCATGTATTTCGACCAAGATTCGACAGTGTCACCCCATGAAAAAAAGGAAAGAAAAGGAAAGAAAATTTTCAATGCTGATTGTTGAATTATTGTGGCCATCCACGACTGTAAATCTGATAAGAGACGCAAGTTGGCGTAGGTATCATCCTACGACTCCATATAATTATATATTTACTCTTCATAAGTCATTCTTGGTGTAGAATGTGTCCATTCGAAGTGAAGATGGTTCAAAATGGTTAATAGGCACACTCTTTACAGCTTCCTTTGTGACATCCGCAGAAAATGCAGTGGCATTTTTTTTTCTTGGTTGGAGTTATTCTCGAAGGTTTGCGGCTGACTGTAGCAAATAAACGGGTTCATGCTAAAAATTTTGTTGAATTTCTTTGCGCTCCGCTTGGAAGTACCGGAAAGTTTTGATTCTTTCTATGTTGTAAAAAAACCGCCTATTCACACTTCTGACAAGTTGCAACTGAATGCTTATAATTGTTTTTAAACAACTGTTTCATGGCCAACTAGGTTTATTGCGCTTACTTATATAGCAATAAAATAATTCATTTTTGGGTTTTATAAGGGCAATTCATATTGCTTTTTTCTATACTTCAAGGCAATCATAAAACCTTTCATAAGTGAAAATAGCATAAGCACCAGTTGGTTTTTTTATTAGCTTTATAAGGGTTTTGTAGTTAGCTATGAGAATGTTTCATGACTTGCATTGTATATGACCGTCATAAAGCTGTAGGTAATGGTTGCAGCTGCAATAAAACCTTTATAAATTTTGAATATAGCCAAGCAGCTCTAGATTTCTAACTAAGGTGGTCTTTTTCCGTTAAGCGGGTCTTACACATTCAAGATCGGAAAAAAGGTAAAGTTACGTAGAATAGTGTGACGATTTCCAATTCTACGCGGAAATTATGGTGTATGTGAGTGGTTGTGACTAATGTCTGTTTTAACAGGCCTGACTGGGCCTTTTTCCGTCCGTTGTTCATAAATCGGACATTTATTTCCAGTTTTACTCCCAACTTGGACACACGTGTAATTTATACAATTCCCGTGTACTCCCTTGGAGACAACAACGGCAGAAGAGGTTGTGGATGTCCAAGTTGTGCATTCTCGTTCACCATCAATATGGCGATTCAATAGACAATAGTCCACTGTCGTCAGATAGACGCATGGTCAGGGAAATCATTGTTGCGGCCATTGTTAGTCACCATTCAAAGACGACATCCATCAGGCTGCAAGACAATTGCCATCATAACGCCAAAAGCCACCGAAAGTCACCATCACCATCACCACCGAAACCATAAGCCACCATCACCGATAGTCGGTACCACCACCGTAAGTCACCATCATCACCACCACCAAAACCGTAAGTCGCGCTGGTTTGATTATTAAAAAACACAAATTCGCATGCAAGAACAGAAAAGTACGTAGACAAAACACATAAGCTAATTGACATGTATAGTAAAAAGAAAACAGATAAAACACGTGATCACGTAGGATTTTGTATGTTAGGTAAACAATTGAAATAAACTTTCAATTATCGAGGCATGATTTCTAAATTACACATTACGGCTTTTTTGATTTGTGAAGAAGTAGGTGTTTCTAGAATTTCGCACATTTCTGAGTTATTTGTGTTTGACGATTAAAATTCACCCAATGCTGGAATTTCCCACCCCTCGCTTTCTGAAATCTTTCCGAGGTTAGATTTGGAGAAACTAATGTACCTAGTTGGATTCAACCCTGATGAACCTTTTAGTGTTCATGTTGTTCATCTTTCTTCTTTATACTAGAAGGTGCAGTGTCAGAGAGAGTAACGGGTGTTCAATAAAAAATTATATTTTTTTCAGTCACGCAGCTAGTAAAAAAAAAAATTCAACGAATTCAGTATTTTTTATTAAAAACATAAACGTCAATGAATATTGGAAAAAGGGGCCCTGGTCAGCCGTACGACGCAACATAGTCGCGATGCTCTCACAAGAGCGGTGGATGGCACTGAAATCATTCTCATTTTTTATTGAACACCCGTTAAACATAAAACGACCCTGTGAGTTTTCCTTTATTCGTTTGAATTGAGGGAGGGTAAGAATAGAGTAACAATTATCAGCATACAATGAATCGATTAAATTCCAAGATATAAGGGAAAAAATGCAACATCAGTAATACGTCTCACTAAAAAGTTATTCTTGGCTTACTTTCGACGTCCACATGAAGTGAAACAAAAACATGTTTTCTGATATGTAAAAAGTTTTGCGACTAACGCTGGATGACCCCATTGTTTACGTACGGTGGAGACATCTACAATTTGTTAGTGGGTACGTGAAACTAAAGTTTTCTGTCTAGATACTCGGGGGGGTGGACCTGAACGTACGCACGATTGCCTGCCGTAATGCGTCTTTGAATTTCTCTGCTGATATCATTTTTGACCATCACCAATGAGCCCACATACAGGAGCTCACACGAACTTGACCACTTCAATTTCGACACCGTCAACCTGAACTAGAGGTGGGAGGCTAGCATGCTCTTCCCTAGAACCTCTTCCTCGCATGCATTTCGCAAGTCCAATCCGCCTAGCTTCAGTCTTCTGTCTGATGTACGTTTCCGCCATCGTCTCAAAGTTCCTTGCCTTGATGTCGATGTCATCGGTGAAGCCAAGAAGCTGGATTGACTTCCTGAAGATCGTGCCACTCGTGTCTATCTATCTTATCACACCTTCTAACACGATTTTAAAGCAGACACGAAAGTCCATCACTTTGCCGTAATCCCCTTCGAGATTCAAAGGGACCCTAATATTCGAACAATGCACATCACTCGATATATTGTCGCCTTGACCTATCACGTAAAATTATCCTCTTAGAAGTAAAATATAATCGTTGTTTTCATTTAAAGTAAGCAGGATATCAAATTGTCGATCCTGCCAGCTATGTAAATCTTGAAGAAGAATACGAAATCAAATATGCATTCCCTGGGATTAGTCATGTTTCATTGACTTGTAGCTCGTAATGTACATGAACTAGATCCATCGAATCAAAACAAAAACATCGCATGCACTGAGTCTTCTATCGAGGAATAATATCAAAAAAGAGATTATACTGTGTAACAAAGGTTCTATTCAGCTGCCCGGTGGATCAATATGGGGTTTACTATACAATGTGGTTCAAAATTGATCGGACGTACTTAAACTTTCAGTAATCCTTCTTTCCTTTATTTAACGTCGGTCTCTGTTCTGCAATCTAGTGCCATTCCACTGACGACAATCAAATATGCAGGAAGGCAGCCTCCATCCTGTATTCAAAAGGTACAATACAATAAACATTTTATCTACCGCTATCCAAAAAGCCTCCTCCATCAGAACTGGAGCCGCTTCCAGTGGTTTCATTGTATGGCAGTTACGCCATCGGGGGCAGAGCGCTTCCATTGCAGCAATGGACGCAAAACGTGGTCAGCACTCACACACTCATCACGAAACGGTTGTTTTCCAAGTAGCTCAGAACAGAGTGCTTAGGATGATCCTTGATCGTCCCTTTGACACAAGAATTTCAGAGCTCCACCATGAGGCGAGCATTCCAAAATTAGATTTCAAAATTGATGAGATTAAGACCAGGTTTATGCAGAAATGCAATATATCAGAACATGCTTTGATAAGCAATTTGTATATAGTAGGTTAGGTGTATATAGTAGTTACAGGTTAATTGTAGTTGTAAATAGTAGTTATAAGTAGTCTCTTTTTTCAAATTCAAAACAAACCCATCCCACCAAGGTGGTCAAACTCTAATAAGAGGCCTAATAGGACTAGGAACTGTAAATAATAATTAAAAAATTTCAAATGTACTAAAGTTAAAAAGACGCATCTGTGTCACTTGATAATCCATACATGTAAACCAAACAAGTACAAGAAATAAAGATCATTTAAATGTCAGGTTCCTTTCCAAAGTCGACGACGTATCGACCGAAAGAACTGCTGATGAAGAACAATGAGGAGGACCACACAATGGTTGCTACCGAGAAAACAGACGATCACGTGGCACAAATCGAGATTGGCCTGCTTCTGTCGACAGCCGAGTGAACACTGAGTTTGTCTCATACACAGGTACAGTCGGATTTCGTTTGATGGGATATCTTTAAGTGGGCTACGTTTCAGTTGGGCTCAAAAGTCAAACGTCATTTCTAACAGTGCTGATTCCTTTTCAAAATTTCGACCGGCTTCATGCAAAAACCGGCAAATGAGTGGAGTAATGATGTAGATTATTTCAATGCGATACAACGAGTTGCTTTCTTGATGGTTGCCAACGATATGAGGGGTAAAACTAATTTGTGACTTATCAAGAGATCCACCCGAGACCTAGTTCAACCGCAAATATTTGCTTCAGGGGATACAATAGCATCGAAAAAAGTGCCCTGAGAAATCGTAGAATATATTAAAATGAAATATAATCATTACAATCCAATGACATTTGTGTTCATATATCCGACTTTGTATATTGCACCAAAAGAGTAGGGAAGGGAAAGGGGGTACTCGCTTTACAACTGCTCTTATGAGATTGAGCAAATGTTTTTGAATAACCCATCCGAACAATTCGAGAGAAGGGAAATTCCGAAGTTATTTTAGTCTTTATCTTTATTTTCATTGAAATAAGTGAGGGCTGGAAAGAATACAGCCCCTCCCCCCTCATATCTAACTACGCCTATTAAATGGAGCACATATTTTTGAATACATCTGAACATACCAAATCGATAAGATAAGAAACTTCGAAGTTATTTCAGTTTGAAACTTTTCTTCTATTGATATGAGTGTTTTGAATATTTCATCTGAACATACCAAACTGATAAAATAATCAACTTCGAAATTATTTCAGTTTGGATTCAGACTTTCATTGGTACACCGCAGAAAAAGGGATTTTTGGCATTTAATTCGAAACATTGATCTTTGAATAGCTATAACTTTTTTTAGGAGCATTCTAGCACCATACATCCTTGAGCAAAGTTGTTAGACACTTTCTGAGCTATACTTGAACGTATTTAGATGCGTGGTTTTTGCAAAATTTTGGTCCCTAGTAATAAATATGCAAAAAAGTAGGTTTTCCCATACTAATTTCGATACAAATTTCAAACGCAATGTGGAAGCCGGGTTTCAACCAATCGTCCCCGAATTTGGCACAGTTGTTTGAGACCCCAAATGGAAAAAAAACATTGTTCTGAAAAAATGATCATGATGACCCATCCTACTCCACATAGCAGAAATCACTTTCTTTTCGATATTTATTTGAATTTCACCTTTAAAAAGTCATTTAAGTTATTCCATGGTTTTTGTAAGAGGGGGACTGCTCGTGCCTTGGGTCTGAACTAAGTTTCAGTTAAACTGCTTGAAAATCGTGGCAGATAGACCGTAAAAATCAATTATTTCAATTCATTCATTCACCCTTCATCAGTTCCAAACACAACTATAGGTCCTTTCCTTAGTGCCTGTGGAAGACCATCAGCGCAAGTAAAACGAATATCTTCCAGGGATTTCCGTTCTCTCATCCTACTTTTTTTTCCATTTCACTATCTCCCAGCGCAAAAGCGTCAAACTCCAAACGATGATCAATCGATTGGATTTCCGGTTCATTGAATTATTTGTCACTCAGCACCATGGATTTCCATCGTCCTTTCGTCGTCATCGTCGTTGCCGCCGCCGCCAATGTCGTTTGCAGTTCTACCCAGCGGAAGGAAAGTACTCACAATCCCAGGGGCGGCCAGCAAACGAACTTTCAAAACGGAACCCGTCCAAGGAAATCATCTGCAACATTTCTCTCGCTGGGGCTCACTCACACCTAATTCGGTCAGTGGAGAACAACTCAACTGTCGGAGCGGATTTGCCATGCAGCGTTGAGCTTGAGAATCCTTTTCTTCTACGACGACCGACGGGATAGTCCATGGCAGCAGCTAAATTCCTTGGCGTATCACGCCAACTTTTCTTGGCGACCGCAGCACCGTCGGCTATTCGAGGGTAAAATTTATGGGCCCGCTTTATGGCCAGTGGCATTCACATATACACCGGTCTGCCATAAATTATCTACGCCATCGCCGCCGCGCGCACTGCTGTGCCAGCTGGCGAAACGTGTCCCCCAACGATGAGTGACCGACCGACCGGTCGACCAACGGCATATGGGTCACTAATGCCACCAGACGACACAAAAACTTAACTCATAAGAGCTGGCAACGGAGGTCCAAAATGGCTCGTTATCGGTCCACAGAAGTACTCGAAAACAGTCTCCTTGAGACAGAATAAGAACGCCCGACGGAGGAAAGGAGATGGATGAGGAACAGAGGTTTACCGTTCGTGCGAGGCGTCCATTTTCCCATGGAAAATAGTTTCCTGTACCGAATTTATTTTGCTCAGTGGCGTCTTACTTCGTGAGTTATGATATAGCTGGAAGGCTGTTCACAGTGGAATACATGACTTAATGTGATTATCGAAGGATTATTGAAATAACACATTTTTGACAGGGCCTGACAATTCTCATGGGAAGTTTACAGAATTACCGGGGACCCACGGTAATCTTACCGCTTTTAATCGGAACAACGATTTAAAGCTCGTAGAAGTTAAAATTTTCTGTAAGCAAACAATGTTCAACATATATGATTATATTCCTTGATTATTTTTTTTTGAAAATGAATTATGTTTTCCTACAACTTAGTTTCAGACGTCATTTCGATTGGAAGTAATGTTTTGAAGTTATGCTCTGTTGAAGAATACCGAACACGCTATTTAGATTTTGTTATGCAATATTCAAAATGGTTGGAATTGAGCTCAAATTTGGATTATCCCCCATAGCAAACAATTATGCAAAGTTTCATGCAAATCGGAGAAGGTCTAGTCTGAAACTAATTTGTTTTGCTTTTTGGCCTAGAAACGTTCATGGATAAAAACAACACCTACAGTATATTATGAGGCGGGTACAAAACAACACGTCACAACGATTGCAATATTGAAAAATTGGTATCCCACAATCTCATTAAATTTCAGAAAACTTTTTTGCTGCTTTCCAGTCAACGATAAATCTTACAACACGAGCCATTTATAACGTCCAATTGCGCTGCTCAACATCTCGGTAACAATTCAATTTAAATCTTTTTCCCTGTTACCATAATCCCATATTTCATGCATAGTTGGCTTCAGCCAAGGAGAAGAAAGCAAAGCCAATGCATGCAATCGAATCTCGGTGATAAAAATCGAAATACCGTTCGCTTTGAACAGAAGAAAAAAGATAAATGCATTGCCAGCTTGCAACAGCCAACGCGACACAAAGCTGCTTACAATCCGGTACATGCACAGATCAGACAGGGTCGCTGCAATAAATGCAAAAGAAGGTCCCTACGTTCTCGAGGCAAGGGAGCTTTTCCACTCCACGAGCTGGAAAGAAATCACGAAACGAAACGAAAGCCTTCTCGTATTTCACATTGTTAAAACATCTCCGAGATCGAGACCCCTTGCCATAACCTCGATAATACGATACAAAACTCAGAGAAACCAGGCCAGGATTCCTTTATGGGATGATGGTCATGAGCTGGGGCTGTTCCACTGGTCTCGAAAACATTTAAATCGAATCCGTCTTCTGATGTACAAGGCACGTGCTCCTACTTGGAGGCCCTTTCTTATTTCCTATGCTCCATTCTACCTAAGGTTTCCTCATTCATCGCACCGGCTCTTGAAAGTTAAGAGATTTACAGGGCTACTGTTATGCAAAGCTAAGGAGCAAAACTGGAAGCTACTGGTGGAAAAGTGCATTCTATTGAAACCAGAGCACAATTCCACGGCACAGCAGAGCATAGCAGCATTTTGGAAGGTGAAGACGAATGGAGAACATGAGAGCTGAAGAATGGTACTGCCACTGACGGCTGCTTTGTGCAGGACGAACGCAGTAAGAACATTCGTATAAATCTCCTGCTTTGTAACTTGTCTTCCCGTTCGCTATGTAAGCAGGGTTGTTATTAAACAGTTGATGGAAAAAATCCTGGTTTATACATAATATGATTGGAATCGTTTGCATTTATTTGCTCAAAACTGAAGTAGGGTAGGTGTACCAGTCAAGGCTATACGTTCCTATTATTGTGTGTTCCAATTATAGCCTGTAGGCCTTAACTGGTACACCTATCTTACGTTTCTAAATATATTTTTTTTCCGAAATCGCTGTTGCGAAAATGTTTTTTATCAACCCTAAAACAAATATACGAGCAATGAAAAGTTATAGTGCCTGTTGAGCAGGGATGCCAGATTTTAAGACAAGGCTTCATTTTGAAGACATTTAAATATCTGTAGACATTTTATTTTTGAAGACATTTCATGTTTTGTAAAGCTAACGCAATTGAGCCTTGACATTTTTTTTTATTCGTTTATTTTTCCAGGCTCATTTGCTGTAGCTTGGCGGAGCCGATATTCATTGTTTAGATCACAAAATTACTTAAAACTGATGTTAGTAATGCGGGGGCTAATTACTCGGGGCTATCTCGAGGTAAGGGGTAACAAATTGTAACAAATGCATGGCAGGATAGGGATTGAGAACACAAGGTTTGGAGAGCAATGTGCTCTTGATCTCGAACTAAGCAACATAATGATGAAAAAGTAAGAGGTTGTATCCAAGACACGACCGTAGATTTGACGTAGGATTAAGAAAGGTAGTTTTAATGTCACAGCAAAAGTATAGTATATATTAAATTGATTTCTTAACTCGTTATCAGAGAAAAAGTACGATAGGTTGAAATTCGGAAGCAATTTGAGAGTTCTGTTTGTGAGGTGCTCTGTCGATGTCCATGTAGTACAAGTCAATCCTGGACGGTATGTCTTGGATACAAGCTGTTACTCTTTAGTTAACTCTGTTATCAGTCATTTGTGGTCCTGAAAAGTACCGAAGGGTTGGAAGCCAGTTTAGAACAATGCTGTAGAAATTGTTGTTCTTGGAGATGATGGCGGTGCGGATATAAATATGTATTAGGGAAAACACATCAATCACAGAATTACGACGAGCACTGAATCCGATCAGTCGTTGAGAGCAGCGTTTGTTGAGACTGGATGGAATTCAATTTTGAAATCTGTTTTAGGGAAAGCGCTTTTTCCAGGCAATCGGTGAACATTTTATGATCATAGTAACACTTGCACAACATTTTGAAAAATAATAAATCCTTAATTTTAACTGATTCGAAAATAAATTTCCTATCGATTTGCGTATTCAGAATTAAAATCCATCATCTCTAGATCAAAATCAGACCGATTTTAATGCTGAGACTGACTAATTAACTAATGCACCAATGCATATACTGCTTCCCAGCACAGTCGTCAGAGAGTAGTACACCGAGGCAAAAGAACGTAAGAATTCCATAAGAACCACTTATGAATTTTAGCCACAAGAAATCGGTATGAATTTCATAGATTTGCCTTATGAAAAATAATGTCGACAAAAAAATAATGAAATGGAGCAGACTGAAACCGAACCATGGACGTTGAGAATACGGGTCTTATGTCTGGACCACTCGTCTGTCGACGCTTGGGTAAATAGAATGGCTAAACGTGTATAAGAGCTACCGTATGTTAGACGAAAATCTTTCTTAAGACGCGCTAATGAAATTCATATGTGTCGTTCATAAGTCGAGCCTTATGAAATTCTTAAGTCTATTTGCCTCAGTGTAAGTAAAAGAAACAGGTCGAAGTGGCATTCGCCTTCGATCCTCGAGCGCGTGCGAATAGGGAGGATGGAATTGCATAATATTTGGCACACTCATCGCCATATTCAGAACCACACGCTCCCAACGAACACAAAAAATGTTCTCCAGAGTTGTAATCTTGTAACCAAACTTGGAAACAGGGGATACACTCAAAAAACTACAAGGGACAACCCAATGTGGTTGTACGCAATGGTGACTACGTGGTCTTATATAATAAATCTTATTTGTTAACTACAGCAGGAGCTTGTGTTTTGTGTAGGAATAGGAATTTGAGCGGGGTTCTCTCTGTTTATACTCTTCAGTACAACGTGCTTGACATAGGTGACCCACAGTAACTCACAAAAAGCTACTAATTCCGATCAATAGCGGTGCGGCTTCTTCTTCCTTATATGGATCCTCATGTAGTGGAGAACACCATCAAACCGTTTGGTGAGACCGGATGGCATTCAACTTTGAAATCTGTGTTAGGGAAATCGCTTTTCGCAGGCAATCGGTGATAATTTTAATTATCATAGCAAAAGTGGCACATTCGTGCAATTTTCAATAGTTACATTTTGAAAAATGATAAACTCTTAAACTCAACAGTTGCCTAAAAAAATATTTGATCGATTGATGATAAAATTATTGAAATTGGTCCAGGGGCAGCTGAGTTATTAACGTTCAAAATCTTTCGTAATTTTGTTACATGTTCCATTTTCGGTTTTCACAAAGTGTACCCCCATATAGAAATCACAGACATAGTCCTACGTCAAAATGTATCACATATGTAATGCATGAAATCCATGTGAATTTCACATAGCTTTCCAAAAAAAGTTGACGACAACCTAAAGAAATCGAAAAACTTTGTCGTTCAGTTTTTTCCTCGAAATTTTTGTTAAATAAGCTAGAATTAAATAAAAAAGGTTTTTCCCATACATTTTAACGGCTTTACTACCAATCCCCAGTTAGCTACCTGTTATATATACCATATTTTCTCACTTCTCATTGGTTACTGTGTATAGCCAATAGGAAGCGAGAAAATATGGTACCGGCAGAGCTGGTTGTCTATACAACTGCGCCTTGGCATTAGTTGTGATTCACCTGTTCAACGGTAAACAACCAGGAGGCATGACTGGTCGTGGCAAGGGTGGCAAAAGGTGGGCCTGCCATTCTTCGTCTGGCTCTGGTTTGACGTGGTGGTGTCAAGTTCTTCTCCGGTCTGATGTACGAGGAAACCCGAGGTGTGCCGAGAAAATGTGATCCGTGATGCCGGCACTGAATACGCGGCTGCCTATACGTCATCATCATCTTCCAAGCCTGTATCCATCGGCCCTTTTCAGGGCCACCAACATTTGCCAAAAGAGTTAATTTTCTGAACATGTCCCAACTAAAATTCAAATCAAAAGGTTCTTTTCAGAGCAATCATAGTCATACTAAAGAGTATAAACAGAGAAAACCCCGCTAAAATTCCTATTCCTACACAAAACACAAGCTCCTGCTGCAGTTAACAAAAATATTTATTATATCATACCACGTAGTCCTACGTCATCATTGAGTACAACCCCATTGGGTTGTCCCTGGTATTTTTTTTTAACGAAAGAGAAACGATTAATATTACTTAAGACCTTTTGCAATTTTCAGCTTGAAAATGTAAAAAAAAAATACTCTTTATCACTAACATGGTGGTCCTGCAAAGGACCGTTTTGTCGTAATGGTTGAGTAATACTGAGCTATTAGGGTGTTCAACACGGATGAGGCTGGTGAGCTGTATGTTGTTTGGAGCAAGCTTGGCAATAGATGCCCTACAGAAACTCACGAAGAAACTGATTTCGATCTATAGCGGTGCGGCTTCTTCCTCCTTATATGGATGCTCATGTGGGCTCTGCAGCTCGCTGCTTACAGGCTGCCTTTCGTTGTGTACTGGAGAACAATGTTCAACGTTACACGCCGAAAGCACTGCTGCTGCTGACACCGACACCACCACACACGGTGATTGAATGAGCACCGTTCAGTGAAACCGCATTGAATTCGATTTTTAAATTTGTGTTAGGGAAAGCACTTTTTGCAGGCAATCGGTGATAATATTGATCACCATTGCAACAGTTGGACATTTGTATATTTTTCAACAGTGAACTGTTGAAAATTAATAAAGTGTTCATTTAAGCAGATTGGTAGATAAATTTCCAATCGATTGGCTTGTCTAGGAATTAAAATCCATCTGCTATTGACAGAGTTATAACTGGTCAAAACCTGACCTCTTTTCGTAATGCGGTCGATTTTGGTTTTTTTTTTTTAAATTGCACCCCCAATATCTTACTGTACACACCAGCTGCTCATTTGTTAATAACTTTTCACTCAGTTGTTGAAATTTGTTTTTCTTTAAAGTAATTGATAGATTAGGATCATAGTTTACTATAGATATGCAAAGAGTAGGTAAATCTTAAAATTTGAATCAACGTCAATGATTTTTTACAATTAAAGTCCGAGATGTGCAGCGAGTATTTCTCACTTAATTTTTACAACGCAAAAACAAATACAGTTTATTACTAGAATTAAAATCTTCTTTTTTATACGTTTATATAAGAAGCTTAAACTCTATTATATCTACTGCTTCAAAAATAACTATATTACGTCAAAACGAAGTTATAAGCAAATGAGCAGTTCGTGACCAAAACTGTGTATGCCAAGCATGGCCAAAAAAAGTAATCCTACGTCAAAAGGCAAACATGGGGGAGCAACAATGGGCCGCTAACAACTTGGGAGAACACAAGATGACACTAACTACTAAATTCTCAGACCTATCCGTTTTAAAAACGCATAAATTAAATTCAAATAGTCGAGATCTCAGCTCGCCAAGACATCTCTAACGGGTACCGCGGGTTGTTTTCCTCGGGCCCTGAGGGATGCAGATAACTCAGATCTGGCAACACGGTGTAAGGTACATGACCAAACAACATGCTCGATATCGTGATAACCGCTTTGTCCACCGAGGATGATCTTGAAACAAGGAAAAACTAGTTAGTAAGTCTCACTAGCGTGCACAGGAATCTTATTAAGGAGGGGTATTTTTTTCTTCTATGCTGCCTGTTTACGAGTAGAATCAATTCCATCCCTTCGAACTACAACCCGCTACAATAGCTTGCAGAAACTGATTCTTCCTTCGTCATTGTTCCACACGATCAGCAGCTAGCAGATGTGTAGATTAATCGAGAGTGAGATATCTCTGATGTCACTCGTATGGTTCTGCGGTGGTGAGTTTGGCGGACAACGGTTAAGGAGATAAGAGAGTGGAAGATATTCTCATCCAGGACCCGAAGAAGAACATCGCAAGGGAGCGATCACGGTTGTATGATGACATGTCCTTGCACAGTTGAAAAAAGGCAATTCAACCACCGAGTGCCATCGGAAACTGCGCGTGCGGGCAGTTTTAATTCGTTTTCTTTGTATTTAGGCTTAAGGTTCAATTTACTTTGATGTATTTTCGAAAAATTCAAATGCAGTTTTTTTTTCGACGCATCATTTTAGATTGCAAAAAGCTCGCGTCATTCTACTCTTTTTGCTATTATACACAAAATAACAAAAGTTTTTTTTGCAATCAATCATTTCAGAAAAAAATTGCATTTGAATTTTTCGAAAATGCATTAAGTGAAAATTAAATGTTGGAATAAGTGCAATAAATGTAGTGTGATTTGTATGTTTCGTTTATTAAAATAAATATAGTGTTTTCTATTCGTGTGTGTAATTGTTTATTGTGAATAAGAAGGGAGGACTAGGTTGGTCGCAGGATATGAATTGGAATTAGTTGTTCGCCCAACCCCGACCCATACATCACCCTTCGAGTGTTGAGGAGCCAGATGCTGTCGAAGGCGGAAGAAGGTATTCGATTCCCCAACAGTGCCTTTACTCTGGGGATGGGGAGTACTCCAAAATGCGTGGAAGATGGTGCCCACCACTGTTTCGCTAAGGTTTAATTTAGCTAATTTTATTTATTTTTTGCTCCGGTGGTGGTTCATCTTCTTCAATGCAAACTGCTTTCAGACAGCCAATGGAAATTGGTTATTTAATCCTATTGACAATATTGTCGATGATGAACCGTCCCAAAGTACCACTAGTAGGGGTGACAGAAAATGATGCCGAACATTCAACATGTTTTAAAGATGATGGACAAACCCGAATTAATTGTAACGCACATAAGCAGCTGGAACTTTTTAACCACGGTCTTTTTTGAATTTTACTCAGCACATTGGAACTGAAATTCCTTTAGAGTTTCAGAAGAATTTCCTCAAAAAAATTATTCCCGGGATGAGCCAGAAATTATCGGTACTCCCTTGAAATTTTCCTCAAAATCCCTTTGGAATTTCACTCAAAATTCAATTTTCTCGCTATTATTTTTGAAATTCTCTTGGACATATCTGCAGGATTCACTACACCCAACCGGTGGATGTAAGATTCGCTTACAATTATTTAGGATCCATCATCAGAGGATGTAAGTGGAGACCGCATGAACCGAGGATGCCATATACCTAGCTGCGGTCCGATGTAAGAAAATTGGAGACCGAAAAATGTGGAGTGTATTAGTGGGTGAAATTAATTATGTCGAAAAAAATAGAAAAAAAGTTGCCGACTGGACTCGAACCACGGACGTTGCGACTATCAGACCTTTGCTTTCTCCACTGCTCTCTCTAAGCTCCTGAATATGGATAGCCTAAAAGCAAACATGAAGCGCTCATTTTCTCACATGCTCGACTTCGTATGCTTTTTCTGCTGGAGAGATTCGAGATAAGTGTGTGCGTCGTTCTACAATGTTCTACAATGTACGTCGTTCTACAAGCTTACTGGTATAGTCGAAAGCGTAACACGAAATAAAAAAAGACAAAAAACCATTACATCGCTTGCATGGTCAACTCCTAACATTCGTTGCGATGTTCATGAACAGAGGATGATAGGAAACGGAACTAACATTTATTGTAATAGATTTTTGGTTTGCGTGTAGAAATTATAGGTAGAATTTTCATGGAATCATCCCCAAAATTTGTTTTGTTTTAGAACTGTCCTCAGAATTCAATACCCTTGATGTTCTCCTCGGAAGTCATGTTGAAATTGCCCACCCATTCACCAAAAGCGTTGTAGTTTTTCTACCAGAAATGTTCAATAAAGCTTGCCCCTCGATTCACCAGAACTGTGCAATTTTTACATCAGTAATTTTCAATTCAGCTTGCCAGAATTTTTCAATACAAACTTGCCCCCATACAATTTTACACCAGAATATTTAAATCCATCAGAACGATGCAAATTTTCCACCGTTAATGTTAAAATAAAAATTGCTTCTCCAGTCTTCTGATTGGTGCAGATATCCTTTTTCCATTTTTCATCAGACATTTTCAATATAGCTTGCTTCTCCTCTCATCAGAATGTTGCAGGTTCTCCACCAAATAAAGCTTGCCCCTATTTTTAGATACTTCTTCATACATTTTCAGTAAAGCAGCTTCCCCCCATCAGAATGGTGCAAATTTTACACCAGAAATTATTATTCAAGTTTGTTTCTCTATTCAGCAGAAGGATGCAAATTTAAGACCAAAATTTTTCCAAAAAGCTTGCCCATCCGTTCACCAGAACGGTGCAGATTCTCCACCAAAAATTTTCAATACAGCTATATTTTAAATAAAGCTTGTGCCTTCATTTACCAGACCAGTGCATGTTTTCCACCAGAAATTTTCCGTTTATTTCATTTATCAGAGCGATGCAAATGTTGCACAAGAAATTTTCATAAAGCATGCTCCTCCAGAACGGTGCACCAAACATTTTCAGGGATGTTTGTTTCACCATGCACCTTTGTGGTGCAATTTTCAGGCATTGCCTCTTCATGCACCAGAATGCTGCAAATTTTCTCCATGAATTTTCAATGAAGCTTGCATTCATCAGAACGATGCAAATTATGCACCAGAAAAATGAATAAACCTTGCATCTACATTCACCACAGTGCCGCAAACTTTCCACCAGAAATTTTTAGTTAAATGTGCACCTCCAAATTTTTAGCGTGATTCATTTTTTCTCCAATTTTCATTTTGATTAGTTCCTCCATGCACCACTTGATGTTATTTTTACACCTGAAATATTCAATAAAAAGCCACCACGAAGGCGAATTTTTTCAACCTTAAATTTACCCTCTTCTTTTATCCTTCCATGAACCACCTTGAAAATTAAATTTACACCAGAATAATAATCACACAAAACCCCTTTCAGAATTTTTGGATGACTCCTTATAACACGTCGCAATTTCAAGATTTACGACGTTTATTAATCTGTAATATCCAGGTGTAGTGGTAAGCGTGACCAGGGATTGCCGTATTGTTTCAATCGTGTTGTAGACATTTTCTGAAACCATCTGGCATCACTGCTCTTGGAGGGTAGTGTGAGGGGTGGAAGAGAATTTATTCCATTTTATTTAATTGAGATAAATTCTATGGATCTGGTCGGCTGGTCTGCAAACAGGTTGTAAGAATAGAGCATTGAGTTTTATATCCTAGCTCCCACTCCTGAAATTTCTTAAGTTCTTAGAATACCCCATTGCTCAATGCAGTAAGCTTCGTAATTTCTCCACTGTGTACCGCAAATCACCTGAATGTTTCATCGGCCAACGTAAGCAGTTTTGTTCCGTTTCCTAGTGCAAAAAATAAAACGTCCATTAACTTTTATGACCCTCTGCTTCCCTTTCCTCATGGAATTACCCATTTACAGCACAACAATATGGGAAAAATTACGTCTCTCACCAGAGCCAGTTAGTCACCAGCTCATTGCTTTACAACCATAGCTTAGGGACTATCATCATCATCTGCAGCAGTAGCAGCAGCAGCAGCAGCAGTTGGAGAAACAACACCCATGGTTACTGTCTGCGCCATCGTCGTAGCACACTGTCATCATCACCGTCATCATCGTAAAGAAGATTCTCTTTGACACCTCATAATCTTCATCCCCGTACATACAATGTTCCAAACGAGAAGCTTGTCTTGGTAAATTACAAAGCATCCTGATGACCAACCAAGAAACGAAGACAACTGCAAGTCCAACTGAGATCAAACTAATGCACTACTGTGAGGAGATGGCAGTAATGAAACAAGTAACGATAAAAGTAACCGTTTGCTTGTAGTTGTCATTCAAGCGGCCATTTGTTAGTGAATTGGATGATGTTTTGTTTTGCTATGCTTATGGTTCTTGAATAGTTCTACAAATGATTGAATTAATGAATTGACAAGCATAAAAAACACCCAACTAAGAAATGTTAGACTCTCATACAGTTTTGAAATGTGAATCCGTATTCTCGTCAGTCTTAGCAGCGCTATTTCTCAACGTAACGCGCACATATGCAGTAATTGGTTGTTAACATTCATCTGCTGCCTGCTGCTCTATCCATATCAATCGATAGAATTGTCCAAAACTGTTTAAAATCGCTGGTACAACGCACCAAACTTCTCAGGTTAGGGTGTCTAGTGTGGCAACTTTTCCATTTGAACTGCGTGATTGACATCAGTTCTATTTTTTTTATCTAGTTCGTTATCAATTGCGTAAGCTTTACGGAGCCAATAATTCATGGTTCATTATTTGTAACAAAATTCACTTAATTCTATGTCTAGTAGGAGTTGGGCCGAGTACTCGCGGCTTACCCGAGGTTAGAGGGGTACATTGTCAAAGGATAGGATCAGGGAGCGAGCATATACAGCAGTTCTATTATCGGAAACATGAAATTCACTTTTTGTAGTGTGTATGTTTCATTTTAATTAATTAATTAATTTATCTTTATTAGGGAGGCTTTCAGCCTGGGGCTGGTTCTCCTCCAACTTGTTTCATTTTAGGAAAAACCTAGTAAAATGCGTATGCGTATAAAAATCTACTCACATTAAAGCTGAACGACTAGGTATGTGCTATGGATCAGACGCTGGATGTCTGCATTCAGGTGGTAAACTGTTGTTTTCTCGTAAGGAATTGGACAAAATCTAGCAAGCATCTTTTTGCGGTATCTAGGATATTTTTCAGAAGATAAAATTTAATCAATTCCAGAAATGGGAATGATATCGAATGATCCGCCGCACACTATTTCCGAAGTGGTTCATTTATCAACATACGTGTACCTCAGATTTGTCATCAGCAAAACATTCCGAAATTGCTTGGTTTGAAACTTTTCATCGGAGATAATTCGGATTATTGATTTAAGCAAAAGTTTGCATACAAATAACATTAGGGGACGACTCTGAAGAGCCCCGCTATACATAAATACACCAACAATATTTTTCGATAGAATATTTTAAAATCAACCGATTTAGAGGTGTAAGCACCCATAAAACTTTTGATGAAGAAAACCTAGAGGTCGGGTAAACGTTTCTATAGTTGCGGTTTGTTAGAAGCGTTAGGTTTCTTGGAGACTTAGACTTGATGGAGCCTCACTCGCGAGTCTTTTATGAGGCGAGCGTAGCATGTTTCTGAGGAGTAGAATTCCTACTCACAAATCATTCCACGGAGCCTCACCCTGGGAGAACTCTGAGCTTCTTACCTTGACAAAAAAGTCATCTGGAGCCTCGAAAAGCGCACCTCACGTCAAGTCATCCTATCGCTTAGTTCGCTTCCCCTTTCGTCCGGGGAGTTTTTATTTAATTCTTCCATATACATGTCGCCACTCATGCGAGACGAAGGCTGCTTAAACTCGCAGGGCAGGTGAAATTTAATTTGAATTCTTTCTCAAACAGACAACAAAATAGAGTACCTGACACCAGGGTTGCTTCCACTTACTTGTTGTAAAAACATGTTTTTTGGAATTATAAAATCATTACACGGAGATGACAAAGTACCCAAAATTAAGTAATTTTCTCTCAAATCCCGGGTTCAGCTCAATAACTCAAATTTGAGCAAATCTCATATAGTGGTTTCCCTTTAACACCAGCAAAAAAAAAATACTTACTCTTAAGGTGAAAGTTATTACTTTTCCGTTGATACTGAATCCACACCCGTTCGAACCACAGCCAAATTCAAAATGCACCAATACCAACAAGCATTGCAAATAAGGAAAATGAGAAGTATTGAAATTTTGAACATATTCGTAAACACAATATTATTGTATAATTATAATAATTCTAATAATTATAATAATGACAACTTTAATTCAATGATTCCAAGTTCAGGGAAGTCATGCTAATGCTCAGGGAAGTCTTGCCGTAGTTCAGGGAAGGCCTGCCGGACTTCAGCGATGTCCTGAAGAAGTTCAGGGCAGCTCTGCCGAAAGTCCTTCCGAAGCTCAGGAAAGTCCTTCCGAAGTTCAGGGAAGTTTTGCCGAACTTCAAGGAAGGTTCAGGGAAATCCTGCCGAAGTGATTTATTAAATTTTTCAACTGGTATGTATGAAGATTTCTTTTATATGGCTTTCTCAGTCCAGCGTAATCCAAACAGGGAAATGCAAAACTGACTGTTTGGATTACCCTAGATTGAAAAAAAAAAAATCTCCTGCCGAAGTTCAGAGAACTCCTGCCGAAGTTCAGAGAACTCCTGCCGAAGTTCAGAGAAGTTCTGCGGAAGTTCAGGGAAGGCTTGCCAAAGTTCAGGAAACTCCTGCTGAAGTTCAGCGAAGTCCTGCCAAAGTTCAGAGAAGTTCTGCCGAACTTCAAGGAAGTTCTACCGAAGTTCAGGGAAGGGCTGCTGAAGTTCAGGAAAGTCCTTTCATTTCAATTCTTGGAAATCAGGGAAGTCCTGCTGAAGTTCAGCGAAGTCCTACCGAAGTTCAGAGAAGTTCAGGGAAGTTCTGCCGATGTTCATGGAATTATCTAATTATCAAATACCAAGATATATCAGAATACCTTCATCAAAAAGGCTGAAATTTTAACAGAATATCATGAATACTTGTGAAAATCAAGGATCATTTTTTCCGTCGATCTTGCTTTCCGTGCTGTGTACCAATGCTACCGACGCCAGGGAGGCAGCTCCCACACCTGGACCCTACCTATCGACCCATCAACTCATGAACCGGGGATAAACGGCTTTACTTCCCTTCCGAAGGAAGGCTTGATCAGAGATGTTATGCTTCAGAACATCCCGGCAGCGCCGACTGGGATTGAACCCAGGCCTGCTGGGTTGAGAGCAGTGTTGGGAAAATATAAAAAAAATCAAATTTCACCAACGCCCAAGATCACGCTTGATTTTCGTAGACAAAAATCAACAAGCAAACAACTGCGGTTCATTTTACAAGCTGTGATATCGCAGCTCAAAATATCAAGCTAACGAAACTCACCAACTGCAAATCTCACCAAACTGTGGTGAGATTTAGTTGAATGATTTTTGCTTTACACCCGAATCGAAGACATCATATGAAGAAGCAAATGAGCAAATACACAAACCTTTCTTCTGAGGATGTAATCTTTGCTATCCCATTCGTTCGAAGCATTTACCTTTGAGCGGCAGATGAAGCGATTGTACCTGTCTCATAGAGTTCGTATGAGAAAATGGAAGTGTTGCCAGTTTTATTGATTTGTTGTCTTCGCCCAAATGCAACCGAAACTTCCATAAAGGCTTGCAGCAGTCCCTTCGCGTCTGCCATCGGTGAAGATTAAAAAGAGATAGCAAATTATGCTTTCTCTTTCTAAGAAAACGATGTGCAATGGAATCATTTTTGTGTCGAGTCAACTCTCAGCTAGATTTTTGTACGTTGTGAATAGTCTCGCAATATCAAAGGAGCTTGTAAAATCAATATCAAGCATGATATTTTGTTACAATACAACGCGTGATATTGCGAGCGCATGAGAGCGGAAAAAATATCAATTGATTTCTAATTTTGCCAACACTGGTTGAGAGGTAATCACGCTTACCAGTATACAACCGGCGCCACTCAGGATCAATTTGATTTAAACAATATTTTATTTAACCATGGGTGGGTGATTTCATAAATAGTATAATTTATCTAATTATCTTCAAAAATACCAAGATAGATCAGAATACCTTTATCAAAAAGGCTGACATTTTTACAAAATATACTCAAATACTTGTGAAACAACTTGTTAAATTTGAAGATCAAATTGGTTTACAAAATATTTTATTGAGCAATGGCAAAAGTGGCTGATTTCTACAATATTTCAAGATATATGTAGTTCAATTTATCTACTTATCTTAAAAAATACCAAGATATAGGCGAAATTTATGTAATGTCGGCCTAAGTGTCCCTAATTTGGGCCCATACATGAATTCAGCAATCGACTAAATTTTCAATAGCAACCAAAAATATCCATTAGTACCGTCCCAATGACGCGTTCGTCTAGATGAAATTGATAAATAGCAAATTTTTAGCAATGGGCCCAATCTTAGATCCATAGGCCAACATTAGAGCCATTTCCCCTATATGCAATTTAGTCAAAAGAAACTTATTGGGCTGAGCTATATCAATGGGTCGAATCTCTCGTTCCATTTTTGACAACAATAACAACAATTTTGGGTAGTATTTTTTCTCCGTGTAGATGTGATATGAAACCCGAGCAAAGTAAAATATTAAATTGATAACAAGTTCTATTACCCGGTTATCACTTTTTGATAACTGAATATGTTATCATTATGGTTGAATTAACAGCCAACATAACAAAAATGATAACAGAAAGTTACTCGTTGGATATCACAAAAATAACTAATTTTGTTATCATTGATAATATCTTGAGAACAAACTATGTAAGCCATACAAATTTATTCCATAAATTTCAAATCATGTTATCATTTTGATATCAAAGCCTTACGCTGATAACTGAAATATGATTAGGGATTAATAGCAGTATTTTTTTATTGTTTCAATGCGAATAATATTTAAAGTTTTGAACGAACCTTGCATCGTTAATAAATATATAGTAATTTTTTCATGATAACAACCGATAACAAAATTGATCAATCCTGATAACTAAATAAGTTATGCGATAACAACTGAAAACATCGATCTTGTTTTCCGTGCTAAGCACCACTGCTACCGACGCCAGGGAGGCAGCTCCCACACCTGGACCCTACCTATCGACCCATCAACTCATGAACCGGAGACCAACGGCTTTACTTCAACGGCTTCGGGTTAAAGAAAAACATGGAAACTCCCTCAATATGGGTATTTTTGAAATCTGGTTGACGTGTAGGGACCAGAAATCTATGTCTGACGCCATTTTGAAATCCAAGATGACCGCTTCCGGTTACAGAAAAACTGGGAAATACTGTCAAACAATCCACAATATGTGTATTTCAAAATCGTGGTGACGTGTAGAGACCGGAAATCCATGTCTGAAGCCATTTTGAAATCCAATATTGCGACTTCGGGATCCAGAAAAACTTGAAAACACTGTCAAATACCCCACAATATGGGTATTTTTGGAATCTGGATGACGTTTTGGGACTGGAAATTTATGTTTGATGGCATTTTGAAATCCAAGATGGTGGCTTCCGGTTAGAGAAAAACTTGGAAATTCTGTTAAATGTCCCTCAATATGAGTATTTTTGGAATCCGGGTGATGTGTAGAGACCGAAAATCGATGTCTGACGTAATTTTGTTATCCAAGATGGTGGCTAACGGTTAGAGAAAAACTGAAAAATACTAACAAATACCACTAAATAAGAGTATTTTTGAAATGTGGGTGACGTGTAGGGACTATAAATCTATGTATGATGCCATTTTCAAATTCAAGATGCCTAGAGTTTTGCATCCCACTCTCACTTTTTGTTGTTATCAAAAACGGAACGATAGATTCGACTTTCTCATGACGATCGTTCAATAAGCTACTAGTGAGTATATGAGATATTCTCTAACTAGAGTCAATTGGACTATACTATAAGCGGTTTACTGAAAATTAGCTTATTGATCGGAGAGAACTTAATTTGTGGCAATTTTTCGGTTCCAGGTACTCACAAATTATTGATGAATTTAAGCAAAGGTAAAACCACCGACGAACCGACATGCCACAGGAGCATTTAGTTTGTCCACAATTCGAATTGTCAAACGAGCGATTCGAACTTTCAAACGGGCGATCAGATCTGTCAAACGAGGTGAGATGCAAACCAAGGCAATATAAATTATACGTGGGTTCGTGTCCTTGCTCATGGTATGACGCGATCGGATGAGTAGATGTCGGTAGTGTTTAACGTATTTTAAATATTGCGTCTTGGGCACGAATTTGAAAATAGCTTGTATGAGCTGTCACGTTGGTTCGTCGGTGGTAAAACTGGCCATGCGACTCCTAGTTTTCAGATTTGCAATTACAAAACTGATGATGTACTAAAAAATATTCTATACGATTTGAAGGTAGCAAAACGTCATTATCATTTTCACATCGTTTCCATCTGCTTGTCGACCGTAACGTAAATTCATCAATTCCACCGAGCCTCACAGCTTGTGAGCGAAGGAGGTTTAAACGGGAGTGAGGTTTGCGCTGTTCCAGTACTACAAATCTCGATATAGAAATTTTGGAAAGTGGAAATAATACGCTTTTGATGCATATCCAGGTCAAACGATATTGACGACATCCTAAATAAATCATTTATGGACTTTGTCGTACAATGTTTTCATGGAAATTATTGTTGAACAAGGTACAATTAGATAAAAAAAAAAGATTTTCCCAAACATTTGTCAACCGCTTTACTACCAGTCCCAGCATGGCAAATCATTTGCATTCATTTCGTGCATTCATTCACATTCATTTGTCCCTAACTTTTTTCATCAACAGAATTCCGCAAAATGATGTATAAAGTTTGTGTAGGCTTTGTTATTAACTACAACTTTTGCTAACAACTCAAATCCGTATATCTTATGTATGACGAACCAGAGCGAACAGAAGCCACTACTGTTTTTCAGTGAAAAAATACATTCACTGAAAAACAGTAACAAATTCTGCCCGCTTTAGTTGGTGATGCATAAGAGATAAAGATTTGCGTCATGCGCAAAAGTTGTAGCAAATAATAAACCTACAAAAGCTCTATACATTATTTGGCGGAATGCAGTTGATGAAAAAAATTAGAGGCGAATGAATGTAAATGATTTTCCATGCCTGCCTAGGGAGCCAAACAATTAACCACTTCATTCGAGCAGTTAAAATGACGTTTACTACCACTTTTGAATAACAAATTATTTTGAGATTTTTTCTTCTGGAACCTCGAGAAAAGTAGCCAACATTTGTGCGTTTCATAAAAAAAAATGAAATTAGTTGGTCCAGTTTTGTGAAATCGCTGGTAGAAAGTCATGCCAAAACTGCTTGACAAAGTGGTCAATTAAAATATGAGAGAAAAAATTCTCTCTCACTCAACATGTCATGTATTCTGATGACACTCCATTTGTGACTTCCCTCTCACAGACTACAAAATAGAGTACCTGACACCAGGGTTGCTTCCACTATCTTGCTATAAAAAAATAATTTTTGGAATTATAACATCATTAGATGTGATATGAATGTTTTTACTTGTAAGTTTAAAGAAGAGGTTGTAAAGATAAAACCTGCCAATTTCGCTTTCAGAGTGTCACTATCAGTGATTTTATGATTCGTGAGCGTTCACTCAGAGTGATAATTTCTGGAGGAGGCTTCAGCTCTATAGTTTCCCCTGGCTATGGGACTCGGGCTGTACCTATATGTTATGCATGAATAATTTATGTTTGCAGCAATTGTGTTAGAGATCGTGGACCATTGAGTTTTAAGTAAGATCAGCCTCGTTTCACTTCCGTACGAACTAGGGTGTAGACTAGCAATGGGCGATCTTGGATCGAAACACAAAATATCGACCTTCAAAAACCGTTCTGCTATTTTCGACAGAAATTTTCATAGGCTCTTTTCATGCACCATCAATGTAAAGTGCGCTAGCCGCTTTTGCTAGGAAAGTCATCCAATCCATTTGTTTACATCATAATGACGATTTTCAAAACTCAAAATAATGTTCATTTTATTGCACAACTTGCAAATTTCCATCGGGAGTGGTCTTATTTTGGTCTTATTTTTCGATTATCTACATTATCAACATATTGATACTGCTATCGGGTGGCCGGAATATGGTGCTCTGGATATCCGGAATCACCGGAAAAATAGCCAATTCTTAAAAGTAAACCTAGAGATCCGTGATTTTTTAGAACATGTGAAGAACCCTTAGTTGAGAAGAGATATCTCAGTACCATAGTGATCCGGTCCCCCGGTGGCCATAAAACACCCTTCTGGATATCCGGATTCACCAGAAAAATGGTCAATTCCTAAAAATAGTCCTAGAGATTCGCGATTTTTTCCAAATTGCATACAATCTTGAGTATAGAGGAAATATACCTCTACCATATAGATTCTGCCCGGGGTTGCTAGAAAACGGTTCTCAGGATATACGGAATCACCGGAAAACTAGTCATTTTCAGGAAGTGGACCTAGAGCTCTGCAAGTTTTTAGAAAATGAATAGAGCGCTTATTTGAACAAATATGTCTCAGCGCGATATTGATTCGATCCCCCGGAAGCTATAAAAGGCCGGTAAAATGGTTAATTCCTTAAATTAGTCCTAGAGGTCCATAATATTTTTCTAAATTGCGTACAATCTTGAGCATAGAGAAAAAATGCCATCACCATATTGATTATGCCACCATAAAACTGGATTTCCCGAATCACCGTAAAAGTAATCATAAAACTCTGCGAGGAGGATACATCTCAGCACCATATTAATTCAAACACCCAGTAGCCATAAAACACCCTTCCGAATATCCAGATTCTTCATAAAAGTGGTCAGTTTTTGAATGTGTGCCTGGACCTATGATTTTTTGACTTTAATAAATGCTCAGAATGCTGAGAAAAATTGAAATTTATCTGCGTCATATCGATTCACTCACGTGGTAGTCATAGAATATTAACTTGGATATCCGGATTCCTCTGACAAGTGGTAGATTTCTGAATATGGTCCTGAGTTACCTGCTGTTCTATTTTTTTTTGTTAACGTCGGTTTTCTGTTCCGCAATCTAGTGCCAATCACCGACGGATATCGATTGCTATCCATTGACGACAATCGAATGTGCAGAGAGGCAGCTTCCACACCTGCGTAAGGATATCGTACCCATCAACGCATAAGGGCCGGGACCAACGGCTTTACTTCCCTTCCGAAGGAAGACGTGACCAGAGATTTTTATGCCTCAGAAAAATCCCACCGACCTCGGCTGGGATTGAACCCAGACCCATTGGGGTGAGAGAGCAGTCACGCTTACCCTATACCACCGGCGCCGAAAAAATCTCAGTCCTGTCCTTGCAAATATTGACGAAATGTTTTTATTAGTTTACGCTATTTTTGTTTTACTAAGTAATACAAACAGATTCTCGAACTTTACCACCTTCCTCCTATACTTCATAACATTGACAAAACCCTGGCATAGATCGATGTCCGATACAACACATATATTATAGATCTGGCCCAACAGATAGCTTGCTTGCATTAGCAGCAAAAATATTGTGAACATTGCTGAGCAAGCGTACAGTGACGACGCGTGAGACCTACGAACGTTCCATATAGCGAATATCCAACGTGACGTTACCACTGCAGTTCATGCAAAAAAAAAATAAACATTATGATAAAATACAAACACCACTAAACATTGCCTCATATCACTAACACCAACAAGCCAGTTGAGCAGGATCTTATACAAAGGACATCAGACAGCTATCCTCAGCATCTCTGTCATTCAATTATCTTATTGTCATTAGCCACAGTAACAGGAATGTTGTTGCTTCTGGCATTATTGCTTACCACTTTTTGATGTATACACATTCAGTTGACTTTCACCCACAGTTTCTTCATTGTCATCACCAATAATTATGTCTTCCTCCTCGGAATATTCTTCCACCACCATTTCCTCATCAATCGAGCATTCCGATTCATCCTCACTTTCTTCCCAATCACTTGATTCACTCATTTTTTTTATTCAGACAAAGCGAAACACGTCACTTTCGAATAGATTGAATTTGAAATATGGATGGCTTCAAAAATAAACAAATCACGCTAAAACAAGAAACACCACTTGTGCCGTTCGCATAACGGGTTATAAAATGTTACAAGGCTATCTTGATGTAACATGTTATAACTCCGTAGTGCAAACATAGAATTACAGTAAAAATTGTGTTAGTACACACACAACAAAGCTATTCAATATTTCACAAAACCATCTGCACATTTGTCAATGGGCTTATTGGGTAATATAACATTGTACAATGTACTAAGAAACTGTGATCAAATTAACATACATGTATGTAATATTGTATCTGCTTTTAGCAATTTTGAAACATGGATTACATAGATTTATATTACATTTTTACACATTACATTACAACTTTTTTACAGAGGAGAGTATACGTATCGCTAAGAAAACCGTCTTTTGATCCGATGCCAAGTTTCAAAAAACATTCAAGTAAGCTCGCCGAGATCAGAATATGTCTGTACAACTTCTTCTTCTTCGCATTTAAATCTTATTGCTTATCGCATATTACCTTATTGCGTGCTCTCAACTTATACCTCGTTCACACTA
Source organism: Ochlerotatus camptorhynchus (assembly GCF_037179485.1). NCBI lineage: Eukaryota > Metazoa > Arthropoda > Insecta > Diptera > Culicidae > Ochlerotatus > Ochlerotatus camptorhynchus. The sequence goes on along the minus strand of NW_027040577.1, from coordinate 1,606,955 downwards.
CAACCTATATCATAAAATATAGGTTGTCTTGCAATGAGCACTCATACATTTAGTTTTCACACGGCGCCGGTGGTGTAGTGGTAAGCGTGATTACCTCTCACCCCAGCAGGCCTGGGTTCAATCCCAGTCGGCGCCGCCGGGATGTTCTGAGGCATAACATCTCTGATCACGCCTTCCTTCGGATGGGAAGTAAAGCCGTTGGTCCCCGGTTCATGAGTTGATGGGTCGATAGGTAGGGTCCAGGTGTGGGAGCTGCCTTCCTGGCACGTCGGTAGCATTGGTGCTCAGCACGGAAAACAAGATCGACGGAAAAAACAAACCAAGGAAAAAAAAAAAAAAAAATTTAGTTTTCACTGGAAATCCTATATGAGTGCTCGGTGCAATACAGCCTATATTACATGATATAGGTTGTAGTGTGAACGGGGTATTAGTGTTCTAAATGCACTTCCACAGTTATGAATTGAGAGACGTCGATGCCAATACCAATACATGAATTGGGGCCTATGGGACCCCTTTTTTTTTTTTTTTTATAGTATGGATAAAAATGCTTCAAAAACCTGCACAGCAAAAAAATAATTTTGATATCACGTCAAAGTGGATGCACTACAATCATGTCGAAAATATGGTGTAATATTACTTGCTAAAAAGGACAAAATTATCATTAATACAATGCATGAACTGACATTACGCTGCTTTTACTGCATTTGTTTATTTATGTGGTCATAAAAATTACATGAAATTTTCGACATGATTGTAGTGCATCCACTTTGATGTGATATCAAAATTATTTTTTTGCTGTGTGGCTTTGTTTTGTGGTGTTGTTATGCAGTAATCGAGTTTATCGCGGGTCTCTAGGACCATTTTTAATCGCGGGTCTCTAGGACCATTTTTAGGAATGGACTAATTTCCCGATGAATCCAGATATCCAGAAGGGCGTTTTATGACCACCGGGGGATTGAATCAATATGGAGCAGAGATATCTCTCCTCAAATGAGGGTCTTTCACATTTAAAAAAGAAACGTGGATCTCTAAGTCTACTTTTATGAGTTGCTCATTTTCCTGGTGATTCTGGATATCTAGCTGACCGTTTCGTGGTCACCGTGAAGCAGATTCGATATGGTGATTGAATATTTCCTCTATGATGAAGATTGTATGCAATTTTGCAAAAAATGCGGATCGCTAGGACCACATTTAATTTAATTGACCATTTTCCTGGTGATTCCAAATTCAGAAAGGGGTTTTATGGCCACCGGGTGAACGAATTAATATTTCACTGAGATATCTCCACTTAACTTAAGGATCAATACATTTACTAAAAATTCACCGAGCATTAGAACCACTTTGTAAAAATTACTACTTTTCCGATGTATCCGAATATCCTGAGGAACGTTTTCTGGCCACCCTGAAGGAGAATTGATATGGTGATGGCATATTTCCTCTTTACTCAATATTATATGCAATTTATAAAAAATCACGGATCTCAGGGACTACTTTTAGTAATTAACCAATTTCCCGGTGAATCCGGATAACCAGAAGGGCGTTCTATGGCCACCGGGGGATCGAATCAATATGGCACTGAGGTATTTCATCTCAACTGAACGTTCTTCACACGTTCTAAAAAATCACGGATTTCTAGGTCTACATTCAGGAATTGCCCTTGATCACAGTGATTACGGATATCCAGAGGACCGTTTTCTGGTCACCTAGCAGCCGCATAGATATAGTGATAGCTTATTTCCTCTATGATTATTATTGTGTGCAATTTATGAAAAAAATCGCGGAACTCTAGGATCACTTTTAGGAATTGGCCATTTTCTCAGTGAATCCGGATATCCACGAGGGTGTTTTATGGACACCCGGCAGCAAAATCGATTCAGCGATGGCATATTTCCTCTAAGCTCAAGATTGTATGCAATTTAGAAAAAAATCGCGGAACTCTAGGCTACTTTCAGGAATGGATAATTTTACCGATTATTCCGGCCATCTAGAGGACCGTTTTCTGGCCCCTCGGTAGCATAATCGATATGGTGACAGCATATTTTCTTTATGCTCATGATGCTATGCAATTTAGAAAAAATCTCGAATCTCTAGGACTACTTTTAGGAATTGAACATTTTTCTGGTGAATCCGGATATCCAGAAGGGCGTTTTATGGCCACCGGGGGACCGAATCACTATGGCACTGAGATATCTCTTCTCAACTAAGGGTTCTTCACATGTTCTAAAAAATCACGGATCTCTAGGTTTACTTTTAAGAATTGGCTATTTTTCCGGTGATTCCGGATATCCAGAGCACCATATTCCGGCCACCCGGTAGCAGTATCAATATTTTGATGTCATATTTCCTCTATGCTCATGATTGTATGCAATTTAGAAAAAATCGCGGATCTCTAGGTCTACTTTCAAGAATTTACTATTTTTCCGGTGATTCCGGATATCCAGAGGACCGTTTTCTGGCCACTTGGTTGCAGAATCGATATGTTGATGGTATATTTCTTCTCTGTTAATAATTGTTTGCAATTTAGAAAAAATCGCGGATCTCTAGGTCTACTTTCAGGAATTGACCATTTTATCGGTGAATCCGAATTTCCACAGAGCCACCTTTCGCGAGTGTTCCCGTTCCGATTTGCCAACCACAAGTGCAATCAGTTCGTTGTCTGTTTCGTTCGTAAGTAGATAGTTATACCATTCAAATAGTCGCTCAATCTTGAAATTTGGTAACCAAATCACCGAGAACCAGTCATGTCAACTTCAATCGACACGCATTTTGCTCGGGACTTTTCCGGGTTTTTCCGTTCCGGATGGCCAACCACAGGTTCAATCGGGTATCTACCTGTATTAAATGAAAGACGATAGCCATACCTTTCGAATGGTGGCTAAATCATAAAGATTGATCATCGCATTATTGAGAACCAACCATGTCAACCATGAATCGACACGCATTTTGCAGCCTTGGGGCTTTGAGGAAGTTTTTATGGCTTGGGGTTATGTCAGTTAATTTTAACGTATGTCCAACATAACGTGTCAAAAATTTCCTCAAAATTGCAGTTCGGTTTCACTTATTACGATAAATCACTATTTTTGCGAAGACTTCGTTGTTAACGAGGTTGTGATAATATTTAGATACTTAATTTGTGATTTCCTTATGTCCTACATATCTTAATGGAGCATTAAGAAATTTTCAGTGACAAAACTTCTCTAAAACTGGCTCCAAGTCAGTCAAAGTTTGGTTCATTGCTGAATCGAACTTCTTTTTGAACGCTCTGCAGGCATTCAGAATTACCTGAGTATACATTATAAATCTGTGAGAAATCTTTTCATCTGTGAGAGAAATGTGTAAACCTTGAGTTAGGGATCCAACTCAGAATTTTGAGAAATTTTAGATTATGAACGATGGTCGCACTTTTCTCCACCTTACTCTATTTAAAAAAAATGCATTGCGTATGATGGCGAGTCCAAAAATAGCCCCAATTCCAAGCTTTGAACAATCAGCACAGAAGCAATTCACAAATCAATTGTTACTGCTCTTCTCGTGAAACTGAAGCAACGGGCATGAACCTGTACTTCCCGAATGGATTTCATGTTAAATATTAAAACCACGAGGACTAGAATCGAAATTGAAATCATCCCTCACTGCCACTATCGTTGTACCGAGTCGTCGTTCCTCTCCAAAGCCCAGGGGCAACAACCATTCAGCAAAGTACAGCGCAGCAGCTAGCAGCAGTATCAGCGCCATTATTGCATGCCATGCTCATTCCAATTCCAATTTCGAGCCACTTCGATACGTGACGTGGTTTGATTCTGGGTCTTTCTCAATTACTTTCACAACGCGAATTTTCCTCGCTTTCCCAAATGCTTTCCGGGAGAGATAGCTATTGGTACGCTGGAAACTTTGCAAATACCCGTACCGCTCGCTCCTTCCAAAATCCACTCGGTAAACTTTCCTCAGGCCCATAAAATGTCCTGACTTTACGTCGTTTCAAATTTTATTGCTGTTGTTGTTGTTGTTGATGTTGTTATTGCGATTGCACAATGTGTAGGCGGGACTGGAGATGTGCTTCCGAATCTAGAGAACGAGAGTCAGGTGCTCCCCTGTCGAGTATTGTACACACCATTGTCGTTTAGAGCCGAAGAGGTGCTCGCAATGTGTGTGTGTGTCACATACACCCAGCGAGCGAAAGGCAGGTAGACCAGGTAGACAAATTGAAAATAGTTCACCCAACTACCAATCCGATGTAGCTTGCTGATTCCAGGACGGCTAGCATAAATCTTGGCTTAGAGTAATGATTTTTTGATAAGGGGAAAAGCAGTCCCTTTGATTGGATTGTCGGATCCCACACTTTGAAGCGAGACCAGTTGAAAAATGTTTCATTGATGAGAAATCGGTTCGATCTTGACAAACCCACTAAGCACAGTCTTTGCCCGGACACAAGCTTGAGAAGGAATGGCAACGGGACATTAGGAGAAGGCGGAAGGTACTTGCAAAATGCAATAAACGATTCGGTTCCCCCTGAGTACCTAAGACTTTTGATGGCTATCGAGTGCGCAATGGCTTACGAAATTGTGGCCTAAGGCGTAAATCGATACGGCAGCAAAGACTTGACGGATTTTTATCGATGGACTGGGAATTCGTCGGAGCCTAATGGCTTGTGACTACCTTTTAGATATTTGGCACAGTGATGGCGCAAGGAGATAACTGGGGTCTGTTAAATTTTCTTTTTGCAATTTTGAGAAAAAAAAATTACAAAAAAGCATAAAATATTAATTATTAAAAAATGTCTTTGTTCAATATTTATACTTTTTTAAGCTTTATGAAATATGAAAAAAAATAAATCTTGGACACTTACATCATAAACAAACAGATATAACTCATTGAATATTTTTCACTGTAAGCTAACACCTGTCATAGGCAGTATGTCCAACAGATGGCGGTAGTGTGTAAACGTCAAACGCAAGGAAGTTGACTATCGGTACCACAGGTGGCGGTACTACCAACTAAGAAACATTTGAATTGACCGTTAAATGTGTGTTCAATGAAGAACATGCAAGAGTTATGTCTGTGTGTCTGTGCTTTTATATTTTTTGTACAGAAACCAATATGTGCAAACTTTTAAATTGTTTTCAGTTCAAAAATTACAAAAATGTGGCTCGTCAATTTGACCAAAAGTTGATGTTTTGCGATACTCGTCAATGTTTAATTGTCTTAGATTTTCAATAGTTTTGCGTTACTTAACAAAGAGAGTAAAGTAAATTGGAATATGCATGTAAAATAAAACTCATCATATCAAATTGTTTGCAAAATGGATTTGTTTTAATTTTATATCTTGAATTTATTTACTTTCGTTAAACTTTTGAATTTAACTCAATTTTAAGAAATAACAATATAGGTATAATGTAAAAACTCAAATTTTGCGTAGTTTTACTTCTCCGTGCTGCTGTCACATGGCCGTCACTTGTAGAGTACCAGGACGGGACTTGACAATCGAGCTTCTCACTTATATTACTGTTTTTAAAGAATGCCCTTCGGAAAGTTGTGCGTGGTGTTTGACGGAGTTGACCAATGGTGCCAGGAGAGCAACATATTTTTTATATTTTAATTTGGATTTTATTCGGAGTTTCTACCGCAGTTTAGCAGCTTGCAAACAACAGACAAGAATTGGAACATGGAATGTACTGACGCTTGGGGCCTCCCTTAGCTCAGTCGGTAAAGGCGCAGCTACAAAGCAAGACCATGCTGGAGGTGGCTGGGTTCAATTCCCGGTTCGGTCAAGGAATTTTTCGGGTTGGAAAATTTCTCGACTTCCCTGGGTATAGAAGTATGATTGGACTTGCCACACAATCATATCAATGCAAAAATGATACAGGCATCGAAAACTCTCAATTAATAACTGTGGAAGTGCATCTAGAACACTAAGTTGAGAGCACGCAATAAGCTAATATGCGATATGCAATAAGCTTGAAATGCGAAGAAGAAGAAGAAGATGTACTGACGCTAGCCCAACAGGGTAAACTGGCACAACTCGCCAGTGAGGCCCGCCGTATGAAGCTAGAAATCCTGGGACTTAGTGAAGTCCACTGGCCGAACTTTGGAGAACACAAGCTGCCTTCGGGACAGGTACTTTTATATTCTGGTATGTGAGGTGAACACGCTCCACGACACGAGTTGGTTTTCTGCTTAGCGCCCAATTACAGGCTGCGCTCATCAAGTGGGAACCTATCAATGAGAGAATAATCGCTGCCAGATTCAGAACACGGGTCCGAAACCTTACCATAATCCAATGTTATGCGCCAACCGATGCTGCCGAATTGCAGGACAAAGAGAACTTTTACAGTCAACTGAATGCTGTCGTGGATAAGACTCCAAGAGGTGATATCAAGATCTACACAGGCGACTTCAATGCGAAGATCGGTTCCGACAACTCGGACTATGAGCGCATTATGGGACGCCATGGTCTCGGAGATATGAGCGAGAACGGCGAGCTGCTTGCAGAGTTTTGTGGCAACAATGACATGGTGATCGGGGGTTCACTCTTCCTCCATCGCCCACTGCATAAAGTCACATGGGTCTCCCATGATGGATGTACAGAGAACCAAATCGACCACATCTGCATTAGCCGAAAATGGAGACGGACCTTCTTGATGTTTGGAATAAACGCAGCGCTGACATCGTCGGTGACATCCGCCTACGCATTGCGCGGGTTCAACGGAGAAAGGAGAGACTCGGGCGGCGATTCAACACTCGCCGACTGGAAGACCCAGCAGTGAAGAGATCGTTCGTGAAAGAACTCGAGGCTCGCGCAGCTAATGTTCCGGAAGGGGGCAGCGTAGACGAACAGTGGACGAGCATCTAGAAGGCCTTTATTGAAACAAGCGAGAACAACCTGGCTGAGCTGCGCACTCAGAGGAAGGAGTAGATCACCGATGAAACCTAGATGAAGATCGAGGAGTGGAGAGAAGCAAATGCACGATAGAGTGAGCAAAGACCCGAGAAGCCAAGAACGAGGTCCGTCAGCGTATTCGGCTATAGAGAGGGAAGTTAAGCGTTCCTGTATATGGGACAAGCGAGCGTGGGTGGACTCCCTGGCTTATGAAGGGGAGAAAGCCGCAGCAACTGGCGATATCCGCCTCCTCTATGATGTTTCACGACGCCTGAGTGGGGTAAGGATGAACCTAAGGATGCCTGTTGTATTATTCCTAGATGTAGTAGGCCTTGCCTGACTGTCATAAGTTAGAGATTGATTCTTTATCCAACCACCAACCAAGATAGACGTAATAAATAGTAGCTCTTAACAACAGCTTGTTTTACTTGGTTACGGATATAACAATTGGCGACGAGGAAAATTTTGAAAGCACCTCGAACCTCGAAGCAAGAAACCTCAAGCAAGAAAATGTCTGACAAGGATCTTCGGAACGCCATCCTGCAGCTAACGAATCTCATCACGAGGCAGCAGCAGCAGATTGAAAACCTGGAAAATCGGGGAAATCCGACTGCTGGAAGTGAGAAGATTATTGAGTCCTTGGCAAGCGGGATCCAGGATTTCCAGTACGATCAGGACGGAGGAGTTTTCTTCGATGGCTGGTATGCGAGGTACGAGGATGTCTTTACAAAAGACGGCCAATCCCTGGATGACGCCGCTCGTGTGAGATTGCTTCTTCGCAAGTTAAGCACGCCTCTGCACGAGAAGTACGTCAACACCATTCTTCCCGAGCATCCCCGGGACTTCACCTTGGATGAAACCGTCACGAAACTGAAGAAACTGTTCGGTCGACAGAAGTCGGTTTTTCATTTCCGTTACCAGTGCCTCCAGTATGCAAAAAGTGACGCGGATGACTTCACATCGTATGCTGCTATGGTGAACAAACACTGTGAAGCGTTTCAGCTGTCCAAGCTCACACCGGACCAATTCAAAGCTCTCCGTTTCGTCTGTGGACACCAATCGCCACGGGATGCGGACATACGAGCTAGGTTGATCTCGAAATTGGAAGCCAACGAAACCGCAGTCAACGAATTGGGATAAGCCACCAGTAAGGTAACCCTGGAGAAACTCGTGGAAGAATGCCATCGCGTGGCCAATCTCAAGCAGGACACATTGATGGTGGAGAACAAAAAAAACCAAAAGTGCCGAAAACTGCCATGTTGGAAGTGTGGCGACCAGCACTATGTTCGTGAGTGTCCGTTCGTTTCGCACACCTGTTCCAGATGCAAGCAACAAGGACACAAGGAAGGTTATTGCAACAGCAACAAGAATGCGCCGTCGAAACCGTTCAAACAGGCCAAATCCAAAGAGAACGTGAAGACAAAAAGCATCTACACGGTTCGCAACATCGGAAGCAAGCGGAAGTTCATCCCGGTCGAGCTCAATGGTGTAGCAGTCAAACTTCAACACGACTCGGCGTCCGACATCACCATAATCTCAGAAGAAACATGGATCAGCATCGGACAACCACCCACTCAACCGACGGAAGAATCTGCAGTTACAGCTTCTGGTGGCAATCTCAACCTTCTCGCTGAGTTCCAGACCGAGATCACCATCAAGAATGTTACCAAGACTGGTCGCATTTTCATCTCAAGCAGCGCTGAACTCAACGTTCTAGGAATCGAGACTATGGATCTGTTCGATTTGTGGTCTGTGCCGATAAGCAGCTTGGTCAACGTCGTACACCAACGTTCTGATCAGTTGACCAATCAACTCAAGCAACAGTTTCCGGAAGTTTTTCGAAGCACGCTGGGTAGATGCACAAAAGCGCAAGTGAAGTTGTACCTCAAGTCGATTATTCGACGGGGCTGAACAACGCGCTAGAATGTGACCATCATCCACTGCCTCATCCTGACGACCTCTTTGCGGAACTAGCTGGAGCACGTTACTTCACTCATCTCGATTTGTCGGACGCTTACCTACAGGTCGAGGTCGAGGAGGAATCGCTAAAGCTACTCACGGTCAACACGCATCATGGACTGTTCCAGTATAACCGACTACCCCCCGGAGTCAAGTCGGCACCCGGCGCTTTCCAGCGCATCTTCGACAGCATGGTGGCCGGCATCCCTGGAGTCAAGCCGTATTTGGACGACATCCTCATCGCTGGTCGCACCAAGCAGGAACACGATCGCAGTCTCTACGCTGTTCTCGAGCAGATCCGTGAGTAATGGCTTTCACCTACGCCTCGAAAAATGTCGTTTCGCACTCTCCCAGATCAAGTTTCTCGGACACATCGTGGATAAGGACGGTATTCGGCCTGACCCTTCAAAAACAGAAGCCATTTCCAAAATGCTCCGAAAGATGTCCAGCAACTCCGTTCCTACCTCGGTGCTGTCAACTACTATGGTAGATTCGTTAAGCAGATGAAGCAACTCAGGGCTCCTCTGGACAGCCTCCTCAAGAAAGATGCACGCTGGAACTGGACCAAGGATTGCCAGAAGTCTTTCGAGCAGCTCAAGGCCATTCTACTTTCCGACCTGCTGCTTACACACTACGACCCGTCCAAGGAAATCGTTGTTGCAGCAGATGCATCGAAGTACGGCCTTGGCGCTGTCATCATGCATCGATTCCCGACCGGTGAAGTGAAGGCAATTGCGCACGTCTCGCGCTCACTGACCCCAGCAGAGATGAACTACGGACAAGTGGAGAAAGAAGCATTGACCCTGATATTCGCTGTCACCCGTTTCCACAAAATGCTGTATGGACGACACTTCCTCCTGCAAACCGATCATCAACCGCTACTCAAGGTTTTTGGCTCAAAGAAAGGTATTCCTGTTTACACAGCAAACCGTTTGCAGCGCTGGGCCTTGACACTTCTGCTGTACGATTTCGACATCCAACACGTTTCATCGACGAATTTTGGCTTTGCAGATTTTCTATCCCGGCTAATGTCATCGCAGCATAGACCAGATGAGGATTACGTCATAGCCGCCGTGTGCGTCGAATCTGAAGCAAAAGCAATTCTCGACGACACCATCAGCAACCTTCCAGTCACGCACCAGATGATTGTGGCTGAGACGCGAAAGGATCCAGTTCTTCAGCAAGTGGTGAATTTCCTTAACGAAGGTTGGCCAGCAAATGCGAAGCAAGTTGCTGATCCTGATGTCAAGAAGTTCTTCACCAGACGAGATGGACTTCAAGTTGTCGACAACTGCGTTATGTTCGGTGATCGAATCGTCGTCCTATCAAAGTTTCGGAAGCAGATCGTTCGTCAACTGCATCGTGGACACCCAGGAATGGACCGAATGAAGTCTCTGGCCCGAAGTTACATGTACTGGCCTAACGTTGACGACGATGTGGAACAATTTGTCCGTCAGTGCACTGCATGTGCTGAAGCAGTGAAGTCCCCGACAAAAGCAACCTTGGAGTCATGGCCTCTCCCGGACAAGCCATGGCAACGTGTCGATATCGATTTTGCTGGTCCGATCCATGGATACTACTATTTCGTCATGGTAGATGCTTTCTCTAAGTGGCCCAATCCATTACCACAACTGCAACCCTGAATATGCTGCGTGAAACGTTTTCTCGTTAAGGCAACTCAGACACATTGGTCTCAGACAACGGAACGCAGTTCACCAGCGAGCAGCTTCAACAGTATTGCCGTGCAAATGGTATCACCCATCTCCGCACTGCTCCCTACCACCCGCAGTCCAACGGCCAAGCGGAGCGATTCGTTGATTCACTCAAGCGTGGCCTCAAGAAGCTAGCCAAGGGGGAAGGATCACCCACACTGGAGCACCTGCAGACATTCCTTTCGGTGTATCGTTCAATCCCAAACCGAAACACACCGCAGTCGACGTCTCCAGCAGAAGCATTCCTCGGAAGACCAGTGCGCACCACTTTGGACCTACTGAAGAAACCTGTTCCTGTAACTGAAGCTGTCAAGAACCACAAACAAAACGAACAGTTCAATTGGCGGCATGGAGCAGTCAAGCGCGAGTTTGAAAAAGATGACCTGGTCTACGTTGAAGAGCATCGCAGAAACGCCAAGTCCTGGATTCCTGGTCGAGTCATCGAACGGAAAGGTTCCGTCAACTATATCGTTGCACTGGACATGAACGGGAGACCGAAGCTGGTGAGGTCGCATGTAAACCAAATGCGCCCTCGTCACACTTCTGATGATCCAGAGCAAGCGACGCAGCAACTACCATGGGAAATCCTGCTTGATGAAATTCAAGATGAAGCTGTACCGTGGGATCCAGAAGTGCCATTCAATCACGATGTCCCTATTCCTGTTGGTTCCGTATCACTCGAAGCTGATGGTCAAGTGGCAAGTACGTCTGGCGAAAATCCTTTTTCGACAATCGATCATGAACCTGCTGCTCAAGATGGAGAACTTCAGTCCGCACAAAACCCCGTGTCATCTGAAGCAGTTGGAGACTTTATTCGACGTTCTGTACGAGAATCAAGAATTGCAAGATGGCTCTCTTCCTATGACATTTTCTAAAAGGGGGAGATTTAGTAGGCCTAGATGTAGTAGGCCTTGCCTGACTGTCATAGGTGAGAGATTGTGACTTTATCCAACCACCAACCAAGATAGACGTAATAAATAGTAGCTCTTAACAACAGCTTGTTGCTCACCGACCCCACTGACCAGTTGAAACGTTGGTTTGAGCACTTTGAACAACTTCTCGAAATTTCAACGGTCAACCAACCATCAACATCTCGGCATGATCCACCAAGGGTGAGGCGCGTTACTCGCGTCAACACTGAAGCTTCATCATTGCAGGAGATAGAAGCAGCCATCCAAAGTAAATATGAAGTCCAACAAAGCCCCGGGGATCGATCACATATCAGCAGAGATGCTCAAAGCTAACCCCATGCTATCCTCATAAATGTTGCATCAACTATTCGTCAATATCTGGGACACCGTGACTTTTCCGGCCGACTGGATGCAGGGCGTCTTGGTAAAAGCCCCCAAGAAGGGGATCCAACTGTATGCAACAACTGGCGAGGCAACTGTGTATTGTTGTCAAAGTTCTGTGTAAAGTTATCCTCAATCGGATACAGGAGAGGATCAATGCGACTCTCCGACGACAGCAGGCAGGATTTCGTGCCGGAAGATCCTGTGTGGACCATATTGTCACGCTCCGCAGCATCTTGGAGCAGGTCAATGAGTTCCAAGAGTCCCTGTACTTGGTACGAAAAAGCTTTCGACCGACCAAGGCATGAAAACTTGTGGGGCGCTCTGAGAGGCTCCGATAAGATCGTCAACCTCATCGAAGCGCAGTACGAGGCTTTCTCATGCAGAGTGTTGCACAACGGAGCCTTGTCTGGCCTGATTTGGGTAATCGCGGGTGTGAGGCAAGGATGTATATTATCACCGCTACTGTTCCTCATCGTAATCGACGAGATCATGGTTGGAGCCGTTGACCGTGTACCGAACCGTGAGTTGCTGTGGTAGCCTATTACCATGGAGCATCTCAACGACTTCGATTTGGCTGATGATGTTGCGTTATTAGCACAACGGTACACTGACATGCAGAGTAAGCTCGACGACCTTGTGGAACGCTTCTTTGAAGCAGGTCTAACCATCAACGTCAACAGGACCAAATCGTTGGATGTCAACACGGAAAACCGTTCCAATTTCACGGTAGCTGGGCAGGCAGTGGAGAAAGTCGAAAGCTTCCAATATCTTGGCAGCCAGATAGCGTCGGACGGCGGCACAGCGACATAGGTGCACGGATTAAGAAGGCGAGAGCTGCTTTTGCCAGTTTGCGAAATATATGGAGAGCGAATCAGATCAGTCAACGCACCAAAACCCGAATTTTTAACTCGAACGTGAAGTCTGTGCTGTTATACGCCAGTGAAACATGGTGTGTATCAGCGGAGAACACTCAGAAGCTGCGGGTGTTTATCAACCGATGCCTGCGGTACATAATTCGTGCCTGGTGGCCCCACAATTGGATCTCAAATTCCGACCTTCATCGTTTGTGCCATCAGAAGCCGATAGAGACAGAAATTCGTGCACGGAAGTGGAGGTGGGTTGGCCACACACTACGACGGAGCGGAAACGAAATCTGCAAGCAAGCACTGGACTGGAATCCAGCAGAACATCGCAGCAGAGGCAGACCCAGAGGCTCGTGGCGGCGGAGCCTAAACATTGAGAACGTTGGCTACGAATTCTGCCAGATTCGGTGTGGCGATCATGGTCAACGTTGGCTAAGTGGCGGGGTGAGAAAGTGGTTTCGTTGGCGCGTAAAACTATTATAGGTCCTCCCAGGCGTCTTCCCTCATAGACTTACATCGGCAGAGCCCAGGCAAGGCCGGAGTGACTCTACCGATAGGGGAACGTCTCCTTGGCGGTTAGGAAGGGTTTCCGAGACCAATTCCTTCCAGCCGATTATTTTTGGTCTGGCTTGAGGAAGGCTAGTTCCTTTGCTTTTAGACCTAGCGGCCCCTAGAGACTGCTAAGCCGGATCACGTGCGCGTCGGTTGTTCTTGTCAACGGACCAAATGGCGGTGTGTAGCAAACGGTAATACAAAAGGTCCTGAATTGAACTGAGGTGCAGCAAATTGTCACCAGAGCTTAAAATTATTGACTGCCTAAGCTGAGTGTGAAAGCACTGCTCTATTCAATCCATTGCTCTGTGCACGAGACGGCTAATACATAGGTGCCACAGTCGGAAGAAGTGTTAGTTTGTTTACTTAAATGAACCATGCCCATTTTGTTATGGCATGTTTGCTATAAGAAATGCGCCTCGTGTTTATTAGCGTATTTCACATCAAAGATTGATTAATTGAGTAGGAAATCAGTTTGGCACGGCATTTGTGACCAGCATACACCTTCCGGTAGTTTGAAACAGGTCAAAAACTGTTCAAATCCGCAGATAAAAAAAATTGTTTTGAATTTCTGTATAACAAAATAGTGAACTTTTCGTGAACATTAAAGGCAAAGAACTCACCAACACTGGGAGACTGTGAGTTCCTGCCCACCTGTCATAAAACCGTCTTGCTCTGTGCAGACCGTTTGTATCAAACGGTAAAGGACAAGGCAATGAAAGAGCCAACCAAAACATTCAGTCACTCACGAGCAGGCGACGCACACCGCTTGCCTTCGCTCACACAGCATGTAATTGAGTCATTTTTCCATAGAAAATGTACGCTAAGTCATTCAAAACAAATATTGGGTACCATCACGGCAGAATAAACGTGTTGACTGAGCTGCTGACTGAGTGCTCGGCTGTCAGTGGCTCGTTTACTTCTGAATCATTCAGACTCTCACGAGGCAGTGAATGAGGAGGCAGATGGCAGTTCACATTCATATCAACATGACTCAATGAACCTGACTGTGAATATAACCACTCACTACTGGCTATTTCAAGCACTTTAACTGTTCAACACCTTTCACACGTGAACGCCTGGATAGTTATCAGGAATGGCGGGTCGTTCGTGGGCTATCTGACCTCTGTCCCTTCGCTTTTCCATCCCTCCATCCTATATCCCAATCAGAAAAATCCTTTCTCCATATTCCCGCCTGCATCTCCTTGTAGTAGTTACACCCACTGTACTGTAACCTATCCCCACTTTACTGTTATACAATTTAAAGTTTAAACAATTCCCTTCTAACAAATTGGCAATATTTTAATATATAATCTTTTGAAAATCCTACTTTTTTTTTTTTATTAATTACTTTATTTGTACAGGCTCAATCGAATAAACTTTACAGAGCCGAGTTATCATTTTTGTTATACATTATTGATTTCTTATATTTAAAGTTAAAGGAGCTGGACCGGATACTCGCGGTTGTCTCGAGGTTAGTGGGGATTTACAATTTTTTTTTTGGATGGAAAAAGGGAGAGGGAGGTTTGAAATGTGGTTTACGATACAAATATTTAATTAATGCTAAAACATGAACTAATTTCTATTCATCTTGAAAACAAACATAAAAAAAACCCACACTTACAAAATACAAACTAAACACAAGGTTAATAAAACTTACAATCTAATGTTAATATTCTTAAAGTAAACATATATGAGTTTCATAAACTCCAGATCGCGTCTAGCCAAAATATCCCGAACTGGAACATTAGGTTGTCTACCTCGAGCCCGAAGAGAATCGTACAGTTCAGATCTGACTCCGCGATGCTCAGCACAAGACCAAATAATGTGATCTGCGTCCTGGTAACCTTGTCCACATTCACAGAGATTACTGTCCTTCAGCCCAACACGGAACAAGTGAGCGTTTAACGAATAGTGATTGGACATAAGGCGAGACATCATACGAATGAAGTCTCGACCCACATCCAACCCCTTGAACCAAGAACTCTTCGACACCTTAGGGATGATCGAATATAGCCATCGTCCCAAACTCCCTTCACTCCACTTATTCTGCCAGCTGACGAGTGACTGTTGACGATAAATGAAGAAAAATTCATCGTAGGCGATTTGTCTATCGTAAATATCGCCTTCCATAGCGCCCACCTTAGCAAGTGAGTCAGCCATCTCATTGCCCGGAATCGAGCAATGAGATGGGACCCATGCAAAGGTGATGACAAAAGATCTTAAAGATAAAGCACTTAAAAGCTCTCGTATTTTCATGAGAAAATACGAGGAGTGCTTTACCGGCCTCTTACAGCGAATAGCCTCGACAGAACTGAGACTATCCGTAAAAATAAAATAATGATCTGGTGCAAGTGAGGCGATCGTTTCTAGCGTATAGTATATTGCCGCCAGCTCAGCAACATATACGGAACAAGGAGCTTGAAGCATTCGAGAGGCGCTATGAAATTCGTTAAAAATACCAAAACCAGCGGACGACTCTATTAGTGATCCATCTGTGAAGAACGATCTTGCGGAATCAACTTGGCCAAACTTTGCAGCGTAAATTGACGGAACAATCATGGAACGATGATGTTCTGGGATCCCACGAATCTCCCGCGTCATAGATAAATCAAAACTAACTGAATTGCCGAAGTCGGAGAAGCATACACGATGAGGATTATGCTGTGAAGGGCTGACATCCTGTGTTATGTACACGTAGTACAATGACATAAAACGAGTTTGAGGGTTCAGCTCAAGAAGCTTTTCAAAGTTTTCGATTACCAGTGGGTTCATAACTTCGCAACGGGTGAGGAGCCTGAGGGACAATTCCGAGAACCGATCCGATAGTGGCAACATGCCCGCCAACACTTCTAGACTCATCGTATGAGTCGAGTGCATGCATCCTAACGCGATACGAAGACAACGATACTGGATACGTTCCAGTTTGATGATGTGAGTTTTAGCCGCCGACTGGAAACAAAAACTACCGTATTCTAAAACCGATAAAATCGTTGTCCGGTACAACGTTAGAAGATCTTGCGGATGGGCTCCCCACCACGTTCCGGTAATTGTTCGGAGAAAATTGATCCTTTGTTGGCATTTTCGTCTCAGATACTCAATGTGGGATCTCCAGGTGCATTTTGAATCGAACCAGACCCCAAGATATTTAAAGGACATGGAATGAGTGATCGGTTTACCCAAAAGTTGAAGCTTCGGTTGTGCTGGGCTATGCTTCCTAGAAAAAACGACCAACTCAGTTTTCTCCGTGGAGAATTCGATACCTAGCTGAATAGCCCAAGTAGACAAATTGTCTAAGGTATCCTGTAAGGGTCCTTGCAGGTCGACCCCTTTGGGCCCTGTCATAGACACTACGCCGTCATCTGCAAGTTGTCTCAACGTGCAGTTGTCACTTAGACAATTGTCAATTTCTCTGACGTAGAAATTATACAAAAGGGGGCTTAAACATGAGCCCTGGGGGAGACCCATGTAACTAAATCGAGAAGCTGTAGAGTTTCCATGAGAAAAGCTCATATGTTTCTCTGACAGCAAATTGTACAAAAAGTTATTTATTAATGGAGAAAGGCCACAAGCGTGGAGTTTGTCTGAAAGGACTTCAACGGATACTGAATCAAAAGCCCCCTTGATATCCAAGAATACAGAAGCCATTTGCTCTTTTTTTAGCAAAAGCCAACTGAATTTCTGTGGAAAGCAACGCGAGACAGTCGTTCGTTCCCTTGCCCCTACGGAATCCAAATTGAGTATCTGAGAGTAGGTGGTTCGTCTCAACCCATTTGTCCAAGCGAAAAAGGATCATTTTCTCCAACAATTTTCGAATGCACGATAACATCGCGATGGGACGATACGAGTTATGATCTGAAGCGGGTTTTCCAGGCTTTTTAATGGCTATAACTCTCACTTGCCTCCAATCATCCGGAACAATATTGAGCTCCAGGAACTGACAAAACAAGTTCAACATGCGCCTCTTAGCGACGTCTGGGAGGTTCTTCAACAAGTTGAACTTGATTCTATCAGCCCCCGGAGCCGAATTGCCACACGAAAGGAGCGTGAGTGAGAGTTCCAGCATTGAAAAAGGCTGGCTGATCTCGTCTACAGAATTCGTCGTTTCGCGAGGAATCATCTGTGCCGGCACGGAATCAGGACATACTTTTCGCGCGAACTTGAGAATCCAACGATCTGAGTACTCTTCGCTCTCGTTGTTCGAAGACCGGTTACGCATCCTTCGCGCCGCGTTCCAAAGCGTATTCATCGACGTTTCGCGCGATAATCCGTCCACGAATTGCCGCCAGTATCCGCGTTTCTTGGCTTTGATGAGGCTCTTGAGTTCGCGTTCAAGAGCCGAGTACGCTTCGAAATACACGGGTGCTCCACGTTTCCGGAAAAGCTTAAACGCGTCGGACTTTTTACGATAAACCTCAGTGCATTGGTGGTCCCACCAAGGGGAAGGAGGTTTCCTACGCAAAGACGTTCCAGGAACCGGCCGAGTTTGAGCTTGAAGCGCGCTGTCCAAGATCAGATTGGAGAGGAAATTATATTCCTCCAACGGTGGAAGCCCTTCTACCGACGACACGGCTTCCTCTATCGCGGTCTTGAACGTTGTCCAATCGATATTACGGGTGAGGTCGTACGCGAAGTTAACGGATTCCGACGGATTGAACCCACTGGCAATCGAAATTTTGATCGGCAAGTGATCACTACCGTGGGGATCCTGGATCACATTCCACGTGCAATCCAACGATAATGAGTTAGAGCAAAGTGTGAGGTCTAATTTACTTCCATTCGAAGATGGTCCAGCCAAACGTGTTACTTCTCCATTGTTAAGAATTGTCATATTGAAGTTATCACAGAGGTCATATATAAAAGTAGAACGATTGTCATCATACAGTTCCCCCCAGCCTGTACCGTGGGAATTAAAATCTCCCATAACCAACCGTGGAGCAGGAAGTACTGAACATATATCTGAAAGTTGTTTTCGATTTACAACGGCTCTAGGAGGAATATAAACAGAAGCAATACAAAGACTCTTACCTTTAATAATAGCCTGACATGCGACAACTTCAATACCTGTAAATTGTGGAAGATTCACTCTATAGAAAGAATGGCACTTTTTGATCCCCAAAAGTACCCCTCCTCCACGCGAATCCTCACGATCCAGTCGAATAATGTTAAAATCATAAAAAGGAAGATCAATATCTGAAGAGAGCCAAGTTTCACAAAGAGCAAATGCATCACAATCATTATTGTGAATTAAAAACTTAAAAGAGTCTAATTTAGGAATAAGACTTCGACAATTCCACTGTAGAATAGTGATCAAATCCCCGACCTCGTTTGGAAAATTATCCATCGAAGGAAATGATTGCTGCAAGGAGGGGCCACTTCAATGTCAATTGTTTCAAGAGGGTCTTCACAGTAGGAAGCATTGCCAGAACAATGCTTTTCAGAGGATCAGAAATATTCAGGTACTTGAGAATATCGTCCACAATTTTATCAAATGAGAACAACCCAGATGAAGAAGGGGCTTCTGTTCTTAAAAATGGGACATCAGGGGTTTTGGATGTCCCCGGGAGAGGTGGAAAATCCTGGGTATAGTCAGTTCTTCTGAATCCAGGAGGAGTAGAAACTTCCTTTTTTCCACCACTCCTTGATTTGGGCAAGCTGATTTGGGGTTCTTCATTCTCAACTTTCCGCGAACGGATGCGTTTTCGTTTCCGTGCTGAAAAACAGAAAGAAGTTCCCTCCTCAGCCAAGTCAGAGTCAGTCTCGTCATCTGACAAAAGAGAAAAGGGATTTTTGTCGTTGGTCGATGGCGTGGCCGCCTTAAGCATTTCTGCAAAAGACTGCCGGGAACGTTCCTTGAGTGAGCGTTGTAATTTCTCCCCGCGTTGTTTGTACACCGGGCATGACGAGATACCATGAGGAGTTCCCTTACAGTACACGCATTTTGGTGCGGTAGCTGCACAGGTGTCATCCCCATGCTTCTCTCCGCATTTGGAACAGCGTGCCTTGCTGCCACAGTGGGAGGCCGTATGTCCCAACTGCTTACAGTTTTGGCAGTTCATGACCCGGGGAACGAACAAACGCACAGGTAGTCGAAGTTTTCCCAGCTCGATGTAGTGAGGAAGGGCTGAACCAGAAAAGGTCACACGGAACGAGTCTGTGGGGGTAAAACTCTTTTTACCCTCGCTGACAGATACTGAGCCCAGTTTTTGGACATCCAGTATCTTCACCGGAGGAAGCAAACGGTTCTTGAAACGGCCAACCGCCTGCTTCTCCAAGATCTCGGGGGTCAGACTCGCTTCGGTGACCACACCTTCGATCTCCACATCACGAGCTGGGATGTAAACTCTGTACTCGAGCGTGAAGAGCTGGGAGGCAGCAATCTCGTTAGCCTGCTTCAGGTTAGAGACGGAGACACGAAGTTTATTGTGCCTAACCTTCGTGATTTCAGTCACGGCCGAGTATCGCTTCGTCAGATCATTAGTAATTTGCATTACATTCAAAGGTTTGTTTCTGGGCTGAAAGTAGACAACCCATGGGCCAGTCGAGTCATCTGGATAGGCTCGCGATCGGGGGTTTATCTGAGCCTGTCCTTTGCCAGACTGAGACGATGAACCAGGGAGAGATGAAGTACGTTTTCGACCCTTCTTGCCATCGCGTGGCAAAGTGGTGTCATCTTCCGACAAAACGTCCATTTCGTCTTGCGACAAAATGTCCATTTTGCCGTACTAGTGGGAGCGAAAAACGCTCTACCACTGAAACGATAATCACTCGGACACAATACACAAAAAAAAACTACAAACACAGAACACAAACTTAAAATTTAACTGTGGGCGAAATAGAGAAACAAGAACAAAAACTTATCTGATAATCCTATACTACTACCACCGAGCGTTTAAACGGCAGCAGCGGAGCGACGCGCAGCGTGGATGATCTTCGATCAGCGTGTGCGGGCGGTCTTCGTTGGTGTGTGCTTATGTGAGGGTCGGCACTCAGCTGAACACACGATGATAGATGAGCGGTGTAAATGCGGAGGCAGATGCTGACTCTCGATGACGATGATCCGTGTGCAGGTATGCGTTACCACGCACCGATGGTGCGCAAAATGGTTGGCGAATTGGCAATCGTAAAAACAATTTTCCTTCCGATGATGCCGAAAACACACTTTCTTCTCAGAAAAAAACTCACTTTTAGTTAATTATTTAGCTGGGAACTCTAAGCGAGAAAAAACTGACAATTTAAATCAAGCGAATAGCGAGAAAACTTCCAAAATAGCGGAGCGCGAACTAAGTCGACCGTACTTCTTGCTAGGACGCAGTGGGATGGAAAATCCTACTAACCAACACCAAATAACTTATAAAAACGTGACAGTACATTAAACAACTATGCACAATTTAAAAATCATACAAATCTTGTAACAAACGGTTACAAAAGAACACTAAGTTGAGAGCAGGCACAAGTTCCTGTACGAGCGTGATTGCCATGATGAAGAATATGCCAAATCGGTAAATCGAAAAATTTGAAGAAAATCATCTCAAAACTTCCCTGTCTAGCACCTAACATCGCCTACGTGATAAACGAAAAAGCGCTTGATCCCCTCCTCCCTCATATCGGAGTACAAGCATGGGTACATTGATACCACTCTAAGCATCTAAGCAATCAAAACAGCACCGGGACGGTGCGGCGGCGGTTGAGCCAAACCCAATTACAATTATTTTTAGGCCCAAATAAAGATCCCGGTTGCTTGCGGACGGAAAAAGATTATAATTCGCAGCAGGTGGTGAACGAGTGGGAGAGTGCTGGTGCAGGTGATTCTTAGATTTGGTGTCGTTCAATTAAAATTGAAGAGCTCGAAGCGATGTAGGTATATACGAACGAGATCGAAACACTGAAAGATATAGGAGTATCATTCTATTCCGGGAAACGAGAAGCACTTTTGTGGCATCTCTCGGACAATCCCAAAAAGCCAGTTTCGACGGAATTGATCCTATGTACGGAGGCGAGAACTTTGATATTGTAGCCTACGGGTTCAATTTCCCTGGCGTTTTACCTGAGTTTTGGAAAATTGACAGTACCTAGCGCAAAGTCACTTCAGAGGAGGCCAATTTTCCTTTGCATTCCGGAAATTGTGAGTAGCTCTTCGAAAACAAGTGCCTACCTACAGTTCGTTGCCATGCCACTCCGAGTGCCATACGTGAAGTGAAGCCATGAAGTGCTGTAGATATCTGTGTACATTCTCCGAAGAGAGGAGCAATATGGAACACGCGCGAGACAACTTTTGGGTAAACTCTAATTGAAACTTGGCATTAATTTAAGTTTATTTCTATTTGTGTTTGATAAAGTTTTGTCGGCACTGCACAAAACTTGAACCGGGGCGCATGGGTCTCTTTATGCTTTTGTTTTCCCTCGAACAGGAACCGGATGGCACTGGAATAGGGCATGGGTTTGGGTTTGGGAGAGAAGTGCTCTGTTGTTGTATGCTTTTGTGTGCTACGAAAAGTTTGCTTCCATCGGCAGCAGCGCCAGCGTGGTAAAATCAGAGAAATCAGGGGAAGGAGGAAGACTATTTTCAAGTGCATTAATTTTTGTTGACATAGCTGAAGTGGCGCTGATGGTTTTCGTGTTGCGAGTTGTGAGCAGTTGTGATTTTTTAGTGGACTTGAGTTGAAACTTTTTTTGTGAGTCCTTCCCAAAGCATTTCGAAGCTGTTGATGGTGATACAAACATTTTCCAAGGATCCTTGAAAGAGAATTCAAGGAAAACATGAAGCTTTCGAAATGGACTGAAGTTAAGCTAGGAAATTCTCGAAGCAAAATAAAAAAAGGTGGTAGCTTGAGCTGGGGAAAAAAAGTTTTCTATTCTGTTTACCGAACAGTTTTGTTACAAAATTCAAAAAGTTAGCAGAAATGTTTAGATCGCTCATTTTATTTGATCAAATCGGACCACGTAATATCAATATCAGATAACTTCAAGATATTAAAGATAAAGAAACCATTAAGTCGAACCTATTTTTCAAACAGATGCCGCACGGGGTATCGGGACATGAATATTATCGAACTTGCTTCCGGATCTTTCTTCATCAAAAGCTAGTCAATAGGGTTAAAAACAAACTGTGAAAGTTTGAAAATATTTCATCGGTGAAAACTTGAAAAAAGCGATTTTAGTATTTCACCATTTTGTACCTAAGAATGATAAAAAAGACTTAACAGCTCAAGCTCAAATTAATAACTGTTACTCATTTGAGGTCCAATTTGGACAATTGCTGCGTCAAATTAAAAATGTGTTCCCTCCTCCTATTTCAAGATATGGTCACCCGGATTGCCACCATCATAAAAAGTAGAAGGGTATGTGCCTAGGGGCGCGAACGGAAGCTTGACGTAGGACCGCTAGTGTACGGAACAAATGTGAACATTTAGTTCTTTTAATTGATCAATCATTAATTATCTTAACTTCTTCCGTTTTTTATTTGTAAGCGTATCAAATTTTTAGTATTTATTTCTAAGAGAAAGTTGATGAAGAGAATCCAAGGGACTGTCAACTTGAGTTTTTTTGATTCATCTACCCGACTTTAAAAGGTGTATTTAGATTTTTTTGTTATTTTTGAATTTTTAAGTTTTGTGCATTTTGGTATTAAAGTGTATTCAATTCACCCCTTACAGGATTTCCTTCCGAATTATATGAATGGGGCGGGGCGGAAAGTATCTTTTGTGCAGAATATGTAAAAAAGCAGGGACTTCGAGAGATTGAACTCGTGAGAGCTAATTTTCTCACAAATTTGATTTTATTGGCTTTCTGGGGACTTATAAACCCAAAGCGAATAATTCTCACTTCTCTCAAATTCTATATGAATTTTTAACACTTCCTACCAGCGTGTTCTGGAAAATGGTCGGACGATGGTTAATCTCACCAATACATTCGGGCCTACAATCAACAATCAATACGAAACTAACGATTTTAAATTGGCTCACTACTTGACTAGCCTATTGGTCCCAAACAAACGATTAACGTACTCCATTCTAATCGAAATTCTAATACTATTCAATGTTTGTTTTGATTCGCTATGAAAGTTTGACAAATAAAATGAGGGGTTAGTGGATTTTAGTATGTTTCGAGGGGTGAATCGACTAGTTTGGGACCGAAGAGAGTACCAGAGTTGAGCCAAAAAGCTGAGCACGTTATTTCGGGACCTTCTAGTCTTAGAGTTACCTCTATGCTACAATTCCACACCTTCTATCGAGACCAGATTTGAGCCTTGATAGCTAGCTGCTATTTATGCCCTAATTCCAAGAAATGTCCAAATAATACTCTTAACAAATTTATGGTGGCCCTGAAAAGGACCGTTTTGTAGTGATGGTTGAGTAATGCTGAGCTGAGCACGACAAGCTACTGATTCCGATCCTTGTTCCTCCTTCTCTATGGTTGCTCATATGAGCTCTGCAGCTCGCTGCTTGCAGGCAGCCTTTCGTTGTTTTTGTAGTTGTTGTTGAAAGCACTCCTGCTGCTGCTGCTACTTCTGCTGCTGCTAGACTGGACACCACCACTTACGGTGATTGAATGAGCACCGTTCAGTGGGACCGCATCGAATTCGATTTTTAAGTCTGTGTTAGGGAATGCGCTGTTTTCAGACATTCGGTGATAATTTTGATCACCATTGCAACAGTTGGACATTTGGTATTTTTTAATAGTGAACTATTGAAAATTAACTAAGTGTTCATTTTAGCAGATTGGTAGATAAATTTCCAATCGTTTGGCTTGTTTAGAATTAAAATCTATCTGCTATTGAACGAAACCTGACCTCTTCGTAATGGTGTGCATTTTGGTTTTTTGAAATTGCGTGGATTCTATAGTTCCTGTGGAGATCTATCTAGCCCTGATGTATGTGTTGGTAGAGGGAAAAATGTAAACTTTGCGGGAGACGATGTCTTAACACTTGCAAGCAATTTTGTGAAATATGAAGTAAAACAAATCCTAGCTAGCTCTGCATGATGATTTTGTTCGATTTTATTTATTTGTAATTTTATGATAACTCCTTACTTGAAAATAGGCAAAAACTCACAAACAGGCTGCTTTTTCATGGTATACAGTGTGATAATTCAATAATCAATAATTTATCACAACATTTAGTGGCAAACCATTCATAAATTTTGGTAAAATACAAAAAAATCTATAATCCACATTAAATTTCATATGTAAGCGCCGATTGAAACAATTTTTTTGATGTCACTAGAAGGGTGATTGATTAAACGAAAGAAACGAATCGTGTGGAATGAAAGCCGAGGAAAAACTATTAGCACCAATATATTCGGGCCTAGAATTCCACACCTTCTATAGACAGGTTGAGCCTTGATAGCTAGCTGCTTGCGGGAACTGATGACCTTGACCAATGTCCAAATAATACTCTTTAACAATTTTTTGGTGGCCCTGAAAAGGACCGTTTTGTAGTGATGGGTGAGTAATTCTGAGCTGGGTGTTCAACACGGATGAGGCTATCGAGCTGTATGTCGTTTGGAGCGAGGGTGACACGCTTGGCATAGATGACCGATCCGCAGTGACTCACGAAGAGCTACTGATTCCGATCCATAGCATAGCGGTGCAGCTTCTTCCTCCTTTGATGGTTGCTTTTGTGGGCTCTGCTTGCAGGCAGCCTTTCGTTGTTACTGAAGAAAAAAATTTCAACGCCACACGCCGTTGCTGCTACTGCTGCTACTAATTTCGACGACCGAACACCACCACACAGTGGTGTGGTCGTTGGGAGCGTGTGGTTCTGAGTATGGCGATGAGTGTGCAAAATATTACGCAATTCCATCCTCCCTATTCGCACGCGCCCGAGGATCGGAGGCGAATGCCACTTCGACATGTTTCGTCTACTTACTACTCTCTGACGACTGTGCTGGGGAAGCAGCATATGCATGTAGGTAATTGGTGGATTTGTTAGTTAATTCGACACTTTTGGACAATGCTGGACATTTACCAGTTTTTCAATAGTTTCTTGTTGAAAATCAACATTCGGAAGCTATGTTGCGTAGTTATATTTCTGATCGATTGGTGATAAAATTATTGAAATTGGACCAGGGGCAGCTGAGTTATTAACGTTCAAAATCTTTCTTAATTTGTTACATGTTCCATTTTCGGTTTTCACAAAGTGTCCTACGTCAAAACACAAATCATTGTAAACATTTCAAAAGGGAGAATTTTCTTTTATAAACAATGGCTTAAGCGAGCATAACAGCCAAAGTAGAATGCGATCCTGGACTCGGATTTCCCTTGTCTTATGTATGAGAAGTCAGTCATTGACTGGAAGTAGCTCCTGATGTTCACTGCTAAGGTATGGAAACAGTTAGCGTCTTAGTTTTGTAGCTCTTATGATCCCGTACAGTTCGTCTCCGATTGAAAAGAATAAATAGCAACTGCTATCTTCGAACGGGGTTATTTGGATTGTTGGCTGTCACCGCGATTTCAAAATGTTTGAGATATTGGTTCCACAAAATGTTGTTGGTAGCCATTTCGCTGGGGAATGGCTTTATGTTATCCTATCGGATACTCGGTACGATGGTATCGTTTATCCGTAGCTCTAAGGATTTTTAGATTTACTACAGATCTAAAATTTACCGATCATAAAATTCTACGGATTTTCTAGATTTTTAGTGATATTTGTTTAGTTCCGAAGAAATTTTCCGGATTCTAAATATGTTGGGTCACCCCCAACTAATCCCATTAAAAAAACGTTTGGAAAGACTGTTTTTGGAAAAAAATTATCATTAAATTTAACAGTAATTAAGGCAATGGAAACAAATTTACCTATCTATGGATCTTACTCCATAAAAAGTTGATTTTTTTTTCGTTGCTTTGTTTCCGTCGATCTTGTTTTCCGTACTGAGCACCAATGCTTCCAACGTCAGGGAGGCAGCTTCCACACCTGGAACATACCTATCGACCCATCAACTCATGAACGGGGACCAACGGATTTCCTTCCTTTCCGAAGGAAGGCGTGATCAGAGATTTTATGCCTCAGAAAATCCCGGCAATTGAACCCAGGCCTTTTGGGATGTATGGGAATCACGCTTACCACTACACCACCGGCGCCGCTGCATGAAAAGTTAATAACACTGATTCTTGCTTCTTATTCAAGAACTCAAGTTTGTCCTGATCACGTTCCTCGTCGCTACTGTATGGCTCAGGTCGACGGGTCCCGAACTTGCTTTCGCGGATTTCCTATTTTCGTGAAATGAGCTTTTCAGTTTCTGAAAACTCCAATGCAATTAAAGTGTCAGCACTCAGAAGTGAATCTGTCACTTCCCCAAAACGGAACACATGCCATTTTGAAAAATTAAGGGTTATCTCAATCAAACAATGTTTACTGTGCGGTTCTCATGAATCATTTCAATCCAACAGTAATTGTATGTCCTTCATTGTAGTCGTATGAGAAATTTGGATTTTTTTTGAATCTACGGACATCCCACCCGCTTAAATATTGTTATCGTTCTGGACTGACCTAAATCCAGATTCCCGATATCCCGTTCCGCCAACTACAGTTAGATACTGCTTACTATACACTGACATTAAGCTTAGTTCAAATCTTGAACGTTTGAGCTCAGTGGACATCCCATTCTGCCTGAACACTGTGGTTGTCTGAAAATGCTTTGGTGCTTTGATAGCTTCTCTTAAAATCTGCGAATATCCCGTCCCACTCAAGCTTAAGGTGATTCCCTTTTTGCAATTCGACCAGTTAACTAAAAAACGTTACAATAATACATCAGGTTACAGGATTGCAATTGTTGCTACACTATAGCAACTGCAGTTTTTCCGCAAGTTCAATTCGGTAATCACCTAGCGTAGCTTCCTACGTCTTACCTCTTGCAGCGTCGAGAATCGAAAGTGAGGACAAAACCAACAGTTGCCCTGTCAGCGAAGTGCGAACCTTCGTTTCACCATGATGTCTACTTTAGTTATGTGTGAAATTGACAAATGCCACTGGTTACCACTGCTTTTGTGTTCAATCACTGAACCATAATCGATCTTTGAAGATGTTGCGCGCAAAACATCATACTAAACAAATAATTCAGATGAATCTTCGCGGCATAAATTGAATAAAATTGAAACATGTTATAACGTTCTCCGTTAGTTCGTATTATATTTTTCTATTATTTTGTAAATAAAGCATCTCTTTTGTTTAGAACTTTTCTCCAATTCAAGATAAACATTCAAACATCACTTTTCGATTCTAAAAATTCAATCCATCGCATACTATAATGTTATAGCAATTTTACAATTTGAATATAATTGCCGTTTCTAATCCAGTAGGCTCTTTTTAGCGCATGGTTGAATCCATAGATGACCAATAGGTTAATTTGCCAAAATGATTCAATGAATCGTGGTATGTGTCAAATATGGTGATCCTCCTGATGAATGTGGGCGGCTTAGTGGAATACCTGTATAAAGAGAGAGAGAAAGATTAGTAATTTCCATTTAATTCAACTACCTTATTTGCTTATCCTTGACGGTTGGAGGCGAACCAGCCCAAGGCTGAAAGCCTCCTTAATAAAGCTAAATAATAATAATTATCCTTGACAGATACGCGTATTTTGTCTACAATGTGCAGACTTCTTCAGTGTCGAGTATTAGTACAAGACACTGAAGAAGTCTGCACATTGTAGACAAAATACGCGTATCTGTCAAGGATAAGCAAATAAGGTAGTTGAACTAAATGGAAATTACTAATCTTTCTCTCTCTCTCTTTGTGATGATTCTGATAATTTGATGAGTCGAGAGCTCTTTAAAATTAATTTCTCGTTCTATTTTAATAATTGTCGGCTAGAGAGCAGAAGTTAGTATAGTGATATTTCTCTTCGGTTTTTTTTACTAATTAAAGGATTGTTTTAAATTAGACGGAGGTGTAAAATGAATTCATTTGTTCTAAATTACATAGTGATTTAATTAATTAAATATAAAAAGTAGTGAAGTGAACTATATTTAATTGTTTCCTTTTGTTCCTTTTAACTTTATTTATTACAATTACAATTTGGCGTGTAAATATCACAACGGCGAATACACTGCACTTGTGCATTGTACGGTTATTACAAAAGGTAATAATTTATTGCATTTCATTTTATTAAATTTTTCTAAAACTTAATTCCCGTTGGACAGCGAGCGTCCATCGGACGTTTTTATGACGGGCTAGAAACCCGTAGGCAATCCCTTGGCCATTTATCTGGCTTCTGTACACGTGGTGTATTTCCGGTGCGACTGCTCTGTGGCCCGCCAGTTTCTGGCAGTCAAACGGTGCGAAAGGTTTTTCCGTTGGCCTGCCTTGCGATTCCTGACGGGGTGGTTCCATTCCGTTCCATAGTGGTTGCGTAACAGAATCAGAGTACGTGAAGGCCACTAGAAGCATGTTGGCTACCTCGAACGGATGATCTGGTAGAGAACAAACATCGACCGACAACCTCCCCCCGCACCTTTAGTTCGGCCGTTGTTTTCGTGAGCATCCACCGTCGATGCTACATCCCTGTTACGTGGCATCCCTTTCGCTACGAACGAAACCGTCGCTACACCGTTAAAACATCGCATAGCATACGTGCGCGGCTCGCTTGCCGCACTGTCAGTTGCCGGCACATCAGTGAAACCCTGCGCAGGTATGTTTCATTCATGGCCATATCTCAATACAACATACACACTCATACACACAATAATTTAGAAAAGAAGGACAATATACATTAAATGAATTCAACATAAACTATCTTTTGACGTAGGACTACGTCTTTGATTTCTATATGGGGGTACACTTTGTGAAAACCGAAAATGGAACATGTAACAAATTAAGAAAGATTTTGAACGGTTATAACTCAGCTGCACCTGGTCCAATTTCAATAATTTTATCAGCAAACGATCAGAAATATGGCTACGCATCGATAGCAATGCTTCCGAATGTTGATGTTCAACAAGAAACTATTGAAAAACTGGTAAATGTCTAGCATTATCCAAAAGCATCGAATCACCTAACAAATCCACCAATTACCTACATGCATAAACTGCTTCCCCCAGCACAGTCGACAGAGAGTAATAAGTAGACGAAACAAGTCGAAGTGGCATTCGCCTCCAATCCTCGGGCGCGTACGAATAGGGAGGATGGAATTGCGTAATATTTTGCACACTCATCGCCATATTCAGAACCAAACGCAAATTCTTCGACATAATCACCATCCGTCGTCTGGCTCGCTGTGGCGGTGTCTGGCGTATCTCTGGTCTGATTTACGAGGTGTGCTGAAGGTGTTCCTGAAAAATGAGATCCGTGATGCTGTCACCTACACCAAATACGCCAAGCGTAAGCGGCCATGGATGTCATCTATGTTTTGAAGTGACAGAGACGCACTCTGTTTGGTTTCGGAGGTTAAATCATCACCAACTTTGGCAACAAAACGGCTCTTTTCAGGGCCACCAAGCTTATTACAGTAAAGAGTAGAGGAATAGAATTCTTCTGCCTGTTTGTCCATATTCAGAACCAACGATCACACAAAATGCTTATGTAATCAAACTGGAAGCAGGGGTACAAATTATTTTGATCAACTTTGAATCGCCACGGCCGGATATTTTCGATGGAAGAAGTAACAATGTAGCATCTAATTTGACGAAGACGGCAGGAAACATTTGTGAAGCCGAGTTATTTACGAAAGAGAGCGTCGATGAAGAGAATCGATCAATGTAGATAAGACCTATTGAAAAGTGACACGAGATTTTTTTCGTACTGAGCTCCAGGGAGGCAGCTCCCATATCTGGACCCTACTAATCGACCCATCAACTCAATCGAGGACCAACGGCTTTATTTCCCGAAGGAAGGCGTGATCAGAGATGTTATGCCTCAGAACATGCCGATGGCGCTGACTGAGAGGGGTGAGAGGTAATCACGCTAACCACCGGCACCGATATCTTTTATGGTGATATCACGGCGAATGAGATCGACCCAAATTTGAGTTTAGTTATCTCAGAAATAAGAAATAAAGTGCAGGAACTCAGCGATGAGTAAATTTGCCTCATGTTTTCCCAGGTTTTTCCAGGATTTTCCAGGGAAAAAATTCCAGAACATGAGAAAAGTAAAGATTGGATTCACTCAGTCTATTGGCACTACTCCGAGACTGAATAAAATTTTCGTCAATTTCCTCATTTTCTGGCAGATTTTTTAGGTTTTCCACAGGAAACCATGAGACAAATTTACTCATCGCTGAGTTCCTGCACTTTTGGCGATTATGAGTGAACTAAACTCAAATTTGTGTCGTTATCATTCGCCGTGTACGCAAAAGGAAAAGAGCCAGTGTCGCTACTTGATAGCAAACTACTCATAATGGGAGGAGTCTTTGTAGCTTTTATACCACTTGGTTGCACATCATTCTGCTTTAACCTGAAAAGATATAAAAGAGCGCTGCTGTATGGCATTAGCTCATGGCAGATCACATTCTCTGCTTGAACGTCAAGCAGTTGAGTTCGGTCTTTGCTCGCTTTGTCGAGTTGTTCGATAAATCTATAGTTTGTTACAAACGTTTGCAGATATACTGCACGTCGCGTCGTCAGTAGTGTCGGTCGCATCGCGTGATGGGAAGACAGCGCTCTCGGAGCCGACTTCGTGAACAAGCGGAGAAGAAGAACAGTGGTGAGGGTAGCTCGGTACCTACCTCAAATAGGTACGCTACTCTGCCCACCGATGTTGGAAATACCAACCCAGTCCCTGTGAAGCGGACGAAAAAGAGGAAGAAGAACCAAGGTCAGTCCGATGGTACGAGCGGACGCGACGATGTTACCGCGACGAACGCCAGCGACATCGGTGATTTCGGCGACGCCGTCGAAACCGAGAATTCTGACGGCCCGAGTGCGGCGAAAATCAAGCTTCCTCCACTGGTGGTGAAGGTAGTGCCACTCAAGACGCTCATTGGCGATTTCGCATCGCTGGGCATCGCAGCTGAGTACAAGATCAGCAGGATCGGCACTAAGGTGATGCTCCGGACGAAAGCGGAATACGAAATCGCAGTCAAATTCCTGAAGGATTCCAATGCGGAATACTTCACGCACGACATCCCCGGTGAAAAGCCCTTCAAGGTAGTCATCAGGGGTCTACCGGATGTTGATCCCAAGGCGATCGAAGAAGAACTCAAGGACCGGTACAAGCTGGCCCCAATCGCTGTCTTTCGGATGACGAGGCGAGACGAAAACGTGAAGACGTACCCGGATTGTCTTTTCCTGGTGCACTTCCAGAAGGGAACGGTGACGCTGAATGCGCTGCAGGCTATCCGCTCAATCTACTCCATAATCGTACGATGGGAGCCATACCGTGGAGGCCATCGCGATGTGACCCAGTGCCAACGATGTCTAAACTTTGGACACGGCACTCGCAACTGCAACATCAAGCCACGCTGTAGCAACTGCGCTCAAGAACACGCCACTTCCAACTGCCCTGCGGATGGAGCCGTGGCGTTAAAATGCGCCAACTGTGGTGGTGCTCATCAAGGTTCCGACAGACAGTGCTCCAAACGCGAGGACTTCAAACGCATCCGAAAACAGGCGGCAACTAACAACCAACCAGGACGCAAGAAGGACAAAGTCCCGGCATTTCGGACGGAGGATTTCCCGCCCCTTCGTGCTCCTCAGCAAAGGCAAGTGAATTCGCGGGTGCATTCCGTTCAAGCAACTTCCGGTGATTCTGCTGGCCAAAGCTCTCCATCCCCCCCTGGATTCTGGAGACAACCAACAGCGCAAAACAACAACCCCGATCTGTTCTCAGCGGATGAACTGATGGAAATCTTCGTCAACATGTCCGGTGCTCTTCGTAAGTGCCGCAATAAGCCCGAACAGATTCAAGTGCTCGGTAAGTTCATCATCCAGTATGGCGTCTAAACCGCTAAGTATCGTCACCTGGAATGCTTGCTCTGTAAGAGCAAAAGAGATTGAGCTTGCCGACTTCCTCCGCAAGCACAGCATCGACGTGGGCCTTCTAACCGAGACCCATCTAAAGTCCGGTGACAGCTTCTGGTTGCCTGACCACAACATTATCCGGCTTGATCGCACCAGCTGCAGGGGGGGTGGTGTTGCGGTCGTCGTCAAGAAAGGAATAAAATACCACACTCTGTCCCATATCCGCACCACTATCATCGAGGCCCTTGGTGTGGAGGTGGAGTCGTCGACTGGATACGTCCAGTTCATCGCCGTCTACTGCCCTCGACAGTGTGCCGCCAGCAGTGGACTAGCGGCTAAATTCAAGAAGGACCTGTCCACCATCACGGAACTACCAGCAGAACCAGAACGGTCGTCTCCTGTTCGACCACTCACAGCATGGGCTGTACTCCGTTTGGTTTTCGGATGAGCCAACATTTATCTCACCGGCGGGCAACCCATCGACACTAGACCTGTTCCTGACAAATATCGGCTTGTCCAAGCCGGTAGCCTTGAACGAACTCAGTTCCGACCACCAACCGGTGGTGTCTGAGCTGGGCTGCAACGTGGCTCCTGCTTCAAGCCTGCGCAAGGACTATCATCGCGTAAACTGGGCCCAGTTTGGACGCGTGGTAGACAAGCACATCATCGACAACCCGCCGCTTGACACCGTGGAGGACATCGACCGAGCGTTGGAGGGACTCCACCAAGCCATAACCGTGGCTGACGAGGCGTGCGTCTGACGAGTTCCTGTGAGGGGTAAGTTTATTGCTATTGATTCCCACACCCAACTCTTAATTCGCCTGAGAAATGTTCGTAGACGCCAGTTTCAGAGGACTGGAGATCAAGCGATGAAACGTGAAATGGCCGATCTGAACAAGGAGATTGCTTCCAGAATGGTCTCACTCCGGAACGAAAGCTTCGGGCGGCTTGTCCAGAATCTGGACGACCGCTCCAGACCATTCTGGAAAGTTGCCAAGGTCTTAAAGACGCACCCTAAACCCATTCCGCCACTAAAAGATGAAAATGATGACGATCGGCTCATAATCACCCCTCAGGAGAAAGCAAATGCGATTGGTGAGCATATTGCCAAATCGCACTTGCTTGGCTCCAACATCCAAAGTCCGCTCGAAGTTCAGGTTGAGCAATGCGTACTCAACTTTGATTCCTCCCCTTGTGCCATCCCTCCGGAGGATAGAATCACAGTGGAACAGATTTGCTCAGCGCTGAAATGCACCAAAAACATGAAGGCCCCCGGGTTTGACGGAATATTCAACCTAGTGTTGAAAAATCTCAGCATGAAGGTTCACTCTCTGCTGGCTGCTGTCTTCAACAGATGCTTGGAACTGCACTACTTTCCAAGTATCTGGAAGACAGCGAAAATCATACCTATCCGCAAACCCGGGAAGGACCCAACGCTAGCTTCAAGCTACAGACCAATCAGCCTCCTTTCAGCGCTGAGCAAATTGTTCGAGAAACTCATTCTCAATCGTTTGCTCAAGTTTGTCGAGGAAAATAACATTCTCCTTCCGGAACAGTTTTGTTCAGAAAGGGGCACTCCACCAGCTAGTGCGGGTGATGAATAACATCCGAAGTAACAAAGCTGTATCCAAGTCCACAGCCATGGCCTTGTTAGACGTTGAGAAAGCGTTTGATAATGTCTGGCACAATGGGCTTGTATACAAGCTCTGTAACTTCAACTTTCCATTACATCTGGTTAAAATCACCCGTAGCTACCTCCAGCAAAGGTCGTTTAAGGTATCGTTGAATGGTTGTCTTTCAGACACGTTTTCCATCCCTGCAGGAGTCCCGCAAGGCAGTCTGCTGGGCCCCTTGCTCTACAGCATTTACACTTCCGACATTCCTCCCCTTGGAGACGGTTGCGTGTTTTTCCTGTTCGCAGATGATACCGCAATAGCCGTCAAAGGAAGGATGCCTCGCGAAATAACGAACAAACTTCAACGATGCCTTAACGCCTTTGCTGATTATGCCACCACGTGGAAAATCAAAATCAATGCTTCCAAAACACAAACAATCATGTTCCTCCATCGACAATCACCCAAACTAAAACCGGCTCCCTCTTGTACTGTAATCATGGATGGCACAAGGGTTGAGTGGTCCGCCGAAGTAACCTATCTCGGGATGTTGTTTGACGAAAAGCTTCTATTCCGCTCGCATGTGGAGAAAACCGTAGTCAAGTGTTCCGCCTTGGTTAGGTGTCTGTATCCGCTGATTTGCCGCAGATCCCGCCTCTCAAGGGTGAACAAACTGGCCGTCTACAAACAAATCGTAGCACCTGCGATCCTCTACGCAGCTCCGGTGTGGGAATCATGTGCACAGACTCACAGGAACAAAATTCAGGTCGCTCAGAATAGAGTGCTGAGGATGGTTCTTGATCGTCCTTTCGACACTAGAATAACAAATTTACATGAAGAGGCAGGCATTGCCAAAATAGATTCCAAAATTAACGAAATTAAGACTAAAATTACACAAAAATGTAATTTATCAGAACATGCTTTGATAAGCAATTTGTATATAGTAGGTTAGGTGTACATAGTAGTTGTAGGTTAGTTGTAGTTGTAAATAGTAGTTATAAGTAGTCTCCTTTTTCCAATTCAAATCAAACCAATCCCACCAAGGTGGTCATACTTTAAAATAGGCCTGATAGGACTAGGAACTGTAAATAATAATTAAAATCTCAAATGTACCAAAGTTGAAAAGACGCATCTGTGTCACTTAACAAATTCATACATGTAAACCACACAATCACAAGAAATAAAGATCATTTAAATGGCAAAAATGGCATTAGCTCATTTTCGCTTCGGACGGCGTGGTGAACAGTAAGAAGGTGGTGGCTAGTCCACTCCTTCACACCTAACAAGCAACAATTGACTGGTCGTGGCAAAGGAGGAACAGGTCTGGTAAAGGAGGCGCCAAGCGTCATCGCAAAGTTCTTCGAGATAACCGCCATCGATCGTCTTGCTCGCCGTGGTGGTGTCAAACGTATCTCCGGTCTGATCTACGAGGTGTGCTGAAGGTGTTCCTGAAAATGAGGTCCGTGATGCTGTCACCTACACTAAACACGCCAAGCGTAAGTGGCCATGGATGTCCTCATCAATAAAACGGCCCTTTTCAGGGTTATCAAGCTTACATCAGTAAAGAGTTGGAATAGAATTTATCTCTGCTTGTTTGTCCATATTCAGAACCACAAGCCCCCAACGACTACATAAAATGCTCTCCAGAGTTGTAATCTTGTAAAAAAAAACTTGGAAGCAGGGGTGCAAGTGATTTTGATTGATTCTCTTAATCAACTTTCTCTTTGAAACAAAATACTACAAATTTGGTACGCCTACAATTCAAAAATGGAAAGAGTTGAGATAATAGATAATTGATCAATTAAAAGAACTAAATGCTCTTCACATTTATTCCGTCCACTAGCGGTCCTACGTCAAGCTTCCGTTCGTGCCCCTAGGCACAGACCCTTCTACTTTTTACGTTCATTTACGTTCAAGATCCCTGTAGTAAATCAGTCCAACGGGTGACTTCTTTTTTTTATATCTTTATTAAGGAGACTTTCAGCCGTGGTTGCGTAACGGAATCAGAGTACGTGAAGGCCACTGGAAGCATGTTGACTACCTGGTAGAGTACAAACATCCACCGACAACCTCCCCCCGCATCTTTAGTTCGGCCGTTGTTTTCGTGAGCATCCACCGTCGACGCTACATCCCTGTTACGTGGCATCCCTTTCGTTACGAACGAAACCGTCGCTACACCGTTAAAACATCGCATAGCATACGTGCGCCCCTCGCTTGCCGCACTGTCAGTTGCCGGCACATCAGTGAAACCCTGCGCAGGTATACATATATGTTTCATTCATGGCCATGAACACTCAATACAACACACACACTCACACACACAATAATTAAGAAAAGAAGGACAATATACATTAAATGAATTCAACATAAACTACCTTTTTACGTTCATTTACGTTCAAGATCCCTGTAGTAAACTTCTGCGTTACGTCCCGCTTTACGTTCGTTTTCGGTTGCAATCATTTTTAGTTCACTTACATTGCGATTGAATTCACCTCGAAACCGTTCGGAAAACCCTAGAGGTTTGCTTTCCTGCAACAATAGCTAAGTCGGGCAACCTTAGAAAAACACGACCAGTGGTCTCTCAAACTCGAAAGTGGCGCATAAGCCGCTGCGTTTGTAGCATCCTCGGAGAACAGTGGAAAAACGGTTACAATGTTCCATTGGGATTGAAGAGGGATTGAACAAAATTTTTAATCTTTGTTGTTCTACTCATTGATTGAGGTAATTTCTCATTTGTGAATGTGCGTCTCTGATGGATCCAGGATCCTTCGACCTAAATAAGGACAACTGCTTCACTCCATGGTGATACACCCAACCGGGAAATGTAA
Source organism: Ochlerotatus camptorhynchus (assembly GCF_037179485.1). Taxonomy (NCBI): domain Eukaryota; kingdom Metazoa; phylum Arthropoda; class Insecta; order Diptera; family Culicidae; genus Ochlerotatus; species Ochlerotatus camptorhynchus. Next base: position 1,570,362 of record NW_027040577.1, on the reverse strand, counting down.
GATTCTATTACACATTTGCATGGAAAGAATGCAGAATTTGCAATGTTTCGCGACATAATCCGATTATGTCATGTAGTCCCTGGAAGGGGTTTAAAATAATTTTGTAATTTTTATGTTAGCTTATTTTTCGAACATAGAAAATAATCTCGGTAATGTTGAATGCATATTTTTGGAAAAACTTGCTTGCAGCGTACAAAAAAAGTCCATTGCAAGAGCTGCCATTACATTTGTTGTATGAAACATATGCAGAGGAAATAATAAATCCAACCTCACTTTGAATTTAAGAGAAATTTGTTTTACCTGTACCCATCTTCATAGCTGTTTCTTAGATTACCAGATAGTTACCATACATCCTGCCTTCATTTGATACTTTAAAAAAGTCGAAAGTTAGAAAAACATCAAGCATATATTCTGCCTATAAACGTGCCTTCAGTAAATTATATTTAATAAGTATCTTGTTCTGATTGTTTAGGAGAATATTTGGCAATAACTGCTATCTAATCAAGCTATACAATCAACTAGGAGCAAAATGGTACACAAATACCACGTGGTGATGGAATTCTCAACTGTACTGTCAACCATCCAATAGGTCTTCACAGACGTTGAATCACATCTGTTTACTCAAATTCACAGCGACGACGGTCACACATGGGCTAAGTATATTTGTCCTAGAATTCTTACATTCCGAAGCTAATGTGAACATCGAGTTTCGAATCATATTTAAAAGTTAACTAAAATCCAGGATTGACATATAGAGCAGGTTGTTAATAAGGCAATAAATGCTCTTTGGATAAGTAAAAAACATTTGGTAGGAAATGGGGCCTAAAACCAAAAATGATCCACTGGACTTATTTGACGATTGTAAGACCCAGAATATCCTACGCATCATTAGTTTGGTGGCCGAAAACTAATGAAAAATCGGCTCAGAAGAAGCTGGGGAGACTGCAAAGACTAGCTACTCTCTCAATAACTGGTGCAATGAACAGCACACCGAGTATTTCACTAGATGCTCTACTTTATCTGATTCCGTTGCATCAATTTATCCAATTAGAAGCTGAAAGGAGCGCTTTAAGGATTCAACGAACAAAGTACTTCCTTGAAGGTGATCTTATAGGACACCTTAGCATTTTAAAAATGTTTGATATTGATTCTCTTGTATTAAAAAATGAAGACTGGATGGAGAAAAAATATAATTTCGATCGTTTATACAATGCAGCAGAATTTGATCGTAATGTTTGGGAAAGTGGGGGACCAAACATCCGTCCAGGTTCAACTGTTTTTTATACAGACGGTTCAAGATTGAACAACCGTGTGGGAGCAGGGGTAACTGGTCCAGGGATTGATATCTCAATATCCATGGGTTACTGGCCAACCGTGTTCCAAGCAGAAATTCAAGCAATTCTTGAATGCTCTGTAATATGCTTGGGCAGGAATTATAAACATTCGAATATCTGCATTATGTCTGATAGTCAAGCAGCATTAAATGCTTTAAAATCAAACTCGTATGGGAATGTGCAATGTCACTTCAGAAATTGGCCTGTCAAAACCAAGTAAACTTATATTGGGTTCCTGAACACTGTGGAATTGAAGGGAATGAAAAAGCCGATACGTTAGCCAGGCTAGGATCATCACAGCAATTCATAGGACCAGAACCATTCTGTGGAGTTTCTACTTGTTCTCTTAAAATGGAGATCAAGAAATGGAAAAAAATGAAAGTGGAGACCAATTGGAACAACACTTCCATTGCTAGGCAGTCGAAACGGTTCATAATTCCGAACATTTCAATGACTAGCAAAATTCTTGAATTATCAAAGAAAGATCTCAGTGTCTATACTGGTTTGATAACAGGACATTGTCCATGTAAATATCATTTGAAGCTAATAGGAAAACTTCAAGAGGATATGTGTCGATTCTGTGGTATAGAAAAGGAAGACTCTGAACACCTGCTATGCTCTTGTGCAGCAATCTTCAATAAAAGGCGTATTTTTCTGGATAAGGGGCTGGCAGAACCCTTTGATATTTGGAATGCAGGTCCCAGTAAAGTAGTACATTTCATTCGAAATGTAATACCTGGCTGGGGAAATGCTTTTGGTCAGTCTATGTCGTTCGCTTCACAAAATAGTGATACGACATAACTGATAAAGCAATATAAAAACGGGGAATATTACAATAGATCAAAGTAATGGTCGCAGTGATGAATACACCCAACACGGAAAAAAAATCCAGGATTATTATGTCTACGATCCATTAATAGAATCCAAATAGGGGAAATGTCGGCTTCGGCAATACCTTTACCTATTATCGTCAGGGGGGTAAACAAAGTCCTAAAGCACTCAAATTTGGCCAAAAGATGCTCTAAAACACCATGAATCCATATGCGAAAATTGAGCTCTCAAGGACGTTGTTTACCCCCTGACGATAATAGGTTAAGGTATTGCCGAAGCAAACATTTCCCCTAGTTCAGAAATTAAACTTACCATTTCCAAAATCCCGAAGATTTATCTTCCATCTTTTATGTTCCTTGAAAACACTTATATGCCGAGCACAAAGCTTGTAGGGAAAATTCCCGAGTAATCCCTCTCATTTATCCCAGAAACCTTGAACTCATCATGCCATGGCCCAAATAACCAGACACATCGCCTGCCTCAGAAAATGCCAGCCTCCCGGGAATCGCTTCTCATAAAAAAAAATCCACTCATGCGCTTGTTATGTGTCATTATCATTTTACGTATCATACTCCAACGCAAAATGGAACCGCTCAGTCTATTCGAGAATTCCATTCAATTGCTCAGCCACACATGTAATGTCTCTTTGACATACTCCTCCAGTGCGCTTCGTTTCCGTGCGTTCACAAAATTGGTAAAGACGGCCTCCACATTTGCGCTATGACGGTCTTTTTTTCCAGACTCAAATTGCGTTCCGTTCCGTCGTCTCCAGTGGATCCCATTCTCATGGCTGTGCAGAAATTCCGACAATTTAAATTTCTTGAACGAGTGAACCGAGTCCCCTTTGATATGGCTGCCTGTCTTTCTGTCAGTTATTTTCTGAGAGCAACTCATTTCGGTCGGCATATGCGGGTCTGTAGGGCATTGCTGCGATATCTTTAAAGACTTAAAGATCACTTCTTTGCCAAAGTGGAAGCAAAACGGAGACCAACTGTTACCATCAATTGTTCACTGATATTGAGGAAAAACAAATCTTGAGAACGATGGAGGCTCCTTTCGTTATGATGGACCGGTCTGAGGTGACAAGTGATAACCGGAAGGGCAAGGAGTGAAATCAGAAATTGTGACAACACGAGAACGAGATCGGAAAGAAAGCTAGCCGAGAAGCAAATCTCATTACCACCCTTGACAAGCGCTCTGGCTTCAGATAAGGGACACACAGAAAGCGCACTACAACACGAAAATGCTTTCACCCCTGTGACCTTTTCCAGATTTAATAACGTCACGGCCAGCAAGGCGCAATGTTTGTGTGTTTATTCAGGAAAGCTTGGGGGTTCCTGCGAAAGAAATGAGATTTCTAACTCACCGCTCGTTATGAGCTATGTAGTAGGCACCTAAATATATCTGCAAACAGGCAGCTTTTTTTCTCCCCCTGTCAGCACTTGCTCAGGGGTAAGGTGTTTGGAATTCTTATCTTGTTTCGTGTTTTCGCCATCTTCGAGGGAAGTGATTTCTATAGGAATCAAAATGGATTTCAGCACATCATGAACAGTAGATTTTGGTCGAGGTTATGAATATGGAGATGAATGTTGAGATGGGAAATTCCTGGATAAAATCTATTTTCTTATCAGCCTAGCCAGTTGATTTCAGGCATATTGATTTATGAAGGAAATATGCACTGATTTCTGCTGAGAAAAAATGCTTTCAGCGGACATACTATGACAAGTTTGACCACGTGTGTATGGAAAAGTTGTTTTAATCTCGATATTTCTATTTCGTTGGTCTGGCATAGAATCTTGGAATATAATGATTTTGTTTAATAGATTATTAAACAGCGCTGGATGCATAGGGATGTTTTCGCGGCATTTCCAATTTTGGTCAGAAAGGTTTGATCAGTTTTGGGGCATAGAATGAGCAATTAGGCTGTGGAAACCATATTTCTGATTGCTCTTACTATCACCTTAAAATTTCAAAAGATCAAATATGAGCACTCACCAAACATATAATAATTAAATTTGAACTCCATGTATACATAAGTGCAAAAAACCGGGTGTTCTAAAATCGTTAGCAATGTGGCAACAGTGTTCAAATTTGTGTCTTAGAAAGCTTAAGCCATTTCTAAGCTCTTCAAGAAAATATTGCTACGAATTCTTTCGATTTCTTCCAAATTCCCTTATCATCGCCTGCTATTCAGCAGTAGGTTACTGATTGCAAATCCAGATTTCAATGATGGAAATTCAATTTTATTTTTGCTTCGTCGCATTTGTTGGATTACAGACACTCAATTCTGCTTTTAGCGATTTTCATTTTTTCGATTTTTTTTTCTTTGCAGGATGATTACGGCATTTTCAATAAAAACATATTTTTTTTTTGCGATTTTAGATATAAGTTGCATTACATTTGGTTTCAATTTGAGATCACACGGTCAAAAGTAGAGGCTTATTGCGTAAACATACAAACTATGATTATTTCACCGATTTCGCTAAAATAATCTTAGTGTGTAGGATTGAGTGTATTGCTGAATGATTTTGGAAGTAGATTTGAGTACACAGAGTACACAGAGCCAAGGTAGCAGAGGAGTGCGAATGGGGTAGGAAACGAAAGCTGCACGATAGGAAGCTAAACAGACTACGATACAAGTCTCAACGGAGACGGACGACCCATCGGACGACCATCACCACGACGCCGAGGGTTCACTCCATTGATGGGTTGGTTGTCAACCGATCGACGACCGCATTCACGGAAGAACAATTGATACACCTCAACAAGGGGCTAGGATACGCCGTTACAACCGAGCCAGACGTGGAGAAGGTCATCATTGACGTAGAGACAGCGATTACCAAGACACAGACACAGAATACGGTCAGGACTATCACATCGAACATAATCAAGGACGGACAGGAACAAAGTCGCGCCAACGAAAAGGAAATTGGGATTGTAAAGAAGCTGAAAAGTAAAGCAGTATAGAAAGTTGCCCCGTAACGTGGGTAAATCACCTTTTCGTGGTACGTTACGGGATGTAAGATCTACCACCGATTCCTAGTCCTGACTACTTCAAACAAGGGGAACAGGATTTTTCAGTAATCCAAGGAACACATCTTAGTCCTTGTTACTTTTTATGCCTTGTCGATAGTGACAAGACTCGGCTTTGTCTACCGAGAATGATCTTGAAACAAGAAAAAATGAGTAAGTTAGTTTTCATCTATGTGATTTCTAATCTTCTATTCGTTGTTCCCTAGTTTGAAGTGGTTAAGACTAGGGTTCTGATGCATGGTCATTATCGGTTTTGACTGACAAAGGGGCGCGCCTTTGGAGCGTGTTTCAACACTCCGAAGGGTATAAATAGCGGGACCTTTTAATTAGAGTCGGATCCTTGCGATAAATGCAAGAGTGGCAACTGTAAAAAAAATCGAATACTTCATCATTTCTCAATAGTGATGGAGTAATACGACATGCACTAAACTAAGGACACGGGATAAACTACAATAGATCAATTTACTGGTCGCAGTAGTGTTAGGTCCCGAACAGAGGAAAAAAAATGTGAAAGCAGACAAGGGTAATGCGGTTGTTATCATGGTCAAGGACGATTATGACAATCAAATGACAACGAAGATTAACAACGGACTATATAGACAGCTTCGAGTAGACCCCTTACAGACCATAGTGAAACGCGTGGAGAAAGTACTGAAGGAGTGCAAATCAATATTTTTTGAGATGGAGCACGTCGTTTACGGGAATCCAATCCCATTCTACTAAAGATCAAAGGTCTCCCCAAAGTCCACAAACCGGGAAATTAAATGCGAGAGATCGTGTCTGCAGTTGGTTCCCTCAACCACAAATTAGCGAAGTGCCTAGTCACAGAGTTCCGGAGTATGCCGAATCAGTTCCAGAGTAAAGCAGTTAGTAACACCCATGAGTTCGCTCAGCAACTACAATCTTCCGGAGACATCAAGCGTACCGGTCAAGGAAGCGATCAGCCATTTGGAGGACTGGCTATTAACACAACGAGAGGATGCAGCATGGACAAACAAGGTTCAGACGTACCTTAAGCTGACCCGCCTTTGCATGAAAGAGAACTACTTCTCTTTCCGAGGTAACTCCTACAAGTAGACGAAAGGAGGTCCAATGGGAAACCCCTATCCCCCTTCCTGTGTGAACTTTTCATGGCCAACTTGGAGACAATCCTGAAGGAGAAAGGACTATTACCAAACCGTTGGTGGAGGTTTGTTGACGATATCTTCAGCGTAGTTAAAAGGGAAGCCCTTCCACAAATTTAAGATGAGATCAACAGTATTCATAAGAATATCAAATTCGCTCAAGAGGTAGAAAAAGACGGAAAACTCGCATTTTGGGATCTACTAAATAGTTATCAGGCAATCGTCGTCATGATCTTCTTCGCTTGAATACGAAATTTACAGGAAACCAACAAGCACCAAAAGAATTATCCCCTATACTTCCAACCATTCGTTCCAGCAGAAAATGGCCGCCTTGCATCACATGATTCATCGGATGCAGACTCTTCCACTCATCGATACAGGAAAGGTTAAGGAATTACAGTACATCTTCGAAACAGCGAGACTCAACGGATACAAGGAGACCACAATCCAGGCAATCATCGATAAAAAAAAACAAGAATTCTACAAAGGTGATTATTTACAACCCACACTACAGCATCTGAACCCTTGGAACGAGTGTCCGTTCCATTTGATCAAGATATTACTTGTAAGCTAAGGCCACAGTTAAAACAATTCGGATTAGATTTAGTTTTCACCAGCAGACAAAACCAGTTGAAATCATTGTTAGGATACACTAAAGACCCAGTTAATGTTTTTGGTAAAGCAGGTGTATATAAAATAAGCTGTAATCATTGTAACAGAATATACGTAGGACAAACCAAGAGAACTTTAGCAACTAGATATAAAGAACATATAGCGGAGGTCAATAAGGCCGAAAAGCAAGAGGAAAAAGGCCTAACATATGATTTCAAATTGAAGGTTGCAGAACACATCTTCACAGAGGACCACCAACTATCAACGGAGGACATCACGATTTTACGAACCGTATCTACACCATGGAAATTGGATGTTGCAGAGAGCTTCGAGATCAATAAACAACGGAATTCAACTTTACTCAACAGGGATCAAGGAAGCGGACACGCATGGCTTTTCAAGCTACTACCTAGGACAGGCCTCCCAACAAACAATTTTAGCAGCAGATTAGCTTATACAGCCAAAATTTGCCTTATGCAGCTAATTTTTGCCTGTATAAGCTAAGTTGCAGCTAAAATTGTTTGTTGGGCTGCTGGGGTGAGAGGTAATAACGCTTAGCACTACACCACCGGCGCCGCCTAAATTTTTGACGTAGGACTACGTCTGTGATTTCTATATAGGGGTACACTTTGTGAAAACCGAAAATGGAACATGTAACAAAATGATGAAAGATTCTGACCGTTAATAACTCAGCTGCCCCTGGTCCAATTTCAATAATTTTATCACCAATAGATCAGATATATTTCTACGCATCTGTTACATTTTAGACTTAATCATTTTTCAAAATGTCACTATTGAAAATTGCACGAATGTGCAACTGTTGCTTTGATAATTAAAATTATAACCGATTGCCTGCAAAAAGCGATTTCCTTAACACAAAGGTGGAATTCCATCCGGTCTCACCAAACGGTGTTGTTTATTCAATCACCGCGTTGTGAGTGGCAATGTTCTCCAGTACACAACGAAAGGCTCCCCGCAAGCAGCTAGCTGCCAAGGCTGACATCAACCGCTGATCGGATTCAGTTCCAATTACCGTGTGTGGTGGTGTCCGGTCGTCAGCATCAGCTGCAGCAGCAACAGCGGTTTCGGCGCGTAGCGTTGAACATTATTCTCCAGTACCCAACGAAAGGCTGCCTGCAAGCAGTAAGCTGCAGCCCACATGAGCATCCATAGAAGGAGGAAGAAGCCGCACTGCTATTGATCGGAATAAGTAGCTCTTCGTGAATCACTGTGCGTCACCCTCATTCCAAACAACATGCAGTTCACCAGCCTCATCTGTGTTTAACTTCCAAATAGCTCAACATTACTGAACCATCACGACAAAACTGTCCTTTTCTGGATCACCATAAATTTGAAAAAGAGGTTTTTTTTACATTTGTCAAGGTCATCAATCGGTTGTCAGTTCCCATACCAAGATAGAGCTGGAATTAGGCTGTAACAGCTTTTACTAAAAATCATCGAGAGAAGTCATTGTTTACAATAGCTGGTACGCCTAATTCCAGCTCTATCTAGGTATGATTAAATCTAACATACCACGTTCTTGAAGGCAACATTGGGGGTGCAATTTCAAAAACCAAAGTCGGTCGCGGCTTGAAAGTGGGCTTATTTTGATCCAGAGATGATGGATTTTATTTCTTAATACGTCAATCGATAGGATTTTTTTCTACGATTCTGTTGAAATTAAGACTTTATCATTTTTCAAAATGTCACTATTGAAAATAAAAATTATGACCGATTTCCTGCGACGAGCGATTTCCCTAACACAGATTTCAAAGTTGAATTCCATGCGGTCTCACTTCAATCACCGCGTGGTGAGTGGTGGTGTTCTCCAGTACACAACGAAAGGCTGCCTGCAAGCAGCAAGCTCCAGCCCACATGAGCATCCATAGAAGGAGGAAGAAGCCTTATCGGAATCAGTAGCTTAGCTCTTCGTGAGTCGCTGTGGGTTATCTATGTCAAGCGTATCATAGTAAAGAGTACAAACAGAGAAAACCCCGCTCAAATTCATATTCCTGCTCCTGCTGCAGTTAACAAATAAGATTTATTATAAAAGACCACGTAGTCCTGCGTCACCATTGTGTACAACCCCGTAGGGCTGTTTCTTGTAGTTTTTAGTTATAGATTTTAAAACGTCCAAACCAGTCCCCCAGGAATCATCACTAACATTTTCCTGAGAGAAAATATTCAGATAATCCCGAGCAATCTGATTATCAATAGGACTTGTAATGCCAAAACAGAACCTATAGGAACTCATGAAGTGCTTAGCAAGTTTTTGAGCTTTTTTTTCGAATTTGTGATCAAAATTTTACCACCCTCTTTAAGCGATGGAATAGGCTTTTGAGGTTTTTTCACATTTTTTGTGAGTTTACAAAAGGCAGAGAATCGCTTTTTAATTTGTTTTTGTAAATCCAGCCAGAAAGCTTTCGTAGCAAAATCGTGTGTTTTTTTTTATGTTGCCTCCTACGGACATTTTTCAAACGGATCAAGAGCTGAAGTCGTCTATTATAATTGAATCGTATTTAACCTCGCATTTCGGTACTGAGACAGCTCTCGCTTCAACGATAGAAGTAGTCAGAGATTCAATTAACATCATCTTTGGTTTGCAAAGGAATTTTTGGATCAAAGCTACAGTGTATCTTAAAATTGAGCGTACAGCTGTCGTACATTTCAGAAAAAAACAGCTCCATTTAAAAAGATAGATTCCTAAATTTTTGGCTGCTGGCTCATCAACCATACACACTTAGAAATACCTAATTTTACACGTGACAGAATCCATCTTTGACATAAAGGATGAGACGTAAACAAACATGTCATGTAAAATTAAGTGCTCCGAGACTGAAAAGTTCGGTACTCGACGAGAAGTACGTTTGATTGAGCTGAGTTTTGCGTCTATTACGACTCAATTTTATGTCAAAAATGACGCTCGTATGTGTCAGTCTCAGAGCACCTAAATTTACATGATTTTTTTATAAATGTGTATATTGGATATCGATATAGTATTGGGCTTATTTGGATGAGTGTGTAAGAAGTTAGAGCTAACTAGCTAAAACTAGATTTGCTAAAAAAACACGTTTTCTTGAAATACAATGAGCCAAACATATTGAAAGTTGGGGGCGACCCCGGCGTAGTGGTTAACATCCATGCCTCTCACGCCAAAGTCACGAGTTCAAATATCACCCACGGACAAGTCACGAATAACCCAAGAGTGTTAAAGTGACTATAATAAAAAAAAATTAAAGGGTTGTGACACTTGACACGACCGCAGTATGACATAAAACTACGCAAAATTGATGTATGTCATGCATTTTTGGCTATTATGCTTTTAAAATTTTTTTCAAGTATTTCAATGTTTCGGTTATGGTTCAATGTTGGTTCAAGTATTTTTCCTGGAATGTAATAAATTATGAAAATTGAAATGTTTGGATTTACTAGCGCTAGTCTATTAGCCAACTAGCACATGCTGTACATGCTTACATTATGCTGGCTGCTTTTTTGCACTAGCGCTAGCAAATCCACATAGATGCAAACACCACTTTAACTCGCCGTCCGAAGCGATAATGAGCAAAGGCATGACATCAGCACTGTTTGATTTCTTTTCAGGTTCAAGCAGAACGATGTACAACCTTGTGGTATTCGGTTATGACGACTGGGTTTGGGAAAACTGTTTATTTCATGAAAACAGTGTTAAAATTATCATTTGTTAATTTTTCAAAAGTTTTTTCATGGAAAATTGTTAAAGTATTTATTTCAGCAGATACGTAAAGTAATATCCTATCGATTGGCATATGTGTATTATAATTTCATCTATAAATGACAAAGTTACAAGCGTTCAAAACCTAACACTATTTCATCATACATATTTTTTGATTTGCACCCCAGTATAGTCGACAAAGACGTAGTTCTACGTAAAAAAATATATATATATTTATTGAAAGTTTGCCAATCTGTAGGCATAATAAAGATATTTGAAATGCCGTTAATTTTACCAAAATCCGCCTACAATGAAAAATGTTGAAAATCGACCGTTTTACTGAAATTACTGAAACTTCATACATACTATGCCAATAAAGTCCAAAGCTATACTGATAAATCAATGAATAGTTCAGAGTTGCTTCGGAATGATACCTAACAGCTTTAGTGTGATAATTTATAAGCTAGAGAATGGTCTTAGAAGAGGTTAGGTAGATAGTTCCGATAGAGTTGGGCAGTATGAAAATGTGATAGAAGTTGAAAATTAGCGAAGGGTCATTGATGCGACAGTACAAAGTCAAACGCATACTTCTTTGCCTAACCCGTACGATGTACGCGTAGATTTGAAGTATGTCTTTCAAGCTTTCAACCAAACAAAATGAATGTTAAATCATGCTCCAGAATTCTGTATATTATGTATACACTTACTTACCACAAGTTCCTAAGTTTATAAAAACCCTTTTCGAATTTAATAAAAATACACTCACTATTCGTTACTCTTTTGAGCCACACGACTAATTGCCTTCTCCGAAGATCCCACACACTAGAAGAACCACCCAACAAACAATTTGAGTTGATCAACAGCTGATTAAGCTATTTTTTAGCTGAAGAAGCTTATTCAACATTCAATGTTTGTTGGGCATTTCTAAAGCGAATCATATGGCAAGAACTAAAATCGGCTTATAATCAACCAAGATACAGCCATTTCCCTGGAATCGGTTCTGGTGGAGGGTTCTGAATGCGGGCTCATTCTTCATGGTTTTTCATGAATTGGCTTTCCATAAACTTCAAATGAATCATTAACTGCATTGGCCGCTCTTGGAATCACGGGATACCCCAGAGGGATTCTGTAGCAGAGGTCAATTGCATTTTTACACCAATACATGCCGTGCGACGGCTTTTTGTACAAGCTTTTTCATGAATATGCATTCATTAAACTTCAAATGGATCACTGAACACATTGGCAGCTCTCGGAACCACTGGATACCTCTGGGGGAACCTGCAGCAGGGTAAAATTGCGTTTTTACTCAAAAACATGCCGTGCGACAGCTCTTTCTTCATGTATTTTCATGAATATGCTTTCTAAATATAGAACTGAAGTCGATCATTGACCACATTGGCCTTTCCGAAGTCTGAAGTAGGCTGCAATCACATTTTTGCACAAAACAATGCCATTGAAGAGCTCATTCTAGAACTAGCAGATGCCCCAAGATAACATGTAAAAGCAAAATTGTATTTTCACTTCACAATACCGTTCGACAGCTCGAACTATCTGAAGTCTTGAAATGGACCATTGACTACTAGCAGTGGATGGGGAGGTTAGGTCTTTAAACTCTAGTTGTAGACCAATAAAAGTCTCTGTCTTGTATTAATGTAAGGTGTAGCAAGAGCACAACAACATCTCTTTAATGAAAAAATGACTGTCGACGTCAGCTCTGGAGATGTTACCAAGTACTTTTGTGTTCGCTAGTGACCATCAGTGAGTGCCATTTCCTGTATTTGAAATACAAAATAGTGACAGTGCGAACAAACCATTCTTATTTGAAACGTTGCGCCCAGATTAAAAGGGTTCTCAAGCTATTTGCTATTGGCAAAGCTATGTATTATTATTAAATTATCAGCGGCGCCGGTGGTGTAGTGGTAATCGTGATGACCTCTCACCCCAGCAGACCTGGGTTCAATCCCAGTTGGCGCCGCCTGAGGATTAACATCTCTGACCACGCCTTCTTTCGGAATGGAAGTAAAGCCGTTGGTCCCCGGTTCATTAGTTGATGTGCCGATAGGTAGGTTCCAGCTGTGGGAGCTGCCTTCCTGGCGTCGGTATCATTGATGCTCAGCACGGAAAACAAGATAGACGGAAAACAAATCAAGGAAAAAAAAATAATAGATTATTATATACAAATTAAGAATGCCATTTTAAATTTTATGAAAATGTTATAATGGAACCGTCTAATATGATGTTGGACCACCATTTGCTCCAATAATAGGTTGGATTCACCTGGGAATTAAAGCATAGAGTTTTTGGATGGCTTCTGGTGGAATATTGTACCATTCTTGGATCAGATGATGTTCAAACGTTTTCAACGACGATGGCTCAATTATATTTAAATTCGGCGACTGTGCCAGGCATGGCTGGTGTGTAAAGTCCTCGTCGTGTTCCACATAAGAAGTTTAGGGGATATCGCATACATTAACGAACCTTAGTAGAAATTCGGGGATCTTCATAGAGCTTCAGAAAAATCCAAGGTGCTTTGGAAACGTTTGGAAAACTGAATAGAAGTTATAACTCTATTTTAGTTTGGGGATCTTCGTAGAAGTTAAACATTATTCAATTTCAGGGATCTGCATTATTACGAGCATGAGTTAGGTAAGTGTGCGTTTGACTTGATTTTCAACTTGTATTCAATTTGCATACTGCCGTACTCTAGCGGAATTATCTACATACCCTCTTCTATGACCATTCTCTAGCTAATAAATTATCATACTAAAGCTTCATGTTAGATAGCATTTCCAACCAACTCTGATTCTCATAACTGTTCACTAGGGATCTTTCGATTGTTTTATCGAATTTAATCGAAAACGAAAAATTTAATTTATTTTTAACAGTCTTTTGCATTTTTTGAGATAAAAGATGTACCGAGAATTGATTGGAGGGTTTTCAAACTTAAATGTTCTGATCGCGTAATATTTGCGAATTACAAAATTTCGCATAAAATAGGGGCAAAATTGTGCATTCCGTTACTATGTGCTTTTTAACATTGTGAAGAAAGCCCGTCCTTAACCAACCTTGACATTACAGGCCTTATTTAACGCTTCTGCTTTAACTGTTGATATCCATTCCGTTTCGTATGTAGCTTGTTGAAACAATTGTCTGAATAGTAATAAAAGTAACCAACTGGTCTTGATGACAGATTCTAGCAATAGTGAGATTGCCCTTTCGACAGCATTAGTGCCCAATCATTAGGAACCCTTTTTAGAACTCCATCAATCCATTGGAGAGATACAATTAAAATAATCAAACTCAAAAATAAATGCACCGACCAATTGCGGTCCTACGTCAAGTTTCCGCTCGTGTCCCTAGGCACAGACTCTTATTTTTTTGATTGCATCTTTATTGAATAGAGAACACATTCGTAGCTTGTTGGTTTCTTTTCATTAGAACCATTTTTGTTAATGTACATATCTTATAATGCAATTGTGCAATTCTTCATACCTATTTGAAACGGGAGAAACTGTTTCTGTAAACTATGACCTTAGCCGTCGATTTGTTTTCTCTACCATAGAGAAGACATCACAAACGGCTTGATTAAAAGAAAATACAAGCATTTTTCCAATAGCGGAAAAATAGTGTCGATGAAACCCAAGTAGCTTTTACACCAGTCAGTGCAATCAAAAATCAATTCATCGTCCCAACCAGTGATTCCCACAAAAAAATGGCCTCAACCGACAGCCACTTCGACAGTATCATCCCAATAAACAAAGGTGTTCTATCTCTCCACCAAGTGCTTTCCACCACTCATGAACACTTTGTATTTTGTGTAAGAACTAGTAGTGGAGTGCATTCGAATTTCGGTAAATCCTAGTACCGCCGAACATTTGGTGCCAACGCTTTCAAAGCAATAATCGAAGCCTATCGACGAAGGCACCATTCTGTGGCTATCTGAAGCATTTCACTGTTTGTACATAGAGTCGTGTAGAGACGCAAAATGCTTTCGCCAATAAACACGCACGTGTCTGGAGCAAACACACGCTCAGTTGCTAGCTTTTTATGTTCTATGTGGATGCTGGCTGCTTGGTATGGATGGAAGGCCCAACGACGATGACGACGGCACATGGGACTCTTTATGGCATCGTTTTTAGTAGAAGTGTATAAATAGGTGTTGCTGATTTTCGTCGCCGATGTTGCGATTCCAGTTCTCTGCAATTGCATGCGAATGTACAATGTTTGTCAAGGCCAGGATTTGAACACAGATGAATGGGGAAATGAATTTTGTCCGCTGGCCCCAAGTACTTAGCAGCTGTGCATATTTAAACAGAGATGTGTAGTGATCTTCAATTTAATGAGTACTACTATGTTTGAAGAGCTGCATTCCTTCACTACAACAATCGTTATTTATTTTTAATTTGTATTGACCGCGAATACTCACGACCCCATTCTCTCATAACGAGATATATGGAGAACTCCTAGGGTTTATATAAAATGTTGGGCCTATTAAGCACAACCCACACTTTACCTATCGTCATTAATTCCACTACCTTATTTGCTTATCCTTGCCAGATACGCGTATTTCGTCTACGATGTGCAGACTTCTTCAGTGTCTTGTACTAATACTCGACTCCGAGTCCGACTCGAGTATTAGTACAAGACACTGAAGAAGTCTGCACATTGTAGACGAAATACCCGTATCTGTCAAGGATAAGCAAATAAGGTAGTGGGATTAAATTGAAATTACTAATCTTTCTCTCTCTCTCTCTCTCTTAGCATGCCCTACTCGAGCATGCTATTTAAGCTGCGGTTGTCAAATAATCTCACGTCAAATGCTATTTTTTTTCTATGAATTAAAGTCTCTCCGAGTTAGTAGGGGAATTTACGTATTCTCGTCAATCTAAGCAGTGTCCGAACTTCTATTAGCGATTTCTCAGCGTCACACTCATACATGACAGGTTTGTTTGTTGACATTTATCTGCTGCTTGCTGTTCTACCAATTCCAATCGACAGAATTGATCAAAACGGGTTGAACATGTTTTTACAACGCTCCAAACTTCTCAGGTGAGTGTGACTATCGTCGGCAGTCTCTTTTTCTTCGGCACCCTTTCCATTTGAACTGCATGTTAACCAGCTGTTCTATTATCGGCAACTCGAAATCAGCCGTATTTTGTAGTGTGTATATTTCATTTAAAGAAATATATGGCATAACAGGATTGCACAGTCGAAAAAATGTAATCAGATTGAAGCTGAAAAGGTAAGGAATCGGCTTAATACATTCAGCGAAGAGTTTTGATGGGAAAATACAGTGAAATTAACGTTTCAATTTCGGTTGCCGAAAACAGTCAATGAGTGCCGAAGCCATAATTTACCCTATTTGGCCTCTTCTATTTAATTACTGCAGTGAAGGCGCGTAAAAGAGCTCGGAACGGTCAGTGTTGATGTTGGTTCGCTCGCAACTATTTTTGTAAAATTTTAATTGATATCAAAAGTGTACCAAAAGTACTTTAAACGTGTTTTGCAGTTGGGTGTGGTGAAATTAGTGCATTCCCGGTTGATTTCAGTGGACATTCCGATCACAAAATTGCTAACCGGGTCCTTTTTTTTGCCGTTTTGCGAGAGTGATGCTTATTGGATCCGTTTCTTTGCACGGGTGTGTTTTTTGTAACCAGCGGTGTATCTGCTGCTGGTGATCATTATAGGGTTTTTGATCTAATTTCCGTTCTACTAAGCACAACGTGCACTTTACCTCTCTTTTCTGAACGAGTTTAAACTAAAAATGGAATTTTTCTGTCAAAGATGACTTCTAAATTTATTTACCTTTCCATACGTACCATTGGATTTGATAAAGAGCCACAAATTGTTGAGATATTGTTGAAAATCTAATACTGCTTCTTGATTCTAAATGCGTTCTACGAGTTTCAATTCCGTCCTAACGCATTGAAACGCCATTAGATTTTCTTTGTCCTACGGATAAACGTAGAAAAAGGGGATTCGCAGGGAGCGCTTCTTTTGTTTTGAGAACAATGAGCGTAAATATTCATACAATGCGCTCTAACAGGATTTATGTTGTAGCTTATGAACTAACGCATCGGAACAAGCCTATTATTGATTTGTGTACGGTGAAATCATTGATATTATTGATCTTTTCTGATCGATAGAACGGAAATGGGCGATTACGATGAAGTAGCGCTCTACCCTACACAGCAAAAAAATAATTTTGATATCACATCAAAGTGGATGCACTACAATCATGTCAAAAATTTCATGTAATTTTTATGACCACATAAATAAACAAATGCAGTAAAAGCAGCGTAATGTCAGTTCATGCATTGTATTAATGATAATTTTGTCCTTTTTAGCAAGTAATATTACACCATATTTTCGACATGATTGTAGTGCATCCACTTTGACGTGATATCAAAATTATTTTTTTGCTGTGTATGTGATGTGTTTTAAAAATGGCGAAAGCATATAACCTAAGGCGCGGAGGAGCCGGCGAAGGCGCCTTATCAAAGCTTTCTTGTTGACGGTCCTGCTGAGGGTTAGCCCGAAGGAGCTTGCACAGCGCTACAAATCACGCGATATTGATAAGTTTCTCAAACAGAATAAACGTGCTTTTACAAGACAGTGCGCAGCAAGCTCTATCACAAACTGGACTACACAGTTCGAAAAAGTAGTGTAAATTTCTGTTGCTATGATGGACATAAAATGAAGCGTCACATATCATACAATTTCACATTACAGATCGTGTAAATGTATGAGTCATTTAATGAAATATTCTAAATATTGTATGCAACCATCCATCTTTGTAAGCAATATTTCTTGCAAGTTGCTAGTTTACGTTAAAAGAAAGTTTACATGCTTCAATTTTAGCATGCATGGATATTTACATCACTATTAAAATTCATAACTTTTTGGTGTGTAGTCCAGCATGATCTTTGTCAAGCAGACCGTCTACAATTTGGACTTCTACATCAACAGATCTCAAGATGCCTTTGGCTAAACTTGGTGAGTTCGTTCCTTTTCATTCACACAGAGTTTAGATTACCAAAGTCGGTAAAATGTTACTGGGTTTTTGAACAGCTGAGTTTTCAGTAATCAACCCAGTAGTTTTTGCTTTTGCTGAAAATTCCGTAAACCGCAGAATCTTTGAACTGTCAAAAATTACCGTATTAGTCTTTTTCAGTAATTTATTTGTTTACATAGTTTCTTGCTGAGTTTTTCAGCATTTTTATTTTATTTTTTTGATGAATAAGTCTCTAAATTCATCAACAATGTTTTTATTTCATTATTTGTTTGGGTTCATTCGAATAAAACAATTCGAATTTATAGCGATTTGTATTTGGAGACGGAGTTTAGTGGCGGATTAGCAGTAATGCTGTTTTAACTAGTTCAGGTTGAGCGATCAGAGCTTCCCGGTGGTTTAGCCGAATGGTGGCTCTTTTGATGTGCCGGATTGCGTGCCTAAGTCTGGAGCTCTATAATAGGAAATTTTAGTGAAATTTCTTTCTTTATCCTAACTTGAACATCTGAAAGTCTCCTGCATAACTTCCAGATGTTTCACTGATTTTCACAATGGTTTCCTGTTTTTACGAGAAGATTTCCGACGTCAAGTGCGTGAGGTTGAATTGAGGAGGATGACGCAAGCAATTTGACTTACTGTCAGTATCAGCAATGTTGGAATTTCGTTTGATGACTGCTCCAGTAAAACATAACGAATACAGAAAACTCTTTACTCTATTTTACTGAGTTTTAGTCATTATCCGCAAAGCTGTTATTTTACGATAAGTTCAGTACTCTTACCGTATTCAGTAGTTTGTCACAAGAGCTACGGATCGTCAGTTGTTTTATTGAAAACAGCTGAATGTTCGGTAATTTTTGTGATTTACAGTTCGAAAACTGTAAAAAAAAATTACCGAACAGAGTAGCCGTAATTAAGTGTGTTCATTATTATCTTTTTAATCCAGTAACGCCGGTATATGAAATTTTCTTGTTGCGTTACTGGAGTAGGATTTTTCACCTGGCCCTAGGAGTTTTCAGTATGCAAAGGAACGCATTTTGGACCTTTTTATTTTTTTGTGTCTTGATAGTAGTGGTAATACCATAGAGGTAACTATAAGACTAGAAGGTCCCGAAGAAACGTGCTCGACTTTTTGGCTCAGCTCTGGTACTATCTTCGGTCCCAAGCTAATCGATTCACCCCTCGAAACATAGGAAAACCCACTAACCCCCATTTTATCTGTCAAACTTTCATAGCGAATAAAAAAAAAACATTGTGTAGTACTAGAATTTCGACTAGTTTGCTTGGGACCAATAGGCTAGTCAAGTAGTGGGCTAATTTAAAACCGTTAGTTTCGTATTGATTGTTGGTAATACTCGGGTAGGAGCCGCTCCAGCTATGTATTTTTATATTGTGCATTTCATATCGAGAATTTGTTTGAATGGTTACAACAACTCCAATAGTAGTATGATGTGAAATGAAGGGCTCGGTGACTTTAGAAAACCGTTTTTGCTTACTGAGCAGAAGATCGTCAGACTAATCTCAAACCCATCCACATTCAAAATCTGTCAATCGTTTTATTTGTTAATATGACTACATGGTAATAACAGCTAGTCGATGATTAAAAGGAGCGTTTTTGCTTACTGAACAGAAGATCGATCGGACATCAATTCAGCTTATCGCTTACCAAAACGAACCCTGCTGCAAACCCAACCCTCTTACCCAACATCCCAGTGATTCCTCGTGGAAGTGCAGAGGTGTTCTCGGCTTCAATCAAAGCGAGTGTCAACACATTCTTACCCAATTTTTTCTTGACCTGTGTTCGGGTGCGGCCAGCGCTGGTATTGCCTAGTTTGAAATCACCAGTTTCTACACATTGAAGATGATTGCTAGTCCAAAGCATCGTCTATTTGTTCTCTGTGTTATTACAGATGATCTGGCATTAACAGAGTAGCAACCGTGGACAGTCAATCATGCTCATGGTCTTCTATTTAATAACTGTAGCGTCTCTAGTTGTCGTAGCAAGAAACTGTTGACAGCGTTTTTATCTGGAAGGATTATTAAGCGAGAGACGTGAACAAACTCTGCACACTCACGTTGAAAACTTCCGATGAAAACTTACTCTAAATGGACTTTGGACAAATCACGGGTCGGTGTGACTAAATTCTAGTGAAACAGACTTTAACAATACATAAGACCAAACGTTAATGGCTGAACACAATGACAGCGGCATAGACAACCCACAATTAGCGCGTTGCGACAAATTCAGCATTGTACTAAACCGCGTTTTTTCATTAATTTTGGAAAGAAAAGGATCAGATGCGAGAAGTTCACGAAACTTCAGACATGTAATCAAATATTATTGGTTTTAACCACACGAACCTTCCAATAACATCCTTTTGGAATTTTCATGTAGATCAAGTATTTTTCGGAAGGTTTTGAACTTATCACACATATAAATGACGTCTCCCATATATTATTTTAAGATTATTGAAATGACCTCCTGAAAGTCCTATTGATATTTTTCAATTGTTCAGATAGACGTAAACACGAAACAAATGACGTTCCTCCGATATGAATTCTCATTGCCAAATGTATGATATTTTAATAATATTACTATGTTAACCAATATCAATATTCATATTGGCTTAAGCACCGTACTCCATCATATACACTTCGGACTACTTCAGTACGTTCCCAGTTGTTCCAGGGCTTTAGTTATTGCCCAAACTCTTTGTTCGTTCGTCAGGAAATAGAATAGCATCATCGCAACGCTCCAAGGCAGTCTCGCACTGCAGACTTCACATGATAAAATCCATGCTGCTCTAATTCTTCCGCTTCCAGTTCCCGTTTTCAAAATGTACCAGAACTAAAAACATACAAATCAATTTATTACAGATAATAATCATGTGCATAATTAATGCAGAAAATGTCAAAAATGTTATAAAACTTCTAAATCAGAAAATAAGGTATTTCAGAAGTTTCTTATGACTTATCGTTGATATTCCTTCAGGAGTTTTACAAATTGTTATTGGTTTCTTATCTGTCACGATGAATTTCTAGTTTTTAATAAACATTAAATATTTCCTTTATAAAATATTACTTAAGTCCATCGGGGCAATATGGGCTCCTGATGCACTCGGGCTTCTTCCGGGGAACCACCCTCGTACTGACTGGTATCATCAAGATCGCATTCAAAGTAAAATTAATATTTTTTTCCTGATTATAAATATAGATAAACTTTTCAAACAATATTTGACCAAACCAAGACCAACAATTGAAAAAGGCATCAACTTCATTTGGTAAACAAACCTTGTAAAGCCATTTTCTCGCAAACCGAAACCGAAACCTACATTCGCAAATCTAAAACACAATCAGGTAGACGAGAATTTCCCCTACCTGTTCATTTTGTTGGATTTCGTTGGTGGACTTTGGTTCGCGGCAAAATGACATTAAAAGGTTTGTTTACAAATTGGAGTTGAGGCCTTTTCAATTGTAGGTCAAGAAACATAAACTTACTAGAACCATAGAGGTAACTCTAAGACTAGAAGATCCCGAAATAACGTGCTCAACTTTTTGGCTCAGCCCTGGTACTCTCTTCGGTCCCAAGCTAATCGATTCACCCCTCGAAACATAGGAAAAACTAGAGTCGGTGTATAATGAGTCACGCCAAGAGAAAAACAGTTGAACTCGCATCACGGTTTTCGAAAGATTCCATTTCTTTTCACTTGGCAACAGAGGACTGCTACATCAACTTCAAATGACTTCTAGCGAGCAAAAAAATAGCGGCTGTTGAAAATCATTATATCAGTGATTTTGTCCAATCATCTCAACAAAAAATAGTAGAAATTCTCATTACTGATCGTTACCAAACGTATCCCATGACAATTGAATGCTCACTGCGTATTTATGATCATTTCTTCGATTATATTTTATATTTTATTGCAATACCTTTCGTGGACCTTTCATAGCATCGTAATGTTTGTTTACTTTGCACGATAGGTAGCCGGTTTGACAGTTCAATAGGTAGACTTGGCTTCACTCTTGGCGTGACTCATTATACACCGACTCTAGGAAAAACCAATAACCCCTCATTTTATCTGTCAAACTTTCATAGCGAATCAAAACAAACATTGCGTAGTACTAGAATTTCGACTAGAATGGGGTACGTTAATCGTTTGCTTGGGACCAATAGGCTAGTCAAGTAGTGAGCCAATTTAAAATCGTTAGTTTCGTATTGATTGTTGCTAGAACACTGTTTGTTTAGAGCATCTTCACCGTTGGTATAATTATAGAAACTCAAACTCCCACCACGGGTTATCAAATAACATCTTCATCGTGATTTTCAAGGTGACTACATATAGGTGTTCTAATGTGTCAAATTCATGATTCAGCCATGTTGGATTTTTGTATGGGACAGCGACCGGGTGTTTACAATTTGCTTCAAACCCACACTTTCCTACAACCCCCGCGATCTCCTCGCCCATACAGTGACAAAACTGTACCACCATGCTATACCCACCATGGTGATTTTGATTCGTTTTGATTAGATTTTGTTTTGTTTTGTTTTGTTTGCGCAGTTCCAGGAAAGTATCATAAAAAAAAAACCTTCCTGCAATGGTGTACCTGCTGGAAGATACAAATTGATGGCTTCTCGGATGTGCATTACCACAGGAGACCGCCAAGTAAGTATACTTTCCATTATTCCGTGGGTAGGAGGCCTCAACATTTTTACTTTTTTAGTTTAAGGATACCGATAGGGAATCCAAATACGGATTCCGAACACAGATCTCCATGAGGAATCTAAACACGGATCCTGAGGAGGCATCCCGATAGAAAATCCAATGATGGATGCCGATGGCGAATATGAACACGGATACCGATGCAGCCGCCATCGGAACCGGTGCCGTAATCGACGTCCACCAGGTGGAAATGCCCCTTTAGCCGTGTTGATGGCACCCCCCACCGCTCGATTAGTAGTGTTGACTGCTTGGTTCAATTTGCGACCACTTTCGCTGTTTTGCATGGTTCTGGAAACCAACAATAAGTTAGTTGAGAAATTCGATCAAAATAGATCCCAATGAGGAATTATTAAACGGATCCCGATGGGGATTCCGTAGACGGATCTCAATGGGGATTGTGTAGACGGATCCCGATAGTGAACCAATGATAGTGAACTCCGTAGACGGATCCCGATAGGGAATGCGTAGACGGATCCCAATGGGCAATTCGTAGACGGATCCCGATGGAGATTCCGTAGACGGATCCCTATGGGGATTCCGTAGACGGATACCTATGGGGATTCCGTAAGCGGATCCCTATGTGGATTCCGTAGACGGATACCTATGGGGATTCCGTCGACAGATCGCGATAGCGAATCCATAGACGTATCCCGATGGGGAATACGGAGACGGATTACGATAGGGAATCCGACTCCGGATCCCGATAGAGATTCCATAGACGGATCCCGATAGGGAATGCGTAGGTGGATCCCGATGAGGAATTATTAAGCGGTTCCCGATGGTGCTACGATAGAACAATCTGCTGGGTCGGGAGTTTCTCCGACATTCTTGGATCAATCAGGAGATAGATGAAACTCTTCTTCAGGTATCCTTCACGACAGGTCGTGGAAAACTCGCTTTCCTGCGAATCGTTGCCAGCAGCTCAACGGTAAAAAAGCTCGAAATAAAGATTAGAGTGCGAAAATTTACAAAAGCTGCTGTGGCCTCATAGAATACTCACTCGGTTGCAATTTACTCCTGCCTTGAGCCAACGTCTCAACTACTGTGACAAATACGCAACAAAAACAAAACAAAACACTTCCGCGCGCTTTTCCTGTACTGCTGTCAAACAAAATAGCATCCCATCTCGGGTTGCAATTTAGTCTTCAAATTTGATGACCCGCTGCTACCCGGGAGTGCGTTCACGGTTTGGTTTTTATTTTTCACACCCATTTAGCAACCCGCGGTGGGATTCGTTACAATCCATGGGTTGCGGAAATGGGTATTAAACTTCCTTTAGCACCCCCCGCGATGGAGATGCTCTTACGAATTGCATGCAGCGAAAAAGAGCTAACAAGTTTTTACCCGCATGCATTGTGGGCTGGAATGCGATAAAGCGCGACTTTAGTACATTGGGCGTTTGCCGCGGTGGCGATATACTGCTATGCTGCTGTCATTGCGTTCAGGCCTTTCGGGGTTGTAAATATTGCCATTTCAGCGAAAAAATACAGCGCAACTGATAACCGCAGCATGCTATTAGAGATGATAATCGGACACCAAATGCTAATTTATCTCTGACTTGGTGTGGCATAGCAGCCATGCTCAGGGCTCTACATTTTCGAAGCTCTAAAATGAACTCGAGTTTTGTTTCTCTCATACAAACGTGTTCAACGCTTCATTTCTATAAAGCTGGGTTTAGATAGGGCAAGTCAATTGATTAAGTCAGTTAAATTCAACTGACTTGAACGCGAATTGAACATGTAAACCATACCATTCAACCGACTTGATCAACTCACTTGAATTGAAAAAAGTTGAACCAGGCTCAACTTTTCAAGCCAATTGAATTCAACTGAGTTGATCATTTGAACTGCCTAGTCTAAACCCAGCTTAACACCTAGCTAGACTATACGCCTTTTTAATAGAAACTAAGTGATCGATTCAGCCTCTGGTGGTGAATAAGAGAACTTCAAAAAGAGTGTTGTGAGCAGAAATGTCTGCCGTGAGACATTGGAAGCGGAACACTTTTTCACTATTCCTGATAAACTGATTCATCTGAGATGCTCCAAAGCTTTATATACAGTTGAAAAATTTAATTCTGTACCGTTTTTGAAAGGATCCTGCTGGTGTTCACGAATATTTTTGTTGAGAAAAATGGAAAATTAGGATAATGCCTTAGTGGTTATGATCTTCCGGATTTCTTGTGCGTGAATAGTTGAGGTACAAATCAGTTCAGATCTGTGCAAAATCGTAAAATAAGACAATTACTGATGGAAATTGGCAAGATGTTTAATGAAAAATGCTTTAATTTGCGTTGCGAAAAATCCTTATTCTAATGTAAACAAACGGTTTGATTGACATTTCCTCTCGATTTCGCATGGCGCACTCTACTTTGGTGCTGCATTAAAAAGGCCTATCAGCAAGAAATGATAATGAAAAAGAAGCACGCTTAGAAGGAAACGCTGGCTGTGGATCTTCTCGTCGTTGCTTTGCTCATCGCTTTCAATGTAAGTAACGTCGATTTTCTAGTTAAACGAAACCTCATTATGGCTTTCAATCCCCTTTCACGAACACTCTATCACCGCTCTTTCAATTTGTTTAAAATGCGTTATGTCCCGTTTTCGTTAATTTTTTTTTAGATAAATATATGGATGGAAGATAAATTAAAAATATTAAGTGTAATCTTCATGTGTTTTCACATGAGAAATTCTTTAAATGTGTTATTTCATTTTCCGTCATATACGTCATGAAACCTCTGTTGATGTGTTTCATGAAAGAGAAAACTATCAAAGTCGAGCACTCTTTCGCTCATCCGTTTCACCGAAGCTTGAAAGGAAGACCAATGGAGCGACGGGAGAAAGAGAGACAAGCGATTGAACATTTGTTTGTGCACGCCGACTGAGGTTCTAGAATGCTGCGAAGCTGTTCGACTTTAACAGAAAAAGAAAGCCAGCAGTCTCTTCGTCGCATCGATTTGGTCGATTGAAGCTGATATCACAGACAAACAGACATAACACTTGCAAGTTTTTCATCGAACAAGCATTTAACGTACAATTTAAAAGTATCGTAGTTGGTAGTACCGCCACCTGTGGCGCGCATAGTCAATTCCCTTGTGTTTGACGTTTACACAATACCGCCATCTGTTCAGCGTAGTGCCCACCACAGTGTACTCAACAGATGGCGGTAATATTTTAGCGACGATGTTTTACAGTGAGAAATATTCAATGTGTTATGTCTGTTTGTCTGTGCTGATATTGTGACGCCCTGGCCATGCCTTTACTCCTGGAGTTGCTAGGAGCGATCAACAGCGAAACAAGAAATGATCACATCATGCCATTTTTCTTGCTACACCTTTGTGAAATCACTTTTGAAGTTGCTCCTGAATAACTTGTCGTCAAATAGTATCTGCTCTTTTTTTTTTGAGACATTTTTAAAAACGCCAATCTTTTCCTTAACTGTCACTTTCCCTTCTTTGAATATTTCTTTATGTTAATATGAAATATGCTCTTACTGTTTTAATCGGCTACGGGTGACATACCTGGAAAAGAAAAGATACAATTTCAATTAGTTGATTTATTAGTGAAAACGAAACAAATAGACGATTCATTAGTTAAAAATTCAAAAGTATTGCATATTGCATATCCCTTGAAAATCAGTTTTCCAACAACTAATCCGCATATATCGAAACAGAAATACATCAGACATATACAGTCAACTTTCGCTCGTTGGGCTACACCTGTAGCCCACTTAGTGAAAGACTTTGATTTTTGGTGGTGGTTTTTGAGTCAAAAGCTATGATGACCCCCCTAATATTACTTAGGTCAAAGTGTATTCACCAGGATATTTGGGAGAATTATCAGTCACGTCTCCTTACGTGGAGCCCATTCATCATTTAAAGACCGCCGAAATCATCTTAGCAACAAACAGCTCGATTTATTTGACTTTGTTTATCTTTCTTACTTTCGACGTAATGAGAATTTCTAGATAAACATTTCAAAAGGTCATATCTGCATTGAACGATTCTCTTCATCGACTTTCTCTTCCATTAATAACTCAACTTCAAAAGCATTCCCTGTTGTGTTCAACGTTCTAAGCACAAGATAGGAACTTCTGCTATCAAACTGTGTGGCAAAAATAGCACCAAATGCATTTACGTAGGCGTGGTTATCAAAAGAGAAAGTCGATGAAGAGAATCGATCAAAGCAGATAGGACATTTGTAATGTTCATCGAGATTTTCTCTTGATGTGAGTTAAATCGACTCAGTTACTGAGTTAATCTCATCGGCCGTGTATTCATAGACAGAAATTCCTCAATTCATGCGGTGGTTGATATCGCACCGTCCACTCA
The DNA here is from genome assembly GCF_037179485.1 of Ochlerotatus camptorhynchus. NCBI lineage: Eukaryota > Metazoa > Arthropoda > Insecta > Diptera > Culicidae > Ochlerotatus > Ochlerotatus camptorhynchus. The sequence goes on along the minus strand of NW_027040577.1, from coordinate 1,543,683 downwards.
CCGCTATTTCTCTGCTGGGCAACAAAAAATCAGCTTAATTGGCTAAAGAACAGCTGAGAAACAGCAGGTACAACCCACCGCATAAATGGAAGGACTACTGTAGGTTTACAATTTCCCATCCATCTAAAATAAGAACGTTGATCATAAATGATTTCAGAACGGATGGATTTGGATGATACCTTCATTACTTTTGAGCCATACCATTAGTGATCCAAACATCCACAATCTTTGGGTTCGCAGATGGAGCAAATTAATCCCAAAAGCTACCTCTTATTTGGTTACGAAAATGCTGCTTCCACTTAGTTTCTGGGAGCCAAAAGCCCTTGACTGACGCTGCCTGAAGCAAGCTGACAGCATGAAACAAAAAAAAAACCGAAAAAAATGCAGTGGAAAAGTGCATTCCAAAAATTAAACCCGACACACACATACAAACCGCACCGTGCCGTAGAAATGGCTTCCGAAAGGTCACGAATTTTCGTTTCGGGCGTGACAAGGTTTAACCGAACGTCCCTTTGGTGGTGTACAGCCGGTCCGGTACAGAAGACTGGGAAATGTGTTTTTGCTCGAAACATGATCCAATTAGGGAACCAGGGATTTTTTTCCCTCTCGTTACTATCCCCGGTGGTGTCAAGCGAAATAACGATTCTGCAAAAGCAGCTGTAGCTTTGTGTGTAGTTCTTACTAGGAGTGGAAATTGGAGGAAAAATGCGATGGCACCCAGCTGCAGTACGTGATTTCGTTAATGTTCAGGGGGAAGAACATGCTGCACAATCATTCATTTACTGAAATCCTTAGGGAAGATGCATAAATGACGTAGAATTTCAGGATGACCTACCATTTAGAAAAATACGTTACAAGGCGTAGGGGGACCAAAGTCGGTGCTTCATCATGAAGACTTCATTAAAGGTAAAGAAACGTTAAACGTTTGGTTACGTTTAAAGCCTTATTTGCTGTGAATATTTATCCCTCTCCTTGTAACATCAAAACATATTCAATTGACGAAATCGATTGAAACCGATAACTTGCTGACAGGTGCACTATCAGCAAACAAGCAAATTAAGTTAACACAAACAAGTTTGTTACCCATAGATTTCCCACACCCGCATGTGAGGGAATCACTTATCCCCATTCCCCGTTGATCCACCAACATGTGGGGCATACTTTCCCGAGTGCCTGAGAGCTTATAGTTGAAGCAATATATGATGATAAGATAGGATCAAAAGTATCCCGGTTCTTCCGGTTATTGTGTGGAACCTCTAGAGTGCAAACATCCGAACATGAACCGACACACAGATGTGAGCCGGCGGAGATGACTCGGGAGGAAGAAAACACATGTTTGGTCCGGGATCGAAAACCAGGGGCTTCAATGCGTAAGTCGAAACGAAACATTTTTTGTGTAAACGCTTGTATGAAAAATTTGGTCGATTCGAGTTGCGAAATGAGGCCCCCGAGCGACTGTTCCGGGCTGAACTGAAGAAGGAAATAAAAATCGAAAATTGCTCTTCGCAATTTTGGTAGTGCTTCCACATATACGATACTGTTTTTCAACAATACATGAAAGGACTAGTAACAACAATAATAGAAGCAGTTAGACTAGCGCACCGTCTTAAAAGGGGTTGGTGAAGATTCACAGATAAAAATATTTTTCAGGGTGAAATTCTTCAAATATTTGCACGTTATTCATATATAAACTTATACACACTAAAAAAATCTGAATTTTACTGGTGATGTAAACATCCATGCATGCAAACATTCATGCATGTAAACTTCCTTTTCACGTAAACTAGCAGCTTGCAAGAAATGTTGCAAACAAAGGTGGAAAGTTGCATACAATATATGGAATATTGCATGACATGTCTCATAAATATACACGATTTATAATGTAAATTTGTATGATTTATGACGCTCCATTTATGTGCATCATAGTAACGGAAATTTACACTACTTTTTTTAGCTGTGTACGGTAAACCAGCATTTCTCAATCGATTTGCAGCGATCCCCACGGTCACGGGTTGTTCTTAGGTGGGTTGCAAAAGTTTAAAATTATATCACCAATGCATATCGCTTCTGTTGCAGTGCTGGCGACAACTATCTGATGTTACCCTTTATAACCTCGAGTAAACCGCAAGTAACCGGTCCATCCCTGCTACACGTGCACAATAAAAAAATCTGAATTTTACTGGTGATGTAAACATCCATGCATGCAAACATTCATGCATGTAAACTTCCTTTTCACGTAAACTAGCAGCTTGCAAGAAATGTTGCAAACAAAGGCGGAAAGTTGCATACAATATATGGAATATTGCATGACATGTCTCATAAATTTACACGATTTATAATGTAAATTTGTATGATTTATGACGCTCCATTTATGTGCATCATAGTAACGTAAATTTACACTACTTTTTTTAGCTGTGTAGTATTAGGTTAATGTTATTAAACTACATACAATCGGCTCCGTAACGCTAATGTGATTGTCTTCAAGTTTACATGCAAAAGATGTGCGTCCTCCTTTTGCTCATTACTGACTGCGGCTGTGGAATAGTTCTAGCGACGCTAAAACCGTACACAGCTAAAAAAAGTAGTGTAAATTTCCGTTACTATGATGCACATAAATGGAGCGTCATAAATCATACAAATTTACATTATAAATCGTGTAAATTTATGAGACATGTCATGCAATATTCCATATATTGTATGCAACTTTCCACCTTTGTTTGCAACATTTCTTGCAAGCTGCTAGTTTACGTGAAAAGGAAGTTTACATGCATGAATGTTTGCATGCATGGATGTTTACATCACCAGTAAAATTCAGATTTTTTTAGTGTGTACGGTGTACGTGGAGACTTGAAGTATGTCTTCAAGTCTACAGGCAAAAGACGTGCGTTCTCCGGGCCTTATTACGAGTGTCACTACACGGTGATAAGCAAGTGATACTGAGAATAAGAGCCGTGATTACCGTACAAATCAAATGGGAATCACTTCACCGTGACGACAAGTGACAAGTTTTCACCGTGAAGTGACATCCGTAATAAGCCCCTCCTTCTGCACAGATAAAAATTCTGAATTTTAATTGTGATGTAAACATTCATTCACGTAAACTTAAATTTAATTTCACACAACCGAGCAACTTGTAAACAATATTGTTTACAAAGATGGGCTTTTGTATACAATATTTGCTACATTGCATGAATTGTGCTAGAACTTTACATGATATATAATGTAAACTTATATGAAATATGACGCTCCATTTGTGTGCATCATATTGAACAGAAATTTACACTACTTTTCGAACTGTGTGCTCATAACTGACTGCGGCTGTGGAATACACAGTTCGAAAAGTAGTGTAAATTTCTGTTCAATATGATGCACACAAATGGAGCGTCATATATCATATAAGTTTACATTATATATCATGTAAAGTTCTAGCACAATTCATGCAATGTAGCAAATATTGTATACAAAAGCCCATCTTTGTAAACAACATTGTTTACAAGTTGCTCGGTTGTGTGAAATTAAATTTAAGTTTACGTGAATGAATGTTTACATCACAATTAAAATTCAGAATTTTTATCTGTGTAGTTCTAGCGACGTTTTCATCACTACCTAAAGCCCCACGTTGCAAGAGCATTTCCAGTCGATGGTGTGTTATAATGCAATTCTTTTTACCCAACTATTGTGTTGCTCCTCTCGTCATGACCAACTTAGTCATCTCAGAGAGAAAGCAGTAGGGTGGTCCTTCTACTTGCGTGACAAGCTTTCATTGTTGTTTTCATTGAAGCTTTACTCAGGGAACAATTTTAAACACCATTTTTGAACATGGTATTGTAACTAATCTTATATATGCTTTTGGTTTGGGATAAGTGTTTGAACTATGGCTCGGGATTTGTGGCGTGCAGGTACATACATTGGGGCCTCCCTTAGCTCAGTCGGTAAAGGCGCAGCTACAAAGCAAGACCATGCTGGAGGTGGCTGGGTTCAATTCCCGGTCCGGTCTAGGAATTTTTCGGGTTGAAAATTTTCTCGACTTCCCTGGGCATAGAAGTATGATTGGACTTGCCACACAATTATACCAATGCAAAAATGGTACAGGCATCGAAAGCTCTCAATTAATAACTGTGGAAGTGCATCTAGAACACTAAGTTGAGACCACGCAATAAGCTAATATGCGATATGCAATAAGCTTGAAATGCGAAGAAGAAGAAGAAGGTACGTAATAAAGCATGAGTTATAATTGATAAGGTAGATTAGAGATTTCAATTATATATAAAATTAGACTAATGGAATATCATAATCATCAAACGAACTTAATTAAGAAAATTTTGATAGCCTAATAACATTCAGTAGATTAACAAAAGAGTTAGGATGCGGGGGTCCGCTTAGGGAGGCAACTATCCTTTAAAGCAACTGGCAACTACCCTTTTCATATTATCTGTTTATTTTGATGGTTGCTTTAAAATATCAATTTGGTATATATAATGAACCAGTGGGGATGGATTTTAGGTTTCTTTACATTTTGCTGAACAAATCTAGTACTATGTGTCATTTAATCAAAACCCCCAATACCCGACCACCTAAATCCCTTCCTTTTTCCATGGCGTTCAAGTGGTCCACATAGACTGTTCAGCCATTACCATTCCTTTATCCTTGGTTTTGGATTGACTTGCGATTGAAAAAAAAATATATCATACACACTTAGAAATAAATAATTTTACACGTGACGGAATCCATATTTGACATTAAGGATGAGACGTAAACAAACATGTCATGTTAAATTAAGTGCTCCTAGACTGAAAAGTTCGAAAGTACGTTTGATTGAGCTGAATTTCGTGTCTATTATGACTCAATTTTATGTCAAAATTGACACTCGTACATTTCAGTCTCAGAGCACCTAAATGTATATCAATTTTTCTAAGTGTGTAGTTTTCCTAAAAATATTTTTAATTACCTTTCATGTGATATTTTGATCTATAACATCGGCCACACGCAGTCGAAAAAACCCCATATCTTTTAACACAACATATAAAATAAATAAAAAGCGAATCATACAAAACATCAACGAAAGGAGAATCACACCATAATAATTTAAAATTGTGGACCGGGGAAAAAAGAACAGGTAGCGCAATCTTCGCATGTTATAGAAATTGGACAGTTACTCACCAATTTCATTCAATCATTGAGGCGTTTCATCGTAGATCAATTGATGTCATTGCGCCTTTCAGAAAGTCTACGCTTAAATGTAGCAAAAGAAGCATTGAAGTCCAACAGCAAGTACATCTGGTTGAACCTGGCTGACATGAAGCGGATAGGATCTTGCTAACCATACAAAGCGTTACGAAGGATTCGTTCCTTTGCGTAAAGATTCAGCTACGCGAGGTTCCCCGATGAATCCTTATCTACCAACAGGATTTTAGCCCCAAAATTTGCTTGTTCAGTTGTTCTTCTTTTCCCAGAAGTCTACAATGGTCTTCGTAATGTGGTAACTGGAGAGGATTTCGCCACGGAAGGTCATGAACGGCATTCTCACGAACTTTCTTTGGATTGCTTCAATCCTAACAATCCACGTTGACTGATGCAACAAACTACAGTGCTCAAGCGGTTCCAAATTGGGCCCTGATTAGCCTCCGAAAGTTTAAACTCATTTGATAAGAAACTGACTTGGCACAAACCATTTGAAGTTTATATGGAAATTACTGTGGGAAAACAAAACTTTTTTTTCATTGTCTTCTAGCCTTTTTACTTATTGTACTGTTAACAAATTCTATTGCTATTCTTATGGGAATTTTTAGCCGCTACAACTTTGCACAACATCGTTTTTCAGCCAAACGACGAATTAAATAGTTACTAATTGTTTAAGGGAATGATAATCTTATGGCAAGATTAAGCAACTGTATTGTGGGCAACACTGTATTCTGCAGTGTGAAATAGTAGTCATGATTTTTGTCCTCTATTCTACGCGCCATAAATACCAATGTTGCCTGCTGAACAGTTGATTGAGCGTAATCATAAGACATCAGTGACTTGAATCATTAATATTTTTTGTTCCTTACATTTGAACGAAAAGTAGTGTTGAACAAAGTTGTAGCTGAGAAAATTTTCAACAATCTCAGCTATCATTTTTTAAAGTAGAGTGAACTGGTGAATTTTGAGATAGATATGAACCGAAATTATGGTTTCTCCATACTAATCCCCATAAAAACTTCAAATGGTTTGTGCCAAGTCAGTTTCTCACTAAATGAGTTCAAATTTTGGGAGGCTAATCAGGGCCCAATTTGGAACCGTTTGAGCACTGTGGAGCGAAAATTTCAAATTTTGCATCAGTCTAGTGAGCACTGAGTCAAGAATAACGCCCAAAAGGCTGGTCGGTGATGTTATAGTCATGTATAATTGGCTTCAGTTTCCTGTGGAACGACCTGTGGGCAGTGTCTTATAGCGAATTTGTTTATTATTCAGTTCCAACCTGGATCGGGTATCAAGATCGGCTCTGCTTGTTTTCTGACAAACGTCAGTTAGATCGTTTGTTTTTAAAACCTACCTCAGTTTCAGGTTCGCACTGACAAAAAGTTCGGTTCGAACCCCGATATTAAACAAATTCGCTATTAGATAGTTCTCATACTGATTTCGATTTATCAATATGTAAGCGTAAGTCCATATGCGTGAACATCGCTACGCCATATATCACGTGTTTACTTATAGAAGCATATGTTTTATTTTAAAAAGCTTTTTTTATATGTTACTTAATTAGTCTCAATAATCATTTTCCTCATGGAAAAACATGAAGTAATGATTATGATGGCTACCAAGTCTTTGGGATTTTCCTTATAAGAGAGTTGAATAGATTTTTCTCTTTAGTCATTTAATTTAAATTAAATCTTTGGTTTTAATTAGTTAGGTAGGTTCCGATTCAACACATTGTAGTTTCATTGTTACACCTGTGATCTTGACTTTTATACCTAGGGGATGAGTACTTAAGGGGATTAGATTTTGTAAAGTTCTTTAGTGGGAATGACACTGATGAAGACTGCACATTGTAGTCGAAATACGTATCTGTCATGGATACCAAAATTAATTAAGTGGAATTCAATGGAAGATAACCTTTTTTGCTGTTTTATGGAAAAACATGTCCCCGAACGATTTTTAAAAATAGTCCCCTCACAAATGTTGCATTCTTTAAAAAATCGTTTAGAAGTCAGTTTTAAAATCCATATTCAGATTTGGCGCAACTAAAAGCTCATGTTGGCACCGAATCGGCTAAACAGGACTTTCGGCGTATCGAATTTATTTTGTTCAAAATAGTCCCCTTCGGACTCAATACAACGATTTGCACGATCTAAAAGCATATCAAACAAGTGTTTTATGACATCGATATGATGTCCTTACGGATGTCTTCAATGTCCTTATAATGCTTTCCTTTAATCGGCTAATGTAATTTTCCGAACAATTAGAAGTCGCCCGGTGACAAATTAGGCGAATGAGGGGTTTGATTGATGGTTAAAACGTAAGTAGTTAAACGTATGTAAAAAATCAGTCACAAGCATTATCGTGCAACAATCGCCAACTTCCTTCTTCGCGGTATTCTGGCCGAATACGATGCGTCAAATGTTTCAAAACATCATGGTAGGATACAACCTTAACCGTTCGGTCAGTTGGAATGAACTTTTAATGCATAATCCCCTTCAAATCGTAGAAACAAATCAGCATTGTCTTGACTTTTGACTTCTCCAAACGGCTTTTTTTATTCGAACTTGGCTCTCCTGGAGACTTCCATTCGTCACTTTGACACTTTCTGGATCATATTGAAAACACCACGTTTTGTCGCCCGTGACAATGCTGCACAAGAAATTTTTGTCTCTTCTTGCCTCCTTAATGATGTCTTTCGAATGTTGAATTCTCAGAAATTTTTGGTCGTCGGTCAACTTGAGTGGGACAAATCGCGCGCACACCTTTCGGAGGTCTAAAATGCGAAAAATTGTTGATTAGGCGATACTGAATTCCATTTCGATAATTTTTTTAATTATTATTTATTTATTTGATAAGACTCAACCGAATTAACTTTACAGAGCCGAGGATTCTTGGTTACTATACAATACATCTAAAAACTATAGTCAAAAGGTACAACACAATAAACATTTTATCTTCCGCTATCCAATAAGTCTCCTCTACTGGAACGGGATCCGCTTCCAGTGGTTTACTTGTTAACTCGCCAACGAGGGTCAGAGCGCTTCCATTGTAGCAATGGACGCAAAACGTGGTCAGCACTCACACATTCATCACGAAACGGTTGCTTTGCAAAGTCGACGACGCATCGACTGAAAGATCTGCTGATGAAGAACAATGAGAAGGACCACACAATGGTTGCTGCCGAGATCGCGTGGCACACATCGAGAGTGGCCTGCTTTTGTCGACAGCCGAGTGAACACTGCGGCGGTGTGACTGACTGGTTAGTAGTAGGAAAACGTGAAGTGTCCTCAGATTTATTTTAATCAATTCTTAATGTTCCCCGTATAGGCTAAAGCTAGATAGGTTTGTAGTACGGTCATTGTTGTGCGAGTTTTGCATAAGCGTTCCAGATAACTGCAAGGTAAAACCAGTCTACGAAATTTGTGTGTGTCGATAACATGTTAATTGTGTCGTTTGCACGGTCAACGACTTTCCGCGTACTCGTTTTCTTTAGTGCTCAACAGCCAACAAAGCGACCGCTCATCAATAGCGCTGCCTTAATTGGCCTCGCACCGCGGCTTTGTTTCTCGTCGCCAACCCTGACCACGCTCGGGTATCAAAGCTTCCATTGCCTATCGGAAGGGAGTTGCCTGCGTTACCAAGGCATTCCGTTACCAGCAAGCCACCATCCACTGACTGATTTCACCAACCCGTCCCCAAGACCGGTTCACGGCACCACGTGAAATCTCAAGGGCAGTAGGAGGACACTCGCCGTCGTTGCAACGACGGCATAAGCCGGGAGAAAGCCCGCAAAGCTCACCAACGTAAGCTCTCAAAAGTACTGTAAGTAGCGAACCCACACTTGCATGCAAGGCCGTTAGCACGGACATACAATGGTAGCCCGTTAGGCGAATAGTCGATCGACCGCACTAGTCAGGTAGAGGAGAACAGAAGGTAGTCCGGCCAAGACCAAGTTTGTAAATATGTAAATAAAAACCCTATAGGTAAAACTAAACTGAATAAATGAAGAATTTCCACTTACAAAGTAAATCAGTGTTTAGTGTTAGTAAGTTTTGATTGAGAGAGACTGAAGGTTGTTTCACGTTTCGTTCATCATGTTTAGTAATGTTTTCGTAGAATTGGTTGTGTTACTCGTCTTCTAAATCAAGCTCGAATTGATGGGTCAGAGGGATTGCTCTCTGTTCGGATTGGTTTTCGGTATTGGAAGTTTTTCCGACTCTTTAGTTAGGATCTTGGGATTTCGCTTATTTTGCTCACTCCTTTCTTGAGTCTCTCGGATCTGTTAGAATTATTCCCGACACTGTTGACGATTTTTAGAACTGGCTTATTTGGCCAGTATCTAGCCGGGCATCGTGATACACGACAGGTGGTTCTCTTCGGAGGTGGCGCTTAAGCCATCCGTTTATTTAATCGATCGGGAACAAACAACAGCACCGTAGCTGCCTCGGGGCTACTACAATTTGATGAAATCACGCACAGTTTTGATGACTATCTCGATAATTACGAATTTTGGCTGGCCAACATGTTCGTCATCGTTTAAGTCTTCACGACCATTCTTGAAGCGCGTATACCACTCGTGGACTCTGCCCCGGGATAAATAATCATGATGTGATGTGAATGGAACCCACCATCAGTGCAAGGATTACCAATGTCTGCAGATACTTTACCGGTTGTAAAGTTCTGACTGATGGTTTGTTGCAGCAGGGTGAATCAGCTTCATTGAAGACCTTTGGAAGACAAAACGACCAGATGGCCATCTGTAATCACGTGCCCCCTCAACCCAGTATATTATATAATGATTTAACAAATATGATTTACTGCTAAAAATGTTCAGACAATCCATTTGGCGTTCAATGATGATTTCAAAGACACAAAAAATTTGATGTGTGGAGAAAACTCCATTAAGAATTTGTCAAATTTAAGAGAATCATGTAAGCTTAGTTTGAATAGATAAAATGTTATTCCAAATGAATTCACAGGAAGCATCCGAGCTATTGTTGTACTGTAGTTCAAATTAAAGACGATTCCCTTGATGGGGATCAACATAAACTAGTCCCGTCATATAGTTTGTTTGAAGTTTGAAGTGTCCAAATGTAGTGACCCTCCGGCTTGGGATAAAAGATAATCGACTGTAGTCGATTGCTGGATCAGAGTGAAGGTAGCCAAGTATCAGTTTCAGCAACTTGTAATTTTTGACGCAAATACGACGAACAATGAAATATCTTGGTTCCAATTAAGGTTCCTCTTCGTTTTCGAAACCGTATGTCAGCGGCAAATCACAGTCAGTACATAAGTACAGGGTGCGTGACGAATTTTTGCAGTAAATTTCAAATAGTAATTTCTCATGCTTGTGCATCATGATTTAGATATATTTGGCAGCACTGGATAGCTTATACTGTTAGGTGTAAGATTTAAACAAACAATGTTGAGTAAACGTAAAGATGTCGAAACAAGAGAGCAATCTGTCAGCCGTTGTCGCTTTGTTGCGCGCCGGAGTATGCATGAAAGAAATAATTCGGTCGGTAAATGTGTCTGAAAGAACAGTGTATAATATTAAAAAAGGCTTGGGAAAGTGACCTGCTCATACTGCTAATAAAGCACAGAAATGGCTTACGGAAAATATTTCGTAAATTTGGGAGGAAGAAATTTGGCCCTCAAGCAGTCCCGATATCAATCCGTTGGATTATTTTGTAAAGGGCGTCGTCCAACGGGATACCAAAAGAACCCCTCACACCACACTTAAGTCGCTAAAATCTAAAATCAAGGCAGTGATGACATCTATGGATCGAAACATTTTAAAACGTGCATACTGCAGTTTCCGGAAGCGTCTAACTACAGTCGTCGAAAGGGAAGGCAATTTTTTTGAATAAATTTACTTACAACTTCCATATGTTGCGAAAGAAAATAAATCGCACAAAATTCATTGCTAGAATAACTAACTGGTGCATTTTTTCTCAAATATGCCATTTACTGCAAAAATTCGTCACGCACCCTGTATGACATACAGCCAGTATCCCTTTGGGATGAGATGCAATTCTTGCAGGGCTTCTTCTGCATAGATGGTTTGATGGTTTGATTTGAAACGGATAATCACGTTCTTGGCCATCTTCGAAAATGTTAACCGGATTAATAACCAAATAAACATAAAAAACTCCGAGAAAAAAAAAAGAACGTCATGTTCGTTCACACGCGCAGCCTACTCTGCTACGGGATATTATTTTTTAATTTATAATTTATATATTTTTATTTTTAATTTATATTATTTTTTTTATATAATAATTTATAATTTATAATTATCAGCATAAACTTGTTTCACCATTTGAAACGTTTTGGTAAAGTTTATGCCAAGTTTAAAAAAGAAAATAATATTGGCTCTGACACTGCACACTGGGCCAGGAATGAAATCTAGCGGAGCAAAATTAATAACTCCGAAACGAAGCATTTCCGCGACTTAGTGTCTTGGGCAAAGTTTCAGGATGTGGAAATATTACACGTTCAAAAGAGTTGTTTATTTTGTCAAGATAAACAACTTTACCGAAGACGTTTCCAAAACGTCAGAGAAGGAAGTTAAATTGTGGTGCCATCTTTGCGGAAGAGTTTTGAACTATCCCGAGTAGCACACTTTCATCACAATAAGTTACAGCAACTTGTTTATGACTGAAATAAGTCGTATATAAGTTTCTACAATTGATTTGTGACAAGCGTGCTACTAGGGATTTGTTTATGTCAATAAATGGTCCTTATTATGATAAGACACTTTGCCGAACATACTAATTCGCGGAAATGCTTCGTTTCGGAGTTAATAATTTTGCTCCGCTACATTGCATTCCTGGCCCAGTGTACTGTAAACAGACTAAAATTTGAGGTGCAACTGCTGTCATGAAATTCTGACAGGATGTCAATCAAAGATGTACCTTTTCATCGCCAATAGATGGCGCAACTAGAACCTGAGATATTTAAAAAGTCCTGTTTACTTTGGGACACAAAGTGTATTAAACCTTATTAATACTTTCGCCACACTTGCACCAGATCATTACTTTATTATTCTCAGTTCTGTCGAGGCCATTCACTCCATGGGGTCGGTAAAGCACTCCTCGTATTTGGTCATGAAAATACGAGAGCTTATAAGTGTTTTATCTTTAAGATCATCTGTCATCACCTTTGCATGGGTCCTATCTCATTGCTCCGGGCAATGAGAAGGCGGACTCGCTTGCAAAGGTGGGCGCTATGGAAGGCAATATTTACGATCGGCAAATCGCCTACAACAAATGTTTCTTCATTTATCGTCAGTGTGATGTCATTTCACCCAAAGTACGGCTCTAGCGTACGTATATTTTGCCTCCTCTGAGGATGTATGCATTGCAACACATGTGAGAAACTCACCACGTTTACGATGAAAATACGACAAGCCAAGTGTGAGAGAGTGCTTATTGAGAACTTCTGTGGTGAAAACTAAAATCAATCTCTCTAGGGAAATGAGTTTAATGTGCTCTCGAGCTCACTCACCTAAAAGCTCTCGAGGGTTTACCTCTCTAGAGACTTCACTGCAGAGCATAGGTTTGAGCGCTGTTGAAGCATTAGTTTGCTACAAGCATATTTAGCAATGGACCTACTACATATAAGACACAAACCAATCTAACCAAGGTGGTCATTCTCTAAACAGGCCTGATAGGACTATGAACTGTAATTAATAATAATTGAAATTTCATAAGAGCTAAAGTTGAAAAGACGACTTGATAGGTCATTACATGTAAACCATATAAATACAAGTAATAAAGATCATTTAAGTCAAGTAAGTCACTAAATATAAATGTTTCGCGTCATGCTTAGGGTTACCATATGGTATCCTAAAGGAGGACATGTCCTCATTTTTCAATAATTTAATTATATCCTGGCGTGATCCACTTAACTTACCACAGTACCCAGCGCTAAACTAATTAATTTGGAAACGCTCAGAAAGGTCAGTATTAGGAGCTTGTTCATTCGCGATCTATTGACAGGCGAGATAGATTGTCCTATGTTGCTGGAACAGCTAAGGATCAACGCTCTTCAACGCCAACTTCGTAGACGGCGTCTGCTATCCATTCCTCTACATCGGACAAATTAGGGCTACTACAACCCTTTTTGTGCTTGTATTCGTGTTTTCAACAATGTTTGTGACGGGTTCGATTTCAATATTTCAAGACAGACTTTTAAATCTAGGATAAGAAATAATCAGTGTTAATGTAAGTGTTAGGGTAATGTGAGGTAGAATAAGTTTCTACGTAGCCTTTTAAAGATGAAACAAATAAAATTAAATAAATTAAATCCTGCTTTTACCCGAAAATGTCCTCCATTTTAATCCTTATATTTGTCCAGTAACATATTCATGTTTTTTTTCAAAGAGCGTTGTTTGCAGAGTTTATTTGTTTAATTATGTCGCAACCTCATCTTATCTAGAAAATGCCATTCTATGGTGGGACTAGATGTATACTACAACTGTCTACACTTAGGCTGCGGTCCATTTGTGAATTTTAACTCAAATTAGACAGATGGAAAATTTTCAAATAAATCTGCTATTCTACCAGACTTATTTCAGATAAACCAGGAATCAATTTTGACAAACCATTTCTCAAAAATCGGTCGATCAACAACAGAGAGATTTGCGAACAATATAATTTATTTTTGAAGTGTCAGTGAAAATTCATCATTCATCATCATTTTTATGAATTTTTATAATTTCGAAAATAAAATATAATGTTTGTTTTACTCTTTTTCACACAAAAGTTACTAAGAAACACCGTTGGAGTAAAGATAGTTTCCCGGCTCAATTACAGTCGTCAACGCCAATATCAAATGGAAAATTGAAACGGTGCGTCAAAGCATTCATAATTGCACTTGCTCTATATCCAGAGCACCAACCAGTTCTCACACTCCAGTGTTCTCTGGAGTGAGCTTCTGTAAATTCACTGCAGAGTGTTCTTGATCTCTTATGTCACTTACTAGTTCCCAGCAGTGTAGAATGATCTAATCTCACCGCGCAGTTCATTCCACAAACTACACACACTGCATGTAGTGCTCTTTCTAGAATGAACAGAGTGAGAAGATTAGAATGTTAGCTCTTGTCTCTCACAGAGGAGAATGACAAGTATGTTTATCGTCAACAGTCACTCGCCAGCTGACAAAATAAATGGAGTGAAGGGAGTTTGGGACGATGGTTATATTCGATCATGCCTAAGGTGTCGAAGTATCCTTGGTTCAAAGGGTTGTCTCGTATCATGTCCAATCGCTATTCGCTAAGCGCTCACTTGTTCCGTTTTGGGCTGGGGGACACCAATCTTTGTGAATGTCGACAAGGTTACCAGTACGCAGATCACATTATTTGGTCTAGTGCTGAGTCAGATCTGAGTTGTACGATTCCCTTCGGGCTCGAGGTAGACAACCTATTGTTCCAGTTCGGGATATTTTGGCTAGACGTGATCTGGAGTTTATGCAACTTATATATGTTTTCTTGAAGAATATTAACCTTAGATTGTAAGTTTGATTAACTTTGTGTTTAGTTTGAATTTTGTGTGAGTGTGTGTGTTTTTTTGTGTATTTGTTTCTGTAATAAATGTATAATCACAAAGCGGATACATCATTGATAGGATTAAGTACATGTTTTAGAAATAGCGAAATTTTTTAATCATAAATCTTACTCCAAATCTCGTACTTCCTCTCCCGATCCATGGAATTATCATCCACTAACTTCGAGCAGACCGCGAGTTGTCGGTTCGTATCCTTTAATTTTAGATTTAATACATTTATAATTTATAACGGAAATGGCTCTGTAAAGTTTATTCGATTGAGCCTGCACAAATAAAGTAATTAACAAAAAAAAAACTTGTTTTCAAAGCCCGTATGTTTCACTAACGGTTGATTGAAGAAGCAATTGAATTGAGTATTAACAGTAACATTATAGTAAATTAAAAACTAAGTGAAATTCTCGACAAATTTTAATTTTGTCTTGTGACAGTGCTGCATGAAACCGACGATGTGTTCTGAGGTCTTCGTCTTCGTATAAATACAAAAACTAAAGAAGCACATTTGAGGATTATTGAAAGCATCACATCTTCTCGGTTCACAGCTCTTCCCCTGCATTCAAAGAAGTTAAGCTGCGGAAATTTTTCGTTGTTCCGTTGTTCCATGCACGAAAACTTTTCCAGCTCAGCAGTGCTCGTACTCGTAAGGAGTTTTGTGTTCCTGGGAGAGATGACAGTGCATAAAAGAAAAACCCACCGGAAAGATGCCACTGCTTATAGCGCAAACCTATAGTAGTCAGAGAGGGTCATGTTTTGGGAGCGAGGTCGTAATAAAAATAAATTTTAATAAATGCCAACAACAATAAGTTTCAATTTAAGTTTCGGTGCTGTACTCAAGCTGAACTTCAAACCATAGAAAGTTTCTAATTTAATAAATAGTTTTATTTTCAAAAGGCATTTGTTTCACTTTACCGGCTAAATTATGGATTTCTTGGTTTACGGGCGGGAGAGAATGCAGGCAAAAAGACCTAGAATTCTTTATCAACCATCCTGAACCATTAAAATGCTCGAGAGCACTGCAAAACCAATCTCTTTTTTTAGTTTTATTCCATTGCCTCTGAAATGGGTCCATGGCGAAAAGACGGCAGAACTTTTCAGTTCGTTACACGCCTCATATCGCTCTCTTAATTCCAAATCCGGGGAATTGCGTCAGCCCGCGAATGAAAAACGGAACGACCGCGCACCACCAGCGAATGAATAGTTGATGAAATGTTAATTTTTTACGACCAAGGACCATAAAAGGGCTCTCGCTCACTGACTGCTTCAAAGGCAAGCAGAGCTCTCATGAGCCGTTCGCCATCTGATGTGCGTATGAAAATCGGTTTCTGTTTTTTTACGCGCAACATTTTGAACTCGTTCGCGAAGCCATATCGGAGGAAGTTGATTTTTTTGGCACAATCGCGCCTCCATTCTCCACGTGCTTCCCCGTTGAATGGCATGGAGTGATGGTGGCGTGTCCATTTGTGAAAAAGGTCGTAAAACGATGCGGGTGTTTGGAGAATTTTTGTATGTACGGTTGACTTCTGCTGGATGAAAGGGTGGCAGCATAACTTTTGCTTGCCGGTGGTCAGAACGGTTTTTTTTGGTAGAAAATTTTATGATTTCCCGAAGTAAATTCGATGGTATATGATGCAATAAGCAACAATGAACGGGTTTCGGACTAAATTCATAACATGTTTTTGAATTATTTAATGGAGGTTCCATCATTGTTTGACAATCTTCATAACAACAGTTGTTTTGTTTAACGATACATACAGTTGCAGTTGTTTAACGATACATATTCCGTCTACCGTCAAGATCGATCAACCCTCAACAGCAACAAGACCTCCGGTGGTGGAGTCCTTCTGGCCATTCGCTCCTGCTTCGTATCTCGCTTACTGAAACCTCCTGAAGATTCGACGGTTGAGCATCTGTGGGTTGCAATTTCAACTCTAAGTGGTACAATCTATATCTGCGTGATATACGTTCCTCCCGACCGCGTTAACGACCACAGCCTGATTGAGAAGCATGCACTTTCGCTGGATTGGATTGTCTCTCAAATGGATGCCAGGGACAGCATCGTCATCTTGGGCGACTTCAACCTTGGCACTGTATCGTGGCTTAGCGATGCTCACGGCTTCTTCTTTCCTGACAATTCCCTTTCATCGTTCAGACCGGCTTCTCTCTCCTTGCTTGACGCGTATTCAACCGCAAGGCTTCAGCAAGTGAATGGCGTTCTGAATGCAAACAACCGTTTGCTCGATCTGTGCTTTGTCGGGGAGGATTTGGGACAAAGCTGCTCTGTTACCCATGCTCCGGCACCGCTCGTCAAAAAATGCAGACATCATTCACCTCTACTGTTGACGCTTGCAATCGATCCTGAGAAACACTTCCAAGACCACGCCGAAACCGTCTTCTACAACTTTCACAAAGGAGACTTCGAGCGAATGAATAACTTTCTCGCTGCTGCCTCGACCATGTGTGGTATCATATTCTACGCTATCGATCAGTTTGTGCCTAAAAAACTACGGTGTAAACCTGCCAAACCCGCCTGGTCGAACTCTGATCTTAAGCATCTGAAAAAGGTGAAAAGGGCTGCACTGAGGAAACACAGTAAATATCACACAGATTCTACGAAGGCTAATTACGTCCGCGCCAACAACGAGTACAGAGATCTCAATGCAAGCTTGTACAACGCACATCAGTCTCATTTGCAGAGTCGTCTCAAAGCTAATCCTAAGGAATTCTGGCGATATGTGAACGAGCAACGGAAATAAACGGGATTGCCGTCCAATATGACTGATGGCGTTACTGATGCCAACTCCGTCGCAGATATCGCCAATATGTTTCGCACACAATTCAGCAGCGTTTTTTCAGACGAAGTTCTTGATGCTCAGGAAATTGCTGCTGCCACGAGTAATGTCCCTCGTACGTCGGTGTTTGGTTCTCCATTCACCATCCACAGCGACATGGTGATTTCAGCCGGGAAACAGATGAAAACATCAACAGGATCTGGTCCAGATGGCATTCCCTCATTAGTACTGAAACGTTGCTTAGACAATCTTTCAGAGCCCTTAGCTAAGGTCTTCAACTTGTCAATGACCTCCGGAGTTTTTCCAGAATGTTGGAAGGATTCGTTTGTTTTCCCTGTTCACAAAAAAGGATGCAAGCAGACTGTCGCCAATTACCGCGGAATAGCTGCATTGAGTGCTATCTCCAAACTATTCGAGCTAATTGTCCTGGAAAAGTTGGTTCAAGACTGCTCGTACAGTGTTTCTCAGGATCAACACGGCTTCATGCCTAAGCGCTCGACGACGACTAATCTAACGCCATATACACCGACCTCTCTGCAGCTTTCGATAGAGTGAACCATGAAATTACCATCTCTAAATATGACAAAATGGGTGTTCATGGGAGTCTACTTACCTGGCTTCGCTCCTATCTGACTGGCAGATCTATGTCTGTTAAGATCGGTGACTACGCTTCTCCACCCTTCATTGTTACATCTGGTGTTCCTCAAGGCAGCCACCTGGGGCCATTGCTTTTCCTGTTGTATATGAACGACGTGAACTTGATCCTCAAATGCCTTAAACTCTTGTACGCCGACGACATGAAGCTCTACTACGTAATAAAAGGGCCTCAAGACGCTCATTTCCTCCACCAAGAACTTGAAGTGTTTGATGATTGGTGCCGGATAAACAGGATGTCTTTAAATGTGTCCAAGTGCTCGGTCATCTCCTTTGGCCGTAAACGGGCGATGCATTTCCACGATTACACCTTAAGAGGAATAAGCTTGAAACGCGAATCGACTGTCAAGGACTTGGGAGTCATGCTCGATTGCAAATTAACGTTCAAGGATCACATTGCTTATGTTGTATCTAAAGCTTCATCGCAGCTAGGATTTTTATTCCGTTTCGCCAAAAGCTTCAAGGACGTGTATTGCCTGAAGGCTTTATACTGTTCCCTGGTTCGACCTATACTGGAATACTCTACCGTTGTTTGGTCGCCATTCTATCAGAATGCCATCCATAGAATTGAAGCTGTTCAGCGAAAATTTATTCGCTTTGCGTTGCGACACCTTCGTTGGCGCGACCCGCGTAACTTGCCGAGCTATGAAAGTCGCTGTAACCTCATCGACCTGGAGCTCTTGGAAGGAAGGCGTAATGTGGCGAAGGCTTGTTTCGTTGCGGATCTTCTGCAAGGGAACGTCGACTGCTCCACACTTCTCAGTCTTCTTGACATCAACACTCAACGACGGGACCTCCGGCTGCATGCGTTCTTCAACAACCGGCGTTCGAGGACCAACTATGGCGTACACGAACCAATGTTGAGTATGTGCCGCGTTTTCAATAGTTGTTATTATGTGTTCGATTTTAATGTGTCCCGCGAGAAAAATAAGCGTAGCTTTAAGAGATGTTTGCGTTAATTTTGTGTTTGAAGCAGTTTTGATGTTTAGATATAGAAAATTGTCATTAGGGTAACTATTTTATCTGTTGACAAGTAGAAATAAATATAGATGATCGAGGTTGGCTGTGAGATTTCAAATTTGCACAGCATTTATAATGTTCGTGTTTTTAAGACTAGTTGCTTCTTGTGGAATTTAGTGGTATTCAATTCAATGCGTTATTTATATCCGATAACATATTGCATTTTTCACACAGTACACAGTAATATTCAGCTGCTACAGGGATACTTCGATATAACGTAACTGTCATTTTTGACTTCCTCCCTTAGCTCAGTCGGCACACACGCAGCTGCAAAGCAAGACCATGCTGGAGATGGCTGGGTTCGATTCCCGATCCGGTCTTGGAATTTTTCGGGATAAAAAATTTCTCGACTTCCCTGGACACAGGAGAGTATGATTGTACTTGCCACACAATTATACTAAGAGTCCTCTGATTGTCACTGTTGAGGACAATCTTGTTCGTGATTTCGATAGTCTTCCTGCTGCGGTTTCTTATGACTTTCGAAAGGCCGACCATCGAAGCATTGTAGATGTGTTGTCAAACATGGACTGGGAGAACATTCTCGATCATGACGACGTTGAGGCCGCTGCGCAAACTTTTTCTCATGTCTTGGAATATGTCATTGACAGACACGTCCCGAAAAGAATTCAACGCAAAGACTCTCACCCTCCCTGGCAAACGATTGAGCTGCGTAGGTTGAAATCGATCAAGAGAGCAGCATTGAGAAGATTTACGAAGTATCGCACGCTTCCTCTGAAACATCACTACGTGAGGCTTAATCACGAGTAAATATCAGCGAGCCAGTCGTCGATGCTTTCTACGATTTCAACGAGGTATTCAGCGTAACCTTAAACTACACCCGAAATCCTTCTGGAACTACGTGAACGAGCAACGCAGAGAATCTGGCCTCCCATCGTCAATGGAATTGAACAGTGAAGTCGCTTCCACTCCGCAAGATATTTGTCGCCTTTTTTCTGTCAATTTTGCCAGTGTGTTCACTGATGAGAGACTAAGTGACGACCATGTTTCCCTCGCAGCCAGGAACATCCCACTAAATGGTCAAGCGCTGAGTGCAATTGATGTCAACGTTGAGATGATTTCTAACGCTGCAACGCAGCTCAAATCGTCCTTCTACCCTGGACCCGATGGAGTTCCGTCCGTGTTTTTGAAGAAACATATTGCTTGCTTGTTAACTCCACTTCACCGTCTATTCCGGATGTCTCTCTCCAGTGGTATATTTCCATCCTTCTGGAAATGTGCACACATGTTTCCTGTCCACAAAAAGGGAAGCAAACGAGCCGTGGATAACTATCGTGGAATTACATCGCTGAGTGCTGTTTCGAAACTATTCGAGCTTGTTATTATGGAACCGTTGCTCTCTCACAGCAAGCAGTATCTGAGTGCTGATCAACACGGGTTTACTGGCGGTCGCTCTACAACCACCAATCTGCTATGCCTCACATCCTACATTACCGATAGTATGACTGAACGGGTACAGACGGACGTTATATATACCGATCTATCCGCGGCATTCGATA
Source organism: Ochlerotatus camptorhynchus (assembly GCF_037179485.1). Classification (NCBI taxonomy): domain Eukaryota; kingdom Metazoa; phylum Arthropoda; class Insecta; order Diptera; family Culicidae; genus Ochlerotatus; species Ochlerotatus camptorhynchus. The sequence goes on along the minus strand of NW_027040577.1, from coordinate 1,522,959 downwards.
AGTTGAATCATGACATTGCGATTGCTAAACTTGACAGGCTTGGGGTGAGCGCTAATCTCTTGAGCTGGTTCCGTTCGTATCTTACTGGTCGCCAACTTATGGTTGCTATAGGAGATTGCAAATCAGCTAGCTTCTTTGACACATCAGGTATACCGCAGGGAAGCCATCTGGGACCGTTGATTTTTCTACTCTACTTCAACGACGTGAACCTGGTTATCGAAGGACCTCGATTAGCATATGCAGACGACCTCAAAATATTTTTACGAATTTGCTCGATCGCTGACTGCCACAATCTTCAACATCAGCTTCGCCAGTTGGTGTACTTTAAATCGAATGGTAGTGAACCCAGCAAAGTGCTCTGCCATAACGTTCTCACGAAAAAAGCAACCGATTGTATTCAGCTATGACCTGCTTGGAACAACACTCGAACGCGTGAATCAGGTGAAAGACCTGGGTGTGGTGTTGGATTCACAGCTAACATTCAGGCAACACATTTCTTATGTCATCAATAAGTTGTCTAGGACTTTAGGATTCATCTTCAGGATAGCTAAGAATTTCACCGATGTCTACTGCTTAAAATCTCTTTACTGCTCCCTCGTACGATCGACGCTTGAGTATTGTTCTGCGGTTTGGAATCCGAATTACAACAATGGTGCCGAGAGAATCGAATCTGTTCAACGTCGCTTTCTTCGTTTTGCGCTTCCTAGACTGCCCTGGAGAGATCCGCTTCGGCTGCCCAGCTACGAGAGTCGCTGCCAACTGATAAACCTTGAACCTCTCCGGATTAGAAGGGACACCAACAGAGCTTTGATTATCGCCGACACTCTACAGGGACGAATAGATTGTGAGGCTATCCTAAGGCAAATTGACCTAAACGTGCAACCCCGACCACTCCGTAACAACCTCATGCTGAGACTGCCACTGCGTCGCACGAACTACGGGGCATATGGTGCGATTTGCGGACTACAGCGTGTGTTCAACAGAGTCGCATCTGTATTCGCCGGCCGCAGTGACTGACAGAGAAAATTAGTGTATTTACATTAATGTTTTTTTTTTACATTCTGACCATGTTGCTTTGTTTTTCTTTCTGTGATTATTTGACATGTAATTTTACTATTATTATTATTATGATTAGTATTATTAACATCATTTGGGCTACAGCCAGCCTGTTGATGTATGGCAACAATAAACAATAAACAATACTGTTCTAGAGAAATGATTTTGACACGATTGGTCACAAGGAATCGATGCCGAATGGAGTCAAGTTTGGCTATAGTGCCGGTATGTTGGTCAGCATCAAATATCGTAAATCTGTTAGGAATGGGAACCTAGATGCATCAATACAGTGAAATCAATACAAGGACAATTGATGGTTTCTAGCTTCATGTGACCAAACCTAGATGATACCGGCTTCGGTGGCCGACTTTCTTATTAGAATGGTGATGCAAAACATCAAATGCATGTGTTGTGATGTATTGCATAACCATTCTAATAAGAAAGTCGATTGTGGCCACCGGAACCGGTATCTTGATCATCTAGGTTTGGTCACATGAAGCTAGAAACTTGATGTGTATAAAGTTGGGAATGCGCAAAATTAGGTCAGCTTAAAATTGGTGTATTTCTGTTAAAAATGCGTTCAAAAAAACTTAAATGCTGAATTTGGAAGTTGAGTGTATATACAATGGTTGCTATAATGAGTTTTCACCGTTGCTCTCCAGTTTTCAAAATGACGTCCAAGCAAGAGGAGAAGCGTGTCAAAATTTTGCTCGCACAGCAAGAGAACCCGACGTTCTCACACGCCAAATTGGCAAAATTGCTGGATGTGGCCAAATAGACCGTGACAAACGTAATCCGGACGTGGCAGCGACGACGAAGAAGGTGGCGGTGAAATATAAGCGGAATCCTAACCTCTCCATCCGTGACGTCGTTGACAAGCTCAATGTCTCCCATACTACTGTGCAGCGGGCCAAAAAACGAGCCGGGTTGTCGACGTTTAAGAAGGTTAAGGTGGCGAACCGAGATTACAAACAAAACACGTCGGCAAAGCAGCGGTCCCGAAAGCTGTATACGAATTTGCTTACAAAGTTCGACTGTTTCGTCATGGACGACGAAACTTATGTGAAGGCGGATTTCAAGCAGCTTCCGGGACAGGAGTTTTATACCGCATCAGGAAAAGGGAAGGTGGGTGATATTTTCAAAACCATCAAACTATCGAAATTCCCGAATAAATATGTGCACGTGTGGTCTAAAAAGCGGCATTTTCATTACTACGGGAACCATCAATCAAGAGATCTACGTCCTGGAGTGCTTGGAAAAGCGGCTGCTACCATTCCTAAAGCAACATAATATACCTGTACTATTCTGGCCGGACTTGGCGAGCTGCCACTATGGGAAAAAAGGCAATCGAGTCGTACGATGCGAACAACGTGGTTGTGGTACCCAAATACCACAACCCTCCCAACAGCTCAGAACTCCGCTCTATCGAACGGTATTGGGCCTTGGTCAAACGGAATCTCAAAAAAACTATAAAGTCCATGGAAAACGAGCAGCAGTTTAAATCTAACTGGCGTTCGGCGGCGAATAAGGTCGATGAGACCACTGTGCAAAATTTAATGGAAGGGGTTAAGCGAAAGGCACGGCAGTTCGGATTTGGCAAATCAAAATAATAAACGAACATTTTTTCCTTTAAATATATGAATTGAACTAAGATGATTTTTGTGATATGAACTTTGACCTGACTAGGGCTACAAAATGGTGAGTTGACAACCTTTTTTTTTTTTTTTTTTTTAAGAAAGAAATACGTCATACGTTGTGCATACGTTCCATTTTCGGTTTTCTCAAAGTGTACCCCCATATAGAAATCACAGACGTAGTCCTACGTCAAAAACTACAAAACATAAACTTAAATTTAACTGATGGGCGAAAGGAAGAAACAAGAACAAAAACTTATCTGATAATCCTATACTACTACCACCGAGCGTTTGCACAGTAGCAGCGGAGCGTTGCGCAGCTTAGATGATCTTCAATCTGCGTGTGTGGGTGGTCTTCGTTGTGGTATGCTTGTATAAGGGTCGGCACTCAGCTGAACACACGATGATAGATGAGCGGTGTAAATGCGGAGGCAGATGCTGACACTCGAAGACGATGATCCGTGTGCAGGTATGCGTTACCACGCACCGATGGTGCGCAAAATGGTTGGCAAATTGCCAATCGCAAGAACACTTTTCCTTCCGATGATGCCAAAAACACACTTTCTTCTCAGAAAAAAAAACTCACTTTTTGATAAATTTACCGGGAATTATGCCAGGAATCACTAAGCGAGAAAAAAAAACTGAAAATTTACATCAGAGAATAGTGAGAAAACTTCCAAATTAACGGAGCGCGAACTAAGTCGACCGTACTTCTTGCTAGGACGCAGTGAAGTGCCTTACAAAGTTGTCGCTGCCAAAATTTGCAACAAGCGCAGCTATCATTTTCTAAAGTAGAGTGAACTAGTGAATTTTGAGATAGATATAAACCGAAATTATGGTTTCTCCGTAGTAATTCCCATATAAACTTCAAATTGTTTGTGCCAAGTCAGTTTCTTACTAAATGAGTTCAAATTTTGGGAGGCTAATCAGGGCCAAATTGTAACCGTTTGAGTACTGAGCAATTTGAGCATTTTTTTCAAATTTTTCATCAGTCTAATGCCTATGTGCAACTATTGAAAACAATTAAAACACTATTGATTTTAAACCAAAGCTGTTTTCGATCAAAACGATAATTTTTCGAAATATAAAACTGTTTCATTGGGGGGCGACCCCGGCGTAGTGGTTAGCATCCATGCCTCTCACGCCAAAGTCACGAGTTCAAATCTCACCCGGACAAGTCACGAATGACCCAAGAGTGTGACTATAATTTAAAAAAAATAACTGTTTCATTGAAATTTTAGCAAAAACACATTTTAGCGTTTCAAACCAATGAAAAACCTTTTGAGTGCAAAAGGTTGAAAAGTTAGTGATTAGCGAAACCTGCGCTAAGTTGCATTTACCGATTTATCGTTTAGCATTTAGCGAGCTAACTTATGTAGTTAGTGAGTTAGCAATTATCGTCGCTAAGGTTTCGATAAGCGATAGCACTGATTGTATCTGGTTTTCTACCCTATAAATAAAATCATAATATTCGTCTTTAAACATCATCATCCACCCGGAACACACTTTTCTCTTGCTTTAATATTGATGCGGGAACGAGTGCGGTGAATAGGACAAAATTACCACCAAGCCCATGTGTGCTCATGTTGATTCTGGAGATAACATACTTTCTTGTTGGTTACACCAAAGTTTCCATTAACCTGTAGCCAGTCAAATTTGCGCTTGAGTTGTAATGAAAATTCAACGAGCGTAACAATTTTTATTAATTTCATTAAAAATTCAAGCTAAAGTTGAGCCTCAACAATTTGCCGCCTATTCCTAGTACCTTCAAAACGCAAACGTAACCTTTCTGTCTGGGGATCTAGTTCTAAGATACAGCATAAATTTGTTACGAAACTTTACCAAGGCCACATCACCGTTCTCCCTTTTGCCACCCACACTCTGCGTGTCCAAACTGTGTGCTGTTGTTGCTGTTGCGAATCTACACATACCAGTAGGGAATTGTACGGAAACTTTTTTCCTGCCCTCTTCCTGTGACTTTGATCGTAAACAAAGTGTGTTTGTGGCGCAATCAATAAACAAATTTGCGTGGAACTGTAAGGTTTTCCTTTTACAATTCCTATTGTTACCCCACCAAGCGTCTGCAGTGAACCTAAAACATTCATGGAGCCGCAAGGTACGGTACTGGACAAGCTACGGACAACGACCGGACAAGATTTTTTTTTCGTCACTTCGCTTTAGGTACAGAGTCACGTACGGCAATCTTTCCAAGAGGACAAATCTGTTGAACAAATCACCGCAAGTGTTTCTTCATTGTGACATGTCTCGATTTTATTATCTTTTCTAATGCGTCTCCCGGGGGGTACACGCAAAATTAAACGAAAATATCCTCAAGCGCTCATAAACACACGCACACTCAACTCGTGACACCCCGTCTCATATTCCTTTTCCACCGCACCAGCTCCACCACCGTCATCCTGAACAAATTAAGGGGCGTGATGTTTTCGCTTCGTATTAGCGTTTGTGTCATTCCTTTCAGTTTGTCTTTCCCGTCGCTTGTGGAATTTATTTTAATAAACAGAGCCGTCTCTCCTGAAGTTTATAAAAACTGTTTCAACTAATTCTGATCAGTTAAGACATTTCAAATATACTTAGCTCCATATTCCAGAATTACTCTATCTTGCCAGAAGTTTTCTCCCGTCAGACTTCACAAGGACTGTCGTTGTGTGACTTTTTCCGTGTCGCAAATCGAGTGTCCCACACTCGAACTAGACTGAGTGGGAAAATGGGAACGACGCACGCACATCCTAAGAGGCATTCAAACAAAGGGGCTTGTCTACTTCAATTCTCAACATCCAATGTGAATGAAACTTATAAGACTTTCTTTCGTCTACACTAGGTAGTTAGGAGAGCAAGCAACAACAAAAAAAAAAATCCTCTCGTCTTCACTTACATGCAACCTCCCGTACCGAGCAAACTCGAGATTAAGTTGTTTTGTATTTATTGTAAGACGAGTTTGTTACTTGTTACAGCAGCCAGCTCTCAACGCACGTACGCGTACTTTGGTGATTAAGCTTGCCGTTTCTTTTCGGTGTTGTTCCCATATTTCGGTCGACTTACAAACCTTTCCAATCTTGCTTTCTTGGAAGAAGATGAGATCCGGTTGCACGTGCTCGAGGTCCTCCCATGACAAAAACTTGTTAGCAAAGAGATTTGCTTGATGGGAAATTGATTGAGTTGTCGATTATTGCTTTGAAGGCTGTGGTTGTGGGAAATACTTCTGCACGGAATCGGAAATTCTTTCGCACTTTGAGGCAGATGGAATGTTCCGGCAGAGATAGGTATATGGTATATCCTTGAGAATTCAGCAATTTGTTCCCTAGATTCCATACGTCGATTACTTTTTCGTTTACCGTTCTGTCGCAAATGTTAAGCAGTGTTGCCATTTAACCTTTCACTTTTTCACATGGTGGATGTCGATTAATAAATCAGGCATAACATTTGGTAACGGCACAAAAGCATTTGTAAACAATCTTTCTAAGGCCCTTTACACGCGAATCAAAGTACGCCCACGCAAACCAACAACATCATCGGATTGGGAAAACTATCACTTATCATCTGGTTTCAAATTTTATGCCTGAAATAACTGAGTGTATGGTAGTTTGAAATTGCTCGAAATGTGAGTCATCAGCCATGCGAACAATGCGTCGCGTTTTTTATTTGTTTTGATTTCAACATTTTCACTCAATACAAGTTGCATCAGCATCACTGGGTAGTGGGAGCCATTAAAATGAACTTCACACAAAGCCGGATCTTGACTTATTCATTGTATGCAAACCTTTGTTGAATATCTCAGTGAGAAATAACAAAACACAGGATAGTCAATATTTGTAAAACCCATTGTTATTTTAGACGTAATCATGGCACATTTTTTTAAACTGAATTATTTCACATCGACGAACTTTACCATGGCATGACAATTAAAGTTCTGATTTGAAGGTTTCATTTTAAAACTAGTCGCCACGTTCAATCAGTTTCGCTTGATTTCTTTTAGGCATAATAATTAACTTTAATAGAAGCATTGCGATCAGAGATGCCAGATCTACAGACATGTCTGTGAATTCACAGACTTTTATTTTTTTCACAGACATTTTTTTCGTTACAGAAGTTACATATTTCTTTAGTTTTTCACAGATATTTACAGACATTTGTAATTAAGTGAAAATTTTAAAATTTATTTGGATAAACACATCTTTAATCAAATTACAAGATCGATGCATTTTAAAACACGTATTAGAAATTTTCTCGTTTTAAAATTCACCACACGAACGAGCTGTCACTGTTATAGAGATTAGTGACTAGCGTGTGCATCGCCGTGTAACAGTTGTTTATTATTTTCCTGCAGTTTTAGTGCTGAACGAAGCAGCCATTTTCACCGTTTTGTACCTGAATAAGAGTCATAAAAATGTGGAAAAAATCGAGAAAATCAAAGGGAACCCGACAGGAAATCCCATAACGAACTTTTTCAAAGCATCAGGTAAGCTATAAGTCAAGAAAAATCAATACAAATACTTGCACTAATCATTATGTTGAGTTCCATGTGATTTGAGGTATCGCACAATGCATTTCGGCGCATTTTTGTTCATATCTTCGGAACCATAATTCTGATCTGGAAAAAAACAATAGCGATCTATGGGGATCTAAAACACATCTTCTGGAACTTGTTCCACTCAAATTGGTCAAGCCATCTCTGCGAAAATTGAGTGAGTCACAATCATACGAACTTACATACATACATATATACATACATGTATACACACATACATTATTATTATTATCTCTATTTAGGAGATTTTCAGCCGCAGGCTGGTTCATCTCCGGTACACACATACATATATAAACACATACAGAAACATTTTCCGATCCCGTTGAGGTGAGTCTATTGCTATATGCCATTCGTCTCTCCGGGTCTTGGAACGAAATTGTGTTTTTCAAGTTATCAAGCCTTTCGGTACAACTTGGTGTACGGCAAAAAGGTTGGTATCAGCAAATTGTGTTAAATTTAGCCAAGTTTTGCTCCCCCAGGTGTGTAATTATTTTGCCACTTGTAATGAATATGTTGCTAGATATATCTTATTTTAAAATCGTTAAAACAGTGTTAGTCTTTAGCGTCAATTCATCATACTTGGCTTCGTTATACAGTACTCTCCATTTCTCTATGATCTTTATTTCGATATTCCTTCCTACCTGAATCGTTTCAGCAACCCTGATCAGTGCTGCAAAATCTCGACAATTGACAATTTTGCTTTGGTCACTCACTTGAGCTAACAGTCACAATCAAGGCAAACCATGTCAATTTTCAATGACAATGCTGTCAATGACGAAAATGTGTAGATTTTTTTATCAACTAAATTTGTAACGAAATAAGATGACTTGATCAACACAATTACATGGAGCCGTTAAAGTAAACAAGCATCTACGTCTTGAACTACTTGGATAACAATAATGTGACACAGAATGCACAAAATTACACATTTTGTTACCAAGTGAATCTTTGGCACGGACGAAAAAATGAAGGTTTTTTGAGAATAAAGTCTGTCAGTGTCTATGTGATGAACAATTTTGTCAATATCGCGATAAGGTCTGTCAACGACAATGACAAATCTCAGCACTGACCCTGATCTTGATTCATCAACTCTTTTTGAGCGCGAAGTGCTTAGAATCGCATTAATAAGCTTATAAATTGCTCTTTTGATTGTCGATTTCTCCATATTTAGGCGGTGGAAAGTTGAATCTCTCACTAAGATGCGCTCGTTCCCCCGTTGCTGGCGTGCAAAAGGACCAGTACTGAATATATAACGGATTTCCCCACTACATGGCATATAATATCGACTCAAATTAAAGTTTAAATTACTCAAACTCTAGAAAACGTAGTTTACTTGTAGACTACGAATATGACAAAAATGGACGAGAAATTTACTCATTCTAGAATTATACACTCAAAGAATAAATCACATATCCAGTGGACAATATTCACAAGAATTTTACATTATTTTCATGTGATTTCAGTATTGGGAATTGCATTACAAAATCATATGAATCTTATGTGTCAAAATAAATTTTTATCATATAGAACTCATGTGATCAAATTAATGTTATGTGAAATTCAGATAGATAGGGTAAATGTTGGCTGCGGCACCCATTGACTGTTTTCGGCAACCAAAATTTAAACGTTAATTTCACTATGTTTTCCCATCAACGCACTTCCCTGAATGTGTCCAAACGATTGTTTAGCCTTTCAGCTTCAATCTGATTATATTTGAACGATCGAGCAATCCAGTAATGCTACATTTTTCTTCAAATAAAGCATACGCACTACAAAATGAGGTTGATTTCGAGTTGCCGATAATAAAACAGCTGGTTAACACGCAGTTCTAATGGGAAGGTTGCCGAAGAAAAAGAGACTGCCGACAATAGTCACACTCACCTGAGAAGTTTGGAGCGTTGTAAAAACGCTTTCAAAACGTTTTGAAAAATTCTGTCGATTGGAATGGATAGAGAAGCAAGCAGCAGATGAATGTAAACAAACAGACACATCATATATGTGCGTGACGCTGAGAAAATGCTAGTAGAAGTGCAGACGCTGCTTAGATTGACGAGAATACGTAAATTCCCCTATCATTGGTTTTTGTTAATGAAGAAATGTTATGTGCATTCCCAATGGAAACTACATGAAATCTGTTTTTCCGTGTATTAATTCCATATGTACATCGAGATGTTGCTCTTATTACAACATAAATTCCTGTAAAATCTCGAAAAAATTGACTCAGTCTATAAACTAACTACGTTTTCAAGAATATGAGCAGTGTTGGCAAAATCATCAATCAAATTATATTTTTCCGCTCGCTTTCATACGCTCTCAATATCACGCGTGATATTGGATCAAAATATCATGCTTGATATTGATTTTACAAGCTCCTTTGATATTGCAATACTGTTCACAGCATGCAAAAATCAAGCTAAGAGTTGACTCGACACAAAAATGATTCCGTTGCACATCGTTTTCTTAGAAAGAGAAAGCATAGTTGGCTATCTTTTTTTAATCTTCACCGATGGCAGACACGAAGGGACTGCTGCAAGCTGTTATAAAAGCTGGTGAGTTTAGTTAGCTTGATACTCCGAGCTGCGAAATCACAGCTTGCAAATCAACCGCAGATGTTTGTTGATTTTTGTCTACGAAAATCAAGCGTGATCTTGGGCATTGGTTCAAACTGAATATGAGTGAACTAATCTCAAATTGGAGTCGACCTCATTTGTCATGTAATCGTTATTTATCTTTATTATTAATTGCTTTTAACGTATGTAAATGGCGTAAATGGATGCATTCCACACTCCAAATAGGTTCAATTCGTTAATAGCAGGACTTTTGTGCTCGAACATAACTTTTACTAACATTTAAAATTTCGCATCTATTTCATGACACCTACGCCCCCCCCCCCCCCCATTATACGCAAAACTTCTGCTAATTTACAGAGTATAGAAACATTGCCGATGGACTTGCAGATAATCCACAGCAAGGCGATTAAAAAACAGTGTGTGTTCATGTTATAACCGGCCAGCCTCACGAGTTTCCCGGAGATTAAGTAAGGTGGCTTATGCACCACTCCTTTCGGAGACCACCTACCTGTTGACGGTTTGCCCGGCCGTTGAGACCCTCAGGGATGGGTCTAATTACTCCCGAAAGCGGGAAGGGAAACAAGTTGACTAACGCGAAGTCTCGGCAAAGGCCTGATTGCGGATACGGCATAAGAACCGCGGAAAGGACCACGTACACGTGAAAATAGACCAGCTTAGCTGAGAGCGGAAACTAAACTCACCGATTTCTCATCACAGGCAGACCTGGTCGACCAAACGTCCGACCGTTCAAAACTCGGGAGCGATCTTGGTTGTAATCGGGGCAACCACCCCAGTAAAATAAACAAAATTGAAATTACGACACGAATAACATGCAAACCTTTCAGTAACTTTCTTTAACGATACAAAATCATGAAGGCAGATCTATAGGTAATGTTTTAGCTTCTCCCACATTTATTCCTCCTGCATATCTTCTAGCGACAACAACATTTGTAAGATTTCAACAGTTTAATGATTCATCCATTGTAGCTCGAGTAACTCATTTATTTGTACATTTTCTCTCTTCGTTCTACTATCTAGGCCTACTGTTTGCTTTCCCTTTCATCCTACTTTCCTACATCCTACTGAATTCTATTATGTGTTTTCATTATTAGGCTGGTCTATAAAAGTTTATTTGACACTTATTAATTATTTTGCAAGATATCTAACCACTTTGAATTCAGTGTTAACGATCAATATAAACAAAAGGAAGAAATTGCTTACACTCTACTTGAAAACTGCCCAATAATGGGTAGAGCCTACCAAGTTTTGTCAAAACTAAACCTACCCAAAAATTGGTAAACATGAATTTACCTAAATCTGACTAAAATTGCGACAGAAACTGAGTAAAGTTAAGTTAGACAACCGGTCAACACTCGTGTTTATTTCAGTTACCATGGTAAGGTAATTTGCGATTAGCCCCAGTCCCTTTAAATTTGTTTCATTATTTATGAATAGCCCTTTTATTTGAAATGACGTTTCACCTTCATCTAGTACTGTAATATTTAATCGATTATCGAAAATATGTGTTATGGGTTATATCATGCCGATATACGCAATAACTTCTCCAGAGGATCATTACAAATCGTTTCAAACATGTTCTGCACTCCTATTGGTGGAAAAATGACAGCAGAGCGTACAAAAATAATTCATAAGTTGTTGAGTCCGCATCGAGTTTTCTTGCCGTGACGATCTATTTGCTTTTTGCTGAAGAAAATGTTACTACTACCTAAAGCTACAACAAATTTAAACAGCACTTTGCAGTGCTCAACCTGTAAAATTTCTACCTTGTTCAACTCTTATTCCTCTTCGATCCTTGTTTGGACCCTACCCGAGGTTATCGTTCTTGGATATCGATTTGGAAAATTCCTCTTCGATCTTTCAGATTCTTATAGCAATCTGCTTGGAAGTCGATTTGGATAAAAATTTCCTGCCGCCTACACGCAAAAGAAAGGGGCAAACTCTTGATCCCCCTTCTGATGAAATTAATTTGAGTAATCAATTCGATTTGCTCACGAATGATGAGAATGATACATCATCCAAGAAAAATTCTAGTAAACTTTCCCGGCTTAATGCCAGGAAGGAAAATATTTCCCCTATTGTGATAACCATTTCCGATTTCCATGCTCTTCGCATGGAACTTTTGAACTTCGTGAAAGTTAAGTTTTCACTACAAATTGGACGTCGGGGTGACGTGTATTGGCTGAAACTTTAGACGGATGTCTTCTCAAGTATCTGACTAAGAAGCAGCACAATTTTTTTACTTACGACAACTAAAATGAACGTGTGTTCAAGGTTGTCATGAAAGGACTGCCCTGGACCAGATTTTTCCAGGTGGGATGAAAAAAATTCCAGGTGCATACAAGTTATACACATTATTATTTTATCTATTTATCCATCTGGAATCCCTTTTATGTACTTATTGATTTATGTTATTTTCGATTGTTCAAACTTGGGCGTTGGTACTTATAAGTCGGCACAGCAAAAAAGTTATTGAATATTACAGCAGAACAGATGCACATATGTAGGTTGATTAATATTAATTTGTACAATTTATGTTTAGTAAATGCACCAATAGTGGAGGTACGCTAATAATATGTACTTCTATAGCGGCTTAGGGAGACTCTATAAGCCACCATAGGAACACATTGCACTAAAGTACCTCAACTATTGGTGCATTTATCCTACACATAATTTGCGAAAAGAAATTATATCCATGGGTGTAATGTTGTATTTGGTTTTTACAATCACATTAGTTATTCATACAGTAGCATGCATTGCATGCATTGTCAATCAATATTACATTCTTTTTTTTGGTATTTGTGTAGTATTTTTTTGATTCAAGAATATAAATACAAGTAAGAAACCTGTCTATTAGACTGATGAAAAATTTGAAATTTTCGCTCCACAGTGCTCAAACGGTTCCAAATTGGGTCCTGATTAGCCTCCCAAAACTTGAACTCATTTAATGAGAAACTGACTTGGCACAAACCATTTGAAGTTTATATGGAAATTACTATGGGAAAACAAAACTTATTGTGCATTGTCTTCTAGCCTTTTTAAATATTGTACTGTTAACACATTTTATTGTTATTCTAATGGGAACTTTTATCTGCTACAAATTTGCAGAAAATCGTTTTTCAGCCAAACGTCAAATTAAATAGTTATTAATTGTTTAAGAGATTGATAATCTTATGGCATGATCAAGCAGCTGTTCTGTGGGCAACTTTGTATTCTGCAGTGTGACATAGTAGCTATGATTTTTGTTCTCCATTCTACGCGCTATAAACACCAATGTTGCCTGCTGAACAGTTGATTAGGCATAATCATTAGACATCAGTGACTTGAATCATTAATAATTTTTGTTCCTTACATTTGATCGAAAAGTGGTACTGAACAAAGTTGTAGCTGAGAAAATTTTCAAGAAGCTCAGCTATCATTTTTTAAAGTAGAGTGTACTGGTGAATTTTGAGATAGATATGAACCGAAATTATGGTTTCTCCATATTAATTCCCATATAAACTTCAAATGGTTTGTGCCAAGTCAGATTCTCGCTTAATGAGTTCAAATTTTAGAAGGCTAATTTTGAATTTGGAACCGTTTGAGCACTGTGGAGCGAAAATTTCAAATATTGCACCAGTCTACTGTCTATACTATTTTGATAAAACGATATATCAAAACTTGATAACAATATGCTTTCAAAAACAAAATATCATTTTGATAATATGTTTGAGTTCAGCTCTGTTTGGAAGATCAAGACAGAATAAATCATGGTTTCACATGTCTAAAACCTCTTAAGGTCCGTTTAGACTACCTGATTTCTTGGTCTGATTTTGACCGCCGCCATAATGAAAAATCTGCTCGAATTTACTTTCGACACACTTTGTTTGCTGGTGTTTACACTGCTTGCACATGTCGAAAGAACTGCCAATTTAGATTTCAAAGCAAAACTGTATCAGTAATCAAAAGTAAATACTTCGATCATGAATTACCGGAAAATTGCTCTAATTTCGACAGACGTATTTGCTTTTATAATTTAAAAAAAAATGAGAAAGAGAAGGTGAACTTTGTGGAGAAGGGAATGGTTGCTCAGGAGGAACACTGACAGGGATCTGGCTCATCTTGTCCATCAAGACCTGCGATATGAAGTTGAAAATGGTTTTCAAAACTTTGCCAGGATGTCGATACCAAGTTTAGACAAGCTAGTGGGAAAAGTTCTCACTAGATATACATGATTTCCTTGAGTTCTGAAAATTTTTGTTAACAACTCAATTCTGCAAGGTCTTCAAACCTTCTGACGTCCCTGAAGTTTTGTTTCTGTTCTCCGGTAAAATTTCTTTAAAGATCAACAATCTTTCCTGACAATCTGCAATTTTTTCGGTAGTTCTACAGATTTCTTTGAAGTTCTGTGTGTTTTTCAGAAGTTCTGCAAATTAAAAAAAAAAAACAATGTTCCTGAATCCCTGAAGATTTAAGATCCTTGAAGATCAACAATTATCTCTGATGCTCACAAAATTTCTAATAATCTACAAATTTCTTGAAAGTTCTGTAATTTTCTCTGCAGATTTTCATGATTCAATGAATATCTGTAAATATCTCTGAACATCTATACAATTTTCTAAAGAATTCAAAGATTATCTAGTAATTTTTGAGCTTTCCGGAAGTTTTGGGACGTATTCTGAAGTTTTTATAATTTTTCTAAAGCTTTGCAAATATCTCTAAAGATCAGCGAACTTACCTGAAGTTCTGTAAATGTCTTTCAAAATCCAATAACCGCAGTAAAATTCTTAAAATTAATTTAAACTGCTAATTTTTGAGTAGATTTACGATCTACCCTCTGAACTTTTCTGATGTTCTTAAATTTATTTCAAATTCTGTAAAGTTTTCTGAAGTACTGTATTTCTGCTCTAAAGATCTAAAAACTGCCCTGAAGTTCAATAAATTTCACAGTAGATCTCCGAACTTTTCTAAAGTTCGTTAAATTTCTTTGTGGATTCTTGATCTAAAGATCGGCGAACTTTCCCGAAGATCTGTGAGTTTTGCAAATTTTTCAAAAAACGTACGAACTTTCTGACGTTCTACAGACTACAGTTCTCTTAAGGTCCACGGACTTTTCTGAAGTTCTTTATATCTATCTATTTCCGACTTCCATGGAGTTCCGCAAAATATTGTACTTTTGTACTTCGCTGCTATTTGTTTTTGGAATTGAGGTGTGTAGTAGATAAGACGAGACATGACGATATGAAAATAGAAATCAGTCTTGTAGGAGAGTTTGTAGAGTACGGAAGCAAACTGAAACTCTACTTTATTCGTTCCCGATAATCCCCGAAAATCAAACCTATTACGATGGAAGGCAATCCAGGTCACGACAAGGTGCTTTTCTGACATTTAACGAATTTTTCTGAAGATCTCACATTAGTGTGAAATTTTCTGTCAAATTCCTTCAAATATCTTTAAAGTTCTGTAAAGTGTTCTTAAGCGCCGTAGCTCTATTCCCAAGATCTAAAAAAAAACGTGTCAATAGATCTGTAAAATTCGCTGATGATTTGTAAATTCCTCTCGGGTTACCCTGAAGATTTTAAAATTTCCTTGAAGATCACCTAAAGTTGTCAAAATTTATCTGAAAATATTTGAGCTTCTTTGAAGTTTTAAATGTCTCTCTCAAGATTTACAAATTTTCCTGAAATCGTGTAAATATTTTTTTTTTCAAATCACCTTGTGATTTTTCAGAAATCCTGTATTTTTTTTTCAAAGTTCTGTAGCTTTGTTCGTAAGATCTACGATTTTTTCTGATGTTGAATAATGCTTCGAGGATCTCCAAACTTCTGTGAAATACTTTATATTTCACTGTAGATTCTTGCACTTGTCTGAAGTTATGCGAATTTCCCTTAAGATTTGCAAAATTTCGCTTATAGTTTTACAAATTGATTTGATATTTTTTTTGCTTGAAGTTTTGAAAATTTCTTTGAACATTTACCTGAAGATCTACGATTTCTCTTGTGATGTTGTTTTTATAAATTTCTGTTAATTACTTTTAATTTGTTTGTATTTCTGTTCTGAAGATCTACGAACAACCCTGAAGCTCAACAAATTTGTTAGCAGATCTCCGACCCGTCAAAAAAAATTCTATGTAGGCTCTCAGACCTGCTGTCTGGCATGCTTATTTTTTAACAATAAATGCTTCGTATGCTTCCTTTTGACGGTTGCCAGTCTCTCTTTTTCGGCTGTTTCCTTTTTACGACGATTTTGATCCTCCACATACAAATCAGCGAAGAGCAAGCGTGACAAGACTCTCTGAATGAACTTGGCTCGTTCGTACACGTTGTCGTAGCTGTCAGATGCTTGTCAAGTTCAGTGTCCTTAAGGAACGTTTCGAGAAACTGAACGAAAAACTTCTCTTGAATTACGAATGAAGTGATAATTGGAAAACTCCCTGAGTGGAACCAAAATTCCCTGAATAGTCCAGGTTTTTCCAGAAAAAAATAAAATTCCCTGTAAATTCCCGGTTTTTCAGCTTTTTTTCAAGTAGAAGACACCCTGAAATTCTACATTCGTACCCGGAGGTACAAATATCACCTCTGCTTCAAATTTTTCATCTATACCTACTCCCCTCGCTGCTAACAATGTTCAGCGAGTTAATGGAGCTACCTACATATGCTGCTATTGCAACGGGTAGAAATCAAAATACTTACCAACGTAATATAACGGAAATTTTGACAATTTTGACTTAGGAAGCATTACTGCCCCTATAATGGAATTTTTACAAAAATCATTTCTGATATGCTTAAATCTAACTCAATTTGCAAACAATATTGTCATGACTTTGAAATTCAGAAATGGATTTTAAAGCATTAAATATTTTAAATTGGAATGCTCGATCTCTTAAAGATAATGAAGACGAGCTATTTAATTTTTTGAGAGTTCATAACGTGCATATTGCCGTTATGACTAAAACGTTCCTTAAACCTGACCGTAAGGCTAAGAGGCACGCAAATTATTTCATTTATCGAAATGATCGTCTTGATGGACCCTGTGGTGGCGTTGCTATCATTGTTCATAGACGAATTAAACTTCAAATTTTTTCTTCATTTGAAACCAAAGTTTTTGAAACTTTGGGAGTTTCTGTTGACACAAAATTTAGACAACTTAAGTTTATAGCTGCCTATTTGCCATTCCAATGCGTAGGCCAGTAACATAATTTTCTTAAGGGTGACCTTCAGCAACTCACCCGTCATAGGTCTAAATTCTTCATTATTGGTGATTTTAATGCACAACACCGCTCCTATGGTAATATTCTGTTTGATGATTGCTCTGCAGGTTATTACAGTATTCAATATCCAAACAGTCCAACATGCTTCTCTTCTGCAAGAAATCCCTCAACTATTGATTTGGTCTTAACTGATTCATGTCAACTTTGTAGCCAATTGGTTACCCATGCTGACTTCGGTTCTGATCACCTTCCAGTAACTTTTGAAATATCTCAAGAAATAATTTCTAATCCCAACAGCTCTACTTTCAATTACCATAGAGCTGATTGGGAGCAGTATCGAACATTTATGGAATATAACTTCGATCCAAACATTCCTTTGCAAACCAAAGATGAAATTAATTATGCTCTTGAATTTCTGACTACTTCTATAGTTGAAGCAAGAGCTGCCTCAGTACCAAAATTCGATTCAATTATAATAGACGACGATCTTCAGCTCTTGATCCGTCTTAAAAATGTCCGTAGGAGACAATATCAAAGAACACGCGATCCTGCCATGAAAGTTATCTGGCGGGATTTGCAAAAACAAATTAAAAAGCGATTATCTGCCCTGAGGAACAAAACTTTAGAAAATAATGTTTCTAAATTAGACCCAAATTCCAAACCTTTTAGGAAACTCACAAAAATTTTGAAAAAACCTCAAAAGCCCATTCCAGCGCTTAAAGAAGGTGGTAAAATTTTGATTACAAATTTGGAAAAAGCTCAGAAACTTGCTAAGCAATTCGAGAGTTCCCGTAATTCCAGTTTAGGTCTTACTAGTCCTATTGAGAATCAGGTTGCTCGACATTATCTGAATATTTTCTCTCGAGAAAATATTTTTGATGATTCCTGGGGGACTGATTTGGACGAAGTAAGGTCTATAACTAAAAAGTTTCAAAATATGAAAGCTCCAGGTGATGATGGAATTTTATATATCCTCATCAAAAAACTCCCAGAGAGTACCTTGTCTTTCTTGGTATAATTATTTAACAGATGTTTCCATTTGGCATACTTTCCTGATAAATCCAATTCTGTAGCCGGATAAAAATCCAGGTGAAGCTTCTAGCTACCGTCCAGTAAGTTTGCTTTCTTCAATAGTAATATTGCATGCAAGCTTGTAAACGATTTCGTTGTTTATGCCAACTCTCAAAATTAAACGAGGGGAGATTTTACCTGATAGTTAAAATTCGGATTTTTTTTCTGTCGCATAAATGGACCTCCGCTCAATTTCAACTTCTATTCAATTTTCACACTGCCGTTCTCAAGTGGAACTATCAACCTAACCTATTCAGAACTTTCTCTAGCTAATAACTTATCACACTCTACAACGTCATGTTGATATTAGTATAGAATTTAAAACTTACTCTTATTTTACATGTTACGAAACATGTTCATGTCATGAAACATGTTCCTCATCTCATTTTTCACACTATTTAGAGTTTTCCACTTCAGCCACCTCTAGGACTACGTATGCTTGTCTAGGTGCGTTACACACAATAAGGGGCTTGGTGGCCTAGTGGCGACCGTTTTGGCTTACTGAGCAAAAAATCATGGGTTTCATTCCCAGCTCCTTCATTCTATAGAGTTGATAGGGCCGTAGTTAAAACAAACGATCACATAACATACCATGGTGCATACTGATCTGCAACCTTTCCAGTATTATTAATTCCCTTCCAATGCCATGATAGATATGGAAATGCAGATGTATTCTCGATCGTAAATAGCAACGTTTGTCATATAAACAATCCTTCCCTTCTCCGATGACCGTAGCTGGTAGCTGGTATGGATATAGATCTTAACCCTTAAATTTTTTTTTTCCTTTATTAGAGAGATTTTTAGCCTAAGGCTAGTTCATCTCTTTTAACCCTTAAATACATAGTGTTGCCGTTTGGCAACATACATACTTCTGTCAATAAACATGATAAAGTAACTTTTTTTTTGGTCGTTTTTACATTACAACGAAAGTTTATACATTAGCCAACAACTACGGTAGGATGAAGTTACACAGGTAACGGTAAATTTTGACATATCATGAATTTTCCATTCATTTGCCGGAAGTTTTCCGTCGCATCGATTCATTGAGTATATTTATTGGGTTTTTATGCATAATACTTATAATTATTTGCTGAAAAAAAATCGTGACTGTGTTGCAATACGTGTAAGTAACTGACGTCTTATTTCAGAACACTATTTTACAGTTCGTACTTTACAATATTCAGCAAAACTTATATGTTGCCAAACGGCAACACTATGCGTATACCACTTCTATTTATGTATTGTGTATGGCAAACATTCGCATGCAAAATAAACTTAGTACATATTTTTTTTCAGAAAGAATACTAGAATATTCAGAGAAAAGGATATCGAAACATGTCTAGCGTCACTGGAGGATGGTTTCATATCGGAGGATGAGGCAGATTTAACGGATGTCAACGAATTTGATTATTACCTTCACAGTGATGACTTGATACGTGATTTAGAGGGAACACTCGGACGATGAAGAACCTAACAGATTTTTCCGGAATTCGGGAAAAAACGATTCACCGAACGTCAATCCTGAACGACCAGCAGCAGTCAATAAGCCAGGAAACCGTGACTGGATATGGAAAAAGGATAAACTGATTTATGACGATGATCGGGTAAAATTTACCGGAAACGTCAAATCCTACGAAAGTACAACAGCAATGCAGACACCGTTTCAATTCTTCTCACTGTTTATGACGGATGATATTTTGGTAAAAATAGTGGAGGAGATGAATTTGTATATTGTTCAAAAGCGAATTTCACACTGCCAACCGGTAACGTTATCGGAAAATCTTCATGTCTGTTTACCATTACCCGAATGTGAGATCTTATTAGTCAAAATATGGTTTTGCAACGATAATGGAGTTAATGACCCTAAATCGGTTCGAAAGAATTCGTTGCGTGATTCATTCCAATGATAATAATCTCCACAAACCTGTTGGCCATCCCATTCAGGACCGCCTCCACAAAATTAGACCTATAATAGATTATATGAACAATACTTTTGCATCCGTCACACCTTTCGAGCAAAGATTGTCTCTTGATGAGCAAATGTGTGCTACCAAATTTGGCCACTTCATGAAGCAATACTTGCCAAACAAGCCTCATAAGTGGGGCTTTAAGCTGTATGTGTTATGCTCCTTGAGTGGCTACGCTTACAGGTTTGAAATATATAGCGGAAAAGAAGAGCATGTAAGATTCTCGGAGGAGCCTGATCTCGGATTAGTGGGAAACACAGTAGTTCGTTTATGTCGACCACTTCCCAGGAATGAAAACCATATACTGTACTTCGACAATTATTACACAACCCTACCATTGCTACATTATTTGTCTACTCAAAGTATTCATGCATTAGGAACCATGCAAAGAAATCGGTTAGGCAAACATTGCAATCTTCCTATACAAAAAGATTGCATGAAGCCGTCTGTAACACGTGAAACTTATGAAGAACAACTTACCGACTATGAAGGTGTGGCTGTTAGTGTAACATGTTGGAAAGAAAACAAACTTGTGACACTAGCTTCCACGTATGTTGGTGCCATCAGAAGATTTGATAAGAAGGATAAAAAGCAGATCACAATTGTTTGTCCGAAAATCATCAAAGAATATAATGGATCTGGTGGATCTCATGGACAGTTTTCTTGGCGGGTACAAGATTAGAGTCAAAAGTAGAAAATGATACATTCGACTTTTTTACCATATGTTGGATATAGCTGTAATCAATTCGTGGGTGCTATACAAAAAATTTAACGAAGACAAAGAGCCAAAACTGCTGAATTTGACTGACTTCATAACAAACCTGGCTGATTCATTGTGTAGATATAGCACAAGTAGTGCCAATAAAAGAGGCAGACCATCAAATAATGTAGAAAAAAATTTAAGAACAAAAAAAAATCGTGGTCCGATAAGTTACGCAGGACGTTCGTACCGATGGAAGTGATCACTATGAACAACGATGTCATTAGAAAACAAGATGTAAATTGCCAGGATGTAAAGGGTTTTCTCGCATACAATGTACCAAATGTAAAGTTACACTTTGTCACACTAACAAAAGAAACTGACAGGAGCACATATTGTGGTAGGGGTAAACAATAGTTGCAATTTCCAAACCTACGACTGGATGCCTTCCTTCAAATAACAACTGAAGTGCGGTAAAAAATCGGTAGAACTGTTTCAAACACACAGTTGGTACTTGAGCGGGTCGGTTTTTATCTCTTTTTGCCAGTGGTGGCGGGGGGGGGGGGAACACCCCTCACCATCCCTCTCCAAAGGGGGAGTTTGGTAAAGAGAGATGAAAAAACCGATTTGTACCTTCCTTAAAAGTTGTCCTAGCTCGCTTGTCTAATATCTATATACAATCTTCACACTGCCGTACTCTAACGGAACTATCAACTCTATGCTTTCATCTACTCCATCTATCGTATAAAAATTACCACTACAGTCTGTTATTTTAAATTAGCATCTTCAACAAAAAAGAAACTGTTTTCACACATTTCATACATAAAGATAGTGTGTTGCCAAATGGCAATAATATGCGTTTGACGTTAGGCAGTGAGAACATTATTTAATCGTCTAACGCATAGTGTTGCCATTTGGCAACATACCTTGATTTTGCAAAAATAAAGTATCAAATCACATTTTAAAAGTTTTGTATCACTTGTTCAGTAATATTAAGCCGAATATTTATAACTAGAATTTTTTTCACAGCAAAATAAAAAATCATGCATTTAAGGGTTAAACATTCTGATTCACTGGACTTTGAACACTGACAATAGATTGTCAATACCAAGCCCCATTAATTTGATGCTTTGAGCAAACTTCACTGGATCTGGTCAATCATACCATTCCATGAGTGCTTGTTATTTGCTTTCAGCCTTACAATTGCTCGTAGCACAGATAGAGCGATGGATAAAGCACAAATCTGATTATCGGCAAAGTTTCATGATTCGAGTCCGTTCTGAAGCTTTTTTTTATTTTTTTTTTGTCATGAATTTTTACCCATCCTTACTAACACACTCCACATTTTTCGGTCTCCACAACCAACACTTGTGGCCCGCTGGCTGGGTGTAGCGATAGCGAGTGTGACAGTTCTAACGAAACTAGCTTCATACAATGTACAAATCAATTTCGTTGAAGAAAACAACGAATAGATTCGTAGAACAATCGAGCGATTTCGTTGCATAAACGAAATTTTATTTTCAGTGCAAGATGCAGCTGTCTTCTAACTTCCGGATTTTATTCTAACTAGATCACACCTCATCAATGCCGCCATATTCTTGTCCAACTAATATGAAAGGTATCTTCAAACTATTTGGCTCGTGATGAGTGTTCGTGGCAGTTTTTTTTTCCTCTGTTCGGGACCTAACACTACTGCGACCAGTAAATTGATCTATTGTAGTATATCCCGTGTCCTTAGTTTAGTGCATGTCGTATTACTCTATCACTATTGAGAAATGATTAAGTATTCGATTTTTTTTACAGTTGTCGCTCTTGCATTTATCTAATTGAAAGGTCCCGCTATTTATACCCTTCGGAGTGTTGAAACACCCTCCAAAGGCGCGCCCCATTGTCAGTCAAAATTGGATTCCTTAGCAACAAAATTAAGGTATGACACCGATAGTGACCATGCATCAGAACCCTAGTCTTAACCACTTCAAACTAGGGAACAACGAATAGAAGATTAGGAATTACATAGATGAAGACAACTAACTCATTTTTTTCCTTCTTTCAAGATCATCCTCGGCAGACAAAGCCGAGTCTTGTCACTATCAACAAGGCATAAAAAGTAACAAGGACTAACATGTGTTCCTTGGATTACTGAAAAATCCTGTTCCTCTAGTTTGAATTAGTCAGGACTAGGAATCGGTGGTAGATCTTACATCCCGTAACGTACCACGAAAAGGTGATCTACCCACATTACGGGGATTCGTGGCAGTTAATGTTTCGTTTTTCTTTCCATTCATATTTTTCAAGTCTGTATCTATCTCCCTGCTCCACTGTCCAGCCTAGCGATTTAACCATGACTTTACCACATTCTTTTAAATATTACTTAAACAAGCACTTGGCGATTCTAGCTAATATCCGGTATGTTAAATTTATGCAAATGAAAAGCATTCGCAGCCCCCAGCTGCCACCAACGGCTGCACAGAGTTGAACAGAAGAGGTAGCAAAGTCGAACCGGAGCTGGCGCTCATTGGTCACAATATCGTTGAAATCGTAAATTATTCACAAATGCAACCCATCTCGTTCGTAGAGCAACGGAAACCGTACTTTCTCTTTGCTCTCACTCATCTACTCAGTTAGTATATGGGCATGAGTCAATTTGAGCGAGCGGGAAATTGCAAGCATAAGCACAACCGATTAAGACTCCTTCCCTCTCCACCACCCAATAGGCAACTCACCGCCACGTGGCACTTTAAAACGCTGACCACGAAACTCGTTGTGTTCATTAATTTTTATCACGCCTGACAATGGGAACCTGAGCGGCTTCTGGCTCCACATTTTCAGTGTGAATATGGCCAGCTAAATTGCTGCACTGAATAGAAACTAATGAGCTGGTGGTTCGTCCCAGTTACCCCTGCTGATGTGCTCGAACAGCCAGCAATCATAGAGGAGTGAGTGTTGGTTTCAAATGAAGGCTTTATCCACGCTAACCACTGCCTAAATGGTTGGGTCATTTTAGTAAATCTATTATTAAAATGGGTTACCAGTGGGCAAGTTGCCGTAAAAATGTCCTACTGGGCACTGGTTATTACTGTTTAAAATCAAAGGGTAATATTTAATTAGGGGTTTGTGAGGCAGTCGATGGCTCATCGGGGCCTAATTGATTTGGTGTTCGGAAATGGAAGGAATTGCAAATTAAATTGCCACAATTTAAATCCAAATGAATGGATCACATCATTAGAGCAGTTTAAAATTACGTTTCGAATATTATGAAATTATTTTTTCTTGAGCTTCTAAAACATGATTCTATGATTGATTTAGAATCTTTTTGCAATCCGGTAATAAATGCGAAAATCAGAATCGTGGTTCCATTCATTGCAGTTAATTTATTTAACTGGCGAATTTGCGAATAAATTAGCTCCTAGAGGTGAACAATCTGTTTCTCGATTTAATTTCGTAACCAGTGCTAACCACTCCGCAAATTCCCAGCCATAATCACAGGATTAGTCTTTCCCTCGGGAAAACGGAAAGCCGGCAGCTCATAAACACCTTCATTAGTATGGAATGAAAGCGGTGAGATGCGGTGGGGGAAAGCTACTGATATTGGAAAGGTAAGCCTTCTCCTAAGCTTGCTCCGTTCTGCCTCCGAGGAAGAGCTCTTTTTTCTTCGAAGGGATTACAAAATGAATCCTTCCCAGTGGGAAAATTTCTATCCATATCTGCTGCTGTTAATAAGTGGATCAACTTCATCCAAAGCAAACCATATGGTATTGGTGATTAAACGCCATATTAACTGTGTGCTACGGATACGAACCAGTCTTCTAGATTTACAGATTAAGATCCACTACCCTCGGCAGAATCTGTTGATGATATAAAATATCAATGAAGGAGAAGGTTTTAGCAAAAAGTAACCCGCAGCTTAGAGGCTGATAACAAAAACGAGTTAATTATGTTCCAGAGTAGGAATTCAAATGTCTCTATCTCGATTAGATGAGCAGAGAAACGAAATAAAACCAATTAGCAGAAGTTACTTCTAGTCTTACCACCATGTTTGAGCGATCGTCCTGTTGTGGATGACAGTTGAACACAACATACGGGGAAGGATTTAATCGGGGGTGGAATTATTCATGTAGCCATATGTTTATTCACAGAAAAATATCGAAATTATTCTCAAACACACACCCACATTGCCGTACGACTATGGTTTGTTTGTACGGTTTCACCCGCTCTGAATCTGGTTCAGTGCAAACGTCCTGTTGATTGACTTAGTGAGTTCGACATGGGTCACGCTTTGGATGAGCGAATATGGTACACCAGATGGTAAACAGGAGTGGTCTTTGATTAATAAAACATAAGCGGACCCCAAACATCTTCCCTATCGCATGATTCACCAAGAAACGTTAGCGCCAAACTTCTCGATGGATAAATATAAATAAATTATACGCGTTCGAACATATATGCACATAAGACTTACGAATTAGCCAAATTGTCTCTTGGGATGCCGCAAATTGATGAAATTACGCAATATAAATGTTGAGAGAGGCAGAGAGCTTCGAAAAGTTCGATCAATTTATTGCAATACGCAACTGCTTATTATACATATCAGTGGAATTCAATTATTACGCCACATTTGGCGAAAATAGTGTTTAATTTTAAAATAAAAATACTCTGAACCTTTATAGCTCACCCAAAGACTTCAAACCCCAACGTCAAGTTTTTTTTTCACACCCCATTTCAAATCAACATGCAGTGCTTTCCCGATTTTGTCAGCCCCTTCTCAAATTTCAGGCTCGCACGCACCACACAGATGTTAGAAAATTTATTACATAGGGTATACGTCCCTAACCTCGGTCTAATATGCAGCCATCGATTACGTTTTTAATCATAACTCATCAATGAATTTACCTGCAAACGATATTCTACTGCTAAATGGTATGCTTAGATATGCTTATCATGTCGTTTGCTATCAGAAACCACGAAAAGTTGAAAAACTTACTTTTTTTAAGACAATAACTCACGAGGGAAATGTATGTAATATGGGTCTATTGTCCCCAAATTGGGTCTATTTATGGATGCAACTTCGTCCTATCTTGTTTGATCCTCAAAAAAACGCTCTTGGTAACGTTTTCTGATGTATTTTTTTTTATCACTATCACTGTTAACTTAATGCTCTTCATTCCTCAAAACATTTCTTAGAGAAAATTTTACGAAAACTACATTAAATCACTCAATTTAAAAATTAAAAATTAAAAATTTCGCTTATCGTCTTTTGACCGCAGAATATCTAAATCAGAACATTGTGATGTTCATTATACAGGTTTGGCAGAAAAAATCTCCCTTCCTGTTCGTTCCTTATCATCCAAATGCAAAACAACATTGTTGACGTTACTCTTATTGCTATATGCTGTCAAATGAATTTCATGGGCCATAGTTAGGAACATAGAAAAGAAATGTGTCCCTAAAGTTGGGTCCATGTTTTACTTGTGAAAACGTTGTTAAACAATTAAAATAAACATAAAATATTCAAACAGCAACTGTAAGTTTTACGTCTAGTGTGTATTATCAGGTAATTCCAATCAATAAATGCCATAATCAGGCCATTTGATGATCGTCAGTCAACCTTCCCATCTTAACCTTATAAGTCATGGCGGCTAAAAACTCCGAACATTGTGATATTCTCAACCAGTTTTATTACTTACGAGAGCTGAAAATGTATTGAAATGTTGTGATATAAATTGATTTGTGTGTGGTACACATTTATCAACCATCAGTGATCAATATTTTCCTTATTTTTTGTGTAATATTCCTTAATTAATTATTTATTTGCGTGATAGGCCGAATGAAAGGACTAGACCCACATTACATACCGTAACCCTACACTGAAAAAGTTTTCACTTTGTTTTTATTAAGAAAGCACATAGTATTTTTCCAAAAACAAAAATAATGATTTATATCTGAATATCACATAACATTAGAATTTCTATGTGCGTAATCATATAGATTTCATTGGACCCATAACGTTCATGTAATTTAGTGGTGCAATTTCCAATTATGGAATCACATGAAAGTTGTGAAATTAACATGGATATTTTCCACTGGTTATGTGTTTTATTTTATGAGTTTACATATACAGGGTGCGTGACGAATTTTTGCAGTAAATTTCAAATAGTAATTTCTCATGCTTGTGCATCATGATTTAGATATATTTGGCAGCACTGGATAGCTTATACTGTTAGGTGTAAGATTTAAACAAACAATGTTGAGTAAACGTAAGGATGTCGAAACAAGAGAGCAATCTGTCAGCCGTTGTCGCTTTGTTGCGCACCGGAGTATGCATGAAAGAAATAATTCGGTCGGTAAATGTGTCTGAAAGAACAGTGTATAATATTAAAAAAAGGCTTGGGAAAGTGGTAAGACGGAGCACCTGCTCATACTGCTAATAAAGCACAGAAATGGCTTATGGAAAATATTTCGTAAATTTGGGAGGAAGAAATTTGCCGCCCAAGCACTCCCGATATCAATCCGTTGGATTATTTTGTATAGGGTGTCGTCCAACGGGATACCAATAGAACCCCTCACACCACACTTAAGTCGCTAAAAGCTAAAATCAAGGCAGTGATGACATCTATGGATCGAAACATTTTAAAACGTGCATACTGCAGTTTCCGGAAGCGTCTAACTACAGTCGTCGAAAGGGAAGGCAATTTTTTTGAATAAATTTACTTACAACTAAATCCCTGTACATGTCCGTTGCATGGGTTTCGAACCATGTACCTTCCGATCACCAAACGCTTGCCTTGCGATCTGAGCTATCCTAGAATACATCGTATGGGCTGCTCAATATTCAATAAAAGCTTGCTTGAAGCTGAATACCTATATCAGCACTCCCGATCGTCCCAAGGTCCAGCGGAAATCATTAATTCATTCATCGTTGTTTTACATAACACCAATTCTACCTCTTCACCTTTCCAAGGAAAGGATGCTGGGTTATTTATCAAACTAAATCAATGAATTTGTTGTTGATGATTACGATTTAAAACACAAATTAAAAAAAAAAAAGGTTGAGCTTGGGATTGAGCTCGCAACCTTCTAGTTGGAAAGCGGAAACGGTAACCACTACTGTACTGATTTCGTCTTGTTGTTAGATTGAACCAGTGTTGTGGAATAATGAATCTAATACGTCGTTTATAAAGTATTTACAAAGCATGCAATTAAAACATGGGCGCATAGTGGTATAAGAGCTATTTAGCTGACTGTATTCACCTTTGTACAGAAATATTGTAAAGTAATGAATCTAATAATGTAGCTAGAAAACATATATAAGACGTCTGATAAAGCATTTTTATCAAATCAATTGAAAACAGTCGAATTAAAGCGTCAATTATGTGCAAATTACACTTACTCAATTTGTTATTAAATCAAACTTTTGGTTCTGAATCAGGGAGGCAATCAACGTTTATAAAGCTTTTATTAAGTAAATTAATCATATCAGAGCAAACAGTGGAATAAAGGCGCATCTGTCGATCTCAATGAGCTTTTTTCAGCACATAATTAAACGTCATGTTTTATTCAGCTTTGTACACTGCTATACATCATTTATTCAATATGTATGCTTATTTAAAGGGTGATACGGTCAAAATTTGGTCAATATCAACTTGACGTATTTCTTTCAATTTTGCATTTAAAAAACCTGAACACCCCTCATTTTGAAGGTGTGTGTGTGTAGAATGTTGCTCCTATTTTGATTTTGGAATTCACTCTTCAGTTGTCAAAATGCCGTCCAAGCAAGAAGAGCAGCGTATCAAAATTTTGCTCGCGCATCGCGAAAATCCGAGCTACTCGCACGCAAAGTTGGCAAAATCGCTAAAAGTTGCCAAATCAACCGTTACAAATGTAATTAAAGTGTTTGGGGAACGTTTGTCGACAGCCAGGAAGTCTGGATCGGGGAGAAATCGAAAACCGGAAGCCGCTGAGACGACAAAGAGAGTTGCCGGTAGTTTCAAGCGAAACCCTAACCTCTCTCTCCGAGATGCCGCAAATAAGCTGGGTGTATCGTCTACAACCATGCATCGAGCCAAAAAACGAGCCGGACTATCGACTTACAAGAAGGTAGTGACTCCAAATCGCGATGATAAACAAAATACGACGGCCAAAGCGCGATCCCGGAGGCTGTACACGACGATGCTGACGAAGTTTGACTGCGTGGTAATGGACGACGAAACCTACGTCAAAGCCGACTACAAGCAGCTTCCGGGACAGGAGTTTTATACGGCAAAAGGAAGGGGAAAGGTAGCAGATGTTTTCAAGCACATGAAACTGTCAAAGTTCGCAAAGAAATATCTGGTTTGGCAAGCCATCTGTACCTGTGGCTTGAAAAGCAGCATTTTCATAGCTTCCGGGACTGTCAACCAAGAAATTTACGTGAAAGAGTGTTTGAATAAACGTCTGCTGCCTTTTCTGAAGAAACACGGTTGTTCCGTACTGTTTTGGCCGGATTTGGCATCTTGCCATTACGGTAAAAAGGCCATGGAGTGGTACGCCGCCAACAACGTGCAGGTGGTTCCCAAGGACAAGAACCCTCCCAACACGCCAGAGCTCCGCTCAATTGAGAAATACTGGGCTATTGTCAAGCGGAACCTAAAGAAGACCAAAAAAACTGCTAAGGGCGAGCAGCAGTTCAAGGCAAACTGGCTTTCTGCGGCGAAGAAGGTGGACAAGGTGGCTGTACAAAATCTTATGGCAGGGGTCAAGCGTAAGGCCCGGCAATTCGGATTTGGAAAAGCGGAAGTCTAACTGAATATTTTTCCTGAATTTTATACTAATTGAACTTGAAAAAGAAATTTAATTTGATTTTTTAAATAAACGATTTCACCGATTTACACGCGTTTTCCCTTGACCAAATTTTGACCGTATCACCCTTTATGTATTTGGGCTCACTGGTAACCGCCGAAAATGAGAGAGAGAAATTCAAAAACGCATTATGGCAGGGAATCGTGCCTACTTTGGACTCCGGAGGACGCTCCGGTCGAATAAAATTCGCCGCCGCACGAAGTTGACTGTCTACAAAACGCTGATTAGACCGGTGGTCCTTTACGGCCACGAGACCTGGACTAAAGGGCGAACACGAAATTATTGCGACACATTCAACAGGGCATAACTTTTTTACCATTGGGTAAAAATCAACCAAATTTTGCACACTTTCTCATTGATGTGTATTGTGTACATGCTGTCAAACTCGAAGTCGTGTTTTTCGATTCAACGAAAATGGAGGTGAACCAACGCGAGTTGAGAGAACAAATTCTTTCCAAACACCTGGAATTTCCTGACCTGTCGCACCGGCAGTTGGGAAAAATGTTGAACATTCACCATTCAACCGTCTCCAGCGTGTTGAAGCGGTTCCAGGAGCGGTTGACGTTGGACCACGGCAAAGGAGCTGGAAGAAAACTGGGACCGGAGAACAAAAAGACGGAGGGGAAGGTGAAGCGGATGATTAAAGCAAATCCCAACGTCTCAAGCCGTGATTTGGTTAAAAAGATCGGCATGTCGCAGAGCTACGTCCAGAATGCAAAGAAGAGAGCTGGACTACATACATACAAGGTACAGAACTTCCCAAACCGCGATGAGCGGCAACAATCGACGGCTAAAACTCGGGCCCTTGGTGTTTTCGAACGGAAGGTGTTGCGTACCATCTATGGTGGAGGGCAGATGGATGACGGAACGTGGAGGAGGCGAATGAACCAAGAATTGCACCAGCCGATGGGAGAACCATCCATTGTCCACATTGCAAAAATTGGGCGACTACGGTGGGCTGGGCACGTCGTAAGAATGCCGTACGACGACCCAGTGAAAATGGTTCTAGAAAGCGACCCAACAGGAACAAGAAGAAGAGGCGCGCAGCGGGCAAGGTGGATCGACCAAGTAGAAGGTGACCTGCGGACCCTTCGCAGACTACGAGGCTGGCGAACTGTGGCCATGGATCGAGTAGAGTGGAGACGACTTCTTCGGACAGCACAGGACAACAAGGCCTTAGCCTGATTGGTAAGGTAAGTAAGCTTATTTATGACTTGGAATTATTTGTTGGGTTTGCTCTCACTATGCAATCGGCCTTATGCTCGTTTCATAAAAATGGGTTTAGTAGATAAAATACATATTTCTTAAATTGTACGAAACATACGCCTTTCTTGTCAGGTAGTTGTTTATTAATTTATTTGATAAGGCTCAATCGAATAAACTTTACAGATCCGAGGATTCTTGTTCACTATACAATACATCTTAAAAGTATAGTAAAAAGGTACAACACAATAAACTCTTTATCTTCCGCTATCCAATAAGCCTCCTCCATCAGAACGGGATCCACTTCCAGTGGTTTCATTGTATGGCAGTATCGCCAACGGGGGTCAGAGCGCTTCCATTGCAGCAATGGACGCAAAACGTGGTCAGTAGACTGATGCAAAATTTCAAATTTTCGCTCCACAGTGCTTAAACGGTTCCAAATTGGGTCATGCATAGCCTCCCAAAATTTGAACTACTTTAGTAAGAAACTGACTTGGCACAAACCATTTCAAGTTTATAAGGACATTACTATGGGAAACCAAATGTTTTGTTCATATCCATCTAACAATTCACCATATCGTTTTGCTTTAAACAATGATAATTGAGCTCGTAGCAAGTTTTCTCAGCTACAACTTTGTTCAAAACCACTTTTCGACATAATGTAAGTGTAGAGAATAGGACAAATATATCGGTTGTTATGCTGACATTCATTAGAGATCGATAGTAGGCGAAATATATTGTTTGAGGTAAAGAAAATGATCGGTGAAATCAATAGTAGGCTAGTTGATAAAAAGTACACAATAAATCAGTCTTAAGAGTGAGTTCGTAACGAACGAAAGCAAAAAAATAAAAAGTCGTCTGTTTAGTGAAAACTAGAAAAAAAGAAAGAAGGTTCCAGATAAAGCCGCTTGGAAATGGATGGTCCAGAAATCGAGTCCGGTCACGACATTGACACAAGCCACTAATGTCTTATGATTATGCTCAATCAACTGTTCAGCAGGTAGCATAGGTGTTTCTGGTGCGAAGAATAGAGCATCAATATCATGTCTACTATGTCACACTGCAGAATACAGTGTTGCCCACAGAACAGCTGCTTGATCATGCCATAAGATTATCAATCTCTTAAACAATTAATAACAATTTAATTTGGCATTTGGCTTAAAAACTATATTACGCAAAGTTGTAGCTTAGAAATTTTCCCGTAAGATTAGTTATAGAAATTTTCGAAAAAGCCATATAGAAAATGGGTAGAAAACAATTAAAAAAAGTTTGGTTTTCCTATAGTAATTTCCATATAAACTTCGAATAGTTTGTGCCAAGTCAGTTTCCCACCAAATGAGTTGAAATTTTGGGAGGCTAAGCAGGACCCAATTTGGAACCGTTTAAGCACTGTGGAGCGAAAATTTGAAATTTTGCATCAGTCTACTGACCACGTTTTGCGTCCATTGCTGCAATGAAAGCGCTCTGACCAACGTTGGCGATACAGGCATACAATGAAACCACTGGAAGTGGATCCCGTTCTGATGGAGGAGGCTTATTGGATAGCGGAAGAAAAAGAGTTTATTGTGTTGTACCTTTATACTATAGTTTTAAGATGTATTGTATAGTGACCAGATTTGAAACCGTTTGAGCACTGTGGAGCGAAAATTTCAAGTCAGCACTTCCACACTCATCACGAAACGGTTGCTTTCCAAAGTCGACGACGCATCGACCGAAAGCACTGCTGATGAAGAACAATGAGAAGGACCACACAATGGTTGATCACGTGTCACACATCGAGAGTGGCCTGCTTCTGTCGACAGCCGAGTGAACACTCATATTGCCTGTCATCTGGCAAGCTGAATTTCGTAAGAACAAGCAAATTGCTGCACAGCAAAAATAATAATTTTAATATCATATCAAAGTGGATGCACTTCAAGCGTGTCAAAAATATGGTGTAATATTACTTGCCAAAAAGAACAAAATTATCATTAATACAGTTCATGAACTGACATTAAGTTAATTTTACTGCATTTCCGGAAAGATTTAAGATTTGGGCGTAATTACTTTTGTAAACAAACACGTTAATCACCGATTTATCACGAATACAAGCTCAATATTGTAAACAAACTATATCAAATGACAGAGCAATCAATCCTCTATCTGATTGTGCTATTATTTTTGTGAATGCTGGTGGCCATGAAGAGGGAATTGCTAAGTTGATGTTGGTGTTCTAATTACAATAACACAGCTAAAAAAGTAGTGTGAATTTCCGGTACTATGTTTAGCATTAGCATTAGAATTTAGCAAGTTGCACAAATTCGTAGGTAGTACATGTCTTAGACCATTTTATGTGGGTATTGCCACCTCCGTGCGTTACCGTATTGACCGAGATATGGGATTGATCTCAGCCTTTTAAATGGAAACAGTATCTCCAATAATCTAGAACTGTCCTGGCAACGTCCTTGCAACAGCTGGAGATGGGAAGGATTTTTAGTTGGACACTTACTAAATAGATACCGTATGTGTGATAATGTTTGCACCATCGTACAAATAAGGTTCCCGTTTCACCTGTGCATACAATCCCTTGGTTTTCTTTGCATGCACGTAACCTATAGCTCATACCGTAGTAGGCTGTGTATAAAATAAAATGATTTACTTAGTTTGACAGTTGCACCATGACGAAGTGGCAGCGTATTCGTGATTTTTCCCACGCGCAAATGTCGCAAAAAGACATTTCAATCGCCGTGAGAGTGTCCCGGTGGACCGTCAAAGGGGTTTTAGATTGAGAAAAGAAAGGACAACTATCCGCGAAGGTGGCCACAGCTCGTCCGAGGTCAGCTCGGGTTCCGAGGGTTATCGCTGCTATCAAAAGGAAGATTTGGGTGAATCCAGTGCGTTCAATAAGGTAAATGGCAATGCAACACGGGATCAGTGACTTTACGGCACGGAAGATCGTAAAGGAAGATTGCGGGGCGAAGTCGAGGGCACGGAAAAAAAAACTCACATAATTACCAACCGCATCCGGGAGCTACGAGTCGAACGATGCAAGAAAATCTTGAACTTCCTTAAGCGAAAAAATCCGGTAGTCCTGTTCACCGACGAGAGCATGTTTACCGTCGATCCCGCATCAAATTCCAGAACCGACCGGTATATTAATTCTCTTCCGGTAAAAGACGTTGCCGACGAGCACAAGAACGTGTATCTGACCAAGCATCCTACTAGCGTTATGCTGTTTGGATTGGTGGCTTCCGATGGCAAAAAAAATGGACCCGGTGGAGGTCAACACGGAAGTCTACATCGGGATTTTAAGTAAGTATGTTCTTCCGGGGATCAAAGAACAGTACGGTCCGAAGCCAAATGTTGTTTTTCAACAAGATGGGACTCTGTGCCACACCTCGAACCGCACTCAGAAGTGGTTGCAGGAACATCTTCCGTTCTGGGCGTAGGATATGTGGCCGCCATCCAGCATATGGCGCGTCATGAAGGCCAAGGCCTGTTCTAAGCGCCCCCCGAGTACATCAAGCCTCAGACAAACATTGACCCGTACCTGGAGAGAAATGGATCTAGACTACATTATTAGAACCTGCCGTATATTCCGAGGGCGTGTAGAGGCCGTAATTGCAGCAACGAGAAACTCGATCTATGATTAGCATAGTTTAAAACTCTGAGAAACATCCCCATTTGAATAAATAAAAAAAAACTCGAAAACGAAATTTATGAGATTTATTTTTATTTTGGCATTGCTCAATGGTGCAAACCAAGGTTGCAAAGACTCATTTCAGCTAAAATAATGTTTTTCGGAATAATAAAACCAAAAGATGGTATGATGGCATGCTTTACTTATAACTTACAAGAAGAGGTTACAAAGTATGCGTTGGAAACATAAAACCTGTAAATTTTGCTTTCTATGAGTCACAATCAGCGATTTGCTGATCGCTGAGTGAGTGAGTGAGTGAATGAGTGAGTTTGTGAAAAATCGCTGATTGTGACTCTCATGAAGTGAAATAAACAGGTTTAATATGTCAAACACATTCTTTGCAACCTCTTCTTGTATCCTACCAATTCAAAATTTGATCATGGCATCTAATTATTTCATAATTTATAAAAACATTGTTTTAGCTGAAATGAGTCTTTGCAACCTTGGTGCAAACATTATCACGCATACGGTATGTAGAGAATTCTACGACCTCTCATAAGAGTCACAGGAGTTTGGTGGTTTCTTAGTGGGGAGGGTAAGGGTAAACGTTGCATGGCAGATTTACGATAGCATTGGTTATGTTATATTTATGTGTCAAAATAAAGTAAACGTGTATGTGTGTATCTGTATGAGTGTCTGTGTGAGTGTTTTAATTAATAAAAATCGATACCTTTCACCAATTTTGTGATGATGAAAGCTGCTTCTTGCTCTATTTGAATTCCTTTAAGTTGGGTTTAGACTAGGTAAGTCAAATGATCAACTCAGTTGAATTCAATTGGCTTGAAAAGTTGAGCCTGGTTCAACTTTTTTCAATTCAAGTGAGTTGATCAAGTCAGTTGAATGGCATGGTTTACACGTTCAATTTGCGTTCAAGTCAGTTGAATTCAACTGACTTGATCAATTGACTTGTCCTGTTTTATGGTAAATTCATGGGATTCCATTGGGTCTTGATAACAATGCATTTACAGGATGAGAGAAGGAAGGCACCATTTTATTGTTCACTTAATGTATTTTATTGTATTGTATTACTCATATACATCAAAATTAAGCAGATGACAACAATAATACAACATTATATGCATATAATTATTATACAGGTCCCCTTTTTAGACTAGATGCTACCAACGATCAATGATTATAAATAACAAAACTAAATTTTTGTTACATTACATGATATACTATTACTATTACCTTAATATTTCAGTAACCCAAGCAAGTCATCGAAATTAATATGAAGCTGATGAAGCAGAGGAAATAACAACATTAAATAATATGTTATGTATATAATTATTAAGCAGGTTAATTCTCGTCATGTTAGTTATCCATCACAATTTTTAGCATTATTGTTAGTATCATTCGAGAAAATACATTTAATTGCCTTATATATCCTATACATTTCAGTGTTGCATCCACCCGCCATTGTGAGCTGAGGAGGTATAGAGCTGCATCTTAGTATATGTAAAATACTTCTTTATTGCAGTAACAACTATATTAT
Organism: Ochlerotatus camptorhynchus; assembly: GCF_037179485.1. Taxonomy (NCBI): domain Eukaryota; kingdom Metazoa; phylum Arthropoda; class Insecta; order Diptera; family Culicidae; genus Ochlerotatus; species Ochlerotatus camptorhynchus. Next base: position 1,486,996 of record NW_027040577.1, on the reverse strand, counting down.
CCACATAAATGTATTCCATTATGCCATATGTTAATGTTCTGATATATTCTTTCTCCATAGCATATATTTTCATATATTTCATTATATAAATAAATAATGGGTTGGGAGGGAGCATCAGGGTATCATTCAAACTGAAACTGGACGATGGTATGATTGACAGCTGGAGTCTAGGAGAGAATAAACACTATCATTTTCTTTATCCTACCGATTCGATTGTGGTGATGTGAATTCTACTCCAACAGTTTCAGGGCGATTGACGCGCCCTTCTTAACAAACCATCCAGTAGGAAGCTTAATAAGTATTGCGAATTGTGTTATTCGATTTGTTGGAGCGTATCGTTGGAAGGAGATTCTTAAATTCCCGTGGATTTCGCGTAAGTGTCTCTGCTTACGGGTCCACCCTTCCGTTTTTGGCCCTTCATACAGCGATATAGTGAATTCAGATCGGTAGCTCAAATTGATCTTGCTAATAAGTGGAGCTGCATCCAAGACAAGTCTTGAAAGGATGGTGGCTACCTTACATACATACATACAATTCATGGGATTCCATTGGGTTGGGCTTCTAGCCAGTTTCAAAATTTTCCAGATTTAGCAGACCTTTCTTCGTCATTGGCAATTCTTGAAAACCTTCTGTGTAACATCGTACTAAACCCCAACCGAAACTACCCGAAACACGAAAAACCGGAATAAAATCAATATATTTGACGAGAGAGAAAAAATCACATCCAGCTTCGAACACCGCACACTTCGATCGTGGAAATTTCCGTTACTATGATGCACATAAATGAAGCGTCATATATCATACGTGTTTACATGATAGATCGTGTAAATTTATGGACATGTCATGAAATATTCCATATATCGCAGTGCAGTTTCGAACACATTCGGATACGCTTTCATAGTTTTCGGCTACATTTGCCGGATTAGCGCTGGCACTCTGCCTCCCGGACGGTTATAGGTACGTGTGTGATTGGTGATTTTCTCGCTTTCCGAGAAGTTTTAGAATCGAGAAAAAAACATGATTCATCATGTTAGCAAGCATCAGTCCTGAGATTTTACGCTGCCTGCATTGTTTGATTTTTTGAAATTTGTGGCATCGTGAGTGATAATTTTAATTTCAGTTTATTTACGCGGTGATGATGTTGGTTCGTTTGCAACTATTTTTGAAAAAAATTGAGTGTTTTCGATCGAAAGGGGAAAGTGCTGATAATGTGTCCGTCGCGAGTTTTGATGGTGATTCGGTAGCCGATGTTGCCGTGAGTCAGCGAGTTTACGGCTTACAAAAGTGCTCGTCTGCTGGTCTCCCGCCAGTGTCGGAGATTGTGAGAAAGCTAAAGGATGCCTCGCTGGATACACCCAAGACTGGACGGGCGGTAGCTGGTGGCCGTTAACGGAACCTGGAACCCCACTAGACGCAAATCTCCTCCCAGGTGACCATGGCAATGCAAGAAAAATTGTTTTCGTTGAAGGAAGTATTACAACAAAGGTAATTGCTATTAGATATTTTTGCAAACAGTGACAGATAGCAGACATTTAGCTCGAGTGGAGGTGTTATATCCTAGACAAATGGTAAGTTATAAATTCGCTGTTGTCGTCGTCGTAGGCACCGTCGTAGTCGCTGTCGTAATCGCCGTCGTAGTCGTCGTAGGCAGTACCGTTAGTATATTTAAAATTAACCATCAGCCGGTGAAACTATATGAATTATCGCGTATTTGTTGTTATTTTTGTTCACTACATACCAAGTGAGGGCTTAATCATGCTTTGCCGTGGAGTGTTGTGGTTTTGAGATGCTCGATAGCCCTAGAGGGATCGATTTTGCTTAATGAGCAGAATATCATGGGTTTAGTCCCAAGCTCTCGCACAACATAACAGAACACAAAAATATCAAGTATCATTCGAGCTAAAAATATTTCTTTGCATAATATAACCTGGAAATTTCAGGGTTACATCTTCCTTATTTTGGGAGCTGAGGAGACATAGAACTGCATCATATTGTATCTAAAATAATTATTATGTTCATTGCAGAATACCAGTTTTTTTATCCTTATAAATGGATTTTCATTTTTACGTATTTTAATGTTCTGATATATTTCATTTCTCCATTACATATATTTACTATACATAAATAAATACTGGGTTGAGAGGGAGCATCAGGGTATCATTTGACCTGGAACTGGACGATTGGAGTGGTATGACAACCGGAGTCTAGGAGGGAATAAACACTATCATTTTCTTTATCCTACCGATTCGATTGTGATGGTGTGAATTCTACTCCAACAGTTTCAAGGAGATTGACTCGCCCTTCTTAACAAACCATCTTGTAGGAAGCTTAATAAGTATTGCGAATTGCGTTATTCGATATTGTGAATTCAGATCGGTAGCTCAAATTGATCTTGCTATTAAGTGGAGCTGCATACAAGACAAGATCTTCGAAGGGATGGTGGCTACCTTACATACATTACATGTCATGAAATATTCCATATATTGTATGCAACATTTCTAACAAGCTGATAATTTACGTGAAAAGAAAGTTTACATGTTTGCAGGCATGGATGTTTACAACAGCAGTAAAATTCAGATTTTTTTTTCTGTGAAGGGATGGCCTTTAATCTGGTGCGGGGAAATCATTCTTCATGGAAGGGTGCGGAGGCTAGTTGTTCGTTCACAATACGAAATAAAATCAGTAGCGAGTGTGGCATTTATAGTAAAACTAGCTTCATAAAAAGTACGCATCTATATCATAGCAGATAACAAAGACTGGGTGCATTGATCAAAGGAACGATTTCTTTGTATAAGCGTTACTTTATTTCTAGTGCTCTAACTTTTGAGCTCTAAATTATATGATTACCGAAAGTCAGCTAAAGTCATACCCATCCGGAAATCTGGGAAGGGTTTTTCCTCTCCTTCCAACTATAGATCTATCAGCCTTCTCTCAGGATTATCAAAGCTCTTTGAAAAATCAAATATTCGACGACTTCCTACATCTGTCGACGAAAATATGTCTTAATCGAGGAGCAGTTTGACTAACTGGCATTGTTTAACGTTGAAAACAATTGGATAATGTCTGGCATGACCTCGTGTAAGTAAGTGTTTTAATGAAAAAAAAACTAGTCATATTATTGGTCTACAGTACTTTTGTGAATACTTAAATGCTATATACGACGACGATATAGCATAATTAAAAATCGAATCAAGTTTTATCATATTATATCTCCATCTTATCAAACTTTTTAGATGTTACAAACCAACAAACAAGCTGGATAAACAAATGTTCATTTATTCATATTGAAAATATAATTTCCAAAAGTTGATTTAAAATTATGTATACAATATAATCTGGGAAGAGACGGGCTCGGATTACTGGTAAGCATCAATCCTCTCACGATAAAGGTCATGAGTTTAAATCTCATCCCGGATAGTTAAGTCACGAATGATCTAAAATGTGTTAAAGTGACCATAATACCATACACACTTGAAAAATTTCATGTAAATTTAAATCTTTTTAGATGTACTCAAAAGAAGCAGCTTAATCGACCTAAATTTACGTCTTTTCTTAAATTACTCGAACCACAAACTGAAGACATATTTTTACATGTCGTGACGTAAATTTCTGTCACTGGTGCGCATTTTTACTGATTTTGATAGTTTTTCAAAATCCTGCAATTTTACATCTTTTAGACATAATTTTCCTTTGAAAGGCAGTCATCGCATACCTATAGTCAGAAAGACAGCAAAAGTTGTCTGTTGTATAGTTATATTGATTAAATGATTTCACCAAATCAATATATAGCAATCGAATACCAAAATATTTGTGTATTATCCGGAAGCATCTTCAATCTACATCCGAAGTATATCCACAAATTCTGCATACATATCCTAATAAAATTGTTATGGTAATTTTGCTTAAAGATGTGTTCCGGGTATCATCCAAACCGTTTGTAGAATAGTCTAATCATTTGGGTTACCATTCGGTTATGGTATGTTTTTATTAGGGTATCGCCGTCAGTAAAAAAAATCAGAAAAAATTCCCATCCCATTCATTAATTTTGAATTCCTTTGCATCCCTATCAATGGCTTTGCAAGATATCCTGATTATCCCTGATTATGCTTATTTCAAACTGTTCCTTTCTCCCCATTTGCATTCCATCACAGCGCTTCCAAGTATTTTTTGAAATAAAATACATTGCAACGAACACTCATTTTTTTCACTACCGTACCGTAACACGATAAAACTGCGGCGTGCGTTGCCGATGACGATCGAAGCTTCACTTACTGCTTTCAGGTGCTTTGTCACCGAGGTTAGGCATCATGTAATTTTACATCTATTCGGACATAAAAATCTGTCACGAATTTACTTTTCAGTTTTCGGTCATGTAATTTTAGGTTTTTTGACACCTAATTTTTAAAGCATGACATATTTTTCAGAAGTTGATGTGATATTCAGTCATAAGAAGCTATTTCACATCTAGGTGTGTTTATTATTAAATGTCGACCTTTATTTTTTTGAAGTGCGTCTATGTGCACATAAAATTAAGTCGTTTATAGAATTACATGACAAGAAAATTAGATCATACGTCAATTCAAGCTCGTGTAATTTTCAGTTTTTTTTAGAGTGTACCATAATACTGAGGCATGAAAGTCTACGCAGGCTTTAGGGGTGGAGGAGGGGTTTCAGAAAAGTCTACTGTAGTCTACAAGGGGGAGTTGGGAGGTCTTAAGAATTATCTAATTTTGATTTTCGTACATTAGAAATAACTATTTTTACACCAGACGTAATCTATCTTTGACGTAAATTTTGGAACGAACACAAACATGTCATGTAAAATTAAGTGTTCAATTGATTCTTATATCATAAAGGCATGTATCGGTCTCACAGCACCGAAATTTACACGGCTTCTTTCATAGCGAAATCCCACTATTAACGTAAAAACAATGCAAGAAGAAATAACTAATGATGTTTGCGGTAACCGACTAGTAAACGAAAAAAAAGTACAATGAATGGAACCGTCGTTTCTTGAATCGTCGGAATATTAAAAAAAAACAGGTTCTGGTCCAACTCGTTTTGACAGTGCAAAATCCTCCCATATTTTCCCTTGTTCCCTTTTTACCAGATTAGGGGAAAGCTTTTTTTTCACTTACCGAATATTCTCGATGCTGTACTACACCCCAACGAAACCAAGATTAATCCACAGTAAATGATTCCTAGATTAGTGCTGGCTCCACGAAGGCTCATTTTGCTTCCTTGTTGTGTACTATCTTCGTAACCCCCAAACACCTTTTATCTACTAACACTACCACTACCGTTGGTTTGCTGCTTTCGCTAGCTATGTAGAAACACAACAAACAACCATGCTACTGCTGCATTTGGCAGTAAATCTTATGCACCCTGCCTTACGCCACTTTCCCTAGGAACTGTGTGTGTCACATTCACAATGCAATGATGCAACCAGCTTCTCTAGATTTTCATTCGGGTACCCTGGTCGTCTCCAGAATTGCTTCCATCATTATCTCCCCGGAAAAACACACCTACGCAAATGACGATCCCCTTTGCTAGGACGTTGTCGTTGTCGTCGTCGTTTTAACGACAGCACACTAATGAATATCAATTGTGTATGTTTCGGTTATGGTTTCCCCCTGTGAAGGCTCCCACACTGCAGTCGCTCAGCTCAGTATCACTCTAATCGAATCCTATTGTTGTTTTGCAACAAACGGTGAAGATTCCGGTTTTGTCAGTCGGACAATTTCTGCTAACACATGGTACATTCAGTTGCCGTGAAATTCACCATTCTATGTAATTACATGCGGAAGGGTTGATTGAACTTCCGCTGCAGACCCTCGGTGAAATTTAAATGACGGAAATGCAATTACATGCCCCACACTGGCATCTCTCAGCAAAGGTTGTAGCTGGTAAAATATGTACACTCTGCTTCAAATCACGTCACACATCATCATCATTTATTCTTTATTTACCACCCACGGGACAAAAGCTCGCAATAATTGCTTTATTCACTCGTGCCGAAAGCGACTGTTTAATCCTCGCACCCGCACTCACTCTCACACTTCCGATTTTCCTCTTCACGGCGTCACGGTAGAACGTTTTTCTGATTCTTCTGTCGCTGGAATCGCATTTGATCTCCTGACCTTGTTATCAACACACAAACCCACTGCCCTAACGAACCCAGTGCAGAGACAATGCACAACTCCTGGCACCTTTCACTGGCAGTTGTCCCGTGACATTCTTCGATTTTCTCACAAATCCTTTGATAGTTCTCGCCTTCTTCCCATTAGCCGATCCTTTATTTTCAAGACTCCAGCACCATCAACTTAAAGTCAATGTTTTAGGAAAGGGAGAGCAAAAACAGAACAAATTCACCAACGCACCAGTAGCAAATTTGAACGTACACACGAACGAGGATAACGCGGAACTGAGATGTGTCTGGTAGCAGGTCGTGATTTTCTAGCCTAACTCGTAACCATCATTTCAGCTCTCATCTTACCGTGTGATCTCGTTTCATAATAAAGAGTAGAACGTACGAGCTCTTTTTCTCAACTGCTCGAATTCGCGGTTGCCATAACGAAAGCACTCATCGTCCTGGCAGTGGGCTGGAAGTGGAAGTGAGTGCGCATGACACGTACCCACAACGGACGCCTGCCTTGCTGAGTGATTCCGTTACGGGGACATCTGTCAAACCGAACGAAACGAGTAACGGAATAAAGAGGAACACCGGTGAGCGAGCTTTTGTACCCACATCGGTTGTTGTTTGCCTGGACTGAGTTCCCGGAAATTCGTCTTTTGTTTTGCTCGAGTTATGTAACACCCTGGGTGAGGAGAGGATGTCTGTAATAAGGGTGGGAGATGTGTGGGAAAAAGGAATTGAAAGAGTAAAAAACGAGCATTGAAATGATTGGGAATGGATTGATGTGCAGGTTGAAGGTAATACTAATTAAGAATGAATAATGTATCAAACCAATTGATTTTATGAAACGAGAGAGCAAATGCACACGCTGACTACCGCGGGAAACCAACAATGGTTTACAGGGGAAGATCAAAAGAAAGATGACAGTATCCTTAATACCATCGACAGATATACCATTGTACTAGCGTTGCACATGTGGTAGGGTGACGCATAAACGTTCTATACTCATCGCATGTCAAAGTAACAATAACATATTTTTATTGCTGTTTTGTTGTTGTTCTTCAAACACCGTGAAGTTACTTCGGAACCAGGTTCGGAAACATATTCAAAGATGACGAGCACGATTAAGAACACAATCGCCCAACATAACATCCGAATTCAAGCTTTGATGAAGCAAAGCAGAAAATACAGACTGTTAGCTTTGGCCTCAAGGAAATTGTATAAAAAATATGTTGAAGTAATGAAATTGGGTTGTTAGCGGAATGCTAAATAAAACAGCAAAAGGGTTTATCTTCCATTTAATTCCACTTAATTAATTTTTGTATCCATGACAGATACGTATTTCGACTACAATGTGCAGTCTTCATCAGTGTCATTCCCACTAAAGAACTTATCAAAATCTAACCCCCTTAAGTACTCATCCCCTAGGTAAAAAAGTCAAGATCATAGGTATAAAAATGAAACTACAATGTGTTGAATCGGAACCTACCTAACTAATAAAAACCAAAGATTTAAGTAAGCTAAAGGAGAAAAATCTATACAAATCTCTAATAAGGAAAATCCCCAAAGGCTTGGTAGCCACCATAATGAAGTAATGAAATTGGGTTGTTAGCGGTTTCCTTATTAGAGATTTGTATAGATTTTTCTCCTTTAGCTTACTTAAATCTTTGGTTTTTATTAGTTAGGTAGGTTCCGATTCAACACATTGTAGTTTCATTTTTATACCTATGATCTTGACTTTTTTACCTAGGGGATGAGTACTTAAGGGGGTTAGATTTTGATAAGTTCTTTAGTGGGAATGACACTGATGAAGACTGCACATTGTAGTCGAAATACGTATCTGTCATGGATACAAAAATTAATTAAGTGGAATTAAATGGAAGATAAACCCTTTTGCTGTTTTAAAAAATATGTGTTTCAAACAATAAGTCCCGGCAATTAACCGACGCAGAGTTTGGTCTAAAGTAAGATTGGTTTCATTTGAATTAGAATTTATTATTATTTAATATGTACATGCATCTTGTATGTGGAGAATTCTAGGTTTTGGGAAGAGGAACTCGAGACATTTTGTAATAAGAAATTCAAAAACGTGTTCCGGGTGGACGTTCAACTTTTTAGTTTCAAAATTAAAACACTTGCGTAGAGAAGACACTTGCTAGCGGTTTGCTATCCCTTTGGAAAAACTCATAGCTATAGCACTGTATACTCTTGGTTCTTCGGTTGGGTATACGGCTTGGAAACAGCCATGGGATAATGACTTTGTAAATTGATATTTTTGTTTGTCATGAAATATTGCTTGGGAAAAATGTTAATGCAATACAATGACCAATTGCGACATACCAATGCAATGGGTCGATAACTGACGAGACGAAGGTTAGAGAACTTAACTCTTCAGCATGTGTGTTCTGTTAAGGCCCACGCACATTAGATCCGGATTGGACGCGTTGCGGCAAAGTGACAGCAGAATCTATTGTCTAACAGTAAAATTTACAATGTGGGTGGCCCTTTAGAATTCAGTCCCAACATTTCAAAGGGGCGTAATTGCGTTTGTAAACAATGGCTTTAGCCGTCGATTTCTTTTTTTTTTCCTTTGGTTTGTTTTTTCCGTCGATCTTGTTTTCCGTGCTGAGCACCAATGCTACCGACGCCAGGAAGGCAGCTCCCACACCTGGACCCTACCTATCGACCCATCAACTCATGAACCGGGGACCAACGGCTTTACTTCCCATCCGAAGGAAGGCGTGATCAGAGATGTTATGCCTCAGAACATCCCGGCGGCGCCGACTGGTATTGAACCCAGGCCTGCTGGGGTGAGAGGTAATCACGCTTACCACTACACCACCGGCGTAGTGGTTAAAATGATAAAAATGTTTTCTACCACGGAAGCATAAATTTAGGCTTTATCAATGTTCTTTCTCTATTGCATCTCAAAGGTTCACCCCGAATGGTTATGCTCATCGCACTACAATTCGCGGGGCATCAAACCCCACTTGTAGTAACTAATAGTTATAAACATGCTATTGGACCTGTCTAACCGAAAGATCAAGTTTAAATCTATAAACTTGCATCAATCATATATTTATTTTTCCTAATATTCAGAGATACCAGTTGCTTAAAAAAATTACTGTATTTGCGTGGTTTTTTTGCCAAATTTGTTTTATAGTTTTAATTATTTAAAATGACTGATGAAACATAATGTGAAGTTTTTGATAGCGAGCCCATACAGCACCGCATTTTCACCCGTTCAGGCGAAATTATATAGTTATAATGGCAACCTTATGTCTTCGGTTACTTGTATTCGGGTTTTTTCGTCATGATCATCATTTCCTCCCATCATCATTTGTTTAGATCAGTCAGTCATTATCAGTAGCTCGAAGTGAATAAACCTAAACTAAATTAAATTAAAGATTTCTCTGGTGAAATAAAAGGTGTGGAAGAACTCTTGTTTGTTCAATTTTGTGCAATCCAAAAACTGCAAGTGTGTGTATCGCTCTGGTCGTCTTGTCAGTGACATTCGGATTACTGGCATCTCTGCTATTCTGAAGTGCATCATATGCACTTTCTTCTCTGTGCGCACACTGGGCCGTGCTGTGGCCACAATTAGAAAAGTGAGACACAACGTAGGAGTAAGTTTGAACATGTTTTGGTGCCGTGACCAGGATAAACGGCCGGTGGACACTACGGGACCGCCATTATTCCAGTCCGGAACAATAGAAGACCGGCTGAACGCGCCATTGTTGGTCGAAGGTGAAGCACCTGCTAGCTGTCGATTGTTCGAGTTTTTCTGATTTGTATTTGATACAAGGCTCGCTCAATCGGATTCCAGGTAATTACCTGTCCGATTCTTCCCACGTATCTCTCAGGTACGCTTTAGATCTTCGTTTCTTTCCGTTCAAGCACCTGTCTCGAAGGTTCGAGAACGCGATTGCCGCCATCCTTGATTGGGGCACACCACGTTGGCCATCCATCGCCATCTTCGAGCTGTTTCATTGTGTGGATCACAATACAGGTCCGCTACTGTTCTTCGGCGGACAATTGAGGCTTTCTTCTGGAGCATTCCTCAGCCAAGCTGCGCATTTTCTACATCTCTACGCACGTGCATCAAGCATACAGTTGCGTATTCATCGCATCGATTTTCATCTCGGCGGCTGTTTTGTCGAATACCTGAATATTTTGATTAAATCAAGGCACGCTAAGCCTTGGACTAGCTACATCCCGTTGGAGTTGGATTCGTCGCTGCACTATGGAAGAACCCAGGAGCAACAACCAAGCGCTGCTTTCACGGAGGGAGAGCCTTCTCGCTGCTCTGGGTCGGCTGAGGCATTTCTTGAGGCCTACGATGCTGCGAGGGACGCAAGGCAGGTTCAGATTCGGCTGGACCACATAGAAAACGTTTGGGCTAGGTTGGAGGACGTGCAGACGGAGCTGGAGTCCATCGAGCAGGACGAACAAGGTAAGCGAATGCATGAGGAGGTACGTACTGCCTTTGAAGAGAGGCTGTTCGCAATAAAAGCCGATCTAACATCTAAACTTCCTGTTCTTTCTAATGACGCTCGAATCCCTCAACCTATTGGCCATAATTCCGCTCTCTCTGGGTTAAAGCTGCCCATAATTTCACTCCCCGAGTTCGATGGGGACTATATGCAGTGGTTGGGTTTCCATGACACGTTCTTGGCTTTAATTCACGCAAATCCCGACGTGCCAGAAATTCAGAAGTTTCATTATTTGAAAGCCGCAGTGAAAGGGGAAGCTGCACAGCTAATTGAAACGATCGCAATCAGTGCAGCGAACTACAACTTGGCTTGGGATATGTACTTTGGTAAAGCGCTATGCGAACGATTATCTTTTGAAGAAGCGACATTTGCAGGCACTCTTCGATATTCAGCGCATGAAGAAGGAGACAGCATCGACACTGCACGCCTTGGTGGACGAGTTCGAACGCCACACGAAGACCTTGAGGCAGATGGGTGAACCTACCGGTCAATGGAGCAGCATTCTTGAGCATCTGCTCTGTACTCGGCTACATGACGACACTCTCAAGGCGTGGGAGGTGCACGCATCGACCGTGGAGAATCCGGACTATCCGTGCCTCATCGACTTTCTGCAGCGACGAGTACGTGTGCTGGAATCTATTTCAGTCAACCACCATGCTTCTCCATCCATTCCAAGTTCGTCGCATCATGGGGCAAAACGACAGCAGCAATTTCGGCTTGCTTCGTGTGCTTCTACTACCAAAGCGGGGGTCAAATGTCCAGTGTGCTCGCAAGAGCATTACATCAGCAGGTGCCAAAAGTTCCTTGGTCTCTCGGTGGCACAACGTCAGCAACTTGCTATGAAGAAGCGACTCTGCCACAACTGTTTGAAAGAAGAACACATAGCGAAAAATTGTTCGTCCGACTTCAACTGCAAACATAGCACGCCACCACTCTCTTTTGCATGCCGGTACTAGCGATGGAACCCAGGGAGCCACTTCTGACGCACCCGTCCCGAGTACATCTGCTGTGGTAGAGGCTCACCAAAATCGTCCAACTTCTTCGATGAGAAATCCTATTCAATTTGCGGTGGCAGCCATCGAAAATGTTCCAGATTGTGAAGTCAGCGTTCCGATTCAACATCCCAAGGAGAACGTCTTTCTTCTGACAGCTCTGGTGAGAGTCGTTGATGCCTTTGGTCAGGGTCATCTGGTTCGTGCACTTTTGGACAGCGGATCGCAGCCTGATATCATCAGTGAGCGTATGGCCCGGCAACTACGACTGAAGAAAACAAATGTGGATGTGACTATACAGGGAGCCGGCCAGCTTGAGCAGTCGGTACGTGAGTCCATCGTGGCACAGGTCAAGCCAAGGAATGGAAACTTCGAAGCCGAAATCAAGTTCTTAGTCATGAACAAGGTAACAGCAAATCTTCCGGCGCACGACATCTCCATTGATGATTGGCAGATTCCCGAAGAGTTAGCCCTTGCTGATCCTGGATTCAACAAGAGCCAGCGCATCGATATGGTTCCAGGGCAAAACATTTTCAATCCTTCTTACCCAGCGCCGTTCGCATTCATCTTGGTGAACATCGTCCGCTACTTGTGAAAAGCGTCTTCGGATGGGTGGTAACCGGTTCTGCACTAACACAGCCCAATCAATCGCCCACTCCATATTCTCTCTCGTACAGTATCCTGAACGTTTCGACGGTAACGTTAGAGGAGAGTATCGAACGTTTTTGTAAAACGGAGGACCTGTCAATGAAAGACAATTATTCGGTTGAGGAGCGCTACTGTGAATCTCTCTTCAAGTCCACGACGACCCGCACCGCTGAGGGTCGTTACATGGTTCGACTGCCACGAAAACCTGAATTCGAAGCCATGATGGGAGAGTCCCAGATCAACGCCTATCGTCGCTACGAAATGCTGGAGCGGAGATTTGAGAGGAGCCCAACACTCAAGGAAGATTACCACAATTTTTTGAAGGAGTACCTGTCCCTCGGCCATATGCGGTTGGTCGAGTCCGACAACGAAGGCAATTCTACAGCATACTATTTGCCACACCATCCCGTGCTGAAGGAGTCGAGAACAACAACGAAGCTCCGAGTAGTGTTCGACGGCTCGGCTAAAACCTCGACTGGCCACTCGCTCAATGAGGCGCTCTGTGTAGGTCCTGTAGTACAGGATGACCTCATAACGATTCTTTTAAGGTTTCGCACCTTCTTGGTTGCACTTGTCGCGGACATAGCAAAAATGTACAGACAAGTTCTGGTCAGTGCTGCAAAATCTCGACAGTACACGGTGATATTGACAATTCTGCTTTGGTCACTCATTTGAGCTAACAGTCATAGTCAAGGCAAACCATGTCAATTGTCAATGACAATGGTGTCAGTGACGAACATGTGCAGATTTGTTTATTAGCTAAATTTGTAACGAAATTAAATGACTTGAGCAATACAATTACATGGATCCATTTCAGTGAACAAGTATCTACGTCCTGAGCTACTTGGATAAAAATAATGTGACACAGAATGTACTAAATTACACTTTTTGTTACCAGGTGAATCTTTGTCATTGACGAAAAAATGAATGAGATTTTGACGAAGGTTTTTTTGAGGATCAAGTCTGTCAGTGACTATGTGACGAACAATTTTGTCAATATCGCGCGAAATTCTGTCAATGACAATGACAAATCTCAGCACTGCGGCGAAGGAAGATTTTTCATCACTATAGAGCTTTTCGACGTCAAATCGGTGCACACTACTATACCGTTTAAATCCAACGAGTGCGAGGAAGAGGGAAACAAATTCGTGGGAAAATACACCGTCGATTCATACATGTGTGATAGATAGAGAATGACAATTAAGCATCGAATTGGTCTATAATCTATTTCCCTCTTGCTCGCGCTTCTTCGATTTAGGTTGTGCGCGCCGAAACGTCAAAAGGTATGAAAGAAGAAAATCTCCTTCCACAGTAAATCGTAGGAATGACAGAGATAGCCAATTTTGTTGCGTTGATTGATCACTGTTAAAATCTCCGTGAATGAACGCGGCTATCTGAGAACACAGTTACCGGTACACAGTTTCATTACATCGCAGCGCTTCAGTTCAGTGGTTCAGTGATCAGTGGTTTTAAAAAGTGCCTAAAAGGAAGGCCTGTTCTGGTGTAAAAAGCATCACTGCTTATTTCCAACGAACTGAGTCTACGGAACAAACCACGCCATCAGAAACGGAGCAACCTAAGTCGTCAGAAGTGGAGCAACCCAAGACCTCGGAAGCGAAACAACCCAAACCAGGATCTTCCCGTTGTACTGAAGGTAAATATAGATTTTAAGGTGAAAAATTTAGATTTGTGAGAATATGTCCATCATTTTAACTGCACGTGAACTACCCGACGAGTTACCCGAGCCTGATGATCAGCAAGCGCAGAAGCAGTTTGATTTAACCTCTGTTACGTTTTGTTTCTGTTCAGTTAAAAAGTTACGCATATTTAAGAAAGGCTAGTTATACGCGAAAATGTTTCCGTGTCTACCGCGAAATCAAATGCGGCATGGGTGCACTGCTTGAAAACGGGCAGCGCATAACAAATTAGCTTGCAAAGGAGACGCGCTGAATGCAGCCCTTCACGTCAGCTTCCGCTGAATGAGAACGAAGAACGAAAAGAAAGTTAGCAGCTCGCGTGTGCTTTGAGTGTGCGACGGGAAGGTAAAAAGAAAAAAAAAAACCCAAGCGGGGATATTAGTTTTCACGTCGACGGAACAACAACGACGGCTTAAGCTCCAATTGGTAGAGCCGTGCGGAGAATCGTAGCACGGGCATCGGACGCAGGGCGTGAATAATCAGCGGCGCTGATTCGACTGGCCGAACGTTTCTTTACGATAGCGGAGGTTAGGCAGCTGATAGGCAAAAAGCCCACGCATTCCCATAAAACAGGAGCTACACAACTTGAGAATCTGCAAACGAAGGAAAACGCAGGGAAAACGTTTAGGCTACCGTTTCTAATTCCATAGTAGCAGGCGGACCAAAGGTACACGGTAGAGGATCGAACGGATAGTACCCACGTCAGACGTACCAACACTCTGTTGGGTGCAGACGAAACGAATCGCTCCAGAACGAGTAACGACGGGAAAGGCCTTCGGAAGAGTGGGCTGGATGACGTTTGGTCCTGCCAGTGGAGCGAATCGTAGTGACCCCGAGCACCTGCGAGTGCAGCTCAGACGGAGTTCCGTGCGGGCACTATTCGAATAATCATCCAGTGATCGTTGCTGTCAGCAGAAGGGAAGGGAAGGAAACGAGTGCTTACGTGCAAGAACGCAGCGAACGCTTTCGTGCACACTGAGACGGAGCACCGCTGGTCGTGATCCACACGGAAGTGGGTGGTGCCACACCAGGGAGCCCGGTCAGTCGGTGGGCTCACAGGAGCAGGAAACGGAGGATACGAGCGCCTACGGGCATTGGCAGGGTCAGCGCCAACGGGCACATTCGAGCCGAGGAACCGTACGCTTAGGTGTAGTGACATATCGGTACTCAAGGAAGCCTTTCGAGTAGTACGCCACGACCAGGACACGGTGCGTTGTCGGTCGGGACACGACATCAAACTCAACCACACCAGAACAACAAAGCATGTGCACCCGTCAGCAGCAGCGAAGAAACATAAGATGGGCCCATCGTGAGTAAGACAGATAATTTTAAGTAGAAGAGTAATAGAGAAAGAAGGCATAGTAGTATGGGTAGGAGTCAGCACATTAGAGGACTTTCTCGATAATAAAATCACCTAATATGATTCGCTGAATTCAGAACACATTTTGATTTGTGTGGGCTAGTCGTCCGAACTGAGGGTTTTCAATTCCCCCGAGGTTCAAAATTGTTACACCTCATTCGACGATGATGAACGTTCAGCTGATTACTTCTTCTTCTTATTGTTCGCATTTCAAGCTTATTGCTTAGCGCGTATTAGCTTATTGCGTGCTCTCAACTTAGTGTTCTAAATGCACTTTCACAGTTATTAATTGAGAGCTTTCGATGCCAATACCAATGCATGAATTTGTATATTGTGTGGCAAGCACAATGATACTCTATGCCCAGGAAAGTCGAGAAAATTTCCAACCCGAAAGATTCCCTCGACCGGACTGGGAATCGAACCCGCCGCCTCCGGCTTGGTAATACCGTGCCTTACTGACTAGCCTATGAGCCTATCCAAAAATGACTTTGTACCCTGTTCGGAGACGGAAGCTCTTGCGTTGATATTCGATCTTAATTTATCGAAAGACCAATACGAAAAGCTTCGTAATGGAGCTCTGGATCGGAATGTGCCTTTGTATCCGTCCTACTACAAAGTGCGGCAAACTAAAAAGTGCTGTTATCCCAATACAGGGTTAGTAGCTTCGGAAACGTCTGCAGAAGTGAAACTAAAGGATCTCTTGGAGCACACGGCAATGAGGATTATTAATGCGAATGCGTGCATGCTGGAAAAGTTGAGTGATGACGAATTGGAGAAAATGACTTTAACAATTAAGTAAGGATTTGATGGCACAACTTAAGGCAAACACAAGCAAGCATTTGGCGATGATGACGGAACTAAATCCGATGCAAATGTGTTTGTTACATCCATTGTGAACATTTTGACGTAGACTACGTCTCACGGGAAGGTACTGGGGGTAAATCGAAAATCTAAAATAGCGACCGTCACGAAAAGGTGTAAGGTTTTGAACTCTTATAGCTTTGTCATTTATAGATGAAATTTAAATCCAAATACACCAATCGATAGAAATAACTCTAACGATAATAACAATATATGCAGTTTCAAATTTTCCTTAAAAAACTGTTGAAAAATTTTTAAATAAAAAGTGATAATTTTATTAATGTTTTCATTGAATAAAGGACTACCTCTCACCCCAGCAGGCCTGGGTTCAATGCCAGTCAGCGCCATCGGGATGTTCTGAGGCATACCATCTCTGATCACGCCTTCATTCGGAAGGGAAGTAAAGCCGTTGGTCCCCGGTTGATGAGTTGATGGGTCGATAGGTAGGGTGGGAGCTGCCTTCCTGGCACGTCGGTAGCATTGGTGCTCAGCACGGAAAACAAGATCGACGGAAAAAACAAACCAAAGGAAAAAATAAATAAATAAAGGACATATAAGCTTTTAAACAACGCATTTTATCGTCGGTTTGGCATAACGGATAGCTCGCCCACGCATCCTAACACCACTATATCAGGTAGGGGAAAATTTCCCCTATCTGATGGAAGTGCTAGCATGCGTGGGTGAGCTACCAGTTACCCCAGTTACGCCAAATCGACGATCAAATGCGTTTACAAAAGCTGATACGTCCCTTTGAAAAAGTAATCGAGAAATACTTCTTGGGCTGTGTCCCAATTGCCGAGTTGAATTTAACTCGTGGTTAAACGAGGCCATCGTAAGCTATTTTTAATGTTCGAAAATCCTGGAAATTGATCGGTTTTCAAACAGAACTCGGTTGCCAAAATTTAACTTCTAGTCAGTCAGAAATATTCACGCTCGGATAGCAGGGTTATTCGATATATGCGGGTCAATATTCGCATATGATCATTCAGGGAACCATACATTTAGGCGTTACCTGTGTTCTTCCTCAATTCAGTTTCAATGGTTCATGCCTGATGGTTATGCTTTCCACACTACAATTCATGCGGAGCATTATGACACACTTAGAGTAACAAATAATATTGTTGAAAATAACTTCTATTTTTTCTAATTATCATAGTTGAGCTATCAAGCCGAAAAAAAAAATATGTACCTAACAATTTGCAGCAATCAAATTGTTAATTGTGGTAGTGTTAAGAGCTGTTAGCTGTTTCATGAAATAATTTTTCTTGCATGGTTTTCTGCCAAAATAGTTTTTCAATTTTATAAATTTAAAATTAGTTTCCTTAAACAGACTGTTAATTCCATTCACATAGTATGTTTGAAGTGCAACGTATGTCAATAATTTTTCGCCATCATATCATCTAGCAGCTCAGATATAAAGGGGCACATTTTCCAGAAATTTGCATTTTATCCCCTTTTCCCCTCCTTGTAAATGAAGCGGACACGGGTTAAATACACAGAAAAAAATTCTGAATTATAACTATCGCATAAAATCTCTCTTCGTTTAATTTTTAGCTATACTTGGCATAAACAGCGAAATCGTTTACAAGCTTGTATACAATATTGCTAATTTATGCGATATTTCGCTTAAATTTACACGAAATATCGCGTAAATTTATGCCAAATCTAGCATTAATTTTATGTGTTCTATATCTCGCAGAAATTAACATGAATTTTTCGAACGGTGTACTCATGGTAAGGAAGATTTCCGTTTAATCCACCCTTTGAATCGATATTAAAGTGCAATGACATCTTTTCTTTCCTTGATTTGTTTTTCGTCGGTCTTGTGTTCCGTACTGAGTACCAATGCTACCGACGACAGGGAGGCAGTACCCACACCTGGATCCTACCTATCAACCCCATCAACTCATGGACCGGGGACCAACGGCTTTACTTCCCTTCCGAAAGAAGGCGTTATCAGAGATGTTATGCCTCAGAACATCTCGGTGCATTGTACTATTAGCGAGATATTACAAGCGATTTGGTTAACGAAAATTGTTTTATTCTTGAATAAATTATTGAAATTGTAGAGGCTAACAATAACCTGCTTTGGAAACGCTGCGGGGTAAAATGATAAAAATGTGTTCTACCACGGAAGCATAAATTTAGGCTTTATCAATGTTCTTTCTCTATCGCAACAAAGGTTCACGCCTAATGGTTATGCTTATCGCACTACAATTCGCGGGGTGCATCAAACCCCACTTGGAGTAACCAATAGTTATAAACATGCTATTGGACCTGTCTAACCAAAGATCAAGTTTAAATCTATAAACTTGCATCAATCATATATTTATTTTCCTTAATATTCAGGGATACCAGTTGCTTAAAAAAATTACTTTTTTGTTTTTTTTCCTTTGGTTTGTTTTTTCTGTCGATCTTGTTTTCCGTGCTGAGCACCAATGCTACCGACGTGCCAGGAAGGCAGCTCCCACACCTGGACCCTACCTATCGACTCATCAACTCATGAACCGGGGACCAACGGCTTTACTTCCCATCCGAAGGAAGGCGTGATCAGAGATGTTATGCCTCAGAACATCCCGGCGGCGCCGACTGGGATTGAACCCAGGCCTGCTGGGGTGAGATGTAATCACGCTTACCACTACACCACCGGTGCCGTTTAAAAAAAATACTGTATTGGCGTTTTATTTATTTAAAATGACTATTTCTAAAACTCCATTGATAGTTGGAATCTTCTGTGGATAATGTAAATACAACTAAGCAAATTTCGACTGTTAAACAAAAATAATAAATTACTTTTTTTGCAGCAAACCCGAAAGATGTTAAAATGTTGATTATTTTAAATTTATGTATAATATGAAAGGAAAACGGGACAGTGTTACCTTCTTGAAGACATTGGTGGGGAAAATACTAGTGCCAACAACCATCCAAGCGTCTTTATGGAAACGACAATATCGGTGCAACAAAGTTTCTGTGAAAACAGAAAATAAATCCTTCCAGGATACATTCCTATTAGTCGTAAAATTTGTGCAACGTCTAGCAAATTTCGAATTTACCGAAGAGGCAAATAACGATGTTTATATAAGAAACAAAAATACTGAGCTGCAACGGGAAGCACGCGTGCGTCGAAAAAGAACGCCGAAGCTGGTTATCGCTGAAGTTGAAGATTGAGACACGCCGGATACAGATGCCAAAAGCTAGGATAGCATCGATAGCAGCAACTCGTATAATAAGCCTATTTAATAATGAGGATACGATGATTGGCTTTATTTTGAAGTACGCGGCACAAAAAAAATGTGAGAAGGTTTTAACGAGATAAGAAAAATAATCGAAAAGCAAATGTTCTTAACCACAAATTTCAATTGATCTCCTTGTTGTCGGTTTCGACGTGCCGGATTTTAATGGCTACAACAACTCGATCATAAGTGGTGCTTATTTGTTTATTTATTTATTTGTTTATTAATAATTCAACTGTTACGGTCAACGGCCAAGTAGCCGATGACGTCCGCTGACACATTGAAGTCGAACACACAAAAGAAGTTGTTGAACTTCCGGCTGATTGCTCGGATTGGCTCATGGACTGCATAATTCCTGCTCTGTGGTTCTAAAAATAGAAAAGCACGTTGACAAAGAGCTTCTTCAGCTAAAATATTGCTTACTCAACTTTAATTCAGCTTAAATTGTTTGTTGGGCATCGAACATAGCATGAGCGACCGTCCGTCTCAAGTGAACAGTAAAGTGACCTGAGGCATAGCGGATCACGGAACTCGTCGGTAATTTTGAAAATAAAGCCCAATTGACGATTAGTTCGGGCAATAATATCGTTGTAGTGGATCCTGAATGTCAGTCCGCAATCCAGGATAACAGAGAGACCCTTTATGTGCTCTAAACAAGCAAGACAAGATCCGGAGAGGCCATAGTCAAAGATTATTGGTTTGTTTTTACGATGATAGGAAATTATGTAACATTGTTCGATGCGTAGACTCATCAAATTTCATCATCATCATCATCAGAAAAAGTAAATAACGTAATTTGTAGATCCCAACAGTACGAGAGGTTTTTCATAATCTTGTAAACTTTCGAATCATGTTCGTAGAATAGCCGACAACCTGATGGTAGCAGGAAGGAAACGTCGATTAAGAATATAAGCCTTGTGGGACACCCGAGTTGTTTAAAAAAACTTCCGATTCCGACGTGCCAATCTTGATCCGTACTGAGCGGCTCACCAAGTAGGATCTGAACCAACCCTTTGACCAGACGCCGAGCATTTCCAGCTTGCCAGGGATGATATCGTAATCCACCTTATCAAATGCGGCCTTTAGGTCCATATAGGCAGCATCTACCTGCCATCCAGAATCCAAGCATCGCATACAGTTAGAGGTACACTGCACCAGGCTAGTTGATACCGAGCGCTTCGGATAGAAGCCGTGTTGATCCGTATCGATATAATTTTTGCAGCACGCGAACAGAGCATCATTTATACTAATCTCGAACAGGTTAGGTGATTCCGCGATAATCTATCTATCTATCTATCTATCTATCTATCTATCTATCTATCTTCTATCTTCTATCTATATATATAAAAGTGGATGTATGTTTGTATGTTTGTATGTATGTTCCAGCATAACTCTGGAACGCATGGACCGATTTCTACCAAACTTGGCATACGTATTCCTCACTTTAAGAAGATGGTTATAGGGTGATTAAGCCGAGGGGCTATCAAAAGTATAGCGTGCTTCGATTTTTTTTGCATTTTTGGTACCTTTACACCACATGTAAAATGTTGCACGACACGAAAAATGTTGCACGACATAAACATGTTGCACGACATAAAAATGTTGCACGACATGCAAATTGTTGCACGACATGCAAATTGTTGCGCGACACGTAAAATGCTGCACGACATGAAAAATGTTGCGAGTATGAAATATTTTGAACGACCTGAAAAATGTTGCGAGTATGAAATATTTTGAACGACCTGAAAAATGTTGCGTAACATGAAGAATGTTGCACGACATGAAAAATGTTGCGCAACACGAAAAATGTTGCACGACATGAAAAATGTTGCACGATATGGAAAATGTTGCACGATATGAAAAATGTTGCACGATATGAAAAATGTTGCACGACATGAAAAAATATGCATGACATGAAAACTGTTGCGCAACAAGAAAAATGTTGCACGACATGAAAAATTTTGTTGCATGAACAATGTTGCACGACATGAAAAATATTGCGCGACAAGAAAAATGTTGCACGATATGAAAAATGTTGCGCGACACGAAAAATGTTGCATGACATGAAAAATGTTGCACGACATGAAAAATGTTGCGCGGCACGAAAAATTTTGTAAGACACGAAAATGTTGCGTGATACGAGAAATGTTGTGTGACATGAAAAATGTTGTATGATATGGAAAATGTTGCACGAAATGAATAATGTTGTATGATATGGAAAATGTTGCACGATTTGAAAAATGTTGCACGATATGAAATATGTTGCGTGATATGAAAAATGTTGCGTGATATGAAAAATGTTGCACAACATGAAAATGTTGGGTGACATGAAAATGTTGGGTGACATGAAAATGTTGGGTGACATGAAAATGTTGGGTGACATGAAAAATTTGCATGACATGAAAAACTTACGTGACATGTTGACATGACAGAAAATGTTGGTGTTGAAAAAAATGTTGCGCAACATGAAAAATGTTGCACGGTATATTTAATGTCGCGACTTTTAAAATGTGTTACAAAACAAAAATGTTACACGACCTGCAAATTGTAGTACGATAAGAAAAATGTTGCAATATCTAAAAAAACTTTCACCTCTATTCTGGTTTTCGAACAAATCGAATCTGTCATACAAACATTTTTTTTTTTTTTGTATATCGAATCCGATTTGTTGAAAAACCAGAATAGAGGTGTTTATGTGTTATGAAAAATGTTGTGCAGCATGAAAAATGTTGCATGACATGAAAACTAATACACGACTTGAAAAATGCTTCGCGACGTAAAAAATGTGGCACGATATGAAAAATTTCGAACGAAATGATGAATGTTGCACGTTGTATACATGAAAAATTGTGAACGACATAAAAAACAACATTCAAAATGTTGCGCAATAAAGATAATGTTGCCCGACATGAAATGATGCATGAAATAAAAAATGCTGCGTGACATGAAAAATGTTGCACGATATGAAAAATGTAGCACGAAATTAAAAATGCTGCGCAGCATAACAAATGCTAAGCTACGTTAATAGTTGTACTACATAAAAATGTTTCGTGACATAGAAAATGTTGCTTCTCATGAAAAATGTTGCACGACATGGAAAATGATGCACGACATGGAAAATGGTGCAAGGCATGAAAATGTTGCAGGATACGACAGTTTTTTCAAAATATAGAAAACGTTGCATGACATGAAAAATATAACGCAACTTTAAAAATGTTGCATGATATGACAATTGTTACACGACACGAAACATGTTGCGTGAAATGAAAAATATTTCACAACATGGAAATTATTTCACGACATAAGAATGATTAACGACACAACAAATGTTGTGTCGTTAAAAAAAAAGTTGCACGACATTAAAAATAATAAACGGCATGAAACATGTTGCGAAATATTGAAAACGACGTAAAAATGTTGCATGACAGAACAAATTTAAACTTAATGAAAATTTTTGTATGACACCAGAAATTTGCGTGACAATGAATATGTTGAAAAATGTTGCGCGATCGGGGTATGTTGAACGGCAAAACGAATGTTGCACGCCATGGAAAATGTCGCATGACATGAAAAATGTTGCACGAAACGACTTATTTCGCGTGAAATAATAAAAACTCGGTTGCTCGGAATGAGAAATATTGCTCAACATGTAAAATGTCACATGACACGAAAAACGTTGTATGACATGGAAAATGTTGCACGACACAATAAATGTTGCGTAAAATGAAAAATTTTGCACGCACGAAAAAGTTGCACACCACCAATAATATACCGTGAAAAATGCACTGAAAATATGTTGAACGATTGAAAAATGTGCGACTTTTTTTTTATCTATAGGGGACGGTAGTTTTATTGTGACCCTCCAAAAGGTAGAGGCCATAAAGGTGCTAAGTTTAAAGTTGTACTCTACAGAGGAGTTTTCTATGTTTCACTTTGAAGCGAAACAGATTAATTTTTTTTTCATCATTTATTTATTTATGTCGGAAAGAAAATGTCCTTTCTCAAATCCAAATACAAGATGCTGGAATGAATTTAAAGATCGGCGGTCATGTGACGTCAAAAGCGCCCCTGAATCCATGCCATTTGATAATCTATCATTGGCAGATGGAGACTTTCCGTTATCCAAAATATTTCAAATACCCTACAATCTGGGTATTTTCGGAAAGGAGGTGACGTGTACAGGCCAGAAATCGATTTAAATTTAAATCTAGCGAGGTTTCACTCAGTCTTTTAGTATAGCCCTAGGTTAATGATACTTCTCTCGATTTTCCTCATATTCGAAAAGTAAACGGTATTCTCTGTTGGGTTAAATGGGTTAAAGAGACGGGCATGCGTTTATTAAAAGCCTCTCTTTAAAGCTTCTTTTTCTAATAATCCTTGAAAAATGCTCTTCTACTGCGTAGTCCTCAGATTTACTGTCCTGCCCGTGTTTTTTTTTAGTCAGAGGAGCGTAGCGACGGGCATGCATTTACTAAAAGCATTTTAAGAAGAATATTATCTTCACTATCATTTGAGAAACGCTTTTTTACTGGGTAACCCTCAGATTTACTGTTATGCCCGTGTTTTTTTTTTTAGTCAGAGGAGCGTAGCGACAGATATGCATTTACTATAAGCTTCTTTCCTCCATTAACCTTTGAAAAACGTTTGTCTACTGCTTTGCTCTCTGATTTATTGTCCTTCCCGTGTTTTTTTAGTCAGAGAAGTATAGCAACGAACATTCGTTTACTAAAAGGTACTTAAAGCTTCGGTCTTCGATGTACGTTAATTCGCTGTTTTTGCAGGTTTTTAGCATTTAGCTATTCGTACTTTTCAGCTTTTTGTGCTGTTCAGCCTTTCTTGATTCAGCGAGAGACCCTTCTTCGATTTGATGTGTTCATTTTTGTTCTATTTACGTCAAATAAATCGACTGCTCTTTTATTCACCGTGAAGATGATTTTCCTCAGCTCAGTCCACCGAGCAAATTTTAAATTGAGTACTACAAGATGACGTCACGCATGAAGTCTTTGACAGTTCAGTGGTAAAATTCACCGGACTTAGAATTTTTTTCGAAAAAATATTTTTGATGTTTCGAGTTTTCATTTAAAAAATAACGAGGAAATAGGCGATGAAAAGAAAAATTATTGAGAAAATCCACTCAACAAAATATCGGCTAAGTCTATGTAAACAGTACCACCAAACTGTCAAAATTTGAGGTTAGCCGCCGACGGTGCGATAATTTTGATATCACGTATAGGTAAGGACATAGACACGGTTCAGTTGTGTTGGGGGCCGTTCACGTATAACGTAACGTGAAATATTTCATTTTCCATACAAAATGAAATGTTTCACCATACAAAATGAAATATAAATATTATTTGATATTTGATGCGTTTGCTTATAGAGAACTAATAACAGCAAGATTCGTAATAACAGCAAGCTACAAAAGATACTAGAAGCATGTTAATTTATTGATTCCTTTACAATTAACAAAGATGATAAAGTCTCGCAGTTGCTAATTAATTTAATTAGCATGATTCGTATTGCTTGCGACTAAGAGGATAGGATTTTTTTAGTCAGAACATGAACTTAAGGAAATATGGAATCCCGAGCAAAGCCGGGTACACTCAGCTAGTTATCAATATTCCGTTTGTCTCCTTTTTTGTACATTGGGAATAGACAAGAAAGTTTCCATAGGGTGGTGAACTCGCTATGCTGAACCGAGAGATTGAACAGCCTCACAAGCGGGAGGC
This sequence comes from Ochlerotatus camptorhynchus, assembly GCF_037179485.1. NCBI lineage: Eukaryota > Metazoa > Arthropoda > Insecta > Diptera > Culicidae > Ochlerotatus > Ochlerotatus camptorhynchus. The sequence continues at coordinate 1,461,847 of NW_027040577.1, read as the reverse complement.
AGCGGTTGGTTGCACATTGCTTAAGAACTGATGCAGGAAGGACCGGCGAGGAACGAGAGCTTCAATTTGCGTGTTGCGGCTATCACCATGTCTTCTGTAATGCGACAATCAAGCACTTGTGTCGGCAAAGCTGAGAAATCATGGAACACTTGCTTGAAATGTCGTGCATTTCTCAGTTTCGTCATTGGTCGTATCATTTCCGAGAACCATAGAGCAAGGCAACCCGGATTCCTTCCGTTTGGAACTTTTCGGGTTCATGCGAAGGTTCGGTTCCGTGCGTCTCACGTGTTGATTGTAAATAAAGTGATTATAATTCATATAGCGACGACTTGAGAAATCACACAGTCGTTTGTAGTACGGTGAATGAAAATTGTTGTACCTTCGGGGGCGGCTGAACGTTGCCCCTTTAGCAAGCGTAGACGAGGGTTCGACCACGGAGGCTTTTGCGGGGGTCGTCGTACTGGAGAGCAGCACACTACTGAAAAAATCCACAGCATCATTGATACTATCGGTCGATCCGATAAATTTCCAATCAACGTCCGCAAGCACTTCGTTCAGAGCAGCATAATCGGCACGACGAAAATCCAAAGAATACACACTTCAAAAAAGACATGTAAATTTCAGTGCCCTGAGACCGACACATGCGAGCGGCCTTTTTAACAGTTGAAAAGGACGAGAAAATCAATTCTATTAAACGCACTTTTCGTCGAGCTGCATATGTTTCAGTTTCAGGACACTTTATTTTACATGCCATGTTTGTTTACGTTCCATGATTTACGTCAAAGCTGAATTACGTTTCGTGTAAAAATAATAATTTCTAAGTGTGTAGTACTCAGATGACGGTGTGTAATCAATCGGTGCAGACAAATTGAGTGACAGACATGACGAGTGTTCGGCATCTCGGTGTGATGTGATAAAGGCTGACTAAAATTAAATTGGTACGCCCAAAAAGACCTGTAATTCTTGATTCAATAAGTTTTAAAAGTCCATTAATGGTTGTTTTACAGTACTTTTATTAAAACTTACACACTTAGAAATAACTAATTTTACACGTGACCGAATCCGTCTTGACATAAAAGATGAGACGTAAACAAACATCTCATGTAATATTAAGTGCTCCGAGACTGAAAAGTTCGTTGTTCGACGAAGAGTACGTTTGATTGAACTTTATTTCGCGTCTGTTATGACTCAAATTTATGTCAAAATTGACGCTCGTATATGTCACTCTCAGAGCACATAAATTTACATGATTTTTTCTAAGTGTGTAGTTACATCATAAGATGGTTACATTTCTCCAGTTAGAACAAAATCTCGAACCTTCCTCTTGATGGAGCCCATCAGCGCCCGCACAGTGGAAACGGAAACGGAATCAGCGCTTTTTTTTTCATTTTGCCAGCATTTGCTGGATGTCCTTGACTGCCCCACCGCTTCGTTGAAGTCGCTGCTTTGAAATTGCCCAGTAGTTTTCGATTGATCGAAATTCCGGGAACTTCGGAGGATTAATTAGCTTGGCGACAAAATCGATCTTGTTGGGAGCATACCACTCCAGAACCACCTTGGAGTAGTGGCAGCTGGCCAAATCGGGCCAAAAGATGACTTTGCCCCTATGCTTACGTATGAACGGCAATACACGCTTTTTCAGGCATTCTTCGATGTAAACTTGGGATGTCATCGTTGAAGATGTGACGAATGGTTACGTTTTCAGACCATAACGGCAAATCGCTTGCCAAATCATGGTCTTTTTCGCGGACTTCTCGGCAAACACGAACTAGAATCTTCCCGGCACATCCCCACGTCCAGTCGGGATGTAAAATTTTTGACCGAGAAGCTGCTTTAAATCGAGTTTGACGTATGCTTCGTCAAAACACGGTCGTACAAGAGCCTTGCACGCTTTTTGGCCACAGAATTCTGCTTCATGTGCCGGTTCGGATGTTTACTGGCTTTGTACGACTTGTATCCTTCCCACCGTTTGAAAGTTGGCGTTGTACCTTCTGGCCACATCTCGGATCGAAAAACTGGGGTTGGCTTTAGCGCACTTCAACAGCTTTTTGCGCAGCTGACGATCCCTGGTTACAGTATTTTCGTAGGTCCACTGATTCCTTTCCTCACTCTGTGTTTCCTTGTTGACAAACTGTTGTTTTCGGCATCTTCAGCACTTTAGTCAGCTTGAAACCGGACCACTTCGGATTTTCCAGGTGTTTGTGCACAGTATTTTTTCTTCTTTCGAGTTCCATTTGACGTTATTTCTGAACGCGATCGACTACTTTGATCAAACTTGTACCAGTTGTTCTCTATTGAAGTGAAAGCAAACCACTGTCAAAGATTTTCGATTCCCAACACTAGAGGCGTGTTAGCGGAGCGCGAGGAGTGTACCAATTTACTTTTAGTCAGCCTTTATAAAAGGCTCGGTGGCCTGAGAGCGACCATTTTTGCTTACTGAGCTTACCCAAGTAACACATAAAACATCTTTTTTTAAAAGAATTGGAATGGCTTGTTATATAAATGTATTCTAAGGGATGCAGAAAACATCTTACGTTTTATATGGGGCTTATAAATGTTTACTTCATACTTCCTAGATTTAAACATTTTCCAAAATAGTTTTCTTTTTCTTTTATCTTTAAATTTTATTTAAACGTGCTCTGTTTTACATTGAGCCGGACTTTTTCTTCATGCAATGATTGACAGTTTCTTATGAGGTTTTCGGAGGTTTGTTATAAAGAAAGTTGAAAATACTTTTTTATGACATCTCATAAATTAATAATGTTGCTTTTTGCCGTTTTCGTGCGCTTTTTTAATAGCTTCTCAAACATTGATTTTAGGGGTATAGTTTGTTTAAAGATGTTTTTGCATATGTTAATTCGCTTCTTTTGATGTAGACGGTTTGGTAATTAATCTACCTACCTAAAAGTGAGATCAAAAAAAATATGTTTTTATCTGATTCAGATAGAGACTTAACGTCTTCAATAAAGTTATAGCAAATGTTATTTTAAGCAACTTTGCTGAACACTCAAAATTGGTAGCTCTTATAAATTGCGAGATATGTATCATTTTTCGTGAAACGCCCTTTAACATTGTAACATGCTATCTCTTAAAATTAAAATATGTGTTCAAAAATTAGACATTTGCAGGAGTTTTTTAGTTCTTAAAAAACACCTAAAAGATCGCGTGCTGCCAAATGTTTTTATACTTTTTCGGCAGTAAAATAAGTATAAATCTATAAATCCTTCCTAGAATTTTGCGCCAATTTGCGCTGGAAATAGTTATAAAGTTTTAAAAAAAAGTTATTTGAGGAGCAAATACCCCTAAAAATATCGATTATATAAGAATAACTTTTTTGTTTCAATGATAACTAGTTACAATGTTCAGCAAAACCATGTGTTTAAACATGCAAAATATAGTTGTAGAAGAAACCAAAATTGTAGGATGCCTAGAAAATCAGTTATACTAAAAAACATGATTTTAAGGGGCCCTTTACGAAAAATGATACATATCTCGCAATTTATAAGAGCTAGAAATGTTGGATGTTTAGCAAAGTTGCTTAAAATAACATTTGCTACAACTTTATTGAAGACGTTAAGTCTCTATCTGAATCAGATAAAAAAGTATTTTTTTGATCTCACTTTAAGGTAGATTAATCACCAAACCGTCTACTTGATGTATACGGTTTTTTGATTAATCTACCTTAAAGTGAAGATGCGGATTAACATATGCAAAAACATCTTTAAAAAAACTATACTAAAATCAAAGTTTGAGAAGCTATTAAAAAAGCGCACGAAAACGGCAAAAAGCAACACTGTGCAGTGTTGCAAATGCTCATTACAGGTAAAATGCTATTTTTCGAAGCATGGAACAATGAGATATTAAAATAATAGCCTATATATGTATGATCTAAGAAGTGAAGTTTGTGTATGATACATTCAACTTGTTAATTTTGCTTTCAGAGGGTCACAATTAGCGAATTTATCTGTAATGAGCAATCGCGATGAGTGAGTGAAATTTGCAGGTTTTATGTGTCATAAACAAACTTTACCTCCTCTTCCTGCATCTACTCAAATACTCAACGAACACGATATGATAAACATCATAAAATTTAAATTGATTTCCTTTCAATTCTATTACTATTGTATCACTTTCACTTTCAATAATTCACTTTCACTAATTCACTTCACTAATTCACTTTCACTTAGACTTAGAACTAGACACTGAAGAGTTTGTAAGTAGTAAACGAAATACGTATATGTTATAGTTTAAAGTGATAGTGAAAGTAAGTAGTGAAAGTGATTTATTGAAAGTTTGCAGCGCCGGTGGTGTAGTGGTAAGCGTGATTACCTCTCACCCCAGCAGACCTGGGTTCAATCCCGGGCCGCCGGGATGTTCTGACTTCTGAGGCATAACATCTCTGATCAAGTAAAGCCGTTGGTCCCCGGTTCATGAGTTGATGGATCGATAGGTAGGGTCCAGGTGTGGGAACTGCCTCCATTGGTGCATTGGTGCACCGCACGGAAAACAAGATCGACGGAAAACAGATCAAGGAAAAAAAAATCAATTGAGTGTAACCTACACATAAACGGAGCTCGGGTCGACATTCCGGCGAAAAATCTAAGCCTACCGACATTGCACACTGGGGACAAAATCGAAACTATGTATTAAAATTCAATAACTTCGGTGCTCGCTGGAACAAGAGACTAAAAAATAGTCATTCTTATAGAAAAAAAAGTCTTAGAAATCTATTGGAGTGGGTTTCATCTTGCGCACGATAAGGTAAGTTGGGGTTTTTCACAGTTTTGCTCTAAAATCTCCTATTTTGCATGATTTGAATGCTGTATCTCAAGATACCGATTATATAGACGGGTGATTTCTTCGGCAAAGTTGATCAAGAGGTCAAGGACTGTTGGATGATGGACAGAACAATTCGGATTTCTTCCGCTAGGTGGCGATAGTGAGCATTCGAATTGTATATGTTTGTGCTGCTGTATCTCAATATCCTGTCTATTTAGACGGATGATTTCTTCGGCAAAGTAGATCAGGGGGTCAAGGACACAATGCATTGGGTCGACTTGTCTGTTCGGGACCATTTTCTGGGTTTCTTCCATACTCCACTGTCGTATATCAAATGATAGTGAGTGACTCAATTGACAAGGACGATGAGGTTCGAATGAGAAAGGGGCTCTTCAAACGATGAGCATTTGAGAATTCGTTTTCACAGAATTGATTGAATGGTTGTATTTCTTATTTTTATTTTTCTTATTTATTTATTTGTCTGCATCAACAGGCTGTGTAAAGCCCCAATGATGATTTAAGTAACTTATATAGGTAAAAATCAAATCAAAAAATAAAAACTAAGAATAAAATACATAAATAAAACACACAATCATTCACGGTTAACTGTGCCAGAAAAGAACGATGAGAAGTATCTTCGTAGCAGCTGTCGAGGCATATGGAAATCGAAGATGCCCGAGACTCGATTGAACACTCGTTGCAGTCCACCTATTGCACCGTTCATGCCATAGTTTGTGCGCTGAAGTGGCAATCTCAGCATAACGTTGTTACGTAGCGCACGGGGTTGGACGTTAATGTTGACTTGCCCCAAGATTGCACTGCAATCAATTCTACCTTGTAAAGTGTCCGCAATGAACAGGTTGGTTCATCTTCAATCGAATGATATGAAAATTAACAGAAGTGGATACAATTGTAGTAGAATTCAACGTAACAGATATATCTTAAGGTGATTCGCTGTGAAATCCTTATTGTGGAAACCACTTCCACATTCCACACAACCACATTCAAATTGTTACTCCACGTTTGCTGCACTGTAGCATACATGAAGTAGCAATTTCAGGTGAAATGGTTCACCGATTTCCGAGATTTGTGTAATTGAAAATTCGATGTGGAAGTGCATGTATAGCCTACGTGGGGGCCATTTGTGGACTCTACAAGAAATTACCTTAAAGTCGATGAGAAAATATAAAAAATTGAAAAAAAAACTTCAACAAACGAAACGGAACAGTGTTGATAGATGCTTGCTGTTGCTATTGATTGCTATTGATGGAAATATTGACGAATCTTCTGTCGTTTGTGGTGCACTCGCAATTTTGATGAAATTCCATATTTTCGCGCTGTATACAAATGATAAACTGACTACAAATTCTGCCTGGGGCTTGATGTTTCTTACTTTGGAGTTGACCAAGCTCAGTCTTTATTAAAATTTTATAAAAATTATTTCAGTGCACCATCTAACGAATAATGAAAACATCGTTTATCAAGAAATCAGTCCGCATCGTGCTCTCTTGCCGTGCGGATCTATTTGCTTTTTGCTGAAGGAAGTGTTACTACTACCTAAAGCTACAACAAATTTAAACAGCACTTTTCAGTGCTCAACCTGTAAAAATTTTCTACCTTTTTCAACTCTTATTCCCCTTCGATCCTTGTTTGGACCCTACCCGAGGCAATCCTTCTTGGATATCGATTTGGAAAATTCCTCTTCGATCCTTCAGATTCTTATAGTAATTTGCTTGGAAGTCGATTTGGATAAAAATTTACTGCCGCCATGGCGCCTTAACGCAAAAAAAAAGGGGCAAACTCTTGATCCCCCTTCTGATGAAATTAATTTGAGTAATCAATTTGATTTGCTCACGGGTGATGAGAATGATACATCATCCAAGAAAAATTCTAGTAAACTTTCCCGGCTTAATGCCAAGAAGGAAAAGATTCCCCCTATTGTGACAACCACTTCCGATTTCCATGCTCTTCGCATGGAACTTTTGAATTTCGTGAAAGTTAAGTTTTCACTGCAAATTGGACGTCGGGGTGAATGCCGTGTATTGACTGAAACCTTGGACGGATTTAAATGTCTTCTCAAGTACCTTACTGAGAAGAAGCACAAATTTTTTACGTACGACACCAAAACTGAACGTGTGTTCAAGGTTGTCATGAAAGGACTGCCCAGTGGTGAATCCCTGGATCAGATCAAAGATGAACTTGTGCCATTCCAAGTAATCAAAATGAAAATGAAATCCCGTCCTGGCGATTCGCGCAACGGGATTTCTAATGATTTTTATTTAGTTCACTTCAAGTCTAGTGAACTAAACAACCTTAAGGCCTTAGAAAAAGCTAGCCTTATGCTCCACGTCCGAGTGAAGTGGGAACACTTCAGGAAGACTGGAGGAAATTTTCAAAACCTCACTCAGTGCCGTAAGTGCCAGGGTTGGGGCCAAAATTGCTAAATGCCAGCTAAATGCATGAATTGTGGTGATTCCTCTCACGCAAAGGACGACTGTCCTGTGAAGGAAGATCCTAAGAAATTTAAATGTTCAAATTGTGGTGAAAACCACAAATCCAATTTTTGGGAATGTAAGACTCGCAAAGCGATCCTACAATCTCGTTCTAAGCGACAGGTAGGAAACGCTCAACGTTTCCGACCAGGTACAAATTCCTCTGCTGTTAACAACGGTCAGTGAGGAACAAATTCTACATTCGTACCCGTAGGTACAAATATCACCCCTGCTTCAAATTTTTCATCTGTACCTACTCCCCTTGCTGCTAACAATGTTCAGCGAGTTAATGGAGCAACCTATGCTGCTATTGCAGCGGGTAGAAATCAAAATACTAACCAAAGTAATTCTAACGGAAATTTTGACAATTTTGACTTAGGAAGCATTACTGCCCCTAAAATGGAATTTTTACAGAAATCATTAATTGACATGATTTCTGATATGCTTAAATCAAACTCCATGTTTGATGCTATTCAAACTGGAGTAAAATTTGCAAATAATATTGTCATGACTTTAAAATTCAGTAATGGATTTTAAAGCATTAAATATTGTAAATTGGAATGCTCGATCTCTTAAAGATAATGAAGACGAGCTATTTAACTTTTTGAGAGTTCATAACGTGCATATTGCCGTTATAACTGAAACGTTTCTTAAACCTGACCATAGGGTTAAGAAGGACGCAAATTATTTGATTTATAGAAACGATCGTCTTGATTGACCCTATGGTGGCGTTGCCATAATTGTTCATAAACGAATCAAACATAAAATTCTTTCTTCATTTGAAAACAAAGCTTTTGAAACTTTGGGAGTTTCTGCTGAAACAAAATTTGGACAACTTACGTTTATAGCTGCCTATTTGCCATTCCAATGCGTAGGCCAGCAAAAGAATTTTCTCAAGGGTGACCTCCAGAAACTTACCCGTCATAGGTCTAAATCTTCATTATTGGTGATTTTAATGCAAAACACCGCTCATGGAATAATGCTCAAAGCAATTCCAATGGTAATATTCTGTTTGATGATTGTTCTATATTCAATATCCAAACAGCCCAACATGCTTTTCTTCTGCAAGAGATCCCTCTACTATTGATTTGGTCTTAACTGATTCATGTCAACTTTGAAGCCAATTGGTTACCCATGTTGACTTCGGTTCTGATCACCTTCAGGTAACTTTTGAAATATCCCAAGAAATAATTTCTAATCCAAACAGCTCTACTTTCAATTACCATAGAGCTGATTGGGAGCAATATCGAACATTTATGGAATATAACTTCGATCCAAACATTCCGTTGCAAACCAAAGATGAAATTAATTATGCTCTTGAATCTCTGACTACTTCTATAGTTGAAGCAAGAACTGCCTCAGTACCAAAATGCGAGGTTAAATTCGATTCAATTATAAAAGACGATGATCTTCAGCTCTTGATCCGTCTTAAAAATGTCCGTAGGAGACAATATCAAAGAACACGCGATCCTGCCATGAAAGTTATCAGGCGGGATTTGCGAAAACAAATTAAAAAGCGATTCTCTGCCCTGAGGAACTAAACTTTTGAAAATAATGTCTCTAAATTAGACTCGAGTTCCAAACCCTTTTGGAAACTCACAAAAATTTTGAAAAAAACCTCGAAAGCCTATTCCAGCGCTTAAAGAAGGTGGTAAAATTTTGGTCACTAATTTGAAAAAAGCTCAGAAACTTGCTAAGCAATTCGAGAGTTCCCATAATTTCAGTTTGGGTCTTACTAGTCCTATTGAGAATCAGGTTGCTCGGGATTATCTGAATATTTTCTCTCGGGAAAATATGTTTGATGATTCCTGGGGGACTGATTTGGACGAAGTAAGGTCTATAACTAAAAAGTATCAAAATATGAAAGCTCCAGGTGATGATGGAATTTTCTATATCCTCATCAAGAAACTGCCAGAGAGTACCTTGTCTTTCTTGGTAAAATTATTTAACAGATGTTTCCATCTGGCATACTTTCCTGATAAATGGAAGAAAGCAAAAGTTGTTCGAATTTTGAAGCCGGATAAAAATCCAGCTGAAACTTCTAGCTACCGTCCAATAAGTTTGCTTTCTTCAATAAGTAAACTTTTTGAAAAGATAATTTCGAATAGAATGATGCTTCACATCAATACGAACTCAATTTTTGCAGGTGAGCAGTTTATATTTCGCCATGGGCTTTCAACTACTCATCAACTCTTAAGAGTTACCAATTTAATTCGTTCAAACAAATCTGAAGGCTACTCAACTGGAGTTGCTCTTCTAGACATAGAAAAAGCATTCGACAGTGTTTGTAAATTGAAAAAGTTTAATTTCCCGCTTTATATTATGAAATTAGTTCAGAATTATTTAACTGACAGAACTCTGCAGGTAAATTATCAAAATTCCAAATCTAATCGACTACCTGTTAGATCAGGAGTTCCTCAGGGTAGCATTCTTGGGTCTATATTGCATAAAATTTTCACTTCGGACCTCCCTTATTTGCCTCAGGGTTGCCACAAATCTTTGTTCGCTGATGACACAGGCATTTCCGCTAAAGGAAGAAGTCTTCGTGTTATTTGCAGCAGACTGCAGAAAAGTTTAGATATTTTCTCTTCTTATTTACAAAAATGGAAGATTTCTCCCAACGCTTCCAAAACTCAACTTATAATATTTCCACATAAGCCTAGAGCTTCCTTTTGGAAACCTAGTAGTAGTCACATAGTCACTATGAACGGAGTTCCAATTTCCTGGTCAAACCAAGTGAAATATCTTGGATTAGTTCTTGACCAAAAATTAACTTTTAAAGATCACATTGAGGGCATTCAAGCTAAATGTAACAAATATATAAAATGTTTGTATCCTCTTATAAACAGGATATCCAAACTTTGCCTGACGAATAAACTTCTAATATTTAAACAAGTTTTTAGACCGGCCATGCTTGACGCTGTGCCAATATGGTCTAGTTGTTGCACTACCAGGAAAAAAGCACTTCAAAGGATTCAGAACAAAGTTCTGAAAATGATTTTGAAGTTGCCTCCTTGTACATAGTTGCCTCCGAAGTACATAGAATTTCGAATGTTGAGACTTTAGCACAAATGTCCAACAAAATAATTAATAATTTCAGGCAAAAATCGTTGCAATCCTCAATTACAACGATTAATTCCCTTTATACTTAGATAAGATTTAGTTTTAGTTTTTAGTTTTAAGATATCAATTGTTATACTGAAATGCAGGTTTAAAAAACCTGTTTAAAATACTGAATTGCCAAGACAGGAACAATGTAAAAACACTTAGATATATATCATAACAATTAAGGCTGGTAAGTTACTGTAGTAACTGGAGCACCTAGGTTAAAATGAAATGTAATTTATTTTGAATTTGGAACAAATAAAGAGTTAAAAAAAATAAAAAAAAACCGAAGAGGCAAATAATGATGTTCATATAAGAAACAAAAGTACTGAGCTGTTGTAGCCATGAAAAAGGATCAATTTAGTGAGCAACGGGAAGCACGCGTGCTTCGAAGAACGCCAACGCTAGTTATTGCTGAAGTTGAAGATAAAGAAACGATGGATACAGATGCCAAACGTTAGGATAGCATCGATGGCAGCAGCTCGTATAATAAGCCTCTTTAATAATGAGGATAAGATGATTGGCTTTATTTTGAAGTACACGATAAAAAAAATGAGACAAGGTTTTGACAAGACAAGTGAAATAATCGAAAAGCAAATGTTGTTAACCACAAATTTCAATTGATCTCCTTCTTGTCGGTTTCTTCGGTGCCGGCTTTGAATGGCTACCTCAACTCGATCATAAGTGGTGTTTATTTGTTTATTTATTTATTTGTGTATTAATAATTCAACTGACAGTTAGTGTCTAAACGAATATAACTTAAAAATAAAGCCCAATTGACGATTGACTCGGGCAATAATGTCATTGTAGTGGATCGTGAATGTCAGTCTGCACTGTCGTATATCAAATGATGTGAGTGACTCAATTGACAGTGACAATGAGGCTCGAATGAGAAAGGGGCTCTTCAAATGATGGGCATGTGAGAATTCGTTTTCACAGAATTGATTGAGTAGTTGTATTGGTTCATCTTCAATCGAATGATATGAAAATTAACAGCACTGGATACAATAGTAGTATAATTAAAAGGAAAAACAACGTAACAGGTATATCTTAAAATCGATGAGAACATAGAAAGAATAGGAAAAAAACTGCAGCCGAAAAACTTCAACAAACGAAACGGAACAGTGTTGCTAGATGCTTGCTGTTGCTATTGATGGAAATATTGACGAACCTTCTATCGTGTGTGGTGCACTCGCAATTTTGATTAAATTACATGTTTTTGCGCTGTATACAAATCTTTTCAAATGAAACTGACATCAAATTTTGCCTGAGGGTTGAAGTGTTTTACTTTGGAGTTGACCAGGCTCAGTCTTTATTAAAATGGTATTAAAATAATTTAATTGCACCGTCTAACGAACAATGAAAAAATCGTGTATCAAGAGACTTTTATGGTTGGGTAGCATACGTAACTGCGTCTCACCTTGATGGGTCTGGGTTTAATTCCAGGGAAGGTGAAGATAAAAATCGTTGGTCACGTCTTTTTTACAAGGACACCATTGGTCCTGGCCGGGTGCTGGGTGAGTCACTAAGAATCGAACAAAACATCATCTTTCCAAAGGGAATGATTTAAATTTAATTCCACTGCTTTCAAACATTTGCTTCCATATTAAAAATAACCATTACAACTCATCGTAAAACCTATAATAAAATCTCCCTCAAATGGCCGTTTATTCCCCTATCGTTTTTTTTTCCCTCGTACCAGCAAAGTCCCCTCGACCAACCCATAATCATTAGGAATGATTGCAATGCATCAGCAGATCTCTCGATCAAAATTAAATCGCTGTCATAATTGGTTTCTTTCAACAATACGCCACAATAACAATAACGAACGGGAAACTCGCCCCAGTCCAAGTAACGTCGTCATCTTACTTCCTTTATTCTGCTCGTCGGGTAACCATCGCAACACACCGAGCAACGCATATCCCCCAAAGGACCAACTCTCAATCCCCTTCCCTTGGACGTCTGACAACGTCGCGCTCCTAAGTGGATTAGAGTCACGAGCCTGATATAATTCAATCTTGTACGATGACGATGAGAACGACGCACGTCGACGAGGAGTAGATATTCATGGCAACGACGACTACCGACTAGGATCGCACAGAAGGGATTTTTCTATTCCATCTCACGTGCCATCACATCATGTGGACTTGTTGGATAGAGATAGAACACCAAACAAACGGCTCGTGGTCGGGTGCGGTGGAAGTTTCGGCCAAGTGTTACTAATCGGCAGAATGCAGCGTCACTTCCCTCGAGGACGACAAGGGACGGCACGTGGTGGCCGTTGAAAGTAATTGTTCGAATGCAACCAGAAATAAGGCAGGGGTGAGATCTTCGCCTCTTGATGCCAGCAGCGGGCGGAAGAAGACTTTGATAGCATCAAGGATCAAGCTTGTGAGTGATGCGATGTGATTGTTATTTTAGTTGGGGGAAATTTATTTATTGCTGACTGTCTGTTCTAGGTGAAGGGGGATTAGGCTAAATGAAACCGAAACCGAATCTAATAGCGATATTTTGCATTTGTATGGGGGAGGTGATTGGAATTGGGTAGGTGCGGCTGCTGAGTCATCTAGGAAATTGAATTTGACAATAAAAAGTAATTTTTTAAAGTAATAACGGCTAAGATGTGATCTGCACTTACCAATAGACCATGTTTTTAGCACTGCAAAATGAGTTCTTTGCGAGTTTAAAATTAATGGTGTCAGATTAGGAGCCCTGAAAATGGAACCAGAACCAAACGTTTAACGTTCTTATGCAAAATAATAGGTACATAAATTGTTCAAAACCATCTTCCCTAGTTCAACACAGTTTTAAATTCAAATTTTCATTTCTGCGTAATGAAGTCGTGCAAACAAATACTTTTTCTTACTTTATTCGTATTTCTGTCCCAGCATGTACAGGTGGAGGCGCTACCCAGCTGGCACAATCAGGTTTAATCGATTGACTGTGAATTGACAACAATTTGCCAATAGGATGGTGCTAAATTTGCCGACAGAACATTCGGCTTTCGGTTCACAATGATGCTGGCCGTTCGTTGCACGCACATTTTCCTATCAATTAGCGTGCAAATTTGAAACAATAACCACTTCAGCATAAGCACTAGAGCTTGCTGTCGCATCCGGATACGGGACGTCGATGGCATTGCCGGGCAGTGGTTTGCTTCGAGGTCCACAGTGCCGAGCCGCGAACATATTTATTTCTCTCGAGGCATCGTTATCTTCCTCTACTACAACCCCTACCCTCCTCACGGTCACGGAACAATTTGAATCGAGCAATGACGTCGCCACCGTCGTTTTCGGTCATCAACGTCGGCCATTTTCAAACGACATCAGCATTCCATTCCTTTCGCTTGTTTAGGCAGAATGGGAACGAGGCGAGGGATGTTTTCGATTCGATTGCAGTCATTATTATAATGGCAAACAGTCCAATTGTTGGAAACCGGTGTTTTACCTGTTCAAGGCAGGTTGAGAGCAGGTTGGGGGTCGTATCGATGATCAATCGGTCAATATTGGTCAAGTGATGTGAAAACCCTTTGGCAGCTTGTCGTACGACCGTGCATGGTTATACGGTGAGGTTTCATTGAGTTGAGCAGCCGCACCACTCAGACTGACTGCCATACGTTATCATACCAGCAAAGTGGCGAACGGCAGATAGGTATGCAGTTAAAAGGAATCATAGAATCGTTCCGGTGAACATTGTATCAATTAACATTTAATGGTAGAAAAGGATTTTGATGCTCTGGCGTGGTCATTCGATTTGAAGATGGAGTGCTTGTTGGCGACTATCGAGTAATCTGACTATTGAGTTAGATTTCTTCCTGGTAGTCACGTCTGTAGAACGAGTCTACCATGCTGGAGGCATCGGGTTCGATTCTCGATCCACACGTGTTTTGGCGTGACAGTCATAAATAAATGCGTTGATTTAATAGCATCATCATCAATATTTTGGTCCTGGTTTGGATCTTCTTCGGCACTCGATGCGAGTCAACAAAGCGTCCGAAAATAGATGTGACTAGAAAATGTTTGGCTCGGAAAAATCCAACGATGTCGACTGGGACTGAACCCATATATTTTAAATGGTATAGCAGTAACGTTTGCCAAACAACTTCACCCAACAATGATTACTCAGCTCTCAGTCGACGAGTTTTTGAAGAGAAGTTTAAAAAAAATTCTTCCCACTGAGCACACTGCTCTATCAACAGATGTATTTTTATTTTACGAAGCACTGGTTTATATTTAGGTTGAGTAATCATTCCTTTTTTGAATATGAGATCTGTTGTACAATCTGATGGCCTGCCTGACATCCAACCTACAAGATGAAAAACGCATGTATCGCATTCTACTGAGTACTGCAAACAGCGTTAATGCATTTGATCTCTCAGTGGTGGAAATGCAGTGATGCCAGACTTAGCATTTTCGTTGCGTTTTAGTTTATTGATTTCCGGAAAGTGGACTACAGTAGTTTTTCATTTTTGCGTATTTTAGTTTAGTTTAGTTAGTAGATCACACACAATTTTGTCTACTTAATTTGATGCCTTCCTGGGCAAGTATGAAGCTCTACTTGAAATAACCCAGATAGAAAAAATAATAATCAATGTATTTGAATCAGCATGTAATAATTAGGAAATTTTAAACCACATATGTTTTTCAGCGTTTCCAAATGATGTTACACACCAGCTATAAAAAAATAATCTTAGAATAAAGTGCATGTACGATTTTGCTAAGTTTCCGGTGCTATTGTTCATCCAATTACAACTTCAGAACTAACTATTAAGTCTTATTTAGTGATGCACCGATAAAGGGTGTACCGTTTAAAATTCGCACACACAAAATTCATTGTCAAAATTCGAGTTTTATCCGATTATCACCAAATTTTCAGGGAGTAAAAAGAATCAATTAAAGTTAGTTTTTAGTTATTCATTTAATTTATTTTGGCTTTATATTAGAATACGCGAACCTTGGCCTTATCCCCAGCCATTTTTTGCATATTAACTCATGCTTTCTTCATTTTTTCTACATTCTTCACCACTTTAGGTCGTTTTAGAAGGTGCTCCTTCACAATGGCCCAGTAATTTTCTATTGGGCGCAGTTCCGGAGTGTTTAGGGGGTTCAGATCTTTCGGCACGAAATCGACATAATTCGCCTTATACCACTCTAGCACGTTTTTCGTGTAGTGGCATGGCCAAATCCAGCCAAAAGATCGTCGGACCGCCGTGAGCCTTCAGGAGAAGGAGAAGCCGCTTTTGGAGACACTCTTCCAAATACACCTGTGCATTCATGATGCTTGCGGTAACGGTAACTCCGCTTTTCGCAAGAACAAATCTTCTTCTTTTTTGTTCTTCTTCTTCTTTTTCGCATTTCAAGCTTATTGCATATCGCATATTAGCTTATTGCGTGCTCTCAACTTAGTGTTCTAGATGCAATTCCACAGTTATTAATTGAGAGCTTTCGATGCCTGTACCATTTTTGCATTGGTATAATTGTGTGGCAAGTCCAATCATACTTCTATGCCCAGGAAAGTCGAGAAATTTTTCAACCCGAAAAATTCCTAGACCGGACCGGGATTCGAACCCAGCCACCTCGGACATGGTCTTGCTTTGTAGCTGCACCTTTACCGACTGAGCTAAGGGAGGCTAGAACAAATCGCTTGCCAAATTAAAAACTTCTTGATGAGCTTCGACATCTTCTGGGTCCGGAGGTTCTTGGGAACATCACACTTATCCTTGGTTTCCTGGAATTTGGTTGAAGTCTGCCTTCACATCCATTACGCAGCAGTGTGGTTTCGTTGACTTCTGGTCGTACAACTTCCGGGCACGGCTTTTTGCGACCGTATTCTATTTCTCGTCACGGTTTGGGGACTTTTGAACCTTAAGTCCAGGTCGAGTTTTGGTATTGTGCACAAAAGTCTTCCTCACATGCAACTTTTTAGCCACATCTCGAACGGAGACGTTCGGTTTCCGTTTAAAGGCCCCAACCACGCGTTTGTGTTCCGATGGCACGATGCGACAGATCCTTATTCTCAAGGAACTCGTGTAAAACTTTTTCGCCCATGCACTGTTATTTCGTCGCCATTTTGAAAAAAATTTCGCACCTGATGAGTGTAAACAATGCACATTAAACTATGTCTACGCAAAATTTCAATTAATTTTACCCAACTGATTAAAAGTTAGAGCAATTTGAATGTATACGAATTTTAAACGGTACACCCTTTAATTTCATCTATCATCCTCAAAGTGTAAAAAATTTGTTTTCAAACTTCTTCTGATTGACGAAATTGTGTGAGGAGTGAATCTCGTTTTTCACCTCCATGCACTGCGTACAGCCGTTCAAATGTCGAGGCCCAACTCCACAGGGTATTTCTACCGCATAACACGCTTCACTTTTCTGTATTTTCCCAGCACCAACGTTAGATCACCGTCTGATATTTCTGGTCGAAGATCGTACACACATGTATTCAACGTTGCCCCCCATAAGCGACATTCGTACCTTAACTGCCTTTTCATTAGAGCAGTTCCCTACAGATTCGCAAATCGTTTCGGATCGATGTTTTTAGAATTATTTGTTATTTTACACTGTTGTTTGTTATTTCCAATATGTCATTTTACATATATTATTGGATCGCACCATCTGCGTCGGGCTCTGTTACATTTGAAAGTTTATAGCGGCAGCAACAAACCCCCCCTTCCGATGGTAGCGATCAGTTCTGCAGTAGGAAGTTTATCGTCACCGCCATAGGAAGTTGGATAATTTTCGCTATTGTTTTATCACTGCATCTAGTGCAAAATGGAACATTCCACCATCGTTGTTCCAATTCACTTCAATCATTAACTACTGAGAAGATGCAATGCTAGATCATATTTAGACCCTAGTATTGCTTTACCAGATCGGGGATATACTTGTTGGATTATGGATAATACTTGGTGAAACCCAGTGCCTTTGTTGAACTTCAGCGTGTTAGTCAGATCGCCCAGTGTCTCTGTCGTACGGCTATCGTACCCGTCAGACACTTACTCCACTGCCAGACCCATGCGTCCACTGCCGGATCCCTGCATCCATCGTAGTATCGTAGTATCGTAGTGTTCACCACGTAACGTGGGTAGATCACCATTTCGTGGTACGTTACGGGATGGTCTACCATCGATTACTAGTCCTGACTACTTCAAAATAAATAGGGGAACAGGATTTTCAGTAATCCAAGGAACACATCTTAGTCCTCGTTACTTTTTATGCCTTGTCGATAGTGACAAGACTCGGATTTGTCCACCGAGGATGATCTTGAAACAAGGAAAAAGTTAGTTAGTCTTCATCTATGTGATTCCTAATCTTTTATTCATTGTTCCCTAGTTTGAAGTGGTTAAGACTAGGGTTCTGATGCATGGTCATTATCGGTGTCATTCCTTAATTTTGTTGCTAAGGAATTTAATTTTGACTGACAAAGGGGCGCACCTTTGGAGGGTGTTTTAACACTCCGAAGGGTATAAATAGCGGGACCTTTCAATTAGAGTCGGATCCTTGCGATAAATGCAAGAATGACAACTGTAAAAAAATCGAATACTTTATCATTTCTCAATAGTGATGGAGTAATACGACATGCACTAAACTAAGGACACGGGATATACTACAATAGATCAAATTACTGTTCGCAGTGGTGTTAGGTCCCGAACAGAGGAAAAAAAATCGTAGTGTTCTCATCGTCGGAACGTAGCATCATTGATGGACTCAAGCGTCATTTGACCGCTGCGTCCACCCACCAGACCCTTGCGTTCACCCGCAGGACTCTTGCTTCCTTCATCGGACCGTTTACAGTCGAACTGTACTCTTGGACCATAGCCAAAATATTGTAAACATACAAAAACATCTACAAATGGAATGACGGATAAAACACTACTACTTCAGAACAGACCGCTACCATCGCATCAGGGGGGGTTATTGCTGCCGCTATAAACTTTCAATATGACAGAGCCCGACGCCGATGGTGCGAGCCAACATATATGGTTCCCTAGTTTTGTACACAACTAACACTTGAAAAGGGCTTATGCAAAAATGATACACATCAATTGTAAAACATATGTCTCGCGAACGATTTGTTTGAGCGAGATGGTGTCTTTCAAGAAGTTGCGGACAAGTATTGTTCCTTTCAAGAAAAAATGTATACTGTAAAAAAAATATTTTTTTACAAAACCATCAAACAAATTTTGACTATATGTTTTAGTATTACTTCTACGTGAAGTCAACGATTCACATAGTTGAAGATGCTAATTTCAAATAACAGACTGTAGTGGTAATTTTTATACGATAGATGGAGTAGATGAAAGCACAGAGTTGATAGTTCCGTTAGAGTACGGCAGTGTGAAGATTGCATATAGATATTAGAATAGCGAGCTAGGACAACTTTTAAAAAAGGTACAAATCGGTTTTTTCATCTCTCTTTACCAAACTTCTCCTTTGGAGAGGGATGGTGAGGGGTGTCCCTCTTTTGCCAGTGGTGGCAACTACCGATTCGACGTAAAACCGCAGTTCCATGACCCCACTTTTCAAAGTTCGTGAAATAATCCAATTTGGTTGGAAATGAGCAGTATTTTTCTATAACTTTAATTTTCGTATGAAGTCACATTTTATTTTTATTAATTTTCAAATATTTTTGAATTCATGTTTTTTACAAATATTCGTTTCACTAGTTTGCGTAGAACTGATCTCCAAATCCTGAAAATTGTAGATACTGTGTTCCATCCCGTGAATTTTCACTATAATTTAACCGATGGATAATTTTCAAATAAATTGCCACTCTAGCAGACTTTATTCTACACGCAAACCAAAAATTTATTACAATGAATGTTAGTTCCATTTCCTATCATCCTCTGGTCATGAACATCGCAGCGAATGTTAGAAGTTGACCTTGCAGGCGATGTAATGGTTTTTTGCCTTTTTTATTTCGTGTTCTGTCTGTGCTGTCATCTACACAAGCAAGCATTTGCCTTGATTTTTATGTATAAGATGGCAGAACGACGCACACACTTGCCTCAAATCTCTCCAGCAGAAAAAGCATACGAAGTCAAGTGTGAGAGGAAATAAGCGCTTCTTGTTTGCTTTTAGGCTATCCATATTCAGAACCACAGAGAGAGCAGGGGAGAAAGCACAGGTCTGATAATCACAACGTTCGTGGTTCCGAGTCCCAGTCGGCAACCTTTTTCCAATTTTTTTTCGACATAATTCATTTCACTCACTAATACACTCCACATTTTTCGGTCTACAATTCTCTTGCATTGGAACGCAGCTAGGTATATTGCATCCTAGGTTCATGCGGTCTCCACTTACATCCTCTGATGATGAATCCCACATAATTGTAAGCGAATCTTACATCCACCGGTTGGGTGTAACAGATGACCAATAAATTTTGCCAGACACCTGACACCAGACACATCAAAAATCGACCGATCATCAACAGAGGGATTTTCGAATATCGTAATTAATTTTCGAAATGCCAAATTTAAGTTAAACAACACGAAATGAAACATAGCCTCAGATTGCAGGGAGAGAATGTATGTTCAAATTTAGTAATCTTTATATTTGAGTAACGATTTTCTTACCGAGAGATCGGCTCACCAGGTTTAGGTCCTTATAAAATTGCACGTTGACTCAAAGCACATTTGTCGTCATCTTCGATGTACACAGTTGAATTTCAAGGAAAGCAGTTGATTTCCCACTTCGGCCCTGATTAAATCAACAATTGCGTCGCTTGTCTTCTTTCCTTTATTTAACGTCGGTCTCTGTTCCGCAATCTAGTGCCAATCACCGACGGACATCGATTGCCATCCATTGACGGCAATCGAATTTGCAAGGAAGGCTGCTTCTTCCACACCTGCGTAGGATATCGCACCCATTCAACGCACATGGGCCGGGACCAACGGCTTTATTACTTCCCTTCCGAAGGAAGACGTGACCAGAGATTTTTATGCCTCAGAAAAATCCCACCGACCTCGACTGGGATTGAACCCAGACCCATTGGGGTGAGAAAGCAGTCACGTTTACCACAACACCACCGGTGCCGACGTTATTGCGTCGCTTGTATCAACAATCATCTGCTCTATGTAGTGACGTGTTGGGCCTGCCTTAGTTCAGTCGGTAAAGGCGCAGCTACAAAGCAAGACCACGCTGGATATGGCTGGGTTCGATTCTCGGTTCGGTCTTGGAATTTTTCGGGTTGGTAAATTTTTCCGCTTCCGTGGGCATATAGTATGATTGTACTTGCTACACAATTATACCAATGCAAAAAAGCTACAGGCATCGAAAGCTCTCAATTAATAACTGTGGAGGTGAACACTAAGTTGGGAGCACGCAATTAGCTAATATGCGATAACCAATAAATATCGTGAGTGCACACAGCAATGATTTTGTTTTCGTCTTGCTCTCTTGAGATCTTGGTAACTCACCGTTCGAAGTGCTCGCTGCGTATTAGCCTTAAGAGTCAGATAGAATCGCTAGCTAGCGGCGCCGGTGGTGTAGTAGTAAGCGTGATTACCTCTCATCCTAGCAGGCCTGGCTTCAATCCCAGTCGGCGCCGCCGGGATGTCCTGAGGCATACATCTCTGATCACGCCTTCCTTCGGAAGGAAAGTAAAGCCGTTGATCCCCGGTTCATGAGTTGATGGGTCGATAAGTACAATTGCTGCAGGACCAAGTGCCACGCTGTTCGAAGCGGTAATGAGCAGAGGCTTTTTTTTTGACTTTAAATGATCTTCATTGCTTGTGTTTGTGTGGTTTACATGTATGAATTTTTAAGTGACACAGATGCGTCTTTTCAACTTTAGTACATTTGAGATTTTAGTTATTATTTACAGTTCCTAGTCCTATCAGGCCTGTTTTTAAAGTATGACCACCTTGGTGGGATTGGTTTGTTTTAAATTTGAAAAAGGAGACTACTTATAACTACTATTTACAACTACAACTACTATATACACCTAATCTACTTTATACAAATTGCTCATCAAAGCATGTTCTGATAAATTACATTTTTGTGCAAATTTAGTCTTAATTTCGTTAATTCTGGAATCTATTTTCGCAATGCCTGCCTCCTCGTGTAAATTTGTTATTCTAGTATCGTCGAAAGGACGATCAAGAACCATCCTCAGCATTCTATTCTGAGCGACCTGAATTTTGTTCCTGTGAGTCTGTGCACATGATTCCCACACCGGAGCTGCGTAGAGGATCGCAGGTGCTATGATTTGTTTGTAGACAGCCAGTTTGTTCACCCTTGAGAGGCGAGATCTGCGGCAAATCAGCGGATACAGACACCTAACCAAGGCAGAACACTTGACTACAGTTTTCTCTACATGCGAACGGAAGAGGAGCTTTTCATCGAACAACATCCCGAGATAGGTTACTTCGGCAGACCACTCAACCCTTGTGCCATCCATGATTACAGTACAAGATGGAGCCGGTTTCAGTTTGGGCGATTGCCGATGGAGGAACATGATCGTTTGTGTTTTGGAGGCATTGATTTTGATTTTCGACGTGGTGGCATAATCAGCAAAGGCGTTAAGGCATCGTTGAAGTTTGTTCGTTATTTCGCGAGGCATCCTTCCTTTGACGGCTATTGCGGTATCATCTGCGAACAGGATAAACACCCAACCGTCTCCGAGGCGAGGAATGTCTGAAGTGTAGATGCTGTAAAGCAAAGGGCCCAACAGACTTCCTTGCGGAGCTCCTGCTGGGATGGAGAACGTGTTTGAAAGGCAGCCATTCAACGATACCTTAAACGACCTTTGCTGAAAGTAGTTATGGGTGATTTTAACAAGATGCAAAGGAAAGTTGAAGTTACAAAGCTTGTATACAAGCCCATTTTGCCAGACATTATCAAACGCTTTCTCAACGTCTAACAAGGCCATGGCTGTGGACTTGGATACAGCCTTGTTACTTCGGATGTTATTCATCACCCGTACTAGCTGATGATTTGTGGAGTGCCCCTTCCTGAACCCGAACTGTTCCGGTAGGAGAATGTTTTCCTCCTCGACAAACTTGAGCAAACGATTAACGGGTTTGCGGATAGGTATGATTTTTGCTGTCATCCAGACATTTGGAAAGTAGTGCAGTTCCAAGCATCTGTTGAAGACAGCAGCCAGCAGAGAGTGAACCTTCATACTGAGATTTTTCAACACTAGGTTGAATATTCCGTCAAACCCGGGGGCCTTCATGTTCTTGGTGCATTTCAGCGCTGAGCAAATCTGTTCCACTGTGATTCTATCCTCCGGAGAGATGGCACAAGAAGAGGAATCGAGGTTGAGTACGCATTGTCAACCTGAACTTCGAGCGGACTTTGGATGTTGGAGCCAAGCAAGTGCGATTTGGCAATATGCTCACCAATCGTATTTGCTTTCTCTTGAGGGGTGATTATGAGCCGATCGTCATCATTTTCATCTTTTAGTGGCGGAATGGGTTTAGGGTGCGTCTTTAAGACCTTGGCAACTTTCCAGAATGGTCTGGAGCGGTCGTCCAGATTCTGGACAAGCCGCCCGAAACTTTCGTTCCGGAGTGAGATCATTCTGGAAGCAATATCCTTGTTCAGATCGGCCATTTCACGTTTCCTCGCTAGATCTCCAGTCCTCTGAAACTGGCGCCTACGAACATTTCTCATGCGAATCAAAAGCTCAATCTCTTTTGTTCTTACAGAGCAAGCATTCCAGGTGACGATAGTTAGCGGTTTAGACGCCATACTGGATGATGAACTTACCGAGCACTTGGATCTGTTCGGGCTTATTGCGGCACTTACGAAGAGCACCGGACATGTTGACGAAAATTTCCATCAGTTCGTCCGCTGTGAACAGATCGGGGTTGTTGTTTTGCGCTGTTGGTTGTCTCCAGAATCCAGGGGGAGATGAAGAGCTTTGGCCAGCAGAATCATCGGAAGCTTCTTGAGGGGGGGGGGGGCGGGTTTGCACCCGCGAAATCGCTTGCCTTTGCTGGGGAGCACGAAGAAGCGGAAAATCCTCCGTCCTGAATGGTGGGGTTTTGTCCTTCTTGCGTCCTGGTTGATTGTTGCTTGACGCCTGCTTTCGGATGCGTTTGAAGTCCTCGCGTTTGGAGCACTGTCTGTCGGAACCTTGATGTGCACCACCACAGTTAGCGCATTTTATCGCCACGGCTCCATCCGCAGGGCAGTTGGAAGTGGCGTGTTCTTGAGCGCAGTTGCTGCAGCGTGGCTTGATGTTGCAGTTGCGGGTACCGTGTCCAAAATTGAGACACCTCTGACACTGCGTTACGTCACGATGGCCGCCACGGTATGGCTCCCACCGTACGATGATGGAGTAGATCGATCGGATGGCTTGTAGCGCATTGAGCGTCACCGTCCCTTTCTGGAAGTGCACCAGGAAAAGACAATCCGGGTACGTCTTCACGTTTTCGTCTCTCCTTGTCATTCGGAAGACAGCGATTGGGGCTAGCTTGTACCGGTTGATTTCAGCTTCGACCATCTTGGGGTCGAAGTTTGGTAGACCTCTCATGACTACCTTGAAGGGCTTCTCACCGGGGATGTCGTGCGTGAAGAATTCCGCCTTGGTATCCTTCAGATATTTCACGGCCACTTCGTACTCCGCTTTCGTTCGGAGCATCACCTTGGTGCCGATCTTGCCGAGCTTAAACTCAGCTGCAACGCCCAGCGATGAAAGATCGCCAATCAGCGTGTTGAGTAGGACTTGCTTCATCACCAGTGGAGGAAGCTTCATTTTTGCTGCACTCGGGCTGGCAGCAGTTTCGTTGTCGACGGCGTCGCCGAAATCGCCAATGACGCTGACGTTCGTCGCAGTGGCATCGTGCCGGTGGTGTAGTGGTAAGCGTGACTGCTTTCTCACCCCAATGGGTCTGGGTTCAATCCCAGCTGAGGTCGGTGGGATTTTTCTGAGGCATAAAAATCTCTGGTCACGTCTTCCTTCGGAAGGGAAGTAATAAAGCCGTATGTCCCGGCCCATGTGCGTTGAATGGGTGCGATATCCTACGCAGGTGTGGAAGCTGCCTTCCTGCACATTCGATTGCCGTCAATGGATGGCAATCGATGTCCGTCGGTGATTGGCACTAGATTGCGGAACAGAGACCAACGTTAAATAAAGGAATGAAAACGGCGACGTGTCCTTTTAAACAACATTTCCCAAAACTAACGGAGACAATTTTCGTACTAGTACCAGCTAAACAGTTCGAAAAAGTAGTGTAAATATCTGTTCAGTATAATGCACATAAATGGAGCGTCACATATCATATAAGTTTACATTATACCGTATGCGTGATAATGTTTGCACCATCGTACAAATAAGGTTCCCGTTTCACCTGTGCATACAATGCCTTGGTTTTATTTTGCATGCACGTAACCTTTAGCTCATACCGTAGTAGGCTGTGTATTAAAGAAAATGATTTACTTAGTTTGACAGTTGCACCATGACGAAGTGGCAGCGTATTCGTGATTTGTCCCACGCGCAAATGTCGCAAAAGGAAGTGGTTGCAGGAACATCTTCCGTTCTGGATTACTCAATATGGCACGTCATGAAGGCCAAGGCCTGTTCTAAACGCCACCCGAGTACAGCAAGCCTCAGACAAACATTGACCCGTACCTGGAGAGAAATGGATCCAGACTACATTATTAGAACCTGGCGTGCATTCCGGAAGCGTGTGGAGGCCGTAATTGCAGCAAGTGGAAACTCGATCCATGATAAACATAGTTTAAGATTCTGAGAAACATCCCCCCTTTGAATAAATAAAAAAACTGGCCGTGGCGTAGATTTTCGCTAGTGCGCCTAGAAATCGAAAAATATGACAATTTCACGAAACTTTTTCTTTGGAAAAGAGCAATAAATGTTCCAAATTTGTCCCAAAAATAGGCAATTCATTTATGTAATACAATTTCACAACAGATGTGGTATTAGATTTTCATTACTATTGTGTATTATTGCTGAGTTATTTGCTTGCTACACCGTTCGAAAAATTCATGTAAATTTCTGCGAGATATAGCGCACATAAAATTAACGCTAGATTTGGCACAAATTTACGCGATATTTCGTGTAAATTTAAGCGCAATATCGCATAAATTTGCAATATTGTATGCAAGCTTGTAAAAGAATTCGCTGTTTATGCAAAGTATAGCTCAAAATTAAACGAAAGGAGATTTTACACGATAGTTAAAATTCAGAATTTTTTCTGTGTAGTCCGAAGTGAGGGGCTAGGTTGATATCACATCCCGTAGCCGTATATATAACTTACGTCCAGATCTTGAAAATTTTCTTAAGCACGGCATAGTTTCTATGAATCAGCAAAATGTAGAACACCAATATGACCAAAAATCTTCTTCAATTTAAAAATGGTTCAAACACTTTCTAATTTCTCTGCAATATGCAATATTTTATTCTGTCAACACTGCCAGTAACTCAGAACTGATAACCCTCGCTCACAGAGTCGAACAGTTGATTGCTTACTCAGGTATCATCGTCATGCAAGACATCACAGCAAACATTCCGGCAGCTGACCACGATCCTAGAGAGCCTACCGTCGTCCGTCCGTTTGTCCGTGAGCGGCATATGTTACCAAGCTGCTTGCATTGAAGAACTAATGGCATTGCGTAGTGGCTTCTTGGAAGTTTATTCATCTTTGAAAGAGGACGCAATGTATATTGCTGGTCGCAAAAGGATGAGTTCTTCTAATTAATTCAGAAGCTTTACCTCCTGCCATCTTCCTATTCCGACCGCAAACTCCCGGTCATGAACCGGAACGTGCATAAACGTTAACCGCTGGAGATGAGGCACCACCGCCAAGTAAGACCAAGTACAAACAGTTGTGTGCAGTCCTCTAAACGGACTCTGATTGACCGTTCTCAAGTTAAGTCGTGATTACGTGTACACACAAACGTTCCCGGATCGGGCAACAACAATCTCAGCCATTCGCCACAATTTGCGTGCGTTGGGCGACGATGATGGTGGGTGGTTTAACATGTTGCTGGGGCAGCCGTGCTCCTCTGAACTACCAGATCCGGCAAGGATGGCAGCTGGATGGTTTGTGTATCGAGGTCAACGAATCGGAAATGCACACTAATTCGAGATGTTGCTGATAGCTGGAGTCAGTTTTGAATAATCGAATGGATTACGGGTTGCACGGTCGGTTGAGATTGAGCCCTACGGTGTGTGTGATTGGGCTAGGAATCTATTGGAAAATAATCTTCTGAGAATTTCACTAAGGATTTTGAAGGTGATTCCTTTTATCGTCTTTCACAAGTCAACATATTTAGGTTTTTGTGAATACACGTGAAACTACTAGGGTAGGTGTTCCAGTGGTGTACCAATAGTTGCGGTATGGTATGCCAGAGTAATGGTAGATAAACAGATAAAATTACAGAGTTGGGAGGATAATCTATACTAATATCAACATGAAGCTTTAGGGCGATAATTTATTAGCTAGAGAAAGTTCTGAAGACGATAGTCCCTGGGAATTATTGGCAAAACCTTGTGGTAGTTTGATTAGACTACCATGTCCCAGGACTGATCTGGATCTTTCCCTCATTAGACAGATGCACACTAATGTTGCGAGATCAGTGAGGTTGTGGATCAAAAGTGCATTTGAACCCGCTTGTAATAACAGATTAACATGTAAATCACTATCGTACATATTTGTTTTTTGTTGTGAATTAAAAATAAATGATTAAGTTCAGCATTTTAAATTTTTAGGAAGAATTCTGCATTTAATCACAAATATCAGTTGAAATCATAACGTCAATCCATCCAGCGGGATAGTTGATACGTGTTTTGGAATGTACCAATAGCGTACCATAGCGTACCTTCAAGGATTTTGAACGTACCTCAAAGCTTCCCGGAAAACTCGTGTCCCGCTGGATAGACATACGATTTTAGCAATGACCAAGTCGATCGACCAGATTTCTACGGAAATGTGACGTACCAAATGCGTACTTTACGAATTTATAATTAATTTTTAACGTACCTCTTATTTTAACTTAAATTCTTATACTAAACTTTTTAAATCGGTTTATATATGCATTCTGGGTACGGAATTGGATTCCTCGGAAAATTTAAGCCTGATTTAAAATAAAAAAAAACATTATACTTAAGTGGATTCTAGCCAATTTGAGGACCAAAAACAGTTTTTTTTTATTAGCATCCCTTAAAAATATACTAATTTCGAACAAAACCGTTAATTTCATGAATAATTACCTAAAATTGCCAACGTACCTAACTGGAATTCACTTTCTGATAGAATTTAACAGTGATTTAAATAAACATTAATATTATTTTAAAATTTCAATTTTTTCGATGATACATTAGGAAACCTAAACAAACGGTCAATATCTTTCAGAAATTATTCCTGAATATCCTTGGAACACTTCTGATTGATCAAGACCAACGTACCTAACTGGAATTCACTTTCTGATAGAATATACCAGTGATATCCGGGACCGGTTAATGCTGGGTAATGTGGAATACAGATCCCATTGAGATCACTAGCCTCTTCCCAGCAACTTATATCCCTACCTCCCCGTGGTACCGGCTGGGAACTGTGAGCAACCTTAGGGAAGATCGGGTAACCAACCCCGGTGGGAACTTTGGTCATAGGCTGACAGGGAAGGGGGTGGTTTGCTTCGGCAAGCCTGAGCGTCTGTTCTCTAGGAGGAGCGGCGCACAACAGCGTCTGTTCCCATGTTAGGGGCGGCTGATCTACGTCCGAGTGCCAGTGAAGGACTCTAAGCACAACTGTGCACCATGGTCCTCCGGAAAGTTAGGGGGTTGGTGTCAGGCCCTGCGAGCTAGCCGTAAAAAAGCATTGCAACGGAAAATCAGCAACAGAGGAATACGAACCGAAACCAACGGCAACGACCCCAGCGACGAAATAGGACTTGAGATTGGAAACTCGGCACGTGGAACTGTCGATCTCAATTTCATCGGGAGCACCCGAAAAATGGCCAATCTACTGAAGGACCGCGGATTCAGCATCATAGCGCTGCAGGAGGTGTGTTGGACAGGATCCATAGTGTGAACGTTCAGAGGTAATCATACCATCTACCAGAGTTGCGGCAACACACACGAGCTGGGCACAGCTTTCATCGTGATGGGCGAAATGCAGAAGCGCGTGATCGGTTGGTGGCCGATCGACGAAAGAATGTGCAGGTTGAGGATCAAGGGCCGATTCTTCAACTTTAGCATAATCAATGTGCACAGTCCTCACTCCGGAAGCACTGATGATGACAAGGACGCATTTTACGCGCAGCTCGACCGCGAGTACGATCGCTGCCCAAGCCACGACGTCAAGATCATCATAGGAGACCTAAACGCTCAGGTAGGCCAGGAGGAAGAATTCAGACCGACGATTGGAAAGTTCAGCGCCCACCAGCTGATGAACGGGAACGGCCAACGACTCATCGATTTCGCCGCCTCCAAGAACATGGTCATACGTAGCACCTTCTTCCAACACCACCTCCCCTATCGTTACACCTGGAGATCACCACAGCAGACGGAATCGCAAATCGACCACTTCTGCGACATTATCGACGTCAGGACCTATCGTGGCGCTAACATCGACTCTGACCACTACCTGGTGATGGTCAAACTGCGCCCAAAACTTTCCGTCATCAACAATGTACGGTACCGACGCCCGCCACGGTACAACCTAGAGCGACTGAAGCAACCGGATGTCGCCTTAGCATACGCGCAGAATCTCGAGGCAGCGTTGCCAGAGGAGGGCGAGCTTGATGTGTCCCCTCTAGAGGACTGCTGGAGTACAGTAAAAGCAGTAATCACCGACGCAGCCGAGAGCACCATCGGGTACGTGGAAAGAAGCCGACGGAATGAATGGTTCGACGAGGAGTGCAGAGCGATTTTGGAGGAGAAGAACGCAGTGCGGGCGGTAATGCTGCAGCATGGAACCCGACAGAACGTGGAACGGTATAAACAGAAGCGGAAACAGCAGACCCGCATTTTTCGGGAAAAAAACGCCGCCTGGAAGAAGCGGAGTGCGAGGAAATGGAACTGCTGTGCCGTTCCCAAGAAACACGGAAGTTCTACTAGAAGCTCAACGCATCCCGCAACGGCTTCGTGCCGCGAGCAGAAATGTGCAAGGATAAGGACGGGAGCCACTTGACGGACGGACGTGAGGTGATTGAAAGGTGGAAGCAGTACTTCGATGCGCACCTGAATGGCGAGGAGAACGTAGGCACGGGAGACCAGTGCAATGGAGGAAACGACTACGTCAGTGCAGCAGAGGACAGAACTGACCCACCTCCCACGCTGAGGGAAGTTAAGGACTCCATTCAGCAGCTCAAAGGATGGTATCACAGCCGAACTCATCAAGATGGGCCCAGAAAATTTGGCCACCTGCCTGCACCGGATGATAGTCAGGATCTGGGAAACAGAACAACTACCGGAGGAGTGGAAGGAGGGGGTAATCTGCCCCAGTCACCAGAAAGGTGACCATTTGGAATGTGAGAGCTTCAGAGCGATCACCATTTTGAATGCCGCCTACAAATTGCTATCCCAGATCATCTTCCGTCGTCTATCACCTAAAATAACCGAGTTCGTGGGAAGTTATCAAGCCGACTGCATCGACGGCCGATCGACAACGGACCAGATCTTCACCGTACGGCAAATCCTCCAGAAATGCCGTGAATACCAGGTCCCAACGCATCATTTGTTCATCGACTTTAAGGCAGCATACGACAGTATCGACCGCACAGAGCTATGGAAAATCATGGACGAGAACGGCTTTCCTGGGAAGCTGATCAGACTGATCAAAGCAACGATGGACGGTGTGCAAAACTGCGTAAGGGTTTCGGGTGAACTATCCAGTTCATTCGAATCTCGCCGGGGACTGCGACAAGGTGACGGACTCTCATGCCTACTCTTCAACATTGCTCTAAAAGGTGTAATGCGACGAGCCGGGCTCAACAGCCGGGTTACGATTTTCATGAAATCCGGTCAATTTGTGTGCTTTGCGGACGATATGGAGATTATCGCAAGAATATTTGGAACGGTGGCAGAACTATACACCCGCCTGAAACACGAAGCAGCAAAGGTCGGACTGGTGGTGAGTACGTCAAAAACAAAGTACATGCTAGTAGGTGGAACCGAACATGACAGGATTCGTCTAGGAAGTAATGTCACGATAGACGGGGATACTTTCGAGGTAGTGGAGGAATTCGTTTACCTTGGCTGACAACAATGTGAGTCGTGAAATACGAAGGCGCATCATCAGTGGAAGTCGTGCCTACTACGGGCTCCAGAAGAAACTACGGTCAAAAAAGATTCACCCCCGCACCAAATGTACCATGTACAGAACGCTTATAAGACCGGTGGTCCTCTATGGACACGAGACATGGACTATGCTCGAGGAGGACCTCGGAGCACTCGGAGTTTTCGAGCGACGTGTGCTAAGGACGATCTTCGGCGGTGTGCAGGAGAACGGTGAGTGGCGGCGAAAAATGAACCATGAGCTCGCTGCACTCTACGGCGAACCCAGCATCCAGAAGGTGGCCAAAGCCGGAAGGATGCGGTGGGCAGGGCATGTTGCAACAATGCCGGACAACAACCCTGCAAAGTTGGTGTTCGCTACTGATCCGGTTGACACAAGAAGGCGTGGAGCGCAGAGAGCACGATGGGCGGACCAGGTAGAGCGTGATCTAGCGAGCATTGGGCATGACCGAGGATGGAGAGCGGCAGCCGCAAACCGAGTATTGTGGCGTACTATTGTTGATTATGTCTTATCTTAAATGTGATGTTGTACAAATAAATGTATGTATGTATGTATCCGGGACCGGAACAAGGTCCATGTTCCGGCACAACTCCGAATTCATTCTGATAAGACGTATATGAGTGGTTTCGAAAAATCCTTGGAGTTCTAGGATCAGTTTCATGAATTGACCACTTTTACGGATATTCCGGATCTTCCACAGGACCAGACTTGTGTCCTATAGGAAACTAAATCGTCCCAAAAGGTGGCCAACTTTCTGCTTAACAACTTCTCAAAAGACTTCAGGATGCTATCTCTTCAAATTGCCGTATAATCAGTGTTTGGTCCCAATTAGCTCAAATCCCATATGCTACGTGTATTCGTTAATGTCGGTTCCTATAGTGCGGTCCCTATTAACCGTACTATAGGAATCTTGACTGTATATGTCGAACCCGTACTTGACTTTCATCTGCATTAGTCATACGACGACGGTTTTGAACAACCATCTACTAGCCCTGTTCGTCTTGAGAATGGCACAATTTAGCAATTATGGGTGATAGGAGTTACCTGTATGCAGCTTATAGAATAATGTAAGTATTAACAAGAGATAACTAAAGGATTCCAATATTGATTTGTATCTTTCTCATTCACAGTCTAAATACCCGGAATAGGTACCAGTTGCAGGATGAAGCAGCCCATCAGCTGCAGTGGAAAAATCATCAGAGAACTTCGAGCCCACAGCAGCGACGTCTTCGGAAACCGGATAGACATAACATGAATAACATATTTATAGTGTAAAGTATATATTATTAAATATTATCAAGTAATTAAAAATAATATAAATAATTAAAAATATATATTATATTGAAAATGCTTGTTTTAAAAATGACTACATTTATTTTTCCTATTCAAAATGGCACATTTTATTTCAACTTTATTAAACTTCCATGTCAAAAGCTCGGTCAAAAGTTTGTTTTGAAACACGCTGTTAATTTAAATACTGCCATGCTTTCAATTTGACAGTTCTACAACTCGATTTGAAAGTTTCAACTTTTAAAAGTAGGGAGTGGGCAACTTTTGAATTGACAGTTTGATTACTTTAGTTTTGAAAGCTAGCCGCTTTCTACCAAAAAGGATCAACGCAAACTTTCAATTCTACCAATGGTTTTTTTTTTTTATTTAATAACGATTATTTTTTGTGTGTAAGAGTAGGTATTTTTTTGCTTTTGTTAAATGGAAACTACTATATGTGATATGCTCAAATTTGGGTTATTGGGCTGAACCCCGGATTTGAGGCAAAAGTACTTAATTTTGGGTAGTTTTTCATCTCCGTGTACCCATCATGTCAAACCATCTGTAGGCTGCTGTTTGCAGTACTGATTTTGAATGAACATGGCAGTAATAAAAGTTGGCATTCAGCTGAGAGTCCCAGCATGGAAAGGGAGAACATTATTAGTTTGCCACTTCAAAAAATGTGCCACATAAAAAAAACGAACAAAAAGGTGTGACCCTTCCAGCAATCCGCAAGATTCCATTCCCAATCCGCACAAAAGGTTTCATTCATTCAGTTTGAGGATCGGGTCTACCACCATTTCAAACCCAAATGGGAAAAAAGCACAAACACAACAAAACCACAAACCACATTCTGATACCCTCTGTCTGTCGTTTTGTTTGTTGCGAAAAAAAGACAAACGTCACCGAATGATGACTAAATGAGCCAGCCTAGTCGAAAGTAAATGAATGAGGGCGCACATTCCCTCCGGAGTTTGATGTACTGTTGCTGGTTCCATCGTGGTTTACTATGCGTTTTTGACGACGACGCTCACGAATACGCCACCTCCTCGATGACTTGTTTTCCTCAATATCCGACGGGGTTATTTTTCTGAGTATTTTTTTCCATCATGTACGGGCCAGCAGCCACAGTGCAGTGCCTCTTGCTTGAACAAAAATTAAACAAAATCAAGTGGAAATTTACTCAAAATCTAATTTTTTTTTTTATCTATTTTCATCGTACATCAACAAAACAATTGATTGGATTTTGACAGTTCAAATTAGTTCGAAAACCGTGACGTTTTCGCCAGACCCAGCGTAAAAGTAACTTCGTGAGTTCATATATACAATCGAAAAAAGCTTGTGCTGTCAACCAGTTTAATCGTAAGACGTGACCTGTTCATTATAATTAAATCCAATTCATTTTGAATTTGCGTTATTATCCATAAATGACATCTTACCAACTGCAATTCGAAATGGAAACTACCGTATGCGTGATAATGTTTGCACCATTAAGCAATGTCAAAATTTAAAAAAATTCTCAATAATTTCGTTTTCGAGTTTTTTTTTATTCAAAGGGGGATGTTTCTCAGAGTCTTAAACTATGTTAATCGAGTTTCCACTTGCTGCAATTACGGCCTACACACGCTTCCGAAATGCACGGCAGGTTCTAATAATGTAGTCTGGATCAGAGCTGGCAAATGTCATTTTCAATGAAAGATCTCACGCGATATTTACAGAGATACTTCTGTCACTATCATTGGATGAGAAAACGATGATTGAGATTTTCTTCAAAATCTCATCGAATTTTTTGTCATGACAGAACGTGACAGTGTTGCTATCATCGTAATTACTAGCTCATTTAATGCTATTAAAGTTACTTGTACCGAGGAAATCTTAATAATTTATTCACTCTACCGATTACATGCGATTGTTTGCTTAAATTCATCTAAATCAGTTAGAAATATTGATGTCAAAACCGCATAAGAATAATTCTCATGAGTGCTTGATCATTGAAAAATGACAAGAAAGCTAATGATAGGTAGTTTCGTCTCGTGATAGTGAGAGGACCTGTTTTCTCATCGTCACATGACGGCCGTGATATTTACCAGCTCTGGTCTGGATCCATTTCTCTACAGGTACGGGTCAATGTTTGTCTGAGGCTTGCTGTACTCGGGTGGCGTTTAGAACAGGCCTTGGCCTTCATGACGTGCCATATTGAGTAATCCAGCGGATTAAGATCGGGGCTGGATGGCGGCCACATATCCTTCGCCCAGAACGGAAGATGTTTCTGCAACCACTTCTGAGTGCGGTTCGAGGTGTGGCACGGAGCCCCATCTTGTTGAAATACAACATTTGGCTTTGGACCATACTGTCCTTTGATCCACGGAAGAACATAAAGGGCGAACACGAAATTATTGCGACACCGAAAATGTTATGCCAATTTTCTTATAATGTTTAGAATCAAACCAAAATGTTAGGGTAGTTTTATACATATATTCACTTCAAAAATCAAAAGAAAAGTTAATCGATGGAGCCTTGAGTGTAAAATTGAACGCATTTTCGCTTGATACCCTCCATCAAAGTCTTTACAGTGACATCCGGTACCAGTTTCTCAGTTTTTTTTTCCATTTTCTTAACATGTCCTTCTCGTCTTTGACTGTCTTCTTGCTCTTCCGAAGTTCCCGCTTCATTATTGCCCAGTACTGCTCCACCGGGCGCAGCTCTGGACAGTTTGGCGGATTCATGTCCTTTGGAACAAAATGGACAGAATTGGCCTCATACCACTCCAGGACACTTTTAGAATATAGTGGCATGATGCCAAATCTGGCCAAAATAGCGGAGCTTCGTCGTGCGTCGAACGGCAAAAGGTGCTTCTCGAGGCACTCAGATTTGTAGATCTCGCCATTTACTGTGCCCTTTGTCAGGAAAGGCTCACTCCTCAGTCCGCAAGAGCAGATGGCCTGCCAAATGAGATATTTGGAGGCGAACTTCGACATTTCTTCTTAAATTTGTCGTCCACATCGAACTTGCTCTTGCCGGTGAAAAACTCCAACTCCGGAATTTGCTTAAAATCGGCTTTTATACACGTTTCGTCGTCCATCACACAGCAGCCATATTTTGTCAGCATCTTCTCGTAGAGCTTCCGTGCCCGAGTTTTAGCCGTCGATTGTTGCCGCTCATCGCGGTTTGGGAAGTTCTGTACCTTGTATGTATGTAGTCCAGCTCTCTTCTTTGCATTCTGGACGTAGCTCTGCGACATGCCGATCTTTTTAACCAAATCACGGCTTGAGACGTTTCTTCCAGCTCCTTTGCCGTGGTCCAACGTCAACCGCTCCTGGAACCGCTTCAACACTCTGGAGACTGGTGAATGTTCAACATTTTTTCCAACTGCCGGTGCGACAGGTCAGGAAATTCCAGGTGTTTGGAAAGAATTTGTTCTCTCAACTCGCGTTGGTTCACCTCCATTTTCGTTGAATCGAAAAACACGACTTCGAGTTTGACAGCATGTACACAATACACATCAATGAGAAAGTGTGCAAAATTTGGTTGATTTTTACCCAATGGTAAAAAAGTTATGCCCTGTTGAATGTGTCGCAATAATTTCGTGTTCGCCCTTTACTTATTTAAAATCCCGATGTAGACCTCCGTGTTGACCTTGTCGCCTTCTGGAACACCTGGTCCATCGGAAGCCACCAATCCAAACACCATAACTCTAGTGGGATGCTTGGCAAGATACACGTTCTTGTGCTCGTCGGCCACGTCCTTTACCGGAAGAGAACTAATATACCGGTCGGTTCTAGAATTTGATACGGAATCGACGGTAAACATGCTGTCGTCGGTGAACAGGATTACCGGACTTTTTCGCTTAAGGAAGTTCAAGATTTTCTTGCATCGTTCGACTCGTAGCTCCCGGATGCGGTTGGTAATCATGTGAGTATTTTTCCGTGCCCTCGACTTCACCCCGCAATCTTCCTTTACGATCTTCCGTGCCGTAAAGTAACTGATCCCGTGTTCCTTTGCCATTTTCCTTATTGAACGCACTGGATTCACCCGAATCTTTCTTTTGATAACAGCGATAACCCTCGGAGCCCGAGCTGACCTCAGACGACCTGTGGCCACCTTCGCGTATAGTTGTCCTTTCTTTTCTCGGTCTAAAACCCTTTTGATGGTCAACCGGGGCACTCCCACGGCGATTGAAATGTCTTTTTGCGACATTTGCGCGTGGGAAAAATCACGAATACGCTGCCACTTCGTCATGGTGCAACTGTCAAACTAAGTAAATCATTTTCTTTTATATACAGCCTATTACGGTACGAGCTATAGGTTACGTGCATACAAAGAAAACCAAGGCATTGTATGCACAGGAGAAACGGGAACCTTATTTGTACGATGGTACAAACATTATCACGCATACGGTATTGAAGCATGTAAGCCAATTTAATGTTTATCACTGAGACATAATTCAATATTAGTGAAAATTAATCTTCAATTAGTTCGTACAAACAAGTATCTCTCTGAAACTGTCACCACAGATCATTATAAGCATCAATAATTTAGGGTAGTCCTGAATAAAACCGTTTTGTCGTGATGGTTGAATAATGTTGAGCTATTAGTGTGTTCAAGCACCGTTCGGTGAGACCGGATTGAGTTCGATTTTGAAATCTCTATTAGGAAAAGCGCTTTTTACAGGCAATCGGTGGTAATTTTGATCACCATTCCAACAGTTGGACATTTATGTAATTTTCAATAGTGACCTATTGAAAAATGATAAAGTGTTCATTTTAGCAGATTTGTAGAAAAAAATTCAATCAATTGGCTTGTTTAGAATTAAGACCCATCCGGTATTGACAGAGTTATAAGTAGTCAAAACCTGACCACTTTTTGTAACGCGGTCGATTTTGTTTTTTTTTTGATTTGCACCCGCAATATGTTGCCGAAAGTAATCCTTGGTCAAACAGCCTTGAGTATAATATGGATCATATTGATATTTTGTATGGAATATTCAAACCTTTTAAGGAATTTTCACCGGGCTTTTATGGATCATTTGGGTATAAGTCGGCTGGTTTTATATTGTTTATGAATCGTTTTATCAATTCTAAAGGTGCATACTTAGTGCTGCCCACGGCTTTTGCTTCGCTTAAGAGCATTTCCAGCCCAAAACGCAAACCGGTTGGTCATGAGTGTTTCCGATTTGAATGAAACATTTCTCACGTGTTCGCTGCTACTAATGATTGCATTTTTCATTTAAATATGATTTTTTCCTCCAGAGTAACTTTTGAAAAGGGCGTATAAAAAATGGATTATTTTTTTTTCAAAAAATCATAACTTGAAAACTATTGATCTGATCAAAATGGCATATGAAAAAAAGTTTTAGGTAGTTAAATTATCTTTGCGAAAAAAATACACTGAAAGAAAAACTTAGTAAATTAGTATTTAAAAAACGTAAAACGATGATTATCTCAAAACACCCCCCCTTCGATCTTTATAATTTTTTTTTGAAGAAAACTGAAAAAATGCCCTAATATTTGGTGAAGAGTGTATGCTAGTAACTTTCTTAAAATTTTTTTTATAATTTTTGAAATTTTTGTTGGTTTTTACAAGTTGGTGAAATTGCATATTTTTTAGTAAAATAGTAATTTATTTGGATTCTACGCATAATTTTCAAAAACATTGCATATAGAAACTTTTTTCCTAAGTCCAGCCGTTCTCAAGTTAATGCAATTAAAAAAAAATAATTATTATAATTTTCTACATTTTGGGCCATTTTCAAATGTTAGTCGTGATGTCCATGAACAAGATGTTTTTCCATGAATATATATTAAAAAACAGACAATTCATTCTCAAATATGGTAGCTGTCAGACATACCCGTTTCTATTTAGACGCAGCGGAAAAGAAACAAGTTTATAAGTAAATACTCTCAAATATACCCAAATAATCAACAAACCCACTCATGTGCCTTTTTTCTGTCCTCTATTAGTTGTATACCTGGATAGAATTGTGTATGTCATAACAGAGGCTCAAAACATAAACAGGTAAACAAATATGTTATTAAACCTGTAATTGAGATAAATTCTCTAGGTACTTCTCTGACGTATACCATATTGTGCCTTAAGAGCTCAACCCGCGATATCACAACTACATAAAAAGGCACCCCGTGGAGGCTTCTTACACTCACACTTAAAAAAGTTTGCTATAATCAATTGTACCTAATGAAGATAGGTATAATGTCAACATTGTAATTATTCTGCTACATATATATATATTGGGACGATCTTCACCTGTTCCATTCAGTTCATCTCTCTTAGCGTTTCAAGTTAAAAAGCAAGTAGTTTTTTACGATGGATAACAATTTCAAGTGTTGTAAACCTCCACCTAAATCAATTTCAAAGCATGACACAGTAGCAGTTCAGTTGTTTATCTCAAAATTATTAGAATTTTTAAAGTTGCAAATAACAGTCCAAAAGTGTATTTTTATGTCAGATGGAGCAGCATCACAACACAAAAACATAAAAAAATTTGCTAGCATTGGTGGATTTAAAGATAAGCATAATGTAGAAATTGAATGGCATTTTTTTGCAACTTCACACGGCAAAGGTCATTGTGATGCGATTGGCGGTACCCTTAAGAGAATGGCAACCAGAGCAAGTTTAGCTAAGCAACACGAGCACCCTATAACGAACCCTTAACAACTGTACGACTGGGCAAATAGTCGTAAAGAAGATCTTCAAACAAAAATGTTCTTTTGTTATGTTTCTACGGAAGAATACAAAAAGGCTGACACGGAATTTGATCCAATTTTTAAGAAAGTGAAACCAATTCCTGGAACTCGAAAATATCATTGCTATATTCCAGTTTCAAACAACCAAATTGCAGTTAAAATATTCTCTAATTCAAACGATACACCTAAATTATTCAATGCATTCAAATAATATGAGTTGTAAAATAAAATAATAAATATATACTGTTTCTTATCTCAACAAATCTTTCATTTGACCACATCAACGTGCTTCTCTTCCACTTCCTCTAGATAGAAACGGGTAAGTCTGACAGCTACCATATCTGAGAATGAATTGTTTGTTTTTTAATATACAATCATGAAATAAAATCTCGTTGCTGGACATCTCGACGAACATTTGAAAATGGCCTAAAATGTTGAAAATTGTTATAATTATATTTTTTTAATTTGCATTAACTTGAGAACGGCTGGACTTAGGAAAAAAGTTTTTAAATGCAAAGTTATCGAAAATTATGCGTAGAATTCAAGTAAATTGTTATTTTTTAAAAAAATATGCATTTTCATCAACTTGTAAAAATCAACAAAAATTTAAAAAAATATAGATTTCTTTTTAAGGAAGTTACCAGCATACACTTTTCACGAAATTTAAGGGTATTCCATCAATTTTCTTGAAAAAAAAAATTATAAAGATCTAAGGGCGCGTGTTTTGAGATAATCATCGTTTTACGTTTTTTAAATACTAATTTACGAAGTTTTTTCTTTCAGTGTATTTTTTCCGCAAAGATAATTTAATTACCTAAAACTTCTTGTCATATGCCGTTTTGATCAGATCAATAGTTTTCAAGCTATGATTTTTTGAAAAAAAATAATCAATTTTTTTATACGCCCTTTTCAAAAGTTACTCTGCAGGAAAAAATCATATTTAAATGAAAAATGCAACCATTAGTAGCAGCGAACACGTGAGCAATGTTTCATTCAAATCAAAAGGGGTCGAGACAAAATTGACATTTTTTTAACGATTTGAGCTAGAAATGCTCTTAACTCTTCCGCCAGCTATCATCTGTGATCCACTCTTTCCGAAGAGTGCGCTGGTCACCCAGGTTATTCACACTTGTCTCGATAAAGGCATTGTTGATGGCCGTTCATTGTTCTTCTACGCTACCACCTTCTGGAACATTCACTGCTCTCGTCTCAAGTTCTTAACGAAGGACATTTTCAATGCTGTATCTTCTAGTCAGCGTGTGTTGAATTGCTCCATGAGTCTCTCCACCCAACACTGCATCCGCACAATGCGTAGGCGGATTTCACCGATTAGAAATGATGGTAAGACGCGATTTTAGCGCTGCGTTTATTCCGGACAGCAAGGGGGTATAACTGATGTAAGAACTCAGCATTCACCAACTACCTACTCGGAGTTTAAACATACAGCACCCGGTCGACTGACCTTGATCCAACATAAAAGTGGTCCTGAACGTTTAAGTTTCTCTAGCGTACACTAGCTGGTGCTAGAGGGGGTCCTGGTTCTCGTACAAAAACACCAACCACTGCACTTAGCTAATTAAAATGCGTCTTAGCACACGAACGCCTGATATATATTAAAAGAGGCTGATTTTGGGCAGTGGCCGTTCTTTCTCCCAATTTTCCTTCATCCCGTCATCCTAGTTTTGTATGGTTGTTTGTAGTTCTATGGTGGACATAACGTAGCGGCATAACATTTTCACAGCGGTACAGAACCCTATCACTTCTGTGGTATACTGCTGTTCTTGCAAAAGAAACGTAAAGGTTCTGAATATATAACCTAAATGACAAAAACCTATGAACTTGTGACCAATCGGTTACACGGGCCCCGTATCCATTTTCGGTTGTTGCAGTTATGGTCAGGGTGCGTGACGAATTTTTGCAGTAAATGGCATATTTGAGAAAAAATACACCAGTTAGTTATTCTAGCAATGAATTTTGTGCGATTTATTTTCTTTCACAACATATGGAAGTTGTAAGTAAATTTATTCAAAAAAATTGCCTTCCCTTTCGACGACTGTAGTTAGACGCTTCCGTAAACTGTAGTATGCACGTTTTAAAATGTTTCGATCCATAGATGTCATCACTGCCTTGATTTTAGCTTTTAGCGACTTAAGTGTGGTGTGAGGGGTTCTATTGGTATCCTGTTGGACGACGCCCTATACAAAATAAACCAACGGATTGATATCGGGACTGCTTGGGGGCCAAATTTCTTCCTCCCAAATTTACGAAATATTTTCCGTAAGCCATTTCTGTGCTTTATTAGCACTATGAGCAGGTGCTCCGTCTTATCACTTTCCCAAGCCTTTTTTTAATATTATACACTGTTCTTTCAGACACATTTACCGACCGAATTATTTCTTTCATGCATACTCCGGCGCGCAACAAAGCGACAACGGCTGACAGATTGCTCTCTTGTTTCGACATCTTTACGTTTACTCAACATTGTTTGTTTAAATCTTACACCTAACAGTATAAGCTATCCAGTGCTGCCAAATATATCTAAATCATGATGCACAAGCATGAGAAATTACTATTTGAAATTTACTGCAAAAATTCGTCACGCACCCTGTATTTGACTCTCTGTATGTCCGTCACGGGAGACCCACGTGACCTTGTGCACTTGATCCGATAAGGGAAGAGCGAGCCCCAGATCACCATATCGTTATTGCTACAATATTCTGCAAACATATCGCCGTCCCACGCACGCTCATAGTCCGTGTTGTCCGAACCGATCTTCGCATTGAAGTTACCAGTGTAGATATTAATGTCATCTTTTAGAGCCTTATCCTCAACGGCTTTCAGTTGACTGTAGATATTCTCCTTGTCTCCTTGTCGACAGCAGCGGATCGCGCATAACAGCAGAGTGACATCTATCATATAATCTACCTTTGAATTTCGGTTCGATCCGATGACAACCCAAAGCAATCTAACAACGATTCCGGATCCGGAATAATAGAGGTGCCGTTTAATGAAAGTGTACCATTATTTAAATTTCTATTTAAAGCTCGAATCAAATTCAATCTGGACGCACTGTTTAATACACCACCGTGCCCCTGGTAGTTGGAACACAAAACGTTTGACAGGTATTTGTTGATGTTTCATTGACGAAGAAATTGTTGAAAGTTTTTTCTCGATTGATCGACGCATCCCGAAATTACGGCTCATGGAACTTGAGAAAAGTAAATAAATTGTGCACAAACATCTAGAGAACCCTTCGTGGTCTGCCTCAAAAATAGCAAAAGTGTTAGAATTCCCAAAGTCAACGGTGAGTCTTGTAATCAAACGTTACAAGGATACTCTGAGTGTGGTACTAGGGACAAAGAGCTGAGGAGAAAGGTGTTGAGGTACGTGAAAAGCAACCCAGGTGTCTCCATATGATTTGGCAAAGAAATACGATTCCGACTTTTCCACCGTGCGTAACATCCTTTCAAGATAAGGATATCTAGATAGAGCTGGAATTAGGGCGTAACAGCTTTTGTAAACAATGACTTCGCTCGTTGATTTCTAGCAACTCAAGGCACGCCTACACAAACCAACATATCCATCGGGTAGGGGAAGTCTTCCCCTATTCGATGGTAATGTTGATTTGCCAGGGAGAGTCATGTCTTACGAGAAATCATCGAGAGAAGTCATTGTTTACAAAAGCTGTTACGCCCTAATTCCAGCTTTATGTAGATATAAGTATTTTTTGCCAGTAAAAATCCGAATCGCTCCACAAAACTAAATTTAGTGGCCAAAAAGCGAGCACGATTACTATACGAACGAGTTTTGACGAAAGTTGATGGCTGTATTTTAATGGATGACAAAACATATGTCAAAATGGACTATAAACAAATCCCCGGACGAATATTTTACCTGGCAACTGGTCGTGAGGATGTCCCTTCCAGGTATAAATTTGTTTTTGCTGATAAGTTTGCTCGGAAACTAATGATTTGGCATGGAATCTGCAACTGTGGCCTTAAAACCAAGGTTTTCATCACATCTCACACAATGACGTCGAAGGTTTACATTAAAGAGTGTCTGAAAAAGCGGATTTTACCTTTTATTCGGCAACACAAAACCAACGTTATGTCTGGCCGGATCTAGCCAGCTACCACTACTCTAAGGAGGTACTAGAATGGTATGCTGCAAACAATGTTAATTTTGTCGCCAAAGAGATTAATCCTCCGAATTGCCTTGAGTTCCGACCAATCGAAAAATATTGGGCAATTGACAAGCAAAAACTTCGAGGATGCGGTAAAGAAGTGACAAATGCACAACAAATGCGTTTAAAATGGAATAAGTTCGCCGGTACAGTGTCACCAGCGACTGTGCAC
Source organism: Ochlerotatus camptorhynchus (assembly GCF_037179485.1). NCBI lineage: Eukaryota > Metazoa > Arthropoda > Insecta > Diptera > Culicidae > Ochlerotatus > Ochlerotatus camptorhynchus. The sequence continues at coordinate 1,418,928 of NW_027040577.1, read as the reverse complement.
ATCATGATGGCATCGATTACAAGTAAAGTGCGACAGTTCGTTCGAAACGGTGAAATGTAATTACTTGTTATATCGTTTGAAAACTGAATAAATACCCTTTTGTTTGACGTTTTGATCAACCGTGTATGTTGTTTAATTCTGGAGTTATGATCACTTGAATGCGTCCAAATTTACTTTGAAACCGTCTTTAATGACCTGAGGGTAACTTTATTTCAATACCAATTTGGACACCGATAGAAACATATGTAATTGCGAAATCACCTTTTTTATTGCAGAAACGAAATTTTTCATCGATTCGCCACCTTCGGACTTGTTGAACTACACTCGAAAGCAAACGTTGTGCTTTCCTGTGAATTCAATTTTTCAATTTGCGATTTCTGTTGGGTTGCCGTTATCAATCAAACATTACACCTGTTCAATCCGCAGCCTTCCTTCCGGAAGCCACGTGCACACAGATACAGCCACAACAAAGAACCAAGCTTCGTATTCACCAGCACTACCACCACCACACCAAACAAAGCAGCCACAAAATCCTGCTTCAAAGTTGTAATTTATTCGTCCATATTTCATTCCGATTCCATTCCAACCACCCTTCCCCGCCCAGACACGATTACTGGTGAGTCGATTCTCAATTTGTTGCCAACCTGTACGTTGGTGTAAATCTGTCACCGCGTGCCATTTCATTGGTTATCGCTCCGCTAGACTCCACAGCTCTGTTTTGCGAAATATTGCAGCTACATAGAATCACGGCACAAACCCCAAAACCTGCGTTTATAAACAATTCATTAGCAACATGCATCAAAACATGGACGAACCCATCAAACTGGAGCTGACGGCGTTGGCGGGCCTGTCTCGGGGTTTTTCCGCTTATTGATGGATTTATAGCGTCACGAGATAGTTCACGGTGGGTGTATGTGAAGGAATTGAAAATAAACAGTAATTTTTTTTATCAATTGATATTAGCGTCGAAACAGGTAAAAAACAAAAGAGCCTTTTTTTATTTCGTTCATAATCCTACACATGTATATGTTCGTCAAGCCCACTGTTTACTTGGTTTTGGTTTTCACTTCCTGACCTCGTGCGCTCGGACCTCATGATCGGAGGGAAGAACAATTCCTCCTATCGAATGTAGCCGTTGTGAGCTTGTGGAGCTTCATGACATGGATTTCCGGTTTTCATAAGTGAACCGCGCTCGTTGTTGGTTGGCACCCAGCACTGTGACGGGTAATAATAATGAATAGTTTCTTCCGGTGCAGTAAACCGAAAGGGGTGAAATCGATGGATAGTTCTCTTTTGCACTTCAATGGGAAATGGATTTTTTTTGCATGATTTATTCACCACTAGTTGAATAATTTGAAATTTTAATTAGACGATGATTGAAATGTTAATTAGTAACTAATTCGCACCGCAGCAGTAAGGTTGGTATTATGAACGGGATAATAATAATAATTACTTTATTTGTACAGGCTCAATTGAAAAAACTTTACAGAGCCGAGTTATCATTTTCGTTATACATCATTAAACTTATATTTAAAGTTAAAAGAACTGGACCTAATACTCGCGGTTGTCTCGAGTGGAGATTTACAATATTTTGGATGGGAAAAGGGAGAAGGAGGTTTGAAACGTGATTTACGATACAAATATTTAATTTATCCTAAAACATGAACTTATTTCAAGAACAACATGTGAAAAGGACATACAAGCTTTTTGTAAACAAAACTTCTTATGCCCTTTTTTCGTCACCCATACGACACTGACGGAAACCATCAAATTCACCGGGTAGGCGAAACTTTCCCGTTCCCGATGAAGTTGTTAGTTTACGTGGGCGACCAAGTTGTTAGTTTACGTTGGCGAGCAAAAGTTTAACAAAGATTTGTTTACAAAAAGCTTGTATGCCCTTTTCACATGTGGCTCTTGATTTCTATTCATCTTGAAAAGAAACATTAAAAAAAAATCCACATGTACAAAATACAAACACAAGGTTAATCAAACTTACAATCTAAAATTAATATTCTTAAAGTATACATATATGAGTTTCATAATCTCTAAATCGCGTATAGCCAAAATATTCCGAACTGGAACATTAGGTTGTTTAGTTCGAGCCCAAAGGGAATTTTACAGCTCAGATCTGACTCCACGATGCTCAGCACAAGATCAAATAATATGATCGGTGTCTTGGTAACCTTGTCCACATTCACAGGGACTGCTCTCCCCCAGCCCAACACGGATCAAGTGAGCGTTTAACGTGATTGGACATGAGGCGAAACATCAGACGTATGAGGTCTCGACCCACCTCCAACCCCTTGAATCAAGGACTCTTCAACACCTTAGGGATGATCGAGTATAGCTATCGTCCTAAACTCCCTTCACTTCATTTATTTTGCCAGCTGGCGAGCGACTGTTGGCGATAAATGAAGAAAAATTCATTGAAGGCGATTTGTCGATCGTAACTATCGCCTTCCATATGCGCCCACCGGAATCGAGCAATGAGATGGGACCCATGCAATGGTGATGACAAAAGATCTTAAAGATAAAGCACTTAGAAGCTTGAGAAAATACGAAGAGTGCTTTACCGAGTGTGTTTTGAGATTTGTAGTTTATAATCTGTTCGGTACGGTCGCGAAATTTTGAAATGATGGATACGTGCGGTAAAATAACTAATTTGTAACAAAGCTCAATAGTAAAATAAGTAGAAACCAAAAAATGATTTTTTAAAATGATAATAAGCTTTTTTAATGTTTTTCTTCTTGCTTCGGTTGTTTCGCACGGCTTTCGGAATTTGCGCGGTTTGCATAATCTACATAATTTAGATATTTCGTTCGAAACGGATTAACTTATACAATCGAATTATACGCGGATGTATCAACGCGCATACGTCACAGCATTTTTTCTATAACTATCTTGAAACAATACACACGGAATCCTTTGTTCAAGCTGTCACGCAGCTCCAGCTTGATACCCAATAAAAAGTATATAAACATACTTCAAATCTTCTTCTCCCTCTCCACATCCATAACATTGTCATCACCTAACCTCGAACTTAGCTAATCATCACTTTCGTTACTACGAAAATCTGAGCATCGAACTGAAAAGTGCGTCAAGAATGGTTGTTCTATTAGTGATCAAGATCACAAGCGTGTCCTGAAAGCGTTTAAGCGAAATCCCAATGCTTCTGTCAGGGATGTGGCCACTAAATTGAATCTGTCTAAGTCTTTCGTACAGAGAGCCATGGATCGGGAGGAACTGTATATGTACAAAGTGCAGAAGGCTTCAAATCGTGACGAACGGCAAAATACGGTGGGAAAGTCACGGTTCCGGAAACTGTACACCCAGATGCTGACGAAGCCTCTTTGTCTCATTATGAATGTTGAGACTTACGTCAAGGCGGACTTCCGGAAGCTTCCGGGGCAACTGTTCTTCACCGCCCAGCACAAGATTGATGTTCCGGAGAAAGTAAGGAAGCAGAAACTTTCAGAAAGTTTGCCGAAAAATACATGATTTGGCAAGCGATCTACTCATGTGGCAAACGGAGGGCGCCGTTCGTGACTACCGGGACTGTAAACGGGCAGATCTACCTCAAGGAGTGTCTACAGAAGCGTCTGCTTCCTCTGTGGAAGCAACACGAGGGCCCTACGATCTTCTGGCTGGATCTAGCTTCGTGCCACTATTTAAATGTTGTTATGGAGTGGTACGAAGCCAACGGGGTCACTTTCGTACCCAAGGACATGAACTCCCCCAACGCACCGGAACTAAGGCCCATCGAAAAATACAGGGCTATTATGAAGCAGGCACTACGGAAGCATCCCAAGGAGGTCAAATGCTTTTAATAACTAGGCTGTTTGAGGCTGCTAATAAGCAAGGACTCATGGTGGCGGTGATAGAATTTAACTTCAGCCCAGCAAGCAGCCGCCCAAGATGCTTAAGTTAGTATGTTATTGGGTAAGCAAACCCAAGTAACAATTCTTGTTTTATTAGGGTTCTGTAGACCATGATTTAGACTTATGAAATGTTGCTTGGGAATAAGGAGAATTGGTACGTTGGCTATGAGACGAATTAGCTAAAGATTGCTAAAAAATCTTAATAATAAAGTACTAAAAAAGAAAAATGGTACGTTGGTAGAATGTTGGACAACAACCCGCTTGAAATGAATCTCGAATCTCTGACTGGTAATATAAGAAGAGGTGTGCAGTGGGCAAGATGGGTCGACTTCGACTGCCTACCAATGTTCTTCCAGTTTTCCTCCACTTTTGAAGATTCTCACGCTTTTAGATCCATTCGATCCGATAAGCCACGAGTCTTGCTAGTGCATCAGCTCTTTCATTTCCCTTAATCCCACAATGACCAGGAACCCGAAATAAATTGTCTTGATTATGACAAGACAATTTTTGAAGTGATTGAACACACTCCCAGACAAGTTTTGATGTACACTGGAGTCGCTTTTTACGCGGTTTTTTTTACACGGTATTTTTTACGCGGTTTTTTTTACGCGGATTTCGGAATTTACACGGTTATTTTTTACGCGGATTTTAGAATTTACGCGGTTTTTTTACGCGGATTTTAGAATTTACACGGTTATTTTTTACGTGGATTTCAGAATTTACGCGGTTTTTTTTACGCGGATTTTGGTTTTTTTTACGCAAATTTCAGAATTTACGCGGTTTATCGTTATACACCAGAGTTGCTTTTTACGCGGTTTCTTTTGCACGGTCTTTTTTTACGCGGTTTTTTACGCGGATTTCGGAATTTACGCCGTTTTTTTACGCGGATTCCGGAATTAACGCAGTTTTTTTTTACGCGGGATGTATCAACCGCGTAAAAAGTGACTCCAGTGTACATTATACTGATGCAAAAATTGACTTTTTCACTCCACTGTGCTTAAATGGTTTCAAATCGGATTCTGATAAGTCTCCCAAAGTAACAACTCTTTTGGTTAGAAACAGACTTCGCACAAGCCATTTGAAGTTTACATGTAAATAACTATGGGAAATCTCAACTTTTTGTTCATTGCCTTCTAGTCTTTTTCCATATTGAGCTGCGAAACAGTTCGATAACTACAATTTTGCTGAAGATCGTTTCTATGTAAAACGAGACAGGAAAAAGTTATTAACTATTTAAGAGATTGGTAAACTTCTGACATGATCAAGCAGCTGCTCTGTAGACAACACTGTATTTTGCAGTGTGACATAGTAGCCATGATTTTTGTGTTCTATTCAACGCCCAGAAACACCAATGTTGCCTGCTAAGCAGTTGGTTGAGCATGATCATAAGACATCAGCGCATTGAACCATTGATAACTTACGATCCTTGCATTTAATCAAAAAGTAAAAAGTTTTCAGCAAAGTTGTAGCTGGGAAAATTTCCTACAAGTACAGTTAAAAGTTTTAAAAGCAGACTGATATGGTGAATTATTAGATAGACATGAATAAAAATCTTGGTTTTACCATAGTAATTCCCATCCAAACTTCAAATGATTTGTGCTATCTCAGTTTCACACCAAATGGGTTTAAATTTTGAGAGGTTAGTCAGGATCCAATTTGGAATCGTTTAAGTATTGTGGAGTGAAAATTTCAAATTTTGCATCACTCTAGTGTACATGTCACCGACTTTAAAGCATTTAGAGCAGCGTGACTGTCAGACATGACGCATATTCTTGGATTTCAGCTTGGAACACAGTTGGCCCATAGGAACCGATATTTCTATCCCTGGGCCAGTTCCTCCTGCTCCCACTTGATTATTCAATCTTGAACCATCTGTATAAAAAACAATCGATCCTGAACGAAAAACCGGGCCACCAAATTGCCATGAATTACGTCCAGGGTCAAATACTTGAAAAAGTCGATTGAAATTGTATCTTTTCTAAACCCAGTCTTCGTTGTTCCTTACTAGAGAGTTGATACTAACAGTTATTAGAATCCTAAGATGTCCTCTAAGGTCTCCTTCATAGAGTTTCACTGACCTTGTAATCCTTAGAGCACACTTTTCGGCTTCTAATTGCACACATTTGCACACATGCAATGGTAGCATATAAAGCAAAGCATCCAATGCCTGTTATTGAGAGAGTTTTTCTAACTTTCTCTGAGCAACACTCTCTTTTGTTTTTGGCCACCAGACCAATGCACCATAAGTACCCAAGCTCACTAGCATCTACGAACGTGTGAAGCTCGATCCTGGCTTCGTTGATGCTGGCGTTAGCCTGGTAGTAGCAACGTGGAATTTCTACCGACTCAAGCTCCGGCAAGATACGTAGCCATGTATGCCACTTCTCCAACTCCTGTTTCCCGATTTCTTCATCCCATCCGGTTTTCGCTCTCCAGACCTCCTGCAGCAGTATCTTCAAGAACATCAAGTAGTGCGCAATGAGACCTAAAGGGTCGTAGATGGCCATCAGCGTCCGTAGTATGTCCCGCTTGGTTGGGTGCTTGATTAAGGTAAGAAGGTCCCTGTTGCGGTTCGTGCAGAGCTTGTAGCGAAAGACGTCTTTTGTTGTGCTCCACCACATTCCAAGGACCTTTTCCATGGCAAGGTCAGCGCTCATCTCCATTGACTTTTCTGGCTGAGGGTTTTCTCCGAGAGCTTCTAGCACTTTGGTTGAGTTCGACACCCAGTTTCTCATGAAGAATCCGCCTTGTTGGTGAACGTAGCGTACATCATTGGCCAGTTTGATGGCTTCCTCCTCCGTGTCTACGCTCGTTAGCATGTCGTCCACGTAGTGCCTCCGGCGTATAGCGTCAACAGCAACAGGGTATTCGCTTTCGAAACGGGTAGCGTTTTCGTTCAGGACGAATAATGCAGTGCTAGGTGAGCAGGTAGCGCCGAACGTGACAACCTGCATTACATAGGCTCCGTCGTTCCATCGCTGGCACACCACACGATTCGCTGACTGTTCTCATCTTGCGGGTTCATCAACATCTGATGAAACATTTCAGCTACATCACCTCCTAGGCCAATCAACCGTTCTCGGAACTTATATAGGACTGGTGGTAGAGCGTTTAGTTGATCCGGACCCTTCATCAACACGGCATTCAACGATACTCCTCCAAACGACGCGTCTGCATCGAACACGATTCGGACCTTGCCTGGTTTATTAGGGTTGAAGACCGGAAATATGGGCAAGTAAAAGGTCCGATCTCCCGACCGCTGACTTTCCTCCGGGGTTAGCTTGCGGACGTAGCCCTTGCTGACGTAGTCTGTCATCTTCGCTCTCAGCGTCTCAGCCAGTTGGGGATCACGTTCCATCCTTTTAACCAGACAGTAATGACGTCTCAAAGCCATCGACCTGTTGTTGGGTAGGCGTACGTCATCGTATTTCTACAAAAGACCTACTTTCTAGCGCCCATTCTGGAACACCGCAACGTCGCGCAGCTTTGTCAGCGCTCGTTCATCTTCCTTGGAAAGAATTTGGCTTTGCGGAGCTCCGATCCCCACACTGTCAAGCGCGAAGTAGCTCTTAACGGCGTCGTGTAGAAGTTCATCTAACTCGTAAGAGTGGAAGCAAATATGGTAGCTATATGGGGTGATGTTCGATCTCAGACCATCCTCCGGCGAACAAGTTCCGTAGATTGTCCATCCAAGGCGTGTCTTGATGGCTACTGGTTGATTTGACTTCCCCTCACGGCTATCCAGGGCGTGGACCACTCGCACGTTGTTCATCCCGATCAATATCTTGGGTTGAACGTTGCTGTACGATTCGATTGGCAACCCGTCGAGATGAGGATATTCCTCCGAAAGCTTGCGAATGGAGAGCGATTGTGACGGAAGTTTCAACTCTTTAACCGTGTCGTAATCTGTCAGGATGTTCTGAGGACATCCGTAGTACGTGCCGGAAATGTTGAAGGAAACACGCATGGCATCGTCCTCGTAACGGCAAGTATTGGCAGTCCAGCGGAGACAGAGTGGATGCCTTTCGCCGTGCAAATTCAGCTCCTTCACCAGACTTTCCTCCATCAGCGTCAAGGAAGATCCACTGTCCAGGAACACATAGGTTCGTACCTTGAGCCCCTCATTGTACAGCGAGACCGGAACGTACTGGAATAGTACAGGTTTGCTTCCTCCTCGATGCGTGTTGCAGGACCTGGTTTCTCGGGGACTGCCACCGTTGGCTTGATGCGCAGCGTGAGTGTTCGGTGCCGAACCTGATGCAGACGACGGGATTGAATTGTCTTGTGCTTGTAATGGCAACCGTTCTTGCCACACGACTTCCCGGACTTGCAAGGACCTCGATGATTCCCCAGGCAGCTACGGCATAATTTATGCTCCCGGAGTGCAGCCCATCGCACGGAAAGCTCCATCGAAACAAATTGCTTACACTTCTCCACTGCTACGCAGCTGCCGTTGCAGATGATACATCCGCTATCAACGTGTCTTGTCGTCGAAGGAGCCCGAGAACTGAGGCATCGTCACCGTGCTCGCTGCTTCTGCCAGTTTGTACAGCCACTCGCTGAACTCCAAAAAACTCAAAAAAATCTTGTCATCGCTAGTGCTTACGTGGGTCTTTTGAGATTCACCATCATCCCTTTGCCCTGGTCTTTCACTACCATCATGAAGATTTCTCTTTTGGAACTTTTTTCTTATGTTGGAATTTCCAAACTTGAAATCAAGGATGAATTTACTGTTTTTGATGGAGTTCAAGGATCCTCCGTCGACAGTGGAAACAAGTTCTACATGTTGGTTTTTTTACGTTGCGCTGCAGTATCCTCCATGCATCAACAGCCAACCCATCGTTTTGGCTTTCTACGAGAATCAGAATTTCTTCATTGTTGTCCTTTGAGCTTATATACTACAAAAGTAATAAAATAAAAATTTCATATAAAAATCGTAGCTCCATTCCTTTCTAAGGTTTTCCATCTATGAATCAAGTTATAATTATCATCTCGAGCAAAAGGAAGTTTGAAGGCAATACCACAATAGTTTTGATTTCTTATTATTTTTATTTTCTTTAATTCTTAATATCAATAAATTCTGAAGGTGCATATTTGAAGCATTACACGGATGAAAACAATCAAGCAGTTACGCATTATAAGCTTAATTATTGACCAATATTTTTTTTATAAACCTTCAATTTAACATCAAATATATGTTTTGATCTCAAACTAAATAAGCTTTTCAGTTAAAGTTGCGCTCAGCAACAAAGAATTTCTCATTGAAGCAAAACGAAGCTAAAATAAAGCAGCACCAAATGATAAAAGAAAAAAAAGTACTGCAGCGTACCAATGTCGTTTTATGGCACCTTAACTTTATTCGAAAGACGGGTAGGAGCTTTCATTTCGTTCTCTTACGAATAAATATGTTTTGACAGTTGCAAAACTTAACAATTTTTACGGAAACGTATTTGACCTCCGCTCCCATGCCGCACTTCGGTCCACGCCCAAGGCCACCCATCCACTCGGAAGAACTTTCGATCTTTTGTTTTATGGCCTGAAACTGGCAAAAGAACCCCGTGTTAGTTTTGGACCATCGCGTAAGTTATGAAAAGTTGCACCTCGACCAACCATATTGTCCGGACGCGCCCCCACACCCAACTTCTTCAACTGCCACTTCTTCATCTTTACAAAGCACAAACCGAACCGAACAAGTCGGAAAAAGTCGTAAAATTTTTCATCACCTCAAACAATTTTTGTGCCATAAATGAGGAAAACTTTCGGCAGCTGCTACTCTCGAGCAGACGAGTTCAGCAATGAAAACAAGCTTGGAGCACGAACGTTTAGGACATTTTTACGACCATTGCAGTTACAGTTTCACTTTCGGTACCACCATATACCTACCATCCGGCTTTTGGTCTTTTAAAATGCTGCAAACACAAAAGCATGTAGGTATCTATATAACTAGCGTAAGCGATATCCTCGTTTTGTTCCAGGATCCAGCCAATTACGGAGTGTCAGATTATTCCTGCAGGGAGGTCGGGGAAATAAGTTGTTCTTCGGTTAAGAGTTCATTAAGTCTTCCGGAGGACGAGCACTTAAAACTGTGTGGCATCAGATGTGCGTGTCTAATACACCTACGGGCTTGTCAGGAAGGAAAGAAACGGGTCACGAGCAATTAAGTCGCAGTCATTAGTTTGAACCCCGAGAACATTTTAAATAATCACAATTATTGCTCGTTAAAACTTTACTGTCAAGCACAGAAACTATGAAAAAGAACAATTTACTCCAGCATAAATGGTTGCTTTGAAGATGTATGCGATAAGAAAATTTAATGAGAAGCAGACAAAACCCATGGCTTGCACTCGTTCACTTCCTGAAAACTGATGCTACGTACTTAAAAAAACAATTGCTGCATAGTTCATCATAGCTAATGTGACACAAAGGATTTAAAATCAGTAGAATATTCTTTTTTTCCTTGATTTGTTTTCCGTCGATCTTGTTTTCGACGCCAGGGAGGCAGCTTCCACACCTGGACCCTACCTATCGACCAATCAACTCATGAACCGGAGACCAACGGCTTTGCTTCCCTTCGGAATCAGAGCTGTTATGCCTCAAAAAATCCCGGCGGCGCCGACTGGGATTGAAGCCAGGTCTGCAGTAGAATTATGACTGCACCTGGAATAAATAACTGCATATACAGTTTCTGCATTGACTTCTCAAATTAATTTCTAAAAATAGCATACTTATTTTGAAAATTAAGTTAAAAGTTACGTTAAAGCATAGCTCATCAAGAAATGATACAGCTGAAATTGCGTGTACTTCGAATTAGATTACTAATATAAGAAACCAACTAGTACTGCAAAATTGCATTCATGTGTATTAACAAAGATTAACAGAAATCAATTAATGGTACATGGAAATCATGAATGAATGATGACTATAACCTACCGACACCTACTGATTGATTCCATTGGAAGCTGGATGACGTGACCATGCTCGGCATCGTTCCTCATAAAAATCAATCAACTTCATTATCGCCACTACATCAATCGATGAGCAAGAAACTTGATTAACACCCGAAGCAAATCGATTTAAACTGACCGGTTGCCTGGGCAGAAGGATGCATTTATCTATATATGTACAGCTAGAGTCATTAGTTCAGAACATGAGAAGGCATGGAAATATAGGAAGTTAAGGTTTACATGGCTGCCTAGTTGTGCTTAGTTTCATGTCAGTAGGTGCATCCTTGAGACCGATTGGATGCTTGTTCAACTTATGGAAAATTAATTCTTATCAACTTCAAAGTAAGAATGATGTTCCCAAATATTACTACTCTCACTCGCTTGAGAATGAACACACCGTATGTGTACATTAGGGTGCCAAGGACTGCATGAATATAAAAATGACCTTCAAATTTCCACAATGTTGATTGCCTCGAAAAGACCCTGTATAAAATTTGGGTTCAATCGTTAATAATTTAGAGGTGCCGCAAAGCGGTCAAAGTTCCAACTTGTTTCAATTGAAAATTCACCCAATTCGATTTTTTTGTATTTGCCAAATGACTGATTCATTTATGAAACGTCAAGATCTGGTGCGGTCTCGATTTTTTTTTATTTGATCGCCTTTCTGGGGCTATATTTATTATCCCACAACTACCTGCTTATGATTTTGATCCATCACTAGCATTTGGCACGTGATACTCCACAAGGGTACTTACTTACTTATCCTGGTCCGACATCCCTCAGCATTGCACCTGCATCACCATGTTACGCCAATTCACTCGGTCCGTGGCTGCTTGTCTCCAATTTCTTGACCGTCCCACACTTCCAAGATACTGCTCCACTTGGTCTAACCACCTAGCTCGCTGTGCTCCTCTTCGTCTTGTACCGGCCGGATTCGAGACAAACACTACTTTTGGGGGATTGTTGTCCTGCATACTTAAAACGTGTCCCGTCCATCGTACCCGTCCAGCTTTCGCAACTTTCTGGATACAGCTCGTGGTACATCCTTCGCCTCCATATACCGTTCTCACATACCCCGCCACACATCCAGTGCTTGCAGGTCCTCCTCGAGCATTGTCCACGTCTCGTGCCCGTAGAGAACTACCGGTTTTATCAGCGTCTTGTACATGGTACATTTAGTACGGAGGTGAAGTTTACCCAACCTCAGGGTCTTGTGGAGTCCGTAGTAAGCACGACTTCCGGCAATAATACGCTGACGAATTTCTCTGCTGGAGTTGTTATCCGACGTCACCAATGATCCGAGGTACACAAATTCATCCACCACCTCGAACTCATCCCTGCCGATGGTCACGCTTCTGCCTATGCGAGCCTTATCCCGCTCGGTTCCTACAGCTAACAGATACTTTGTCTTCGACGTATTCACCTTTAATCCAACCTTCTCTGCTTCACGTTTCAGCCTGGTGTACTGCTCCGCCACGGCCTGAAACGTTCTTCCGACAATGTCCACGTCGCCAGCGAAGCAGATGAACTGGCTGGACTTATTGAAGATCGTGTCCCGCATGTTAAAGCCCGCACGTTTCATAACACCTTCTAGCGCAATGTTGAACAGGAGGCAGGAAAGACCATCGCCTTGTCGAAGTCCTTTGCGAGTTTCAAACGAGTCCGATAACGCACCAGATATCTTCACGCAGCACTGTACATCATCCACCGTAGCCTTGATTAGTCTGGTCAGCTTCCCGGGAAAACTGTTTTCGTCCATAATCTTCCATAGCTCTTCACGGTCAATAGTATTATAAGGGGCCTGATGAACAGGTGGTGCGTAGGGACTTGATATTCACGACACTTTTGGAGGATCTGCCACAACGTAAAGATTTGGTCCGTTGTCGATCGCCCGTCCACAAATTCGGCTTGATAACTTCCCACAAATCTGCTAGCTAGCGGCGATAAACGGCGAAAGATGATCTGGGAAAGCACTTTGTAGGTCACGTTAAGAATAGTGATTGCTCGATAGTTCTCACATTCTAGTTTGTCGCCTTTTTTATAGTAGCTGTTCTGTATCCCAGATCCTGACTATAAGTCGGTGCAGACAAGTGGCCAACTTATCCGGGCCCATTTTGATAAGTTCCGCTCCGATACCATCTTTACCAGCTACTTTGTTGTTCTTGAGCTGTCGGATAGCATCCTTAGCTTCACCTATCGTGGGAGCTGGCATGTCCTCCACTAGGGTGGTTCACTTATTATTCATTAGGGTGGTCCTTTAAAAATGAATCAAACAAATCTAAATGTTAGCAAACTCATAACTACATTCCACATTCATCTCAAATTAAACCGTTAAATGATTTATCTACCCACCATACGGCAATTTTTTAAAAGAAGGACCACGTATTTGTGGAATTTACGTAGCGAGGTACAGAGCATTGATTGTATGACGAAATAATGTCTGATTTTAAACGTTTATAACTTGGACATTTATGGATGGATTTCAAATCTTAACCATTCGAAAGAAAATTGTAGTTTATCATTACTAAACCATAGAAAAATGGTCAAACTTTTTGGCCGTAATCAACCAATCACATGCTTGCTTGCTATCACTAACGAGAGAACAGAGAGAGAGAGAGAGAGAGAGAGACGAGCTGATCATGAGGGTTTAAAATAGCGTACCTGTAAGCAGGGTTTCATTGAAAATGAAATTAGCCAGCCCTGCTCACGATACAGAAGGCAGATTTTTTTTAAATGAGTAAATGTTGATTATTTTTTTAGTAAAAATGTGCATTCTGTATCGTGAGCAGGGCTGACAAATTTAATTTTCAATGAAAGATCTCACGCGATATTTACAGAGATACTTCTGTCACTACCTGAACCAGAGTTGCAAAAAATCAAATTCATTTTGCTGACGCAGCGAGAGCTGAGTCAATACGGAATTCAGTATACATCTTTCCATGATTTCTACCCAATGAACAACAATGGCACTAATGATTTTTGCTTCCACTTTCTGTGCATTTTATATTTCACGCAATCTTTCTACACTCATTCGTATTTGGATTCTATGAGAATGAACCAGGAAATAATTCACGTTCATCTTGTCATGTCACAAGGACTGCAAAATTCATTCATTTCACTTTATATTTACGTAATGAATTTTCCAAGCATAGCAACGCGGCACCTCAACAAATAATTTTGGTTGAAAAATGAATTGAATATCTTGGTAGCATTATTTTTTATTTCCAAATAAAAGTGCGAAAGACGTACCGTCTCCTCGTCGTTTAACCTTACTCAATCAGATGTAAACAGGTATGATCCAGTGAATTTGTCATTTCTGTTACTCTCCCGCTGCTTTACAAAGCTGACGTCACACCATCAACCATAAAAACAGCGGGAAAACGAAATAGACGAAAAATTCACTAGACCATACCTGTGTTGAAACGTCATAACATAGCAAGCCGTGCAGTGGTGTTGACTAAAGAGACTGAATTGGATAAAGAGGCGACATCTTATCCATTTGACAGGTCTTCTGCTCGATTGGAATAACTTTTCCTATGACTTTGACAAATTCCAATTTTGACATGTCGTCTCTTTATAAATTCAGCCTCTTTAGTGTTGACGTGTGAGAACGAGGAGACAACAAAAATCATAACCAAAACATACCAGTTTCTTCGCTGCGCGCCGTGTGCGCTGAATGTTAATCAATCGAAAAACGGACTTGTTTTCACTAAGGATCACTCATGGGAAGTATAGTTATAAAGAAAATAATTCAGTGACAACATTTCAAAGGGGCGTAATTGCTTTTGTAAACAATGGCTTTAGCTCTTGATTTCTCACAAATAAATGCTTACTTCTCCAAATTAACAATGCTAGCTGGTAGATGAAACATTCCTCTACCTGTTGATGTCATTAATTTTCATGAGTGGGCTTTTATTCACGAGAAATCAGCTGCTAAAGCCATTGTTTACAAAAGCAATTACGCCTCTTTGAAATGTTGGCACTGAATTATAGTTTAAGAATGATACTTTTCGTTTTGCAGCAGGTATCTCAGGTAACGTTCTAGAATCAGCAGCAAAAGGAGCTGGAATTCCTATAAGCATTTGATGTCATAGGACGATTGAGGATTCGTTTTTGGTGATAGAGCGCCCCGATTATCAGATCGATTATAAAATCTATCCAAAATGCTACATTCCTTGACAACAACAAATCGCAGTGGCACGGAACCTACGATAATGAAGACGGAAACCCCATACACCAAGCAGATTTTACCACCTACGAGGACAGTGAAGAAAAACTCCAGATAAACGGGATCCTAATCACAATAATAAATTTCGCGGACAGTCCACGGTGGACTACGTTTGTAAGAAGGAATCTGTTTTGCGGAAAGTGCACAGCATCAATCTAACTCATGCTCATGAAGAATTCCAGGGAACCTTCGCACGTTTTTCTGTTCGTAGCATCTTAGTAATCGGCAGGCAGGAGCAAATTTACTATACAGCATTCCCTCCATATCTGCGGTGGGTGGGGAAGGCTGTACCTAGTGTGTCTAATAAGAGTTTGACTGTTTTTCATATTGATTTTTCTTCTTCAGGTGGTCTCCGATTAAAAATGTAACAAGTTGATAGTGAACGATGTAAACATCGGAAAGGTTGATGCGATTCCATCTTTGCGAAATAGCGATGAAGTAATTCCAAATACTCAGTTCGGGATTCACGCAATACGTGAACAATATGGCCTCAGTTTCAAATGTCAGTAATGGCTTCAAACGCTACTTTTTCGTGAATTAGGTTTTACTCAAGCAAACCAACAGCATCATCTGGAAGAGGAAATAAGCTCTATAAGACGGTGTACTTAGATTGCGTATGCGTTCTGTGGCTGGTGAGTAATCGGCGTTTGAATTCAATTGTTTCCATTTGGCACTAAGGTCCTTACACATGTTGTTCACGTTTTACGTGAATTCCGGACTGAGTATTTGGACTTGCTCCACCACTATTTTATAGCAAAGATGGAATCGCATCTTTGTAGGCTTGGTATTCTGCTGAAATTGTCATCTATAGTTTCCAGTGCTAGATCGCTCGGAGAACAGTAATCGAGATTGGATGCTTGTTAGGGATCTTCCATTAATTATGTCACACTTTTAGGGGGGAGGGGGGGTTTTGAAAACTGTGACGAGTGATACAAAAAAAATTAAGGTCCATTCAAAAAATGTGACAAAGGGGGGAGGGGGGGTTGAAAATGGGCCAAATTTGCGTGACATAATTAATGGACCTTTATGGTGGTGTGTGCGATTGGAGTAGGTTGTTCCATGGTTTTGGAAAATAGTTTCAACATATTTTTACTCTTTTGGTTTTATTTACTCTTTAACTGCAAGTTAGCTTCTGATTGATTATTGGAATAAAAACATATATCAAAATAAAAAAATTGAAGAGACTAAACAAAAGGTTCTGAATCAACAATGGAATGAAAAGAAAAATGAGCAAAATTAAACTACCATCGATGTTTCGTCACCGGAAATTTCAACATATTCCTTCCAATTGTAAACTGACTGAATAGTTTTCTGGAACAAATTTTTGTTTAGTTTTATCATCAAGATATTTGCCAATGTTTCCTCTGCCAGCCCTGTTCGTAGATTAGAGAGAACCAGTCCAAGGGCACTAAATGACCTCTCAACTGAAACTTGGTTCGAGGGTGTGGACAACACAATCATAGCCACTGCGTGGAGCTCAGGATGCGTGGTTTTACGGCGTAGCCAATGATTCCAGACGTTATAGTTGTGATTTTGGCGTGGCTCCAAGTCAAGGGACTTGACTTGCTGGAGGAAATTGGTTGCGTTTTCTTGGATGCTGGTATCCATTGAACCACCGAACATTTCAGTAAGGTATTGATCAAATTCATCAGTAGATCCCGACAACGATTCATTGTTCATGTTGGTGGATGTTGGTTCAAGTTGACGGATCCGTTCCCAAGTTTCAGTTATGTATCTCTGAAATTAAAGTCACACTTTTTAATTTAGGACGAATACCAGGCAAGTAATACGCACGCGCGCTTATGTGTGTGTGTTGGTGATATTATACCTGTATTTCTTCTTTTTCATCTCCCGTGAATAATTTTGAAGCATGGTAGTTGAATCTGGGATCGAGAAACAATCCCATTTTGAATGCTCTTGAATGACGCAACGCATCCAATCTGGTCCTCAATGATTGTATTAAAGCAGGAACAAAAGGATTATCGGTAACCTTTTGGACTTCACTTGTGGCCATGAGCCAAGCCATGTAGAAATCAGGTAGGGATACATGTGACTCCTGCATTTTTTTGGTGCAGATGTACAACGGCTTGAACGCATCATAATAATGGTCTACAAATGTCCAAAGGCTTGAAAGATCTGTGAAATACGGAATGTTTTATAGATGAGTGTTTGAGTACTATTTTGGAAAACTGTTTTGTACATACCAAGCTCGGGAAATTGATCGGCAAGTGTCGTGAAGAAAACTTTTTGATCTTTGAATGATTCGACCATTTTAAAAATACCACCCCATCTTGTTTGGCTCCAAACGGGGGGGTACGACGTGGTGTGGAACTCGAAGAAGGTGCGATATTTGACATTTTTGCACTTCTTGGCAACATCAGTGAGGCTCTTGACGGATTCATTGGACTTGTTCACAACGTCCAATATTGCGAGTTGGAGAGTGTGGACGGCACATCTCACGAGATTAATCCTTTCTTGGAATTCAATGCATAGCTCTTCACTGATGTCACGCTTTGATTCTTCTGCTGACTGACCTTCTTCACCGTCATCTCCATCAGTTTTCTCAAAAAGGGTCAACTCCAGATCGTGCTTCAGTTTTCTAACGGTTGCCAACATATTGGCCCCGTTATCACAGGTCACTGAGAAAATCTGTTCAACAGACAGTCCGTATTCAGCCAACGTTTCTATAACTTTCGATTTCAAAAAAGCTGCTGTCTGGCTTTCTTTTACTTGAATCATTCCTGGAAGAAATGCATTGCAAAGAAAGATTAATTATGACCAGGTATCATGCTTCGGAATGCGTGAGTACGTGCATGTGTGTGTGTGTGTTAGTGAAAAAAATAAGGACAAGTTAAACCACTTACCGAGCGTACGAATAACCACTTTGTCACCTACAGCATATTGAACATTTATTCCTAAAATGTGACGGTTGTGCCGGGCCGCGGAATCTACTTTTAGGCAAATTAGCTTTCCGTGCATTTCTTCCTTCAATATTTCTTTCAAGCGCATCGCAATTTTGGTGTGGTGCTCCCGCATTGTGGATCGATTCAAAGTACATCCCAGAGCTGTTGTGATCGGTTGCAAAAGATCTTTGAAGCCCTCCCACTCAAAACATGACAAAGGAAGCTGATGGTAGGTTGTTAGCTTTACCGTAGATTCAATGAGCAGCTGCTGGTCAATAGGAATGGGACATTTTGGGATGACTCTTGGCTTCTTTGCCGTCGGATCGAAACCTTGCAACAGGCCATTTGAGTTCGCCAGCTCGTCGTGTCGAAGTCGGAAATGACGGATGAAGTTTCCTACGTCAAACCTAGCTTGAACGTATTTACAGTTGCCTGCGGGGTCGATGTTGCAGAAAGCTTTTGCTCCATCCTTCAAGATAAATGTGGAGGCTATATCGATTAGCGTTCGTTTACGTTTCTTGCTGTTTTCTCCGCTTGTAGAGGCCATCGTCAAGTGATGATGGAGAAAACAGGGATGCGTATCATATATTAACAGTTAATTAAAACTAATACGACTTCACGCGAAAACGAAAGTTTTACAGCACGCTTCAAATTACTGCTGGTGAAAAAAATCACTGTGCGCAAATGAATGCGATTTTTTTCTATATTTATCTTCCGTGAATCCAAGATGAAATGAATATTCTGCATAGAAAATAGAAATAAGAGGGAACTAAAACCGACAATCGTGGATTAACAACAAGAGTTCACGCGTGTTGAATGAGAAAGATAACAACAAAACAAACCGAAAGTGAGAAATTCACTGAAACGTCAAATCATAATGACCTGCGTTAAGAAAGCAAGGAATGAATTTCAGTGAACATTTTTGCACTGATGTACCTATATCTTATTGTGATTTTCAAAATATAAGTTCAACATTTTTCAACTCTGACCTGAACACTGAACCCTATTGCACGGGTGGCAGTTTTGCCTACAAACACACCACCAAGAGCATTGGATTTTACGCTCCGTACCAGTGCTCGATAGAAAACACCAAACGCAGCGAACAAGGCACCGGTACTGGTGCCCGTGCATAATTGTTTGCACCGGTGTATGGATGCTTCGGCAAGCACCAAAGCCGAGTGTTTCTGACTTCGGGAAACACCGCAGCCGAGTGTTTTCGATTTCGGAAAACACGCTTGCTGCTCGTAGGAACTTTCTTTGGGCGACTTCTGAAAGATTATTGTAGCTCTTAAGCGAACCCCACACGGTAAGAAATATTGTCAATACTTACAAGTATTGACAATAATATTGATGATGTGAATACAGAAATATTGTCAATACCGATGTATTGACGTCAATATAAAATGTATTGACAATACGATTATTGTCAATAAAAGCAATCGTGTACGGTCCACATTATACGCCTTTAGCATTTTTCATTTCAACTAAAGCTGATAAATGAGTGGTCAAAGTATTTATTTCAAAATGCCAATGTCCATGGTTCGTTTCCAGGCTGTGTCCCCTTCATTTTTTTCTGTCAACATTTTTCATAAGGTAAATCTATGAAATTCATTTAGATTTATTTTGGCGAAAAAGCATTACGCAATCTTATAAAGCTTATGAGCTCAAAGGATCATCTACCAGGATTATTTAAAATACACAAATCACCCACTTCGGAAGAGCGTGTTGCTGTTGCCGTCCATGCACTGGTATTTCTTGGCTTTATATTAAATAATTTAGCTGATTGATTTAATGTGATTCGAGTCAATCTAATAATCATAACTTATCTCCAACAAAAATAAACAGCTCAACTGATTGAATAATAGAAGAGATATATGGGGGGGTTTACATAATATGTAATATATTATATGCTGGTTCACTATTAGACTCGCTGTTAGATAATAAATAATATATTATATGCTGGTTCACTAGCTCAACCAACTAAACTAACTAGCACAAATTTCAGAGGCTCCTAAAATCTCATGCTGGTAGATGCTGACGTCCTGTTTACATTATGCTGACTATTTATAAGTACAGCTTTAGTTCACTAGCATCAGCACACCAGCACAGATGTAAACACCCAAATAGCGGTGGGTGAACAGAACTACTCACCATTCATGTAGGGTAGAACCTATGTCAATCATACAAGGTCTGGAACAACAGGCAGCTCGCTGGTGTTAGAAGCAAAAAATTTGTAAACATTGCTGAACAAGCGAATGACGATGTCACGGCAGCACAACATTCCATACTGCGAATGGCAGACGTGTCGTCACAGAAAACAGCTGTTTCGTGTAAAAAGATAAACATTGCGATGAAATACGAACACCACTAAACATTTCCACATTTCACTAATACCAATAAGCTGGTTGGGTCAGACCTTGTATAATTGACATCGGGGTAGATCAGCCCGGAATGCACCCCGGCCAAACGCCCGTTTTGATTTTTCATAGCTATTCCACTCTTAATTTTGCCGAAATGCTAGTTCAAGTACTAAACTAGCACTGTGACTTGTCAAATTTATGAATTAAAAACGAAAATGCTATGAAAAATCACATCGAGCGATTTACGCGAGGTGCATTTTGGGCTGTATTCCCCTAAATAAAAACAACACGCTCAAGAAGGATCGCATTCTACCTTCTACTAGCTCCGTATCAGCCATGGTAGCTGTTATGTTGTTGTTGGATATAAGTTATCATTATTAGATTGACTCAAATCGTGTGAAAACAATCAGCTCAATTAGTTAACTTAAAGCCAAGAAATACCAGTGGGTGGATGGCAACAGAAAAACGCTCTTACGAAGTGGGTGATTTGCGTATTTTTAATAATCCTGGTAGATGATCCTTTGAGCTCATAAGATTCATAAGATTGCGTAATGCTTTTTAGCCAAAAGAAATCGAAATGAATTTCATAGATTAACCTTATGAAAATAATGTTGACAAAAAACTTAAATGGTGACAGACCGGAATCTAACGATAGACATTGGCATTATGAGACCAATGCTTTGACCACCCATCTATCAACTCTAGTCTTGTTTGAGAGCTACATTGAGTAACAATATAATCCAAAGAAAATTCCTCCGAGCAGCAAGCGTGTTTTCCGAAATCGAAAACACTCGGCTGCGATGTTTGCCGAAGTCAGAAACACTCGGCTTTGGTGCTTGCCGAAGATCCATACACCGGTGCAAACAATTATGCACGGGCACCGGTACCGGTGCCTTGTTCGCTGCGTTTGGTGTTTTCTATCGAGCACTGGTACGGAGCGTACAACTCAATGCTCTTGGTGGTGTGTAAAAAACGCAGTACGCAGTGTAGTGTTGCGTTTAGACATGCCTGGTTGTGACAGTGTTGTAATCATCGTAATTACTAGTTCATTTAAGGCTATTCAAGTTGCTTGTACCTAGGAAATCTATATTCTATATCTATATTCACTCTACCGATAACATACGGTTGTTTGCTTAAATTCATCTAAATCAGTTAGAAATGTTGATATCAAAACCGCATAAGAATTATTCTCATGAGTGCTTGATCATTGAAAAATGACTAGAAAGCTAATGATAGGTAGTTTCGTCTCGTGATAGTGAGAGGGCCTGTTTTCTCATCGTCACATGACGGCCGTGATATTTACCAGCTCTGATCGTGAGGGAAAAATCTGTATTTGAAATCAGGGTTGCTTCCACTCACATACAATGTTTTACGAAATCATGAAATCATTAGATGATATAATGCTCTGTTATACTTGTTAGTAACAAGAAGAGGGTGTAAAGTATGTATTTGACTCATCAAACCTGTCAATTTCGATTTCAGAGCGTCACAATCAGCGATCTTATGATTCGCGAGCGTTCACTCAGAGTGAGCGCTCACGAATCATTAAATCACTGATTGTGATGCACTGAAAGCAATATTGACAGGTTTTATAAGTCAAACACATACTTCACGACCTCTTCTTGTAACTTACAAGTACTAATTATCATTATAACATCTAATGTTTTCATAATTCAGAAAAACAGTTTTTTATAGCAAGTGAGTGGAAGTAACCCGGTTTGAAGTCTGTTTCAACTGATGAGCTAAATGCAATGCACTTCGTTTATCAAAACGGTTGTCAAATGCATTTGAAATTCATCAGACACTCTCTGCCATTATAATGTAACAGTTGCTCTTTTTTAAAGTATTTTGTTTGTAATATGTTATTTTCATTATAATCTATATAATTAACTGGAAGTCTATTAAATTATAAATAAAAAAAATTTTTGTTGTTCTGATTAACCTTCAATAGTTCCTTTAAATGAATAAAATAAAAATAAAACGAAATGAACTAATACGAAAAACTAGCTAAATGAACCGAACTCGAAAAGCTCAATTGTATACAATCAATTCGCAGTCGTGCAGTCTCGTTTCTGTTACGCCTCCTTTGCACAACCATCTATGAACGGCTCACTATTTGTGCCACCATTCTAAACCACCTAGAGATGGGTAGCAATGAGAAGGAATGAGATGAGCAGATTGTAACGGTTCAAGATGGAGATCTTTTAACTAATTTCTATAAACCGTGACATACGGCATCTGTTGGTCTTCCGTTTCCTGAAGTCATACCTCATACCATACCTTATCTGAGGAGTCACAGAAGTTTCTCGTCCACTTAGTCCTAGACCATAGTGGAAGAAGGAGTGTGATCTTACTAATTGCTCCAGTGTGAATTGGTGTGTTTTAAAAGTGAAGTGGTTTCAGAGTACTAATCTGTTTCAAATGTGTCCCAGTAGGCTAATAGTATCCATTAGTTCTGTGCGGTAAGAAGTTGTGCGAGTCTAAGGTGTCTATAGCAACAGGTATATACAAATAATCAATTGTATGTCCCCGTATACGTACTAGTTGTGTCCCGGGATCAAGCAATTCCTTTTTGTGTCCGCCTAGATTACACAGCAATACAGCGCACAAAACGAAGTGTGCATTTGATTAGTACTGTCGGATTAATGACCCTTCGCTCATTTTCAACTTCTATTCAATTTTCATACTGCCGCAACTATCAACCTACCCTCTTCAGACCTTTCTCTAGCTAATACATTATCACACTAATGCCGCGGACACACTTGGATGATAAACTATGAGCATGAGCATTATTTGTATAATAATTATGAGCACTATGCAACAACTATACAAGTGTGACCATGGATGTGATCATAATTTATCATACAAATAATGCTCATGTTCATAGTTTGTCATACAAGTGTATCCGCCGCATAAAGCATCATGTTAGTAGTATGAAGAGGAAGGATATGGCTTTCATTCAGAATGGATATCAGCATCAGGATTTTATCAGCAAAATGTATTTTTCACTATTTTCGCAACCATCGATTTTGATTCTGATGTCACCATATGAAAGCTGAGAAAAATGCTTTCAGATACACTCAACAAATTAGGTGAGCAATGACATTAACACTATACAACAACCTTCCTTGGGGCCTCCCTTAGCTCAGTCGTTAAATGCGCAGCTACAAAGCAAGACCATGCTGGAGGTGGCTGGGTTCGATTCCCGGTTCGGTCTAGGAATTTTTCGGGTTGGAAAATTTCTCGACTTCCCTGGGCATAGAAGTATGATTGGACTTGCCACACAATCATATCAATGCAAAAATGGTACAGGCATCGAAAGCTCTCAATTAATAACTGTGGAAGTGCATCTAGAACACTTATTCGAGAGCACGCAATAAGCTAATATGCGATATGCAATAAGCTTGAAATGCAAAGAAGAAGAAGAAGAACCTTTTTACTACAACGAGGTTCACAATTTTCCAGCCATGACGCTCCATCCACGTCAAAGAAGTGCCAGCTTTCAGATGGTGACCTCAGAATCAAAATCGGTGGTTGCGAACAAAGTGAAAATAACGTTTTTCTGATAAAATCCAATATGGTGGACAAATCCAAGATGGCTGTCAAAAAATGTCCATTCTTAGTAAATACCCTATTCTTTAATTTGAGCTAAGGAAAGTGGCAATCTCATTTTGTTATCAGTTTCGACCAATCAAGTGGCTTAAAGACCATGTGTCAATGACGGCCTGGTTTCAACGAGAATTACTCAGGTGTGCTTTGTAGAAGAATGTTTGTTTAAAGCGACATTTTAACAGTCTGATATGAACTTTCCGAATGATTCTGCAACAGTATAGCATGTAACCTCAACCGACTCTTCGAATGGCTTGGCACAGTACATAGTATGGCGGGCAAATGTGAGCGTTTAGCGTATTGTTTGCATTTGACGCAACCGTGCTAGCTATCTACTATATGTAGAGCATTTCCACGACAAATAGCGAATCGGTTGGACATGACTATCATCTGTTTGAATGTAAATATGCGTATAGGTTAGTTTCTACTCAAAATGACATTTTTCATCAAAAATTGAAAATGTTTCCACATTGATTTTTGAAAGGGCATACATTTATGATCAATGAGAACCATTTCATAACTTTAAAACAAAATATTTGACCAAACAGACGACTGAGATTAAGTTGTAAATAATAATTCTGGTACAAAGTGTTGGATGGTAAAATGCTTGAAAGTATTTTTTAAATTATTTTTTGTTTGTTTTTGTGAAGCATTCAAAAATTGAGTTTTAAGTGAAAAATACGGAAAATTAATTCTTCTTATTATTTTTAATGAATTAATTTCTACAAACATTTTGCCAAAGTTCATCTGTTCTCAACTTATTCTCTCACTCATCTATTCTGCACATCCCTAATGGTGACTAATGTCCTGCCGGGCTCCAATCCAGCGCTTGCTTGCAGATTTCGTTGCCGCCCCTTCGTAGTATTTTCAAATTTCTGTTTATATCGGCTTCTGGTGACATCGACGATGGAGCTCAGCATTCTAGATCCAGTTATTAGGCCACCAGGCACAAATTATATACTGCAGGTATCGGTTGATAAATACCTACAGCTTTTGAGTGTTCTCGGCCGATACACACCACGTATCTCTGGCGTACGAAAACACAGATTTCACGTTTAGTTTAGGTGCGTTTACTTATCTGATTAGATCTCCATACATTTTGTAAACTCGCAAAATCAGCCCTAGACTTTCTCGATTCGTGCACCTATTTATGTCGCTCTTGGTCACGCCATTTGACTCTACCTGGATGCCAAAATATTGTGAACTTTCGACCTTCTCCACTGCTTGTCCTGCGACCGTAAAGTTTAAAGGGTTGTCCGTATTGACATTCAACGATTCTTGGTCTTGTTGATGTTGATGGTGAGACCCATAGCAGAGGAGCGTTTGGATAGATCGTTGAGCTTACTCTGCATATCAGAGCGTCATTGTGCTGATAGCGCAACATCAACAACCAAATCGAACTCGTTGAGTTGCTCCATAGTAAGAGGCTGCCAAAGAAGCCCACGGTTCAGCATTTTGCATTTCAGATATTCTCTAATCTGGTATAATGTGATGGATGGTAAACACTATACCAAATTAAACGGCATAACTTCAGCATTCCTCATTTAAAAAAAATGGAAACATCAAAGGGAAGGTCTTGTAAGAAAATCGACTATTTTACCTTTAAACATAATTTACATTGATTTTTCCCTCAATATTTATTATTTTCGGATAGACCATATTATTACCAACAACTTCTTCTCAGATGATATTTTGATGAAATATACCATTTTCAATGGTATGTCACCTTCGTTATTAAAGTTTCATTCAATCCTGAATGGGTCGAGACAAAAGTGGTTTTACTTTTGCCATTTCGAGCTGGAAATGCTCTGTACCTGTACCTATTTCTGATGATTAGAGGATATCTTTGTGCGAATATTCACAATCCCAGCATCTAAGCGTAGCTCCAATCTAACCAAAGCAGCGAAGCAATGCCGCCATCACCTATAATTATGCATGTTTATCAGGCGGTAAACCACTACGAACTATATGTTTCAACTGATCACATTCTCCATTTCCGGACACGCAGCTGTTGCTAGTGAGTGGCACTGGTGTGTGCTTCCAGAGTGCCACAAGGTGCTATGACACTTTGGTAATTAGGTGGCAGCACGCTACTCGAAAGACGCTCAAACAACAATCGTTTCGTGTGACCCGTGCTAGTGGTTGCCCTGGTCCCGGACCAGAGAAGAGAATTTGCTTTGTATAATCGAGGTTTAACCTGACTTGACCTGCTTCTCAGTATGTATGTCCTGACCAGGTTAAGACATTTGGTAGTATTATTCATCGACATATGACCAGTTTATCTGCATGATTGATGCGCTATCTTGGTCTCGTCAGGGGAACATTTTGTTGCCCGAAAGTTAACTACTCTGCATCAATATCATGGAACGTTGTAGGGTAGGTTATATTAGTTATGGCTATTACGGTGTGTTCTAATTATGGTATTGTAATTCCTATATGCTGTAATTGGAACATTCCATAATAGGAACGAATAGTAATAACTGGCACGCCTACTCTATTAAGTTAGCAAATTCAAGATCTTCGAATCTAGAGACCGACTTGGAATTCACTACACCACATCAGCTTTTGTGTAATTATATTACAAAAAATTATTCAGTAACCTAATCATAACAGAGAGAACAAAATGTATCTGTGTTTTCGTAAAACCAACCGCTAAGCCAAGCATACGCATGCCTTTAGCTGAGTCAAACAGTGATCAATGCAAAAACTTTTCCGTTTACTTATTCAAATCCTAAGAATTTAATCGTGCAGCAGTGGAAATAATTTGACAAGGAAGAAAATCCTAACAACAGTCATCAGATTTGCAGCAAACTTCGGCATAAAACTATAATTCAATTTTATGAGATACATTATTGCCAGCATAGCAAAGAAGCTACATGTATGCATTTACTTTCAAGATATGCATGTATGTAGGTATATACATGGGCCCTTCCTCTGCTGTTTGACCCTCATAAGTTTTCTGTTTCAGGCTCGAAAGTGACCACACCTCTGTCCAAGAACGTATGATCGCCCCATAAAAGAGTCATAAAGTTTATACCTCTCAGTGGTGCCGGAGAAAGTCAGAAGGTTCT
Source organism: Ochlerotatus camptorhynchus (assembly GCF_037179485.1). Lineage (NCBI taxonomy): Eukaryota > Metazoa > Arthropoda > Insecta > Diptera > Culicidae > Ochlerotatus > Ochlerotatus camptorhynchus. Next base: position 1,391,935 of record NW_027040577.1, on the reverse strand, counting down.
TCCTTCTGGTGTGACCCATGCTGGAAGTTATTTAGCTACAGAATGCCGATGATACAACCCAGCAACTAACCCAACCATCAAAATTCTGATTTATATGCTTTTACACCTTTCACCACACGTGATAAAACAGAGACATCAAGAGGGGACGAGATTTTCTTCCATACAAGGAAAGGCATTACAGAGGTCTTGCACCCTTCAAGTTGGGTTCAAGTGGTTTATGAATTACCACTGCATGCAATAAACTTATACAAAGCCTTTTGGCTGCAGGTCGATTGAGTATCTGGAAAAGCGCGCCCGCATAAACGCGAACCATAAATTGACCTTACCTAAAATGGTTAAAAATTGTTTATAATCCCTGCTAAACTTTAACTGAAATGGTTATGGAACTTTACATGAACGTTTAATGATAAAGTTTCAACCTTATGTATTATGGTTTTTTGGAACTGGACCTTACAAATAATGGGTTGTTAAGAACCATTACCATTCCAAATTCTTGTTTTCTCCATACATTTTCAGAAAGAGAACTATATAAGAACAGAGTTGGTTGGAAATGCTAACATGAAGCTTTAGTGTGATGATTTATTAGCTAGAGAATGATCTTTTAGAAGAATGTAGGTGGATAGTTCCGTTAGAGTACGGCAGTATGAAAATTTGAATAGAAGTTGAAAATGAGCGAAGGGCCATTAAAGCGACAGTTTTTCAAGATGACGCACATTTTTGCCTAGCCCGTACGATGTACGTGGGGACTTGAAGTATGTCTCCAAGTCCACAGGCAAAAATGTGCGTCATCTTGAAAAACTGTCGCTTTAATGGCCCTTCGCTCATTTTCAACTTCTATTCAAATTTTCATACTGCCGTACTCTAACGGAACTATCCACCTACATTCTTCTAAAAGATCATTCTCTAGCTAATAAATCATCACACTAAAGCTTCATGTTAGCATTTCCAACCAACTCTGAAAATCGTTAACTTCGCGTATGAAGTAACATATAAAAAACACTTTGAATATATAAGAACGTTTTTACTTATGATTTGAGAACATTAATGGTAATGGTTATGGTAGTCAGTAAGGTCCATTAATGGTTTTGTATTATCGCTCAACTTTACGTGGAATATATCGTGAATTGGTAATCAGTAAATTACAGGCAACCAATTCGCGATATATTCCACATAAAGTTGATCGATGTTACAAAACCATTCGTGGACCTTACTGACTACCATAACCATTACCATTAAAGTTCTCAAACCATAAGTTAAAAGGTTCTAATATAGTTCTCTTTCCGAAAATGTATGGAGAAAACAAGAATTTGGAACGGTAATGGTTCTTAACAACCCATTATTTGTAAGGTCCAGTTCCAAAAAACCATAATACATAAGGTTGAAACTTTATCATTAAACGTTCATGTAAAGTTCCATAACCATTTCAGCTAAAGTTTAGCAGGGATTATAAACAATTTTTAACCATTTTAGGTAAGGTCAATTTATGGTTCGCGTTTATGCGGGCGTGTTTGCCACATGCAGGTTTACTGTCTTACACGTTATTCATTCATAGATTTATCACTCCTGATCTAGAGCACGCCTTCTTGCAAGAATAATGTCACCCTCACCTTTTCGTTCTGTTTATCAAAAATAGGGAAATTACACGATTTTGAACTGTTTATTAGGTAGTTTTTGAGCAGTAATTGAAAAAATAGCCCTTAAACACTATTGCTATTTTGGAACGTGCAATAAATTTCCTAAAGAAATTTATTAAGAGTTGATGTTACAACGTTTTGCACTACTCAACTACATTACTCAACGACTACTCACCAAAACGTTTTAAGCTACTCAAATCAAAAACTCTTGATTATTTTTTTAGAAAACTAGCTGAGTGTGCCCGGCCTTGCTCGGTATTCATTATTTAGCTTGAGTTTATGCGCGAATTTAAAAAAAAAGCATGCTATATTGTACGGTTCTGTATTTTCGAAACAAAGAAAATAAAATAAACTCTCCGCAGAATCGCTTCATTTCGAGCAATAACATTTTCATGTAAGTCATTGTGTTTCTTGTTATCGAGTCACGATGAACATTCCTCTTGTCGTTCATCAAGATCATCGATTCATTTCATTTGAAGCAAAGACTTGTTTCAATTGACGTAATGTATGACTCAAAAAATGCTTCCTTCGTTTTTTTCACTTTGACTTCTATTCGCGGCTCATTCAACTTGTCACGCACGCGTCGTCAGGCATCAAAATACACAGAAAAAAATAAACCTTGCTACCAACTTCTTGTAAGTTACTAGTAAAACATGTCATCATACCATCTTTTGGTTTTCTTATTCCGAAAAATATTATTTTAGCTGAACTGAGTATTTGCAACCTTGCTTACTGGAGCTATTATCACGTGTGATTGAAATAGAATTTCTCAAGAGAAATCTCAAATACAACCCAGTTCTAGGGATTTCAAATCCTTGTTCAGAGATAACTGTGTGTAGATCATCCAACGTACGGATCATTTCTGTTCTTCGTCTTTCATCAGCAGCGCTTTTAAGGAGAACCAAAACGAGGGCGTCATTGACAGCAAGTCCGTTATTTTTTATCTTTTTATCAGAATTATCCAGTCAAGCATCATTGGCAGCTACAGGCGCGTCTTTTTGAGCACGTAGTGTGGAAAGTTCGGTGGAAATCCGGTCTTAGGCAGGCGTAGTATGGAATTTCAGTTTTGGATCAGTGCTTTCAACTGAATAACCAGTCAAACTGTCTCCACTTTCATGCGATGCATTGCTCATTACAGACGATGTTGTAGCTTGTGGCTCCACGTTCAGTGTGAGACTTGGTAGCAGCCTGTTAAAAATATCTATACCGTTATCCCAGATAAAATTGATCATTATGAGATGTGATTTTAGTTGTAACGTAAAAACATTTGGTGGTAGACAGGGTTGTTATTTTCTCGAACAAAGTGCAAAAAGGCTCAAGTGAATAGAACAACGCACCGTATTGAGTAGATCCCTCACACATGAAGGCAACATGCGACAAAAAGGATAAAGAGAAGAGTAGAATAGAAGATCAGTCAATTTTTGACATAACGTGTTTGTACCATATCGTCGTCGAAAATATGTCTAGATAGAGCTGGAATTAGGGCGAAACAGCTTTTGTAAACAATTTCTTCCCTCGGTAGTTTCTCGAAAGTCATGCCTCGCCCTGGCAAATCGATATCACCATCGAGTAGGAGAAGACTTCCCCTACCAGATGGATATGTTGGTTTGTGTAGGCGTACCTTGAATTCTTAGAAATCAACGAGAGAAGCCATTGTTTACAAAAGCTGTTTCGCCCTAATTCCAGCTTTAGCTAGATGTATTCTATTCGTTATAACTACCCCTGATCCGCATTGAGAGGCAAAGTAAAAAATAAAACGGAGAAGAGCGCTTTCAATTGAAAGAAGAGTGTGATTTGAATTTCTGGTTCCTCCTTTTATGCTCTGAGCTGGAACCATCCCTGGTGGTAGATATCACGAAAATCTTGGCAGTATTTCATCATGAAATTCTGAGAGATTTAACGAGTTGCTCATAAAATAAATGTCGATTTTACTGCAAAAATTTATACTCAAATAAAACTCAAATAAACATTCATAGGTTAACAACGATTAATTCTCATGAATCGAATATAGCATTTTTCAACAAAGTTAGTGTCAATGAATCTTAATAATAAAAGATATAAATAGAAGAAAGTTGTTAGCTCTTTTTAAGGTAAAGGTGTTTTTGCGAAGCATGTTTTTCTGCCAAAAAGTTAAAAGAGGTGTAGTTTCTTATGTGCATAAAACTCCCTAAAATTTGGACTTTTGATTGATTATACGTTCAAAGTTAATTTATTGATATAATATTCTGCATAATTGATTTTTTCTGCGGAATAACTTATTTTTACATGCTGAATAGAATCAACTTTACAGAACCGAGCTGTCATTAAACTACAAAAGATAATTTCTAAAACTAAACCTAGTTTCAATTTCTCATACCAAAATCGTGATCTTACGTAAGAAAATACAAACACCCCCTTTCCTCGAGATAATATTTTATAAGATATTTCGAAACCCCTCCCCCTCCCCGAAAATAATTGTTTAAAGATGTTTTTAGCTAATCTCTGATGTAGCATTGAAGCATCCCTCGTTTTTTTACATACTACATTACACTAGTTTACAAAACAACGTAAAAAGTGTGAACTTTAGTGGTTGACCAACGTTTCTAATGCAAAATCCTACGCTGAATTTAATGCCGTGGTCAGAAAAAATTAAAGTAGAGCCATTTTTGAGATATACAAAAATTTTGATTTTTTGAATTTTGGACAAAAGTACGATTACTAAAATGTCAATATCTTTGGAACTAGTGCACCAATTTTAAATCTTTTTTTTATGAAAGTGAAGCTAAATAAATTTGCTATCGGTCACTTGAATATTATATCTTAATTAAAAATTTAATTTTGAAGTCATTTAAAAATTTACAGCATTTTTTTTTTATTTTTCCTGCGGATTTTCCTTAAAAATCTTGTTTTAATCAACATTTTTAATGGGATAAAAAGATTCAAAAAATAATTCCATAATTTATTCTTAAAGTCCATTAAAAACTGGAGAAAATGAGCCTTTAATGGATGAAATCGGTTGGAAATTGTCGAAGTTATGAAAATTTTTGTAAAATCATGGAAATTGAATGTTCCAAGATTGGCCGTTGTCCCGCTCCTAGGTTCATGCACCACTTCCAGTAAGGCCTTTCTGCGGACGTGTACGCATACGGTGCATTTCACTAACACTACCAGGTGTCACGCAAAATTAAATGCGATATTTTCAACAATATAATTTACGCTAGTGTTTGTGAGACCGCTCGGCGAGAACCTAACGCAACCAACTCAATTTAACAGTTTTCTTTCTTTAACATTGCTTAACGATGTATACGACAAAACGTGAATTCAAGTGTAAAAATGATCCTCAAAAGTTTTGTTACGCGTGTGGCAACTATATATTTACAAAATCGGCCAATTTCACTGCTTCGTTGCAAACTGCATACAGGCTTTATTTTAAAATTGATCCTGGAGACTTTGACAAACCGTGGATTCCAAAAGTATTATGTAGTTCGTGCAAAACGTGCTTGGCTAGGTGGATGTCAGGCGCAAGGTAAATTGATTTTTTGAATAACTTTCATATAAACAATTTATGTACAGCATGGTAGTGCTTTGTTCTTTCCTGATCGACATTATCTTACTCCATCTATTTTTGATAAGTGTTAATGTCTTACTTACTAACTCACTTATTTGTTATCTGTCAGTCGCTATTTGTCCTTTGACATGCCCACCATATGGCGTCGACCGTTTTGTCATGCAACGGATTGTTATTTCTGCTTGACAAAAGTTAAGCAACAAGGACGTCACAAAACAGTTGAGTATCCACAAGTGGCTTCTATGACAAAACCTGTTCCACATTCAAGTTCGGTCCCGTATCCTGTTTATCCAAAGCGGAAACGAGCGCCCTCTGTTGAATCGACCGTTACAAAAAGTGAGGAGGAATTCAAGGAGGAATGCGAGGAAGACTTCGAGGTGGGAATTGGGAAAGAAACCCAAAACTGTTTACACAATCCGAATTTAATGATTTGGTGCGAGATCTTGACTTATCGAAGGAGAAATCCGAATTGCTGGCATCACGCTTGAAAGAACACAACATGCTGAGCAAGGAGGTCAAAATTTCTTGTCACAGGAATCGTCGCAAGAAATTTGACAAATATTATTCTACAAAGGACAAGGCATGTTTTTGCCATGACGTAAACGGCTTGTTTGAAGAGTTTGGTGAGCCATATGATCCAGCTGAATGGCGTTTATTCATCGATAGCAGCAAGTTGAGCTTGAAAGCCGTTTTACTGCATCAAGGGAATGAGAAACCTTCTATTCCATTAGCTCATGCCGTTAATATGAAGGAAACGTATGAATCAATGGCTCTATTGCTCAATTTGATAAATTACAATCAACACAATTGGAAAATTTGTTCCGATCTTAAAGTGGTTGCCATGTTGACTGGATTGCAACAGGGATACACAAAATATATGTGTTTTTTGTGTAAATGGGACAGTCGAGCTCGTAAGGAACACTACGTCCGAAAAGATTGGCCAAAACGGGATAATTTCACAATTGGTAAAGACAACGTTAAAAATGATCCTCTTGTGGTAAAAGAACGCATAATACTTCCACCACTACATATAAAACTTGGGCTATTCAAAAAAATTCGTCAAAGCGTTGAAAAAAGAAGGGCCGGCATTCCAGTACTTGAAATCAGTATTTCCAAATTTATCTGACGCAAAGATAAAGGAAGGTGTATTTGTTGGCCCACAGATCAAAAAACTGCTCAATGATTCCGCATTCAATACAGTTTTGACACCAGATGAGGAAGAAGCGTGGAAATCGTTCCAGCGTGTTGTCACAACCTTTTTAGGAAATCATCAGAAGCCCAGATTATGAGGAAGCCGTCGATGAATTGCTCAAAAATTATGAGAAAATAGGTATAAATCAAAAATATTGTGTTTGTTACATATAATTAATTTCAAATCCTTTTATTTCACTGAACACAGGTGTGAATATGTCTTTGAAGATACATTTCCTACATTCTCACATGGATTTTTTCCCGGAAAATCTTGGTGACGAGAGTGATGAGCACGGCGAACGTTTTCACCAACAAATGAAGATGATAGAACGTCGTTACTAAGGGTTTTGGGATGAAGCAATGATGGGTGACTATTGTTGGTTTCTGATTCGAGAAATAAGTTCAAAACATCGAAGACAAAGTCATTCGATTCTCAATCATTTTTAATAAAACCTAAATAAATTTCTTTTGTATCAACTCGGTTTTAAATCCTGATATGCCTTAATCAAATTGATATGTAGAGAAAAGAATCTCCCATGAAAACTTTACATGCGATTTGATTTGGATGCTTACAACGACACCTAGAAAAGGAACTCTAAAGCTGTTGTATTTCATTTTAAAGTGTTTTACAAAAATGCTCATAACTTCGACAATTTCCAACCGATTTCATCCATTAAAGGCTCATTTTCTCCAGTTTTTAATGGAATTTAAGAATAAATTATGGAATGATTTTTTGAATCTTTTTATCCCATTAAAAATGTTGATTAAAACAAGATTTTTATGGAAAATTTGCAGGAAAAATAAAAAAAAATGCTGTAAATTTTTAAATGACTTCAAAAATAAACTTTTAATTGAGACATAATATTCAAGTGAACGATAGCAAATTTATTTTGCTTCATTTTCATAAAAAAAGATTTAAAATTGGTGCACTAGTTCCAAAGATATTGACATTTTAGTAATCGTACTTTTGTCCAAAATTAAAAAAATCAAAATTTTTGTATATCTCAAAAATGGGTCTACTTTAATTTTTTCTGACCACGGCATTGAATTCAGCGTAGGATTTTGCATTGGAAATGATCATCACCTTACCGAGTTCAAAAATGCTGTAAACTAGTGTTAGTTGCCTTTTCTGACTCAATGGCGCGGTAGTTGACCGAAGATCGTGTCTCCGAAAAAAACAAAAGATTGAACTATATTGTTAATACATGGTAGCCTGACCTAAGTGCTTTCTGTGACAGCTAACCTTCGGCTGATAATCACTTAAATAAAGTAAAAAAGAAAAGAGAGATGATAGTAATTACGTGTTTTTATATAGTGAATCTTATGTTTAAACTGTAGCAGGAGCTTGTATTTTGTGAAGGAATAGTAATTTGAGCGGGGTTCGCTCCATTTAGTAAGAAGCGCTTGACATAGTTTTTCTAGAGCGGGGAGAGAGAGCCACAACGACTCACGAAGAGCTACTCTCTCTCTCTCTCTCTCTCTCTCTCTCTCTCTCTCTCTCTCTCTCTCTCTCTCTCTCTCTCTCTCTCTCTCTCTCTCTCTCTCTCTCTCTCTCTCTCTCTCTCTCTCTCTCTCTCTCTCTCTCTCTCTCTCTCTCTCTCTCTCTCTCTCTCTCTCTCTCTCTCTCTCTCTCTCTCTCTCTCTCTCTCTCTCTCTCTTTCACTCTCTCTCTCTCTTTCACTCCCTCTCTCTCTCTCTCTCTCTCTCTCTCTCTCTCTCTCTCTACCTCTTTAGTGTCCTACTCTAAACCACATACACTACACCATTCTTTCTCATCACATCAACTTGAACCGACGACCATCGTGGTATTCATTTACAATGGACTACACCTCGCTAGACACATTACACGCGATTATCTCGTAATCATATTTTCAGGACCTGTGCCAACAATTACTCCACACGAATACATTCCATTCCTTCGAATTCTTTTTTTTTTCAATACATTCATTTCATAGCCTCTACCGAATTTACTTTACGGAGCCGAGGATTCTTCTTCACCATACAATACTTCTTAAAACTATAGTCAAAAGGTACAACACAATACACACTTCATACTCCACTTACAAAAAACCTCCTCCTTCAGAACGGGAGCCACTTCCAGTGGTTTCATTATATGGCAGTAGCGCCAACGAGGGTCAGAGCGCTTCCATTCTAGCAATGGATGCAAAACGTGGTCAGCACTCACACACTCAACACGAAACGGTTGCTTTCCAAAGTCGACGACGCATCGACTGAAAGAACTACTGATGAAGAACGATGAGCAGGACCACACAATGGTTGCCGCCGAGTAAACAGATGATCGCGTAACACACATTAAGAGTGGTCTGCTTCTGTCTACAGCCGAGTGAACACTGTCGTTCGATTTCTGTTCACTACTATTTTGTGCAGTCCACGATTTTTTTCAGCCGATCTAAGACAAATTCTAAGCATCAACAATCGGCACTTCTACCATAGAGGTAACTTTAAGACCACTGGGTCCCGAAGAAAATCATCATTATTTTTGGCTCACTCAGTACCAGAACAACGGTCCCAAGCATCCACACACCCCTGATGTTATCTGTCAAACTTTCATAGCGAATCAAAACAAACATAGTGTAGTAATAGAATTTCAACTAGAATAGGGTACGTTAATCGTTTGCTTGGGACCAATAGGCTACTAAAATGGTGAGCCAATTTAAAATCGTTAGTTTCGTATTGATTGTTGCTTTTACTTTGCAAGGTCACCATTCTGTCAACAAAATTTAAAAAAAAGAATGATCAAGGACTCATTTAACACATGCTTAACGCCACAAGCCGCAGTTGGCACCGCAAAAAGCGTTTTTATCGACTTGCTTAATTTCCTTATTGAGGCTTTGTCGTCATGAGTCCCTGGGTCTGCCTCTGCTGCGATGTCCTGCCGGATTCCAATCCAGCGCTTGCTTGCAGATTTCGTTTCCGCCCCGAATTTCTGTTGCTATCGGCTTCTGATGACATCGACGATGGAGCTCAGCATTCGAGATCCAGTTGTGAGGCCACCAGGCACGAATTATATACCTGCTTGCCCCGCTACCGTAAAGTTGGAAGGGTTGCCCGTGTTGATATCCAACGATTTGGTCTTGTTGACGTTGATGGTGAGACCCGCCGCAGAGGAGCGTTCGGCTAGGTCATTGAGCTTACTCTGCATATCAGAGCGCCGTTGTGCTAGTAGAGCAACATCATCAGCCAAATAGAAGTCGTTGAGATGCTCCATGGTGATAGGCTGCCAAAGCAGCCCACGGTTCGGTACACGGTCAATTGCACCTACCATGATCTCGTCGATTACGATGAGAAGCAGTAGCGGCGATAGTATACATCCTTGTCTCACACCAGCGACTACCCGGATAGGGTCGGACAAGGCTCCGTTATGCAGAAATCTGCACGTGAAAGCCTCATACTGCGCTTCGATGAGGTTGACGATTTTATCCGGGACTCCCTTGCGTCTCAGGGCGCCCCACAGATTCTCGTGATTGAGACGGTCGAAAGCTTTTTCGTAGTCAATGAATACCAAATAAAGGAACTCTTGGAATTCATTGACCTGCTCCAGGATGATGCGGAGCGTGACAATATGGTCCACACAAGATCTTCCGGCACGGAATCCTGCCTGCTGCCGTCGGAGAGTCGCGTTGATCTTCTCCTGTATCCGATTCAGGACAACTTTGCACAGAACTTTGAGAACAATACACAGTAACATGATGCCTCGCCAATTGTCGCACACAGTCAGATCCCCCTTCTTTGGGACCTTCACTAAGATGCCCTGCATCCAGTCGGCCGGAAAAGTGGCGGTGCCCCAGATATTACAGAATACTAGATGCAACATTTGTGCAACATTTGTTCTACGCTGCCACCTTCTGGCGTGTGTTGAACCGCCGCCCGAGTCTCTCCTCCCGTCGCTGAATCCGCGCCATGCGTAGGCGGATTTCACCGATTAGAAGGTGATGGTCAGACGCGACCATCAAGAAGGCTCCGTCTCCATTTTCGGCTGATGCAGATGTGGTCGATCTAATTTTCGGTATGTCCATCACGGGAAACCCACGTGACTTTGTGCACTGGCCGATGAGGGAAGAGCGAGCCCCCGATCACCATGTCGTTATTGTCCCATGATACGCTCATAGTCCGTGTTGTCGGAGCCGATCTTCGCATTGAAGTCGCCAGTGTAGATCTTGATGTCACCCTTTGGAACCTTATCCACGACGGCATTCAGTTGACTGTAAAAATTCTCCTTGTCCTGTAGCTCGGCAGCATCGGTTGGCGCATAACATTGGATTATGGTAAGGTTACGAACCCGTGTTCTAAATCTGGCAACGATTATCCTCTGATTAACAGGCTCCCACTTGATGAGCGCAGCACTTTCCTGGACGCAAAGTAGGAGACCAACTCCACGATAGCGGGGAGCGTTTTCACCTCGAATACCAGAGTATAGTAGTACCCCAACAAACATTGCATGTTGAATAAGAGCTTATTCAGGCAAAAACAAGCTTCTTCAGCTTAAAAATAGCTTATTCAGCTGTTGATCAACTCAAATTGTTTGTTGGGACCTGTCCCGACGGCAGTTTGTGTTCTCCAAAGTTTGGCCAACGAACTTCACTCAGTCCCAGGATTTCTAGCTTCATGCGTTGCGCCTCGTTGGTGAGTTGTGCCAGTTTACCCTGCTGGGCAATACATTCCAGATCCAATTCGTGTCCGTTGTTTTGCGCTAAAAGTCGTTGCCGTTATATCAGTTCGATGTCTTTCTCTGTTGGTTTGTGTAAAAATTGTAAAGGTTTCAGAGACAGTAGGTGGTTGGCCTAAGGTCTCCTATCCGCCGTGATGGGGCTGCCATCTTAGGTGTAGCTTCCGGGGAAGAGCATTTCTTATTCAGCCGCTGGATGCCAGTCAGACGCTGTTTGAGCCGCACCTCCATGGTGAACGTGGCGAAGCATTTCCTCTATCACCGTGCTATGGTTACCGCGCCAGTGTTCGCGTCGCACCTCCTCACTCTGCTATTGTCGGATTGACAACATTGCTCAGGCTACGCCAACCAGCTGTGTCCATGTTTCAGCTGGCAGTCTTTTGTGGTCATATGACTCGTGCAGGCGTGAGGTAGGAACTTGTGAGGACCGGAGCTAGGTATAGAAGTGTAATAAGAGCTATAAGTAGCTGACTAAGTTCGTCAGATTTGCTTGCAGTAAATGTTGCCTCATATCGTATAACGTTTAAATAAAGCTTGAGGCTGTATAAATGATATGAGTAAAGCGTTTACATTGTGAAAATTATTAGTTGGGGTGCCAGAATATTGACAATATTGACGTACAGAAAGGTAAATAAATTTGAAAGCCATCAGTAATAATAACATTCCGTTTGGTGCTAAACTACGCTATATTATGAAAGACTTAGTGCGGGTTGTGCTTAATAAATCTGAAATGGGGTAGTTAACCCTATCACATTAAACACAACCTTTTACAAACAGTAAACACCACAACGATTTTGAAAAATCTTATCTCTTATGCTCCCACTCATCCTCTAAGAAGTAAAAATTTGTTTTAAATTAACAGTCAAAGAATAAACTAAGATACAAATGGGTCTATTAGAATGATGTACTGTGACAATGAACAAAAGTATGCTTCAAAACAAATCTTTTCAAGGTTAGCCAGGTAATGTGGTATGGATGTATGTAATAGACGTTAAGTATTTATTATCACTGCACAGTGGTCCAGAGCGGAAAAATACATGGAAAAGAGTTTTCCGCAAAATCTACTGGTTTTAGCGTTTTGATGTCTTCAAAAGATTTTTTGGTAATAAAAAAGCGCATCTTTTCATTGGATCAGTCATTAGGGTGATTCAGTTTTAGGGTGACTTCAAACATCTAACTCTTCAGGGAAATTTGTGGGAACAAAGTTGTAGAGGATGCAAAACCAAGTAACTTTGTCGAAAACTTCAAATTTTTATCTCATCATCTACGCAGTCTACGAACTGAAACAACTAGAAGGTTAGAGTGATTCATGAACAAAGAGTTTTTTGACCATAACCTTTTTTGCTTTGTATTTAGAGAAAACTATTTTTCAGAATACTTTTAGAACTTTAAAAAACACACATTTTGATTACTTAATTATGATGTTTGAACCATTGAATCAAAAGATATAGTTATTTAAAGGTTTGAAACAAGTATTTTTCAAACTAATATAACTTTAAAACGCCAAGCCCATTGCAAATCTGTTGAAATTAATGGAAAGAAGAAATTTGGTTCTATATTTGCTGAAAAAATGGCAGAGGTATAATTTTTTTTAGCTCGAGATATTTGAACTAGAAAATTGTCAATTTTTAAAGAAAAAAGCCATAGAACATGAATAAAAGTGGTAATAACCGGTCATTCACCGAAGACAGTAAAGTTTTACCGGGTTTTGAACAGCAGATCAAGTCGGTTAAATTTTCCAATGACCGTTAAACGTGATAAATCAATAAATTTGACAAATTTTATTTTTTATAGCTAAATGGGGTAAGCTAAACAAAGTCTGTACAAGTTCGGAAAACATTTACTAATTATTGGATTTTTAAAAGATTTTCAAACTTTTATCGAACAGTTCTGTAATTCAAAATTTACAAATTACAAATGAACTATGTTTACCAATGAAATCAAATGAAAACTATTGTTGTTGATATTTTATGTAGCTGGTTTTGTCAAATTTGGTGAAAACAAGCTTACCGTAGACTTAAATGGGCAAGGCAATGAAGCAATTTCTTTTACATTTTTGTATAATTTTATTCATCAATAAAGGAGTGGCACTCTTGCCCCGTGTGAGTTTTTAAGAAAATTAGTTTTGGTCAATTATAGGGAATAGTTATATATTCTTTCTTATTGGTGTTTCAATATTTCATTATTAGTGATGTTTCTTTCAATGCAGGAATTGCAGAAAACAATATTGGGAAACTCCAAAATCCTTATTTTATGATGTCTAATTATTATAAGTAATTACTATTTTTGACACATCAGCACAAAATGTTGTTTTGCAATTTTTGTAATAATTCATTTTGGGGAGAACTTTCTATAATGCTGCATAGGAACACCATTCATAGTGTCATGGGTGAATTAGCATTGAAAACATGTTTATTTTCAAAATTATAGGGGGTGGCACTCTTGCCTCATATGGCACTCTAGCCCCACCCGACCCTACTTATATAGTACCAAATTTCTTATTTCCATTACTTTCAATAGATTTGCAATAAACTTGCGTGATTTAAAGTTATATTAGTTTGAAAAATACTTGTTATAACCTTAAAATGACTAGCACCCATATTCTTGTTTTCGTTGAACGAAAACGAGAATATGGGTGTATATTCAGTAGTCCAAACGTCATAATTAGGTAATCAAAATGTGTGTTTTTTAAAGTTCTAAAAGTGTTCTGAAGAATAGTTTTCTCTAAATACAAAGCAAAAAAGGTTATGGTCAAAAACCTGTTTATTCATGCAGGGTGCCTTCCATTCATTTTGACTAAAACAATGTTTTATGAAATTATGGAATAATAAGATATTACGATGATATTTTATATATGTAAGTAATAAGAAAAGATTGTAAAGTTTGTGTTTCACCCATCAAACCTGCAAATTTAGCTTTGACAGAGTCACGATGAGCGTTTTTCTGATCGCCTCTTCGCGAAGAGTGAAGAGCGAAGAGTGGGTGAGATAAATTACAAAATCGCTTATAGCGTCTCTCATGTAGCAAAATTGGCAGGTATTATGTGTCAAACACAAACTTAACAATCTTTTGTTGTTTACATAATCAAAATATTGTCATAATATCTTATTATTCCATAATTTCTTACAACATTTTTTTAGTCAAAATGAATGGAAGGCACCCTGTTCATGAATCACCCTAACCATCTAGTTGTTTCAGTTCGTAGACTGCGTAGATGATGAGATAAAAATTTGACGTCTTCGACAAAGTTGCTTGGTTTTGCATACTCTACAACTTTGAAGAAGGATAAAAAGTTCCCACAAATTTCTCCGAAGAGTTAGATGTTTGAAGTCACCCTAAAACTGAATCACCCTAACGACTGATCCAATGAAAAGATGCGCTTTTTTTACGCTACAACCAGTAGATTTGGCGGAAAATCCAATTTCCATGTATTTTTCCGCTCTGAACCACTGTGCACTGAAATGGTCGTCGTTTGATTGATGAAGAATAAATAAATTGCAGCTTGAAGTGGTCGAGCGGGCTTGAAAAAATTATATCAAAAGAAGAAAGAAAATAGTTTGTTATTCAATCTTTGGATATGTCACACGAGAACTGTGTTTGTTTGCCTGTAGCTAATTGAAACTTGGTGTGCCCGAGCGGGTTTGAAGAAATATATCAAGAGATGGAAGAAAATAGTGTGTTAGTAGTTGTTAAAAGCAAGCACCACACGGGCAAAAATATTGCCAATACTCAAAAGTATTGACAATCATATTGATGCTAGTATTGACGACGACAGCAGCAGATGAGACCTGTTCCTCGGCAAGTTTTGTCAATGTGGTTGTGATTTGACTGGAAGTATTCCATCGCATACAACAATATTAGAGAAGAGTGAGCCTGTATTGCTGACCACCCGAACATATTGTTGAAAAAAATGACATGAAAACATTGATGAAATATTAACGAAACTTCTGTCGTGTGAGATGCACTTCTGAAACTACATGCCACACTGTTAATCTGTTAAAGAGTTCATATCACTGCAAGTGACAGTGCAGTGTGGTGTTGAACCTTTTTGAAGAAGAAACAATCCCAAAAATGAAAAAGAAGTAATATCTTAGGCTGATCAAGAAAGAAGAGCTAGTGTGTCATGCAGTTTCTGTAGTACACTTTTTCAACAGACCTATCAATCCACTTGGACAAGAGATGATTCAATTTGTAATTGTGTCCTGTTCATTGAGCTGAGTCGCATTGTTTTTAATTAAAACAATCGTGCCGGTAGCAGTTCGCTTCTGGTCGATGAACTGTACGCGTGATAAAAAAAAACTCAGCTAGTCACGGATCATAATGTAAAGCGCTATTTGTGCAGTCTCTAGCAAATGCAAAAGCCCAGTTATATGGGGTCAAACTCCTCCATTGAGACATAAATAATTATCCCCTAGCGTTGGCAAATAAATTATGAGACCCCTTCCCTCATCGGATCCTCCGCTGCATCAGGCTACTGGCCTGTCTGATGGTAAACACTGGTACTACATACACTAATAGTGGCACGTAGTGGTTTATGTTGTGCAAAACTACGGGCTGTTGTTGTTTGGCGGGTAAACACTTTGACTACATTTATAATCACACTTTCGTAGCCAGTTACTCATATCCCCAATGCCGGACACTACCATAGAAGTGTAAACTAACAAGCGTTAATATATGCATGAGGGTGTGTATACAGAGATATATAGCGAAATCGAGTAGGATTACCATTTTAATATTAGATCTAATAAGTAACAACTTTGGGTGTCTTATTGGAATGCCACATTTGGATATGCATACTACGTGATTCTAATTATTGTTGATGTTCGACGAATACCGGTGAGTGGCAAACAGCGATGGAAAATTTTCCACTCATCAGGTACTTTTCAAGGAGCAGTAGGTAAGCATTCATCAACTGCATATATATTATATAGGTATGATATGTAGTTGGGAAAGAATATATAAAGGAGATTCACAATCAGTCACAGAGTAGTTCAGTTCACAATTCACAGCAATCAACAACAGAAACAGAAAATGTCTTGGAGCACTGCAGCCAATCGTATCCCGCATGTTTTTGATAACATTTTTGCCCACCTCGAGGGACGTGACGGACTAGCAGCGGCAGAAGCCTGTCCCAACTGGGAATCTACAATCTTCGGTTCGCAGACCATGCGAAAGCATTTGGCGTTAAAAATCTTCCGTGATCCTCGTGACAGTCGGCATTTTTCGATGGTGGACATTTTGGCGTATCTCGGAATAAGTATTAGCAGTGACCAGCAGATGATAACAATGGAGGATGTGAGCCGCAGTTGCCGAAGGTTCGATAGCATTATCGTTTCACCAGGTCCGGAACACGACGTGGTTTGGGAGGATTTGATAGGAGTTTTCAAACACCTCAACCGAAGGCGACCGATCCGATGGGCCAAAATTGATGGGACCAATGGCGATGCACATCAACTAACGAAACCTTCCGCCTTGATGGAGATTGGTCGAATATTCAAGAACTTGCAGCATTTAGAGTTGGTCTTGACAAAGAAGTCCCTGTGGGAAGCCGAGTGGCCTCGAGTGTTTGAACATTTTCCCAAGCTGGAAAGTTTGATCTTGCATCATGGACACGTGATGGCGTTAGATTCCGCCAGGAGACACTGTCCGCATCTGAAGAGGGTTGAACTATTCGACTTTAGCTTACCATGTCCGCTCAGTGTGGCGGTTTTAGTTCCTCAAGTGTACGAGCTGATAGTCGAAGGAGCGGTCATTATCGATAGGCATCCGAATGATGATCAAGATCGAGAAGTGCAGTAGTTTTATTATATATGGAATCAATTTATACTTGTTATTTATGTATTTAATTACAATAATATATCTTGAAAATATACATATGAGTACTATTCAATCCAATCGTCGTTTATTGACAATCTACTTTTGAAAGTTTTAAACACCCCTTCCACTTTCATACAATGTTTTGAAAACCGTTGACACTCTCCTATCCTGCCCTTCCCTAAAATATCTAGGTAGTTTAAATAAAATAAAGGCATAATCTCTGTGCAATCATCAAGGTTTGATTTAGCCTCGCAGTTTTCGCCCCTCAGGACAAGTCATTTGCTACAACTGTCTGGTTTATGCTTTGTTTTTTTTTTTTTATTTTATCATTCCTTCAGCAGTCTCTCGTCTCTAAATCTTCCACTTCTCAGCGCGAAATCAGCGATCAAAAATTTTTTACCCCTGAAAAGATAATTTTAGAAGTTTGGTGCCTTCGAAGAAGTTTCTTGAGGAAACAAATCCTTTCTTCTGGAAGTATCGCCTTCTTTTTCTTTTGGCTTTTTTACGTCCTACTGGGACTTTACGCTGACTCTCAACTTAGTGTTCAATGATAATTTCCACAATTGTTAATTGAGAACTTTCTAAGCCTGTACCATTTTTGCTTTAGTATTATTGTGTGGCAATGACGAAGATGAAGCAGAAAACGAAAGTACTACAGAAGACATGAATGATTATGAAGATGCAGAAGAATGAAGATAAATATGAAGCGCAAGGAAGGAACGGAGAAATCGAAAAATAATGTGGAAAAGATATATGGAAGATCATGAAGAATGAAGATGGTGAATATATATATAGAAGAAGTAAAGAAGGAATTTATGGAGAAGAAGTGTAAACCATGAGATGAGCATGCAGACGATGAACCAGGAAACGAGCAAACGATAAGAAAGCTAAGTGAATTTTGAATTGTATCGTAAACACTAACACTCACCCTCACATCACTCTGATCACACCCACACACTGTTTACACAAAAATCAATTGAACTGACATGAATGCATCCGCAGGATGTAAAATGTCAATAATAAACAACAACAACAACAACAACAACATAAGACAAGTGTACCAAATTTAAAATAATCAAAATACTTTTCAAGTGACCTTTTTAAGGATGTAGTCTTAGTCGACTACAACATGAAATAACAATTTAAATTTTTCTAACTCCCTCAAAGTTTTGAGTTATTGCTAAAAAACCGATGTCATTTTTCAACCATTTCATGTTTTTTTTTGAAGTTGGGGAAAGCGGAGGGGTAGTTGTTTCCTTAATATATACACATTTGCAAAAAAATACTGGAATTCTAACTTAACTCAAATAGGTTCAAAATGAAGGCAACCATGAAAGATAAACCAACTACCTGTATGAATTTGAATGTTGGCATGATATCATGCTCTTGATCAAGGTGGGGAGTTTTGGCAACTTTGCCGATGAACGGTTGATTATTTTTTCGTGTCCGAGTTTATCGCAAATTTGATATTATTATTTGTAGAATTAAGTAGTAATATTTTATCGAAAGGGTTATTTAAGAGCAGTAATGTCTCTGTGTGTTTGTCAAAACCGTCAACTTTCTTCGGTTGAAGATGTGTAAAAGATGCGTTGGAACAAGGTAGCAAACTGTGCTTTTGATGACGATCTTAAAACGTGTACCTAGCACAATTCCGAAAAAGAAAATGTGTGTAATAAAAAGAAGAAGCTGTTGGCTGCAAAAAAAAAACAACTCAAAGTAGTGTGTGTGTGATGGCAGTACATATAAGCCAATGATTATAATGAAGATTATAAGTGAAAAACCCGTATGCTGCCCGTGGTTAAAATGTGCTTTTTTTTTTCAGAACACATGTCTTGGACGTGGTACACAGATAAAAATTCTGAATTTTAATAGTGATGTAAAAATTCATTCACGTAAACTTGTATTTCATTTCACGCAACCGAGCAAATTGTAAACAGTATTGTTTGTAACAATGGGCTTTTGTATACAATATTTGCTACATTGCATTAAATGCCTCAGAACTTTACATGATATATAATATAAACTTATATGATATGTGACGCTCCATTTATGTGCATCATACTGAACAGAAATTTAAACTACTTTTTCGAACTGTGTACTGGGAAATCTGTTGACGTGTCTTCGAAAATTAAAATTTACATAACGGGAGAGATCATGCCATTTTTAATAATATTGAATTCGTGCGAATGTGATAATGATGATGGTCCCACCTCTTACAGCTAATTGGTTTTCCGCTTCAATTTAAAAAAAAATGAACTGCTCATATTATCCAATTTATCACAAATTAAATTTTCAAGACCATTTACATTTATTCTAATGTCTGCCATCCCGCTTTTAACCGCGATGTCCACCTGAGCAGCAATGTGATCTCGCATGCCAGTGATCGAGTCCGAGAGTTGAAAAAACTTCTTCATCTCTTCCTCTATCCTTTTGACGCGCGAGATCAGATCATTCTGCTCGTCACAACTCTGATCTGATAGACAACTATCACACTTGAACAGAACATTTGCATTATCTGCTATAAGCCTCGCCGCAGTCTTAGTGAGTGCCGCACAAGCGAAATGGAACGTTCCATTGCACGGACCTACACATGTAACTGGGAGCCCACTCATAGCAATAGACTGCTCACATACATTACACACATCCATTTTACCAAATTAAACGCTAACACTGTTAGCAGCAGACATATACAGGGGAGGAGAACACAAAATAAAATTTTACCGCCACAGCTCACTATACAAAAGCAATAGCGCGCCGGGGGAAAAATACAAAATTAAACAAAAACTAGTTGCTAGGCAACTTTTCCTTTACTTATCCTGTTAGAAAAACACCATGGGCACGCGTTGGAATAATCCTTTCGCGGCACACGCCACTATTTCACACGAAATTATGAATTTATTTTCACAGCACAACTCAACAAAAACACTACTTTGTACGCCATACTACAAGGGGTAAACCGCACAGTTCGAAAAATTAGTGTAAATTTCTATTCAATATGATGCACATAAATGGAGGGTCACATATCATATACGTTTTTTTTCCTCTGTTCGGGACATAACACCACTGCGACCAGTAATTTGATCTATTGTAGTATATCCCGTGTCCTTAGTTTAGTGCATGTCGTATTACTCCATCACTATTGAGAAATGATGAAGTATTCGGTTTTGATACAGTTGTCATTCTTGCCTTCATCGCACGGAATCGATTCTAACTGAAAGGTTCCGCTATTTATACCATTCGGAGTGTTGAAACA
The DNA here is from genome assembly GCF_037179485.1 of Ochlerotatus camptorhynchus. Lineage (NCBI taxonomy): Eukaryota > Metazoa > Arthropoda > Insecta > Diptera > Culicidae > Ochlerotatus > Ochlerotatus camptorhynchus. Next base: position 1,371,806 of record NW_027040577.1, on the reverse strand, counting down.
CCCTCCAAAGGCGCGCCCCTTTGTCAGTCAAATTTGGATTCCTTAACAACAAAAACAAGCTATGAAACCGATAATGACCATGCATCAGAACCCTAGTCTTAACCACTTCAAACTAGGGAACAACGAATAGAAGATTAGGAATCACATACATAGGTGAAGACTAACTAACTCATTTTTTCCTTGTTTCAAGATCATCCTCGGTCCAGGCAACCCGAGGACTTATCACTATCAACAAGGCATAAAAAGTAACAAGGACTAAGATGTGTTCCTTTGATTACTGAAAAAAACCTGTTCCCCTAGTTTGAAGTAGTCAGGACTAGGAGTCGGTGGTAGATCTTACATCCCGTAACGTATCACGAAAAGGTGATCTACCCACGTTACGGGGTATCATATACGTTTACATTACACATCATGTAAACTGCCCATAAAAGTACAACTGTCCCATATGAATATGAAGTAAGAACACCACATCTTTTGAATAATGCTTCACAAAATTCATTATTTTTCAAAGGTATAAATGTTTTCAATTCGATGCCTAGACACATCAAGCATGCAACTACACTTACAGAATTCAAGAGACGCTGCATTTCACATGTAAAAGCTGTTCATTGAGCAGTTGAATTTTTATGAATGGATAAATCATGTATCTTGACAAAGTTATCTCTAACGGATTATTTTGTATGGAGACTGTCATATAGACATTTTAGTAATTGGTGTAGCATATACAAAAAACTACATTGTTTGCCTCGATGGTGATGATGGATTTTTAGTTTTTTTGATTTTGTAGTAGTAATAGTAAAAATAGCTTTGAGTAGTCTACAATGGTTTGAGCCTCGCGCGCGGAATACAGGTATAAATGACTAATACGTGGAAATTGTGGCAAAAGCCTTAAATTAGTAAAGGATTGGCTGGAAGTCGTTTCCTTGGATATAGTCCTGGCACTGCGGAAGCTTAAACGTGTAAATCCCAGGTCACGTGTAAATGGAAGTATTGTCGAGGACTATACTTGGACTTTTGATAACTAGCTACACCTTTGAATGTTTTTGGTTGATGCCTATAGCATATTTAACAGGACATTTATATCTGTAATTGTAACCAGCTCGATTTTGTTTGCAAACCTGGTTAAAATGTTTATATTTAATTATCTTAAAGATAACTCGTCCAGCTCAAACCTTTGTAGGGGTAAGAGGTGGGACCATCATCATCATTATAGGAAATCAAGCAAAGATTTTGCGAGTATCGGCAGTAAAGCTCTGACACAATTCATGCAATGTAGCAAATATTGTATACAAAAGCCCATCTTTGTAGACAACATTGTTTACAAGTTGCTCGGTTGCGTGAGATGAAATACAAGTTTACATCACAATTAAAATTCAGAATTTTTATCTCTGCGTACCGGTTACCAGAATGCCAGATTTAATGTTGGGTTCTTTTTTTAGTTAATTAATTTATTTTTACAGGCTCAATCGAATAAACTTTACAGTTCTAAATTATCATTTGTGTTATACATTATTGATATGTTAAACCTAAAATTAAAATCTAAACTAGAATCTAAAGTTAAAGGAATTGAACCGAGTACTCGCGGTCGTCTCGAGGTCAGTGGAGCTTTACAGTTTCATGGATCGGGAGAGGGAGAAGGAGATTTGGAATATGATTTATGATTAAAAAATTTCACTATATCTAAAACATGTACTTAATCCTATCGACGTTAGATCAACTCTGTAATGATACAATTATTACAGAAAAAAAATATACAAAAAAAAAACAAACACACACACACAACATACAAACTAAACACAAGGTTAATCAAACTAACAATCTATGGTTAATATTCTCCAAGAAAACATATATGAGTTTCATAAACTCTAGATTGCGTCCAGCAAAAACATCTTGAGCTGGAACATTTGGTTGGCTTCCTCGAGTCCGAAGGGAATCGCACAGCTCAGATCTGACTCCACGATGCTCAGCACAAGACCAAATAATATGATTGGCGTCCTGGTAACCTTGCCCACATTCACAGAGACTGCTATCCCCCCGCCTAACACGGAACAAGTGAGAGTTTAACGAATAATGATTGGACATGAGGCGAGACATCACATCCAACCCTTTGAACCAAGGACTTTTCGACACCTTAAGGATGATCGAATATAGCCATCGTCCCAAACTCCTTTCACTCCATTTATTCTGCCAGCTGGCGAGCGACTGTTGACGATAAATGATGAAAAATTCATTGAAGGCGATCTGTCGATCGTAAATATTCACAGATAAAAATTCTGAATTTTAATTGTGATGTAAACATTCATTCACGTAAACTTAAATTTAATTTCACACAACCGAGCAACTTGTAAACAATGTTGTTTACAAAGATGGGCTTTTGTATACAATATTTGCTCCATTGCATGAATTGTGCTAGAACTTTACATGATATATAATGTAAACTTATATGATATATGACGCTCCATTTGTGTGTATCATATTGAACAGAAATTTACAATACTTTTCGAACTGTGTTGCCTTCCATAGCGCCCACCTTTGAGTCCGCTTTCTTATTGCCCGGAATAGAGCAATGAGATGGGACCCATGCAAACGTGATGACAAAAGATCTTAAAGATAAAGCACTTAGAAGCTCTCGTATTTTCATGAGAAAATACGAGGAGTGCTTTACCGGCCTCATGGAGCGAATAGCCTCGACAGAACTGAGACTATCCGTAAAAATAGAGTAGTGATCTGGTGAAAGTGAGGCGATGGTTTCTAGCGTATAATGTATTGCCGCCAGCTCAGCAACATACGCGGAACAAGAAGCATGATGCATTCGAGTGGCGCTATGAAATTCGTTATAGATACCAAATCCAACGGACGCCTCTATTACTGATCCATCTGTGAAGAACGATATTGCGGAATCAACTTGGCCAAATAATGCTCTGGGATTCCACGAATCTCTTGCATCATGAATAAATCGAAATGAACAGAACAATGTTGGGTTCTTTGTGTTTAAATTTGATGTTTATTGAGATTAATGCATCGCAATGTATAGTTGTTTACTATTTTCCGCTCATGGTAACCGCAAAATACCCAATAATGACTACAAAGTAAGCATTTTCGAGGGAAACTGGGACTACCCATTAAATGAGTAAAAATATTACCCATTTATAAATTTATTGCTTTTTGCTGCGTCTAATTTATATAGTATTCAAACGGATCCATCGCAGACTTTTTTTCCCTCCTTGCAATATTGTTTCCTGTACCTTATGAATTGCTTCTGCTTGTTCCAGATTTCTAGCCTTCTTTCTAGCGTGACGTACATTCTATGAACCATTTGGCGGATTTTTTTACCTTTTGGTTAAAATTTGAAAGATTGAAAGTTATCGATTAACCCTGCAATTCGAGCGTTGTCATTTCTGACCGATAAGAAGATAAATTTTCACAACCGTGGATAAGTTCTGCTCGAAAACCGATCCACCGACAGCACAGTGATTTTCGAACATAAGAAATAACTTTCTAAATGTCATTTTTAACCTCTAGTTAAGTTTAACTCGGCAAATGCTTCACAGTCTTTATGGGTGGCCTTCTAAGGCTGTGTTCCATTTGGAAAATTTTCATTTAGGGGAAATGACGGCTTCGGCATGACAGACTATTCTCGGCAACCCAAATTGAAACACTATTTTCACTGGATTTTCTTACGAAAACACTTCGCTGAATGCATGCAAACGTTTCTTTATGCTTTCAGCTTCAATTTGACTATATTTTTACCACTGAGAAAAAGCAATCTAGCAGGGTTTTCTTGAAATGAAACACACGCTCTACAAATTGTAGCTGATTTCGAGTTGCCGATAATAGAACAGCAGATTTACATGCAGTTCAAATGGAACGGTTGCCGAAGAAAAACTGGTTGCCGACAATACTCGCTCTCACTAGAGAAGATTGGAGCTTTGTAAAAGCGTTTCAAAACAGTTTTTGACAATTCTTTCGACTGAAATTGTTAGAGCAGCTGGCAGCAAAAGATTGTAAACAAACCAATACTGCATATGTGTGCGTTCCATAGAGAAAAAGGCTATAGAAAGAAGGTCGCTGCTTAGGTTGCCGAGAATACGTAAATTCCCCTAGGTGAATTCTGTGATTTTTCATTCAATAACAAAAAACAGCTAAGGTTGAATAAAATATGATGCAAAAGAACAGCTCATGAAATGAAGAATGGTGAATTCTGTGGTTTTTTATTCAATAACAAAAAAAACATACCAGTCAGTAAAGCTTGAGTCATTTAATATCAGGACGCACTGTTTATTTTATTGAAATGCTCCTAGTGGTCGAATCTTAAAATGTTTTGAGAGCAGTTCGTCACGATTAATTTTGTGTAAAAGAAGTTATAGGGTAGGTATACCAGTTATGGCCATATGTTCCTATTATGGTGTGTTCCAGTTATGGCCTATGGAATTCCCATAGGCCATAATTGGAACACACCATAATAGGAACGTATAGCCATAACTGGTACATCTACCCTACTTGATGGAAGCCGCGAACCGAAAATTAGTTTTGGTGGCCGTGGTCGCGAAGTCGTTGAAATTGGGTAAATTGATCATGTGCAGTGTTCTCAAACGTTTCCGTGAGCGGCATACTATCGATCGACAGGATCATAGCAAGCTTCGTAGTGGAACTAAGGTTTGGAAGCTGCATTTGAAGGTGTTGAGAGCGATTAGGGCAAACCCAGGGCTGTCGGATTATGAACAAATTCAAAGCCAGCCAATGCAACGTCAGAAGGATTCATCAGCGAAGAGGATTTCGATCTTTTTGGGCAAGTAAGCAATTAAAAAGGACACTGAAGCAGAATCTAGTGGTCCAAAGACGTGCCCGGAAGTTGTACAATGAGACTCTTACAAAATAAGAAGGATACATCCTCATGGACGACGAAACGTACGTGAAGATGGATTTTGGGCAGCTTTCCGTACAATATTTCTATAAAGTCGAGGTGATGTCCCTAGCAAGTTCAAATTCGTTTTTGCCGATAAATAAGCTTATGATCTGGCCTCCCTCCCCATGGACATGGAGGTTGACGGTACTGAAGCAAAGGGTTATGTTTAATTTCTTTATATTTGCAACGATGATGATTTCCCATAGTGACACATATCACCTTCTTAATGCTTCAGTATACCTCAAACGATTAATTCTTGGTTGTTAATAGAACTTCCATGATGCAATCGGCTGCTTCATGCAGACTGAGCAATTCTGATTATAGTAACACATGTCCACAGGCCTAATAGAAAGATAGACAGACAAAGCGTATCATGAAGAATAGTTGCATGCAGGGTTGCTTCCACTCACTTTCTATAGATGAGTGATTTTCGGAGTTTTGAATTCGTTAGATGTTGTAATGGAGGTTTGTGTTGTTGGATGCGGGAGGAGATTGGAGGGCGGGTGTTTGACGCATAGAGTCTGTATATTTCGCTTTCAGAGTGTCGCAGTCAGCGGTTTTATGATTCGTGAGCGCTCGCGATTCGTAGAATCGTTGATTGTGACTGCCAGTGGATTTGGCGGGTTTTGTGTGTCGGACGCTTGCTTTTTGGCCTTTTCTTGTGTCTAACATGTGCAGAGTATCATTATAACGTCTAATGGTTTTGAGATTCCTGGTGGCGTGAACTATATTTGTGAGAATATCTTTTTGAGATTTTAGCAGTCACGTTTTGTTTGTAGTCTATATTTTATTTATTCATGTAATTATATATATAATAGATAGTTCATCCATATATTCGTACTCTGACGCGAAGCGCTGTGGATTATGAGGATGCTCGATGACCCTGGAGGGATCGATTTTGCTTACTGAGCAGAAAATCATAGATTTAACCCCAAGCTCTTCCACAGCACAATAAATCGCCACCATCATTTGTATATTTGATATTGAACATTAACCTCGGAAACTATTTGCATATCAAGCGAAAACGTAGTCCTGTATTGTTGCGAAGCGTTATGGTTCTGAGATGCTCGATGACCCTGGAGGGATTGTTTTTGCTTACTGAGCAGAAAATTATGGGTTTAATCCCAAGCTCTCCGTCATGACTCTTAAAATTCATTATCACTAAACAAAATTAATATATTCTAACTGAGAATTTCAGAAGAGACGTGAGTGTCGCTAGTATCCAATCTACGAAGTATATCATAACAACGCTAACGCTAACGCTAACGCTAACGCAATAACAAAAAAACATACCAGCTGCTGCTATACTTTTCGATACAACGATTCTGTTTTTGTTGTCATCAGAATGAAAACTAGCGGAACCGTCTGCTGATGATGTGATGTGAGCGATACTTCCATGAACAGTGACGAGTTGCCGAAACAAACAAGGAACTGTGGCAAACGTACCATCTGTAACCCAATACTTTGCCTGCCCAAGACGTCGCAAGTTTTCATGAGTTCCAAAAATTAAGGCTCTTTCCTTATTGTCACCGAAGTCAGCAATCAAAGATGGTCCCCATTATCATTCTTCTGGAATTCATCGGGTAGATTATGCCTAACGTCCATTATGCCTAACGTCCTTTATGCCTACCGTACATTATGCCTAACGTCCGTATGCCTAACGACCGTATGCCTAACGTCGTGTACCCGAGGACAGATATCCATGCCAGACGTCATTTTTTAATCCAAGATGGTGGCTTTTGTTTTAACGTAAACTATTAATGGGGACGACGTGTATAGGTCTAAAATTTATGCCAGCGACCATTTTGCAATTGGCTTTCGAAGGGACATTTAGTGGCTATGGACAGCATCGTATCAGTTCAGCACAGTTAACATGGACCGTTTATGGGGCAGGTTTGGCGACATTCCGTCCCCTTTCCGAAAATACACATATTGTAAGGTATTTGACATTTTTTCTTGAACCGATGGTCGCTATCTTGTACACTAAAGTCTTTTTTTACACGGTTTTCCACGATTTACACGGTACGTTTTTAACGATTTCTCGACAACGATACAACCTATCGACTTGATTCCAATCACATTATCCGTTTCAAGCTATTTGTAATCGAATGGCATACTTAAAAAAAAATCACAATTTTTGGTGTAAATACAGAAATTTTTAAAATATGTCTATATGGACCATATCATGCTTTAATTACAAATGGCATCAAAATCCGATTTTTTAAAAACATTTAAGCATGCGAAAAATCAAAATCTCGTAGGTTTTTTTTTACACGGTTTTTTTTTTACACGGACCGTATCCCCCGTGTAAAAAAAGACCTGAGTGTATTTCAAAATGGCGTCTGGAATTTATTTTTAGCCTCTGCACGTCGTCCCCTTTCCGGAAATATCCATATTGTAGCGTATGTTATAGTTTTTTCTTGAATTCATGACCGCCATTTTGGTTTCCAAAATGGCGTCTGGCATCGATTTCTGGCCTCTACCAGTCGTCCGCTTTCCTGAAATACCCATATTGTAGGGTATTTGACAGTTTTTTTTTAACCGATCGTCGCCATCTTGGGTTCCAAAATAGCGTCTGACATCGATTTCCGGCCTCTACACGTGATCCCCTATCCGAAAATGCCCATATTGTACACGGTAAGAAAAAGTAACCAAAATTGAGTTCCTATCACTCATCACGAGGCTTCCGTAGGGCTAGGTAAAATTAAGTTAAAGAAAAAAACTTAATTTTGAGTAATCCTTATCATGAATCTACGTTGACCAAGTTGACAAAAAAAATAATAAAACGGAGCAGACTGGAACCGAACCATGGACGTTACGATTACGGAGCCTATGTGTTGACCACTCGTCTATCAACGCTAGTGAAAATGATATGGTTAAAGGCGTATAAGAGCAACCTCAATGAAAATAAACTTATATTTGAGTTCATTTATTATTACTCAATAGTTGAGTAAATTTTAACCAACGCCACTTTTCTGATTCACTCAACGGCGGACCTCAAATGATAGAACCCAACGTTGAGTTTTTTTTTTACTTAATTTTGAGTATTTTTTCTTACCGTGTAGGGTATTTGACAGTTTTTCTTGAACAAATGACCGCCATCTCGGATTTTAAAATGGCGTCCGGAATCGATTTCCGGCCTCTAAACATCATCCCTTTTCCGGTTTCTGTTCTCACTCTGCACAGAATCATTACATAGACAAGCTTTCCAGACATAACATATTAAGGAAGTTCATGTGCAAACCAGCACCACGAAGTAAGAGAGATCTGAAATAATATGACCACCATCCGAAAGGACTTGGTCACCTGATCAACTTTGCTTAAGACAGCCACTTTCTGTATGGCCAGGTTCTCGAGATGCAGTTTATATAGGAAATTCATATGTACACTAGCGCTGCGTAGCGAGACAGTTCTGTACTTATATGACCACCATAAAAAAGCACATGATCACCTGAAAAACTTTGCTCAAGTCAGTAACCTTCTATTTGGCCAGGATTTTGAGATACAGCTCATACAGGAAGCTCACGTGCACACTAGCGCTCCGTAATGAGAGAGTTCTGAACTAATATGGCCACCATCTGAAAGGAAATTGGCACTTTAACAACTTTGCTGAAGATAGCAACCCTCTGTATGGCCAGGATCACGAAATATTCTATGTTGGATCTAAGATCTATATTTTATAGCGCCCGTCATAAGTAACATAAAAGTGAAGTGCCTCTAGCAGCGTAGTTCCCAATTAAACCTGAATTCAATGACACAGGCTTGTTGGTCTATCCCAGTACAACAACTTTGTCGAAGATAGTAAAGCTTTATATATTAATACAAATGAGATAATCCACTACAGCCCCCATTAGTGAAAATCACATAAGCTATGGGTATCCTTATTCGCGGTTCCTTATTCACGCCCTCGTTTTTTTTTCTCCTCTGTTCGGGACATAAAACTAATGCGACCAGTAATTTGATCTATTGTAGTATATCCCGTGTCCTTAGTTTAGTGCATGTCGTATTACTTCATCACTATTGAGAAATGAAGAAGTATTCGGTTTTGACACAATTGTCATTCTTGCCTACATCGCAAGGAATCGATTCTAATTGAAAGGTCCCACTATTTATACCCTCCGGAGTTTTTTTTTTTTTTTTTTTTATTATTTTGGTCACTTTAACACTCTTGGGTCATTCGTGACTTGTCCGGGGTGAGATTTGAACGCGTGACTTTGGCGTGATGTTAACCACTACGCCGGGGTCACCCCCTCCCTTCGGAGTGTTGGAACACCCTCCAAAGGCGCGCCCCTTTGTCAGTCAAAATTGGATTCCTTAGCAACAAAATTAAAGAATGACACCGATAGTGACCATGCATCAGAACCCTAGTTCACACCCCCGTTACCCCGGTAATAAGGATTCCTGACTGTAGGTCTTTTCATCTCGTGTGTGATTTCGGATCTATGTTATTGAGTTGTCTCTTTCTTTCGCTCGATTAGGATACCAGAATGCACTTAATGCATCGCTCGTGGCTGCATCGCATGGAAGCAGCGTAGGAATTGGTGTAGCTCTTTACTCCTTGGCTAAAATCCATAAGCCAACGTCAGATCGTGCGTGAAATGTGGCGGACTATGTTTTTTTTTCATTTCACCGAAAATGTTCACTAGAAACAGTACATCTTTGCTAGAAGAGAGGATTTTTCCCAGGTGATTTTTTTCCTCTACACGGTCACCGCAAAATACCCAATAATGACTACAAAGTAAGCATTTTTGAGGCAAACTGGGACTACCCATTATATGAGTAAAATTTTACCCATTTATGAGTAATTACAAATACAAAAATAAGAAGTAAGTATTCATTTTTGGGTAACAAATACTCATAAATGGGTAATATGTTTACTCATTTAATGGGTAGTCCCAATCTCCCTCGAAAATGCTTACTCTGTAGTCATTATTGGGTATTTTGCGGTTATAGTGTAGTAAGCATTTTTGAGAGAGACTGGGACTACCCATTAAATGAATAAAAAGATGACCCATTTATGAGTACTTGATATTCACAAATGAATACTTATTACTTATTTTTGTAGTTGTAATTACTCATAAATGGGTAACATTTTATTTATTCAATGGGTAGTCTCAGTTTCCCCCGAAAATGCTTACTATATACCCAATAATGACTACAAAGTAAGCATTTTCGAGGGTAACTGGGACTACCCATTAAATGAGTAAAACTTTACCCATTTATGAGTAATTAAAACTACAAAAACAAGTAGTAAGTATGCATTTTAGTACAAAACTTTAATCAGGTATTTTTTCATATAAAAGTTTTTTTTTTTTTTTTTTTTTTTTTAATTATAGTCATTTTAACACTCTTGGGTCATTCGTGACTTGTCCGGGGGTGAGATTTGAACTCGTGACTTTGGCGTGAGAGGTATGGATGTTGACCACTACGCCGGCGTCGCCCCCTTCATATAAAAGTGTTTATCTTGCAATTTATGAGCTATTACATATAATTAAGCCATCTCTCATGAAAAAAATCCTCAATTTTAAGGACAATACTTATTGGTGCTTAAAAAACAGAATAAAACTTTGGCCTTTATAAAAAGATATTTAGGCTTTTCTTTTCAAGGGAAACTAGCATGCAAAGTTGTTTATGCAGATGAAGTCTGTACATCCCGACAGTTTCAATGGAATATGAGATGGAACTGCCAACCCCATACATGCTTTGTGATGAAATTCCTCAGCAATACCTTGCGATATTTTGTAGAATGCTTTCTCAAGTCGATTTTCCAGCTGCTCATACGTTCTGGTGGTGTGTGCAGTCATAATTAGTAAGATGCACCAAATTAGTGTAATAAGAAACGAAAAAACATCCATAAACGGCCAATTTAGCGGCGCTGGTGGTGTAGTGGTAAGCTACCTGACTACCTCTCACCCCAGCAGGCCAGGGTTTAATCCCAGTCGGCGCCGCCGGGATGTTCTGAGGCATAACATCTCTGATCACGCCTGCCTTCGGAAGGGAATTAAAACCGTTGGTCCCCGGTTCATGAGTTGATGGGTCGATAGGTAGGGTCCAGGTGTGAGAGCTGCCTCCCTGGCGTCAGTAGCATTGGTGCTCAGCACGGAAAACAAGATCGACGGAAAACAAACCATAGGAACTAAGACGTAATCCTACGTCAAATAAGGGCATAGCCACCCTTAATAAAGGAACCTGGTCTTCGTAGGATATTTCAGCGTCATTTTCTCGACTAATTAAATCGGTAACCTCTTTCGAATAACTTTCTCTTCACAATCCCTATGGAGCAATTCAACTCCCACGGCTCATACAATAGACGGCTCACTTCCGCATCAATCATCAGGTGCATCGCACACTTTTCCGGATCGGTATTTATTTTCACACCTTTCAAAACCACCACCTGACCGGCGGAACACGTCGCACCGCTTCCGTCGCCGGTCGGTAAGCCTCGGATGAAAACTTCTTCAACCCCACAACCAAAAAAACCGCTCGTTAGCGGAAAGTTGCTCTTTTTTGCCGATATGCTGCATGTTGCAAAGCATTTTCCTCTATATTGCACTAAACTCATTCGCTCATTCATTCATCTTTGTGGTCACCTCCCCCGCCACCGCCGACCACACCTTCAGTTTTCTACCGTTGGTTGCTAGCGGCTTATATCTTTTCTGCAGAGCGACCGAAAGTGTTTGTGGAAAAATCGTTTTCTTTTGAGCAAATTTCCCTTGCAACCTGTACCGATACCGAAGAGGAGCCATTCTTGGATGGCAGTACAGCTTCTCAGGGAAGATGAAAGACGCAGAGGTTAGGTGCAAACTAATTCTAGAAATTTGCTGCGACTTGCCCAACTTGTTGGCTTTGGACCTCTTGTGTTCGCTAGTCTAGCAAGGCGAACTGAATGGCGCTGTTCACCAGAGGCACTCGCAATCTTCTTCAACAAACTATCTCGTCAATCAGTGCCAGAAGAGGTTTTCCACCTTTATCTACTAAACGAAAGAGAACGGTAGCATAAACGAAGGTGTGAACACTATTTTCCACTAATCTTTTGCGGTTTACCATTGCGGAAGTGGGAGGTACTCGCATTGATTTCTTTGGGGAATTGACGGTGTGTTCACTGAAAGTTTATGCAGAAGAAAGTGTGTGTGCGTGTGTTTTTAATTTAATTAGAGAAGCGCAGCGATGGGCGGGCGGAATAAATAAAAAAAAATCGCAAGCTTCAACAAAAAGCTACTAAATTCGGCTAACAAAATAATGTTCTAAAATATTATACAACCGATGGAATATTTAAGTTTGTTTTACTAGCCTGTCGCTACACTCTATTGTTATATATACCAGATAGAAAATCTGGTTCTCCAAATCATCCTGGACTTAAGTCTTATGATGAACTAGATCAACCAAGGCTGACACAATGTCTGTAGTACCGATTTATATCCAAGTGGAATCATGGAACCTATACACATCATTTGTACTACATTCGCATGTACACCATATGTTCAAGGTCCTAAAAATCCAAGCCATCTCCACGGAGCAGGAGTTGGCTCACACGGTGCAACCGATGCAAGCTAGCAGGCTAATCCAAGTCAATTCATTCGTTAATTTGAATGCTAGGCTTCTAGGCTAGAACCGGATGCTGTCGAGCTATTGGAACTCCCGGTCCTTTTACTGGATATTTACCATCATCATAGGCTTTTCATTTAAAAAGTTGACGCTCACTGCAGAGCGCCCGAAGTAGTTGCCGAAGTTGGTTGAAGGTGGCCTATAGAATTCTAAGCAGCCTCATTTTCAAATCGTTATAACAACTTGAAAGTTCCGGTACCATAATTGAAGAGCATTCTAAGCAGCTTCTGGCGGAACTTGAACAGAACTTTTAGAAAATAAGTAAAAAACGTTTTTGTCCTCTACACCAATTCTATATTTAGTTTGCACAATTAATTCTAATGTCAAATCATTATGAAAGTTATTTCAAAAAGCAGAACGTGTATTATTTTATCAGCATTAGTAGTAGTATTGGGGATGATGTAAAAGTATCATATTCTTTTCATCACCGCTGGCCATTGGCCAGCGGGGCAAACGACTGGGTAATGCGTACCACCAGTACCGCGAGTACTTGAAGGATAAAATAGACCCCATTAGTGGTCCATTAGCCTCTTACCCAGTAACTCCTATCCCTACCTCCTCGTGGTGTCTCCTGGGATATGAGCAACCTTAGCGAAGATCGGGTAACCAACCCCGGTGGGAGCTTTGGTCATATGCTGACAGGGAAGGGGGCCCCTAGCGGGTTCGGCCTACACGGCCTGAGCGTCTGTTCACCATGGAGGTGCGGCTCAAACAGCGTCTGACTGGCATCCAGCGGCTGAATAAGAAATGCTGTATTGTGTCAGCTAAATCTAAGATGGCAGCCCCATCTACACAATAACTGAGCGTCTGTCCACCATGGAGGTGCGGCTCAAACAGCGTCTGCCTGGCATCCAGCGGCTGAAACAAGAAATGCTTATCCCCGAAAGCTATACCCAAGATGGCAGCCCCATCACGGCGGATAGGAGACCTTAGGCTAACTACCTACTGTCCCCGAAACTTTACAACTGTTACAGAAACCAATAGAGAAAGATCACGGACTGATATTACGGCAACGACTTTTAGCGCAAAACAACGGACAAGAATTGGAACATGGAATGTACTAACGCTAGCCCAACAGGGGAAGCTGGCACAACTCGCCAGCGAGGCTCGACGCATGAAGCTCGAAATCCTGGGACTAAGCGAAGTCCGTTGGCCAAACTTTGGAGAACACAAGCTGCCGTCGGGACAGGTACTACTCTATTCTGGTATTCGAGGTGAAAACGCTCCCCGCCACCGTGGAGTTGGTTTCCTGCTTAGCGCCCAAGCAAATGCGGCGCTCATCAAGTGGGAACCTATCAATGAGAGGATAATCGTTGCCAGATTCAGAACGCGGGTTCGTAACCTAACCATAATCCAATGTTATGCGCCAACCGATGCTGCCGAGTTACAGGACAAAGAGAACTTTTACAGTCAACTGAATGCAGTCGTGGATAAAATTCCGAGAGGTGACATCAAGATCTACATCGGCGACTTCAATGCGAAGATCGGCTCCGACAACACGGATTATGAGCGTGTCATAGGGCGCCATGGTCTTGGCGAAATGAGCGAAAACGGTGAGCTGTTGGCAGAGTTTTGTGGCAATAACGACATGGTGATCGGGGGTTCGCTCTTCCCCCATCGACCAGTGCACAAAGTCACGTGGGTTTCCCGTGATGGACATACCGAAAATCAAATCGACCACATCTGCATCAGCCGAAAATGGAGAAGGAGCCTTCTTGACGTTCGGAACAAACGCAGTGCCGACATCGCGTCTGACCACCATCTCCTCGTTGGAGAGATCCGCCTTCGTATCGCGCGGGTCCAGCGGCGGGAGGAGCGGCTCGGACGGCGATTCAACACACGCCGATTGGAAGATCCAGCAGTAAAAAGGTCATTCGTCGAGGAACTGGAGACCAGAGCTGCGGATATTCCTGATGGTGGCAGCGTAGAAGAGCAATGGACGGCGATCAAGGATGCCTTTACTGAAACGAGTGAAAACAACCTGGGCGAGCTGCGCGCTCAGAGAAAGGAGTGGATCACGGATGACACCTGGAGGAAGATAGAGGAGCGGAGAAATGCAAAAGCCGCGATAGAGCGGGCGAGAACCAGAGGAGCGAAGAACCAGGCCCGCCAACTGTATTCGGCTCTCGAGAAGGAAGTGAAGCGCTCGTGTAGGCGGGATAAGCGAGCGTGGGTGGACTCCCTAGCCGATGAAGGTGAGAAAGCCGCAGCAACAGGCGATATCCGTCTCCTCTACGATATCTCACGACGCCTGAGTGGAGCAAGGATGAATCCTAGGATGCCAGTGAAGGACGCGACTGGTCAGTTGCTCACCGACCCCACTGATCAGCTGAAACGCTGGTTTGAACACTTCGAACAGCTTCTACAAGTTTCGTCGGTCAACCAGCCATCAACATCTCGGCATGAACCGCCAAGAGTGCGACGCATCACTCGCGTCAATTCTGAGGCGCCATCCCTACCGGAGATCGAAGCTGCTATCCGAACCATGAAATCCAACAAGGCTCCCGGGGTCGATCGCATATCAGCAGAGATGCTCAAAGCTGACCCCATGCTATCTGCACAAATGTTGCATCAACTATTCTGCAATATCTGGGACACCGCGACTTTTCCGGCTGACTGGATGCAGGGCGTCTTAGTGAAGGTCCCAAAGAAGGGGGACCCAACTGTATGCGATAACTGGCGTGGCATTATGTTACTGTGTTATGTTCTCAAAGTTCTATGCAAAGTTATCCTCAACCGGATACAGGAGAAGATCGACGCGACTCTCCGACGGCAGCAGGCGGGATTCCGTGCTGGAAGATCCTGTGTGGACCATATTGTCTCGCTCCGCATAATCTTGGAGCAGGTCAACGAATTCCAAGAGTCCCTTTACTTGGTTTTCATTGACTACGAAAAAGCTTTCGACCGACTCAACCACGAAAACCTGTGGGGCGCCCTAAGGCGCAAGGGAGTTCCGGATAAAATCGTCAACCTCATCGAAGCTCAGTATGAGGCTTTCACGTGCAGGGTGCTGCACAACGGAGCCCTATCTGACCCTATTCGGGTAGTCGCTGGAGTGAGGCAAGGATGTATTCTATCACCGCTACTGTTCCTCATCGTAATCGACGAGATAATGGTTGGTGCGATCGACCGTGTGCCGAACCGTGGGTTGCTCTGGCAGCCTATTACAATGGAGCATCTAAACGACCTAGATTTGGCGGATGACGTTGCTTTAGTATCACAACGGCGTTCTGACATGCAGAGTAAGCTCGACGATCTCGCCGAACGCTCCTCAGCGGCAGGTCTCAACATCAACGTCAGCAAGACTAAATCGTTGGATATCAACACGGGAAATCCATCCAATTTTACGGTAGCTGGTCAGGAAGTGGAGAAGGTTGAAAGTTTCCAATATCTTGGCAGCCAGATAGCGTCGGACGGCGGAACCAAGAGTGACATAGGTGCACGGATCAAGAAGGCAAGGGTTGCTTTTGCGAGTTTACGAAACATCTGGAAGTCAAATCAGATTAGTCTCCGCACGAAGATCCGAATTTTCAACTCTAACGTGAAATCTGTACTGCTGTACGCTAGCGAAACATGGTGCGTATCAGCGGAGATCACACAGAAGCTGCAGGTGTTCATCAACCGATGCCTGCGGTATATAATTCGTGCTTGGTGGCCTCACAACTGGATTTCGAATGCCGAGCTCCATCGACGGTGTCACCAGAAGCCGATATCGACAGAAATTCGGGAACGTAAGTGGAGGTGGGTTGGCCACACTCTACGGAAGAGCGGAAATGAAATCTGCAAACAAGCGCTGGATTGGAATCCAGCCGGACATCGCAGCAGAGGCAGACCCAGGGGCTCATGGCGGCGAAGCCTAAACAAGGAGATTAAGCAAGTCGACCGGAATTTGACCTGGGCCCAGGTCAAGGCGAAAGCAAACAATCGCCCAGGATGGAGATCTTTCACGTTGGCCCTTTGCGCCAGGGATGGCGCTCAGGACACTTAAGTAAGTAAGTAAGTAGTAGTATTGGAGCTGTTTGAAGAATTAAACCCAGCCCTTCTGCGTGAGAGCCCCAGCTCGAACCGCTACGTCATTTGAGATATATTAAAATTGTGAGCTGTTGTCCCGCCTACTGTTGGAGTTTTCAGTGCCAGCTGACTGACTTGAATTCGAAACACAACACCTTGATGAATTTTAAATTGGTGTTTGCCTGCATGGTATTCCAACACACATGTGGCACAGTGGTTAGCAATCGTAGATCGCAAGCTGAATACATGGGAATTCAGGAAACTGCTCTTTGATTTCTTTATGTTCGGATAGAATGTTGATGCACTGCATGAATATAAGAATTAGGATTTATTTGAGCCACTGATCATTTCATATTTACGTACATTAAATTTTGTTACTGACTTGTGCGGATTGCTTCATGTGGGCTATGACGTACCTTTTTAGAAACTTTCAAGTTGCTCAAAAGTTCCGCAGGGAACTTTTAAGATACATTAAAATTGCTAAGAAGTTCCGCTGTGAACTTGTTCGGAACTTTGTTGTGGCCATGTTTCGAGTCTTGCCTGAACTTCCTAAAAAAAATGCTTAGGGATACTTTTTGGAACTTTTTTTGAACTTCAAGTTGCTAGGAACTTTTTGGAGCCTGAAGTTCTTCGTATGCTTTCCATAGCTTCTAAAGTAGCCATGTTGTGTTGGAACTTTAAATGCACTTTATAAGAAAGTTCGGTCGGAACTTTATTTGAACTTGATGGAACTTGGAAGTGAGTTTTATCGATGAATGCGGAACTTGTCCGATTTCCAAACACTAAAGTGACTCTGATCTGACCGTTGTCTATTATACGGAAGTTTCCAACCGCTGCAAAGGCCCGTGAAGTTCTTGAATTAGTATTTTTCCGTAGATTGCAAATAATGCCACCAAATAAAAGGGTCAAAAATACTCATAACGAGTCACAACATCTCTCGTTTTGTGGGAATTGTAGTTACGTCCACCAGGTCTCTGACTTTCTCGCTTGACATCCAGTTGCGGATGTGGAATCCCACGTGCCTGTGCACCTCGTTAACTTCCTTAGACACTTCGAATGCTTCTTCCGCTGTATCGAAACTGTCCACGTGGTCATCCACATAGTGTCTCTTCTTCACTGCTGCTGCTCCTCTAGGTAGCTCCAGGTCGTGCTCTGATGCGTTCAAGTTCTTAATGTACTGCGAGTGCGTTGGAGAACATGCCGCTCCGAATATTGCCACATCAGAAACCATGATGGTCATCGGTAACTCGGGAGAGTCCCTGTAGGGGAACAGCAAAGCGCTGCAGTCCTGTTTTCTGATCAACATTTGTAGAAACATCTCCATGACGTCTGCTGCTAAGGCAACTTGGCGGAAATATTACCGTACGGAAATATTACTGACAGTAACGGTGTCAAAATATTCGGTCCTTTGAGCAGCATTGAGTTCAACGATACGCCTTCCAATTTAGCTGCTGCAACCCAGATTACTCTTACTTTGCCCGGTTTCTTCTCGTTGACGACCACTCCAATCGGCAAAAACCATGTTCGTCGTAGGTCGAATTCTTCGAGTTCCTCCTTCGTTGCTTCGTGTATGTAGCCCTTGGATTTGAAGTCGAATATTTGTCGACGGACGCTGTCGTACAGGTCTGGATTCCGCGCCAAAAGTTTTTCAAGACATATGAAGCGTCGTTCGGCCATAGGCCTGCTGTCTGGAAACTCTACATAGTCATGATTCCAGAGCAGGCCTGTTTCGTGCTTCCCGTAGTCTAACCGTCGCGTAGTTCTTCTAGAATCTTGTAAGCGCGTTGTTCTTCTACTCCTTACAGCAGTTGTACGGACAACCCACTATGGGGCATTTTCATACAACCAGGCGGTCAAAAATATTTCTATCATTTTTCACAATTTCTGCTATTATGTGCTATCACTTTTCAAAATTTTCACGACCAACTTTTGAAAAGGGCCTAACTTTTGATTAATTAAAATTTAATTTTGACGATTTTATAACGGTTACAGTTTCAAGCTTGTTTTCAGAGAATAAAATCTATTGAACAAAGACAACCTACCATGGTTTTATTGGGGGGGAACACCGTAAAAAATAAAAAAAACCTTTTTTTTTGGAAATATGTTTATTTTTTTCAACAAATCTTATGTAAAAAACATACAAAAAGCCATGATACAATAATCAAAATCAAATATGTTTCAACGAATTTATTTTTATTCCTCTGTTACAATATCATCATGAACAAATTCTTCTTAAATTTCATCGACTGCTTTCATAAGTTCCTCCAAGGCATTGAAGTTATTAGTATCGACTACTGAATCACTTACAGAATTTTCAAATATCATGAAACTTTTCACGATGTCGGGATAATCCAGGGATACTTTTTTCTGTCGTCTTTTTGCCATCCAAATAGAACTGATCAGTGGGTCCGATTCATTAATGGCACGAATAAAGACATCATGTAAATTTTCTACTCTTGATCGTTTTCTTGCATGATGGGTTCGATATTTTTTCAATTGTTTATGTTGACTTTCTGTTGCCTCTTCCGCTAATGAACCAAGTGGTGCTGGTGAATGTATGATTATTTCTCCGGCATGAGCGATAACTTTATGCACGGTTGCAGGAATTTCGCACCAATCATACAATTTAAGATAGAGCCTATATGCTTCCTTGCAATATGCACCAAATTTTTCCGGGTTTATTGGCTCTTGGCAGTTAATAGCAATTAATATATTCCGGAATCTGAAAATTAACTCTTCATCAATGTTCAGCACGGAGCTTTAAATCTTGGGATTTCCAAATGCTCTTCGACAAACGTTTCCTGTAGTACTGGTACCTGCTCCACCCGATCGTGGTTGATCTACTCTTACTCCAAATTTTTCGTAAAGCTGTGTCGTCACATGTTTTTTTCTTTGTTCATATAGTTCTTTGAACGGTTTCGTTACCTTCCATTTTTTTATATCCATTATGTATGCAATATGCAAAAGGCATTCGAAAAATCTTATCCAAGCATGAAGTGGAGATATGCCGTAATGCAAGGCTTCTTCGTTTGATATAAATCCTTCCTCGAATTTCGCTGCATCATTCATTACATTTGGTGTTGCCCCACATATTGGACAATTCTGCATCGACGAATTTCCAGTGATATAAGTTAAGACTTTTCCGTCTATCATACTGAGGACAAAATCAAAATTAACAAGCATAAACTTGTCGTTTGAGAGTTCAATTTTCACTGGCGTTAGTTCACTCATTTCTTTTTCTACATCCTGTTTTGTAGACAGAATAACTTCTTTACTCTCTTTAATGAATTCAAGGATGAATGGCCTACAAAATCGAATACTTTGAGGCATGGGATTAAACCACATAATTTCCTTTCGATCATTGTACATGAACAACTGAATTGGTGTTAAAGTGAACGAAAATACATCTGAATCGTCCTGACATCCTTCTGGTAGCACTTGATGATATTTCGAATATCCAGTTGATCCGTCCATACCCCAGCTACATAGAAGAACCAGTTCCGTAGAAACTAGATCGTTGCTATCCATATACTCGTTGAGCTCTGCATCAATTATTTGGACGATTCGTTTCACTGTATTTTCCATCAGCGCCTGGAGTTTCACTCTTATTTTCAATGCACTTTCTTCGATGAATTCACTAGGAGGGGCGCATATTTTTTTCACTGCTCCGATCACATAGTAAGGTAAATCTTGAAGGTGATTCACTATGTATTATTTCGTATTGAAATCTACTCAATCCAGCCTCGATAAGTACACTAAAAGCCTCTTCTGGTGACATCATTCCTCGTTGATCAGTTAGTTGAGCCAGCATGGTTTTAGAGGTTTTTTGGTTTTTTTTTAAATATGCCCAATAAATTTAGGGGAAATGACGGCTTCGGCATGCCAGACTATTTTCGGCAACCCAAATTGAAACACTATTTTCACTGGATTTTCTTACGAAAACACTTCGCTGAATGCATGCAAACGATTCTTTATGCTTTCAGCTTCAATTTGACTATATTTTTACCACTTTGAAAAAGCAATTAGCAAGGTTACTACAAATTGTAGCTGATTTCGAGTTGCCGATAATAGAACAGCAGATTTACATGCAGTTCAAATGGAACGGTTGCCGAAGAAAAACTGGTTGCCGACAATACTCGCTGTCACTAGAGAAGATTAGAGCTTTGTAAAAGCGTTTCAAAACAGTTTTTGACAATTCTTTCGACTGAAATTGTTTGACCAGCTGGCAGCAAAAGATTGTAAGCAAACCAATACTGCATATGTGTGCGTTCCTTAGAGAAAAAGGCTCTAGAAAGAAGGTCGCTGCTTAGGTTGCCGAGAATACGTGAATTCCCCTAACTAAATTAAAATCCTTTCGATTATAAGCGGTCCGTCTTGCAAATAACAAAGCTTTCTCGATGGTATCGAATTTTGGATGTTTGTGCAATGTCATCTACATGTTCAACCACCCTACCCACTGTAGCTACTATACAAAGAAATATAGAAAACAATACAGTATCTCGAATACCTCCGCCATGGCAGGACGGTCAAGCAAACTGTGTGTTTTATTTATTTCCATCTCCGTACCTATCACAACGATCATAAACACAACGTAGGGATCCCGCCCGTGCGCGATTTCTTTGTATAGTAGCTACAGTGGGTAGGGTGGTTGAACATGTAGATGACATTGCACAAACAACTGCTTCTTTATCGATGACACGACGTTTTCCTCTTTCACTCAAATCCAAGAAAGGTTTTGAAGGTCGTCCACGTTTTGTTCCCAAGGCCGAGGTTGAGGCAACACATTGCTCCTGTTCGATGAATTCCTCGATGCCAAATTCTCCATCAAGCCAATTCCGAAAATACGACTCAAATCGCTCTTTCGTGCGATTAGCTTCATGCCATTTGTTGATGTATTTAGTAACGATTTTATGGATCTTTTCATCGAGACGTTTACGTTTTTCTACCGAGATGTTATAATTTTCACAAATTAATTCAATGGCTCTGTGAACATTGTCACTATGGCTTAGCTTTGCGTCTAATAGATTAATAATGGTTCTATTATCCATGCTCACACTTGGTCTCAACCGTAAATTTGAATTACACTGTAGTAGTTTGAATAAAAGCTACACAAAATACACTATGGCTTCAAATTGACACTACAGTAGGTTAAGTACAGACTTAGGTATAAATTAAACTCATCCGCGCATATGCGTA
The DNA here is from genome assembly GCF_037179485.1 of Ochlerotatus camptorhynchus. NCBI lineage: Eukaryota > Metazoa > Arthropoda > Insecta > Diptera > Culicidae > Ochlerotatus > Ochlerotatus camptorhynchus. The sequence goes on along the minus strand of NW_027040577.1, from coordinate 1,350,088 downwards.
GGTACATACTTACGCATATGCTTCTATAATCGTCATAACCCAGGTACTTACTTTAGAATAAAGCATAAACGAATGTATACCAACCGAATATAACTCCAAAAGTTGCAAAATAATTGTTGAAAAAGTTTGTTTCCAGCCGGCTCTTGTACAATTTGAAATCTCCCATAATAACCGAAAATTTTCAAATCGCTTATATTTCCAATGGGGTAGGTTGGGGCAGGCAAACTCTTCAGTACTTGTTAGAGTACACTCAAAACTTCATCCAGAGCTGATAATTAGCCTGGGAATGTGCGAGACTCGAAATCTGATAGTGCAACCGGAACAAATCGTCAATAATATGATTGCGAAGGTTCCACCACCAAAGGCGGTGGATATGAAACGGACGGAGCTCAAATGTATCTCTTGGAGAATCGCTTATAGCAATCGTGACTTGATTTGATGAACGAACTCATGAAATGTTGAGTAAAAAGGCGACATTTCTCCGGTTCAGATTTAGCGGTTTGCTCACCGAGATGAACTGACAATGGCAAACTGACTTCGTTCTTTTTAGAGTTTACAAACGACCGGAAACGCTTTGGATTTCTATGAAGAGATGATTGCGTACGGAAGACATATCGTCGATACAGGAATCTGTTGTATTTCCTATAGTCGTTACTTGTACGGTTGAACTCCTGCTTCGTAATGTACGAACGATTTTAACAGTATCTTCGTAGCGATTTAGACCTATACCGTTTCAGTCGACGCAGTCGGTTATTTATTATTATTTATATATGATTATTATAGTCTATCTGACTTGATAGTCTAAATGAAACACTCATTAAAAATTAAAAATTGGCCGACAGCAAACGATGACGAAACCTGGAGGCATTGATGTCAAAGTCAAATAGGTCAGAGGCTTCGTTGAATTGATGAATCATGGCGACAAAGGAACTGTTTGCAGCATAGTTGGTTGCATGTACTACTTCATGTAGCAAGGTTCTCGGACGGAGTGTTCGGGCAGGCGCATGCAGATTAATTTTGGCCAGTAACTCAGGAACATCATAGCAAGAGTATCCACACCCAGTAAACGACAGCGGTCAGCATACGGTGGTAAATTCAGCGGGTCATTCCATGGAAGAAAGCGCATTGCGTATCTGACGAATTTGCGTTGAACAGCTTCGAATCGTCCACTCCATACTGCTTGGTAGGGATTCCAGACAGCACACGCGAATTCCAGTAGTGAGCGTACCAATGAACAGTAATACCCCGGACAGACTATGGCTTATATCATGTAATATAGGCTGACTTGCAATGAGCACTCATACATCTAGTTTTCACTGGAAATCCTATATATGAGTGCTCATTGCAAGCCAGCCTATATTACATGATATAAGCCATAGTCTGTCCGGGGTATAAAGGGCTTTAAAACACAGAGGATCACGAAATTCCTTAGATATCTTGAACATGAATCCACGCTGACGATTAGCTTTGTCGATCGTGGCTGAGAAGTGGCGAGTGTATGTGAGCTTTTCATCCAAGTGTCAGTGCTGCAAAATTTCGACAATACACGGTGATATTGACAATCCTGCTTTGGTCACTCATTTGAGCTAACAGTCACAGTCAAGGCAAACCATGTCAATTGTCAATGGCAATGCTGTCAGTGACGAACATGAGTAGATGAGTAGATTTATATTAACTAAATTTTTAACAAAATTAAATGACTTGAGCAACACAATTACATGGAGCCGTTAACGTGAACAAGCATCTACGTCCTGAAATGCTTGGATAACATTAATGTGTCTCAGAATGTGCGATATTACACTTTCTGTTACCAGGTGAATCTTTGTCATTGACGAAAAAATGAATGAGATTTTGACGAAGGTTTTTTTGAGGATCAAGTCTGTCAGTGACTATGTGACGAACAATTTTGTCAATATCGCGCGAAAGTCTGTCAATGACAATGACAAATCTCAGCACTGCCAAGTGTACGTCCATGTTGTAAATAGTAAATTAGTCAAAAATAAAATAAGAATTAATTAGATCTAATCCATTCGCCAAAAACTATGCCAGTAGCAAAACGACACTGGTGGATTTACTATAAAAATAGAATACCTCGTGAGTAAAGCCACTCGACCTTGTACAATTTCTCCCAAGGCCGAGTCCAGTGAAATCTTCGGGAAAGTTGGGAAAAGAGAGAGTGTAGCTACACCCGACTTTGAACGAAGGACCAGCGATCGGAATAATCTCTCGCATTGCCGATCTAGTTCGAAGAAGTTCGCTGGAAAATCGAACTTCCGTTAAGTTCGGCCGAGGTCACCTTCCCTAATCTGAGGGTCACGGTTTCGCTTCAATTTCGTCCGAACCGCAGATTGTAGTGGAAGTGTTTCATTTTGTTCGCGTGATAGTTTCGTTTTGTAAAGTGAGTTAAAGCAACCTGGTTGTACTTTTATACTTCAATTCTAATTTCTCCTCGTCGTTTGTTTAGATATATAGTTATAAATCTAAACGTAGTGTGCGTCTTAGATTAGACTTTGTGTGTGCGAAAAATAAGCTAGACCAGGTAATGTGATCGTTAAAGAAAATCTGTGCTTAATGTTCTTTTCACCAGCCGACGGCTACGTTTACGTTTCCAACATCATCATCTGCATCCCCTGGGCGAATAAGCCCGGCAACCGTCACCTTGTCCGGTGGAAAGCGATCCGTATCTACATCGCTGAGCGGGGCTTTGTGGTTCGTCCACCCACGTGGAAATCGTTGGCCGTTCAACACCAACGGTCGAACGCACATCGATTGAAGGTAGCATCGTCGCCACGCCAGTAACAGCAGCGCAGTAATATTCAGCAGCTAAATCAACTGGTGAGTCCGTTCTGTTTTTTTCGTTGAGTGTGGCGTCCGGCGAGGGCGCTACGGAGGTCCTTTTTTGCCGATCATAAGGTCGAAGAGCATGAATTGCTAAGATTTGGAGAAGTTCAAGAATTGTAAGGTTGGATGTCGGCAAGACAAACGTGCGCACGTAACGTCATACATGGATGCCCACCCAACCCATCAATGTTAGAAACCCGGGTGCCAAGCTTTGCTGTTCCCCGCTTGCTGCATCGTCGTGGGATTCGTCAGGAAGAAACACAAGATAGAAGGTAGTTACGCACACAATAATAGGACTAGATAGAGAAATAGAATAAAGAGGAGTAGGAAAAATACAAACAATGGAAATTTCGTAAAAGCATGCTTTAGTTAATAATAAAATCTCAACTTACCGTTTTCCGTTGTGAAATAAATGTTTGATTTGAAATTGATGTAATGTTGTTGATCAGTCCTATCAAAAATTAGAATGAGAGGAAAAAAGTATCGCTACGTTGTGCTCGGGTCCGTGTAATTATGTCGTTGTCTTTCGCGTGGTCGGAATTTGACTGTTATGTTGCGAACCTCTTTTGCTGCAGCTGCGCCTCTGGCGGAATTTAAGGGAAACTATAGATGAGGAGAACTTGACGTGGAACGTCGTTTAGGGTTTGTGTATTCTCTTACCGGGAGCTTTTTGGAGTTATTTCGATGTTGTGAGAGATTATGCTGTTTCACAATAGAAGTTTCTAATCGATCAAATTCGGTAGTACTCAAGCTGGCTCGATCTCATCTTTCTAGGAAGATTTTCACTTGAACTCGCCCTGGGGCAGTCTCATCCGGGCAAACTCAACGGTCTCCTTTACCGGAGTGGCGCTTAAGTCGCAGGCTTAACCGAGATCGGCCAGTGTCGGCTACACATGACACCGAGGTCTACGTGATCGACACGTTGAACTGTAGTCCCAGCAACGTTATAATCAAACAAAACGGCAGTCTTAGTTCGACAGAAATTAATTACGCAGGACTTTGAGACGCACAGGACCAATTCTATCAAATGAAGCTTTAAGATCAGTGTAGATGGCATCCAGTTGAAGTTTCTTGCATACATTTTCCATACAGAATGACGTAAATCTGACGAGATTAGTAGTAGTAGAGCGTTTCCATAGTGCGGGAAATTTCTGTTGACGAAGTGACAGGTTGAAGAGCAAGGACAACGGAGCAGCTAAAATATCGGAGCATTTTTTTTAGGACAGCAGATGGAATAACATGGAAAGACTCGAAGTGGTGGCCATAAGCGAAGATGAACTGAAACCAAGTGGCGGATCAACAGTTGAATTCACATGGACGAGTTCATACTTGCCGTAAACGAGTGGTTGGAAGACCCCTTCACCAGGTACGCACACAGGGCCGGGACGGCTGCAGGTCGCTGGCGGGAATGGCTCGACTGTGGCGGGGGGGTCGGGAGCTTCCATGATGCCAACGGCAGTGCGTCCCAGTAAACAAACAGAAGTTGATTCATCATAATGGTGTAAGTCGTCAATCTACGGCAGGACTAGATCAGAGGATCTGGATGCTTCTTCCGGTGAATTTTCTGTGGAGCGTCTCAGCTTCTGGTATGGTGGGGCTGGTACAATATTAATGTCATCTTCAGACCACAATTGTCGAGGAGCAGACATATACAATGGCATTATGGAAACCAATAATGTTTCAGACAGAGCAGTTGGAGTTTGGAAGACCCCCTCTCCTAACTCAAACGCAGGGCTGGGGCGACTGTTGAACGCTGGCAGCATAGGCTCGACTGCGATGATAGGATCCGGGCACAGAACAGAAGGGGAAGTGCAAACAAATCGGTAAATCAAAAATGGTTCGTTTTTCTGCTCAACACGCTATGTGATGTGGTAGCGTTCCACATAGGCTTTCTATGTGCACTCACACTATCATAGCATGCTGCCTATCTTAACTGCAGGCAGAAGATGCCTTCTAGCGCTAGGTTCGCTAGTGTTCGCAAATGACAAGTGGAGCCACTTTCTGATCCGAAGATCCACTCCTGTGATCCGGGGCTTCCGCAAGGCTAGTTGCAAGTGTGCGACCGAGTGTCGAGTTGAATAAAGCAGGTTGTGCTTTTATCGGAAATGATCGGCATTAGGCATAATACATTTCAAGAAGTGGATTGTTCGAAATAATGTCGTACTTGCCTGAGATAGGGTTTTGGAAGACCCCTTCATCAAATCCAAACACAGGACAGGGACGGCTGGAGGTCGCTGGCAGGAATAACTCGACTGTGATGGATGAATTAGGGGCTTCCATAACACATATGGCAGGCGTGCGTCCCGGTGTCCAACTTGGGTCAATCACGAAGGAGTTCATTGTTGAAGTTCGACAGTTCAATGCTGCTTCATAAAGATGTTCTGCGATGACGGTTTGGAAGACCCCTTCTCCATTCTCATACACAGGTCTGGGATGGTAGCCGGCGCCGGTGGTGTAGTGGTAAGCGTGACTGCTTTCTAACACCCCAATGGGTCTGGGTTCAATCCCAGCCGAGGTCGGTGGGATTTTTCTGAGGCATAAAAATCTCTGGTCACGTCTTCCTTCGCAAGGGAAGTAAAGCCGTTGGTCCTGGCCCATGTCATGTGTGTTGTTGAATGGGTGCGATATCCTACGCAGGGCTGCCTTCCTGCACATTCGGTTGCCGTCAATGGATGGCAATCGATGTCCGTGGGTGATTGGCACTAGATTGAGGAACAGAGACCGACGTTAAATAAAGGTAAAAAAAAGGTCCGGGATGGCTGCTGAGCGCTGACGGGAGGGACTCGACTGTGCTGAGAGGTTTAGGGGCTTCCATGAAGTGTATCCCGGTGCCGGAATATGGAGAGAGGCGAGCATGAAGTGGCTGGCTAGAAACGAAGGACGTATCAGGTACATAATTGCTGTCACTGAGAGCGTACTTGCCTGAAGTAGCGAATTGGAAGACCCCTTCACCAGATCCAAACACAGGGCCAAGACGGCTGCTGAACGCTGGCAGGAGAAGCACGACTGTGATGGCGGGATCAGAGGCTTCCGAAGTTCTCAAGCTGGTGCGTCCCGGGATGAAACTGATCAATTTGCAGAAGTGATCGAACGAGTATCTGTTGTTGGTTTCCGGTTCTGATAACAAAGGTAGGAGGACCTCGTCTCCACTTCTGGCCTGAGGGCCGGGACGACTAATTCGGTGGGAGCTAACGGCAAGCTCGACTGAGTCTGAAGGATAATTTTCTTGCAAATTTTCCAGTTGAAGCGTACCGATGTTAGATTCGGAGTCGAGAAACTCGTTTTCGGTAGTTTTTGAGCGAAATTGTAGTATCCTAGAAGCCAAAGAACGATCAACAAACGAAATGCTGTTAAAAGCGAGATACTTGCCTGTGAGAGGATTTTGAAAGACCCCGACACCTTCCTCGACCGCAGGTTCAGAACGACTGTGGAGGCAGGAACTAACAGCAAGCACGACTGGGTCGGGAGGACTAGGGGCTTCTTTGATGCTACAGGCAGTGCGTTCTGGGTTCACTTCGGCGAAAGAGATGATCAGCGGAGAGTCTACTGGTTCCAATCCTATTGGCCACCGGTGTCTGCAGGAGGCTTCGCACCGATCCGAATGACTCGACGGTTTTTTGAGTTGTTCTCAAATTCACGGAAGTACACGTTTTCAGGCCATGTCTCTTTTGCTAAGGCCACGTCCCTGAGATCCTTGCTCACACCAACTTTTTTTTTTTTTTTTTTTTCCTTGGTTTGTTTTCCGTCGATCTTGTTTTCCGTGCTGAGCACCAATGCTACCGACGCCAGGAAGGCAGCTCCCACACCTGGACCCTACCTATCGACCCATCAACTCATGAACCGGGGACCAACGGCTTTACTTCCCTTCCGAAGGAAGGCGTGATCAGAGATGTTATGCCTCGGCGGCGCCGACTGGGATTGAACCCAGGCCTGCTGGGGTGAGAAGTAATCACGCTTACCACTACACCACCGGCGCCGCTGACACCAACTTTGAAAGTAACAAAGCTAAGTGTGGCAGGGTCTTTTTCCTTAGGGATCAACCTGATCACCTAAGGTTTGACATCAGAGCCCAGATTCATACATTCGGTGGAAAGACTCGCAATTTCATCGTCTGAAGTAGTAGGGTCAAACGCTGACAAATAAATCCACAACAGATCCTCGTGTTGTGGACCTGTCTTTACAACATTTGAGACTGATTTTATTCCTTGAATTATCGGAGGCTTTGCCGTCGGTTGATCTTCTGGTGGGCGTTGGCCAAATTTGGATTTTTCAGATATAATCCTAAATAGGACCTAGATTATTTAATACTCTAGTAACCTCAAGTCCGTGCTCTGTCACAATGCTTCATTGTGATTAATCAACACTCAAAGGGGTAAAATATAAAATTTGGGGTAAATTTGAAAGAAAGGGAACTTGGAGTGTAGAGCGCACTGCCCACTGGACGATTCTGAAGCCTGGCCAAGTGAGTGGGGTATGGGTTTATTTGATTGAACGTCATTTCCAATGTATGTATTGATACATTCAAACCATTGGCATTTGAGATAAGACAGAGATAGGATGCAGAGGGCCCACTTAGGAGGAGCGTAACCCATGTTATGGCTTCCATTTATTAAATAGTTCAGATAGGCTAAAAATGACAGGTTTATAGTGAGAGAATGTACCATATTGGGAAAGCATAATTTTCATTGGGTTCAAAGCGACTGAGCTCGTCGTTTGTAGTTTGACCTTCCTTCAAAACCAATTTGGCTCTAGAACAATTTTAAACTTGTTCTGCATTATTCACATGTTGCAATTATTGAAAAGAGCTCCATATAAGACAGCCACAGAGAACAGACGTTGAGGCTCCAAAATTTCTCTAAAAACATGTGTAAAGATTCCTATCCGACTTAAGCCCCATTAATGGCGACTTCCCCACTTAAAACCCCTCTTTGACAACATGATGGCGCTGGCGTTGCAAAACTTACACTAGACACTAAGTGCTGGTAGCGCCAAGTGGCAATTTTCAGCATACTAGATACTAGCGCCAAATTGGTCGAAAGTGATAAATTTATAGAGGAAATCAGGAGATGCTAGCGCTACGTAACGGCAACGTTTCCACTTAACTTTACACAAATTTCTGACCGAACTTGGACGTCTGGTCTCTGTGAGATAGCTTAATACAATTAAATAGAAATGCCAAAAACTTATCGAGTAGTTTAGCTGTTCTGATTTCGGTACAGTTTGTTGTAATTGAGGTTCGGAGTTTGTGAGTAAGCTGAAAGATGTCTCACTGGATACGCCCAAGACTGGACGGGCGGTAGCTGGTGGCCGTGAACGGTTCCTAGGGAAAGCACTAGATGCGACCCTCATCCTAGATGACCATGGCAATACAGGAAGTATTACAACAAAGGTAATTGCTATTAGATATTTTGAAAACAGTGACAGATAGCGGACATGAAGAACCAGTGGAGGTGCCGGGCAAAGGTATTTATCCTAGACAAATGGTAAGTTACAAATTCGCTGTTGTCGTTGTCGTAGGCGCCGTCGTAGTCGCTGTCGTAATAGCCGTTGTAGTCGTAGGCAGTACCGTTAGTATATTTAAAATTAACCACCAACCGCTGAAAATATGGATTATCGCGATCGATCGATGCCAAGTGAAATTCGAGAACGTAATTTCATTTGAATAGCTTGTTTAACCAGGTCTTAAACAATCTTCACGTCGGTCATAGCTTGTCATGATCGCCTGAACCATGCGCAAAGAGAAAATCGAAACATTGAACGTCGCGTGAAAGTTGATCTTAATGAAGGCCTAAGTACTCTTTCGTAGCTTTTAGTTTTAGGATTTCAAAGATCGTCGGTTGCAGTGGCTTGCTTACTGAGCAGAAAAACGCGGTCCCGGGTCCTTTCATATTAATTGTTTATCGTGTATTTTGTAAAACTTTTCGTTGTCGTCGGTCCCGGGTTTGAATAGTTATAAAAACTTGAGTAACGCTATAAAGTGATATGAGGGGCTCGGTGGCCTTAGAGAAACCTGTTTTGCTTACTGAGCAGAACACCATGGGTCTAATCTCAAGCCCATCCACATTCAAGATTCGTCAATCGTTTTATTTGTTAACATGACTACATGGTAATAACAGCAACTCGATGATTAAAAAGGTGCTCGTCTGCCTAGTGGCAAACGTTTTTGCTTACTGAGCGGAAGACCGTGGGTTCAATCCCAAGCTCCTTCGCGTTATATAATTGTTAGGACATCAATTCAGCTTATCGTTTACCAAAACGAACTCTGCTGCAAACCTAACCCTATTACCTAATATCCCAGTGATTCCTCGTGGAAGTGCAGAGGTGTTCTCGGCTTCCATCAAAGCGAGTGTCACGTCAACACATTTCTACCCCTTCCTTTCTTGACCTGTGTTCGGGTGCGGCCGGCGCTGGCTAGTTTTAGATCACCAGTTTTTACACATTGAGGATGATTGCTAGTCCCAAGCATCGTCTTTTGGTTCTCTGTGTAATTACAGCTGGTCTGTCAATAACAGTAGCAACCGTGGGCGGTCAATCATGCACATGCTCATGCTCATGCTTTGCGGTCGGTTGATCTTCCTCCCACATCCGCTTCGGTGTGTTTGGGACAGGATTAGTGCCAAAAATCTTCCATACTGGGTTCGATCCTACAATGAAGAAAGAAATCCTTTCAAGTGTATTCGGTTTTGTTGGTTACACCACTTTAAATAAAAACAGGCAAATATCCCATTTCATTCTTCGGAAGGGTCCGTTGGTCTCCGGTCCATTAGTTGATGGGTCGATAGGTAGGGTGTGGAAGCTGCCTTCCTGGTGTCGGTAGCATTGGTACTCAGTACGGAAAACAAATCAAGGAAAAAAAAATGTTTAGTTTAGTTGATAGGTCCTATTCAATTCTTGGTCGAGAAATCAATCAAAGACATTAAACCTACCTCTATCAATCATTTTTCGTCATACGAAGCAATCATTTCGTCCCAAACTAGTTTCGTAATGTGCTAGAATCGCGCGTGATAGTAAGGACACTGAAGAACTCATCTTTGCCAGATAGCTATAGCCAATCCCGAGGGGTGTTTGATTTTAGAATCTAATTATAATGAACCATAATGAGTATAATTTGATTTCCGAACTGCAATTTGCACGTAGCACTTGTGCCACTTTTGTGCATTCATCTCGTGTCGTTAATGAGAGTCAAGAAAACTGGGAGCAGATGAGTCGAGTAGAAGGAGAAACCGATCTCAGTTGGACATCTACTTGAAAGGAGCAAGTTTGTGCAAGCTGAGCAATCAAGCACCGATCAGCAGGGAGAGACGAATAGGATAGGGTAGATAAGAATTTAATTATCATAAACTATATTGGTTCCGGTGCAAATTTGCATTTCCTGAATAGAAGACAGAGCGACACAGAAAGGCCTCAGGGGTGTCAATTAAGTTGCACTAATTTGAGGTCGATTCAAGAATGTGGATTCAAACGTAGATTACTCCATCAGAAATGCAAATTGTGGAATTGTTCTTCTGTGTATTTTTTTTTCACCAATGGAACTAACCGACCAATGAAACATGTGAGCTCATCATATTGTAAGATCTTAAGCCTAAAACTCAAATATCCATCATAATGTAATCCTCTTCGGTTGCCTTCATCATTTCCAGACGAAAATCCAATCACTGTTGTTTTTCATGCTTCCAGGCATCCCCGTCCATTGAGAACGTATCAAAACTTTTTCCCCCACACCACGCCTTTTGTATTGTAGAAACATCAACAAATCGAAAGAAGAAGCGAAAAAAAAAACGATTTTTTTTTCTAAGCTTATAGAAAACAACACAAAAAAATGGGGAATATGAGTTTGCACAATTCTCCTAAGCACAATTTCCTCTAACGCACTCGGTTTCGTTTCAAAATTTTCCGAATAACAGAAAAGAAAAAAATCGAAACCACATGCGTTCCATGTACATACATCAATTTAAAATTCGAATCAACCACCACAGTGACTGCCATAACTTTCCACCACTTTTGCACTTCAGCTCAGTGGGTAACCGCACAAAAGCACGCAGGCAGGCCGAATAAGCCACGCATCATCCCATTCATGGTGGTTGTGGAGTATCGCTTTGACGGTATGTACGTGATGGGAATATTCCGGTTCCTCTTAGCAGGCTCGGCGTCAGTAAACAACGGGTTGGTCGGTAGTAGGTAGGTAGCCTACATTTGCTAGTCATTCTGGGTCTCCACCAGCTACAATAACACCGGGCCGGTCTAAGCAGAACAATATTCCAACCGGTTGCTGTTGGGGCGGATTCCGGAGCAGCTGAAATTTTGAATAATGAAATATTGAGAAGTAACGGCAGAGCAAGGAAATTGAAAAATGGACTACGTGTCACATGTGTGGGTGTGCACGAGAGCGATGGAAAATGTAATAAATTTACTCGTAGGCGCCAAATGTATTTCGTGTGAAGAGGGTATCGTTTTATCGAATGTAATAGCTGCACACCGTATACTGCGCAATTAAATTGCTTTTCATCTCGGAAAATCGTCAAAATTTTGAAATTAGCATCAATGGATTCAAGTTTGGAATACTTTGCTTTTGAAACATCGGAGCCCTTGACGTCAACTAAATATTTAGCGTTAGCAACATCTGACAGTCAGTGTTCGAAAAATCATTTTCAAAAATAGTTCATTAAGCCATCCTGAGAGAAAAAACTCCTGTACAAATAGACTAACCAAAACTCACGCTTGATATCCTCATGCATTTTCACGCAGTCACTCTCACAACGTCCAAAATCATGTCATGGTGAAACTCACAAAATCCGTTTAAGTTTCAATTGATGACATGCGCATTGTAGGAAGAAGCCTGGTTGTCCCAGCGCAGGAGCAGGCTTCCTCCGGTCGGGAAACCAAGGACTTCCGACGAGCGATGCCATGCCTGATGTTGTATATGAAAAAATTTGGGACCCTTTTGTTTATTTTGATACTGTAGGGGGACTTTTTACCTCAAAGAAAAGACAATAATTAACTATTTTATGAGCTAACAAACTAGTTCCAGAAACACCAGAAGGGTGTTTTTTCGTGTAAAATCAAAGATCAAGATGCATGCAGTGTTGCCACATTTTCATGTTTGCTGGCAGATGCAGGAATCTTTTTCATCTGTACTATTTTTGAAAAAAAAATCTGTGCTAAATTCCGTACCATTAAAAATATTGATAAGTTAATATCAAGTCCCCGGCAAGGTGACAGATAATCTTAGTTTCACGTACCCACTTGCAAATAGTAGATGTCGCCACACAACGCAAACAAAGGGACTGCCCTTCACCGCCGCAATGGTATTTCTCTATGGGAAGGCAACTTTTTGTTTCACCACAAGGTTGCAACGACTCATTTCAGCTAAAATAATGTTTTTCGGAATAATAAAACCAAAAGATGGTATGATGGCATGTTTTACTTGTAACTTACAAGAAGATGTTACAAAGTATGCGTTGGAAACATAAAACCTGTAAATTTTGCTTTCTATGAGTCACAATCAGCGATTTTCTGATCGCTGAGTGAGTGAGTGAGTGAGTGAGTGAGTTTGTGAAAAATCGCTGATTGTGACTCTCATGAAGTGAAATAAACAGGTTTAATATGTCAAACACATTCTTTGCAACCTCTTCTTGTATCCTACCAATTCAAAATTTGATCAAGGCATCTAATTATTTCATAATTTAGAAAAACATTGTTTTAGCTGAAATGAGTCTTTGCAACCTTGTTTCACCATGTGTGGATGTCAAACAACAAGCAAGAATGCCATGTGAAAAGAGCGATTTATGATTTTCGTGGTGAAATGAAATAAATCCAAACAAATTGTAACAAATTGATGGAAGTTTTTCTTATATAATCAAATAGAAATAAAAACATATAGGCGAATCCAATAGAAACTAAGCGATTGTTTCAACCTCTGGCGGTGTATAGGGGAACACTAAGAGTGATGAGGGTGGAAATTTTCACCGTGGAGCATAGGAAGAGCACAATATTTTTGCCTTTCCTGATTCATTTATCCACCACAGGTGCTTGAAATCATCATCCACGTGGAATATTTTGTTTTCTGTATCGGGTTTGCAGTGATCCGGCTGGTGCTTCCATATATTTTTACTGAGAAAAATTAAGATTTATAAAATTGTCTCAGCGGTTATGATCTTCCGGATTTTTAATGTGTGGTTATTTCAGCTGTAAATCAGTTCAGATCTGTAGCTAATCGAAAAATAAGACCACTCCCGATGGAAATTTGCAAGTTGTGCAATTGACAAATCCAAGTTTATGCCGGCCACCGCGGCGCTGTAATCGTAGCGGTGATGAACTTGAGATCATCTGTCAAACTGCATATATTTTCAAGTTTGTGATAAGAAAACTATGTTTTACGTGTTATTGTAATTGCTTTATTCAATAACAGAAAGCAAATATGAACAGAAAAGTAGCGCCGGTAAGAATGGTAAGTAAATCCTAATTTTTAAATGCAAAATTATAGAGATTTCTTCAAAATGAAAAATATGTTGCTCCCAGCAAAACATCAACAAATAATGTTAACAATTTTCTTACAGTATTCAAACTGAGAATGCAATACTGAAGGATCATCCCATTGGAAATTGACTGTTTGAGGTGAGTTGTTATAACAATTTTACATATTGAAGCAATCAAAACAATATATTGTTCCATCCACAGGAACATCATCTTTCTTATAGCTGAATCCGCTGCGAAACCATTAGGAGGTAATCACGCCTGGTTTGGTAGATTCAGACGAGCGGGACAACAAAGGCAGAACCAAAAGTGCCTGGATAGTTTGCCTGATCACCAAGCATATAACCGAGCGGAAACCCTTTCTTCTCTGGCATAAGTAGAATCTCTCTGGTAAGTAGAATTAGATATTTAAGTGCTAAATTATTGAAATAGCATTGAAATAAAATAAAAATCGTAGAACTAACATGATAAAACCAACGAAATTCTTGCTTGCTTCAATCGATGGTTGCAAATCATATCCGAATACAATCCTACCGTATTAAACCAATAACCAGCATCGGATGCCTGTATTGGAATACATTTTAAAAGGGGCTCTTTTCTATTTTTATTTGATTTGGTTTGTCACGTCTCCATATCAACATTAATCGATGTGGTATGGCTGTTAACATAACCATGTCCATAACCTCATCATGTTTTTTTCAATTTTATTTGAAAACTAGTAATTTTTTATTTTAGGATCGACACATATCACAATAGTTTTTAAGGTTTTGTACAAGATTCATTCATTTTAACAGCATATTTACACGAACTAGCACTGTAATTTAACAAATTTCCATAAAAATAATGAAATTTCCAAGGGCTGTCACTAGCTGATCACCGTCGGATAGTGCTTATTCCTGTCACCAGGCGCGCATTAATTTAAGTTGGATTCGTCAATAAAATGTACATTATTTTGAGTTTTGAACATCGTCATTATGATGTAAGCAAATGGATTGGATGACATTTCCTCTCAAAATCGGCTAGTGCACTCTACATTGATGGTGCATAAAAAGAGCCTATTGAGGGTGAAAAAAAAATACAAAATTGATTCTTATTCGCGGTGAGTAGCAGGTTTGCTTTGTGAACACTAACATTTCGTATATCCATTTAAACATGAAGAAATAAATAAAATAAATTAAAATACGCGCCTCTCAACAAAAGATATTCATAATGAGCTTCTAAAACGAATAAATTTCAGTGATTGTCTTTTGTTACACCCGTCCGTTTCATTAACATTGTTCCCCACCAACTTGAAGTTTCAAGAAACAGATGAGGCTATCTGTTTTTATGTTCAGTATTTTATTTACTGTACATCATATCTACATTCGCCCTATTCAGATAACACTTATGAAATTTGTGAGTTTGACAGAACCACCAGCATCAAATTTTCGGGGTACACTGGAAATGTACTGGACTTGTCAAGTTGCCCCCGGGTTGGTTAATATCGAGCAGTTGCGTTAGTGAAATTACCTCGCTTCTCACCGGGCCGTGCAGTTTCCATTTTCACCTAATTAATTGCCTTAGTTCATTTTCAAATATCTATTCTACATGTTCATACTGCCGTACTGTTCTTCATCTGTTTCTCTTTTTTTTTATCTAGTTCGTTTATTTGTAAGGCTCAATCGCGTTAGCTTTACAGAGCCGATAATTCATTGTTCTTTGTTTGTAATAAAATTTATTTAATTCTATGTCTAGTAGGAGTTGGGCCGAATACTCGCGGCTTACCCGAGGTTAGAGGGATACATTGTCAAAGGATATAAAAAGGGGAGGAGCTTGGGGGTAGAGTGTCATTGTCTCATCAGAGCGATGTCGCCAGTACGAACGGAAGTGTGGTTCTCGATTCGTCTGGAGTTCGACCGGCTATGGTGACCAGTGGGCGACGATGAGACTCATCGAAACGGGGGACAAGACAAACAAAAACTATTTAAGAGATACAAAAGACAAACGAATTAAATTCACATACTACCTAGACATTTGCAGAAACACATAAATCGACTGCATATAGCAGAGATCGCGGGTACCGCACACGTCTCTGATAGGTATATAGGGTTGTCTTCCTTGGGCCTCGAGGGTATTCAAAAGTCGCTCTCTGGTGGCGTCATTATCCGCACATTGCCAAACTGCGTGATCGATGTCATCGTAACCGTTTCCACACCGACAGATGTTGCTGTCCACGAGGTTTATTCTATTGAGATGCGCATATAGCGAGTAGTGGTTGGACATAAGTCTACTCATCACGCGAATGAAGTCATGACTTAAGCCCAAGCCTTTAAACCAATCTCTCCAAGAAACATTAGAAATAATTGAATCTACTGTCCAAGATTTCCAGTGTCCCAATCTGTTTGCAAACTCGAAAGGGTACCTGACGCACTAAATGGAAAAATTCATCGTGTGAAATTTGCCTGCCATAAAATTCGCCTTTCTGCGCGCCCACCTTTGCGAGAGTGCCTGGGATTAAGCAATGTGAAGGGACCCATACAAAGGTAATCATATATGATCTTTCGACTAGCACACTCATCTGCTCCCATACCTTTGAAAGGAAATAAGATGAGTGCCTACGTAGTTTAATCGACCGAATCTCTTTCTCTCCCTAGCAAAAGTGTCGCCCTAAAAATTATTAAAAATATGTTTATTTTATACAAATTTGTTTTAATGATGAGCTTCAAATATAAAAAGCCGCGTTAGCTTTCATTCATTCCTTTTTTAAATAATTTATTTGATAAGGCTCCATCGAATTGAATTTACAGAGCCGAGGATTCTTGTTCACTATATAACGCATCTTAAAACTACAGTCAAACGATACAACACAATAAACACTTTATCTTCCGCTATCCAGGCTTGCCTAAACTCCGCGAACTCAGATTATACCGTATAGATGCTCATTCATCGTGAGTTAGTTCATCCCTCACTTATAAAGAACACTGATGTCAAATCCAAAGAGCGCAAAAGTGCTCGAGCTCAGATTGATGCTCAAGCTGGACTTCCACAAACACGCATCACGATGAGTGATGCGGGGTTCGTTCTTGAATGAAGCGTGATTTACATCGGCTCTGCTCACCGCTCACCCAACAACATTTTGAACTTCGGGATGGACTCGGTAAAACCGTAAATATAGAGCTTCGTTATGCATTCGGAGAGAGCACGCACGACCTTTGATTGATGCACGGTTCTTGCATTCAATATTATGATACAGAACAATACATTCAATGGACTATATCAGGCATAACATTTGATAACGGCACAAAAGCATTTGTAAACAAACTTTCTAAGGCCCTTTACACACGAACCAAAGTACGCCCACGCAAACCAATACCACTTTCGGAAAGGTAATAGTTGCCCCTATGTTACCATATCAAAAACTTGAAAAGGAGGACATTTCATTTGAGGATTAGAGATAAAGGAGGACAATGTTTAATTTTCTTAACATTAAAGGAGGGCAATGAGTTTTTATCAAACGTTTTAATAATATGTGCGCAATCACAAAATTCATGATTTTCAATGGTTGATTTAGGATTGTTCATAACGTGTAATCGTTATCAATTCAATTCATTGTCTCGTTATCCTTCTTAAAAATGAAAATGATCTAGTCTAGCTGTTTTGCATGAAACCTACAGCTTTACAGCCTCAACACCATACCACCTTTTATTATGCACAAAAATCAGGATACATGTCATCGTTGATTGAAATCAACACGAAAAAGAACGTCAACATCGACCACATGTTGGATTCAATCAAGGTTTGTGTTCCATTTGGTGAATTTTCACTTAAATTTGACAGATGGAACATTTTCAAATAAATCAATTTTGACAGACACTTCCTAGAAAATTGGTCGATCAACATCTTAATTTAACTTCGAAGTGTCAAATTTAAGTGCAAATTTTCCAAATGGAGATGAATTTTCACTTAAATTTAACACTTCGAAAATAAACTATGATCTGTTGTTGATCGTCTGATTTTCGAAAAATTGTTTGATTCCTGGTCTGTCAGAAATAAGTCTGATAGAATAAGTTTATTTGAACATTTTCCATCTGTCAAATTTAAGTGAAAATCCTCCAAAAGTACCAGAGCTTAAGTGAAGCGCGGTTGATAGCTGTTGTATACTCCTGGTCTCACTATCGAATGGCATTTGCTAGATACGATGAGGTTGCGACATAATTAAACACACAACCTCTACAATCAACGCTCTTTGTACACAATTTTATGAATATGTTACTGGAAAAAATGCAATGATTAAAAAAGAGGACATTTTCCGGTAAAAGGAGGATGTAGAAAAATTATTGAAAAAGGAGGACATGTCCTCCTTTAGGATACCATATGGTAACCCTACCCCTATGGGCCCATGCATTAATTATGTCACGCAAAATCGAGCTAAAAATTACCCCCTCCCCAACTATCGTGACGTTTATCCTATACCTAATGCATTGCTTGTCACAAAATCATAGACCCCCCTCCCCCCTTAGAGCATGACATAATATATGCATCAACCCTATCCGATGACGTTGTTGGTTTGTGTGGGCGTACTATGGTTCGCGTGTAAAGGGCCTTAGAAAGTTTGTTTACAAATGCTTTTGTGCCGTTATTAAATCAAGAGCAAATTTTCATAATGTCGTAAGTAACATTCGCACCAATCCGAGAAAAGTAAAGTTTTGTTTTGATGACCGAAAAGTTATTCCTATTTCCAAGTAAACACATATAATCTCATAGTGATAGCAATGTTTAACATATTTAGCAGGGTTTGAATCATACAAATGCAAATCGCTAGCTTTCATGCTAAAAAATACTGGTTTTTGAATCAAAAGTTATTATACGTCGTTTGGTGGCCCCTATTGTTACTTAAGTCAAAGTGTATTTACCAGGATATTCGGGAGAATTATCAATTACGTCTCCTTACGTGCAGCCCATTCATCATTTCAGGACCACCGAAATCATCTTAGCAACAAACAGTTCGATTTATTCACTTTAATAATGAGAAAGCGAAACGACGAACGTACACTTTTCACGGGTTTATCCGAGCTGTTACTTAAGTCAAACGGCATCTCCATAGAAATTGGGTGACTTAAGTAACATCGAAAACTATTTTGATCGGAAGGTGATTACGTCAAAATGCAATTTGACTGGTAAATAAATTTAAAACAATGGGATTTGATCCTATATTCGGACAGTATATAGTGTAATAGCAGGAGAATCGATTGACACTGATAGCTCGACTTTGTTTACCTTTGTTACATTCGACGTAATGAAAATTTGCTCTTGAAATGTTATGCCTGATAATATGACCATTCCCAGAGAACGTAAAATTTTGAGAGATTGATGTTTTTTTTAACTTTAGGACCACTTTTTGGGTTTCTCAAACTCAGTCAAAAAAATCTTTGATTGTTTTTTTCCGCTAAGTGCTTTATGAGTGGATAAACGAACTTATATTTCTGACTTAGAATGTACGAGGAAAAAACAAGTAAAAGCACTAATTACTCCGTTTATGAATTATCCCTTGGTGATGTTTTCGTATTCTCCTGTTGACTTTTAACATGTTCATTCATTCAATTCACTACCCGCGCTGCACACACGGTAGCTCGGAAATCTTTCTGGACCAACAATTGAAATAGGCGGAACAACCCAACGTAAGCAATGGCTTTAAACACAAAATTCTCGAGAATCAAAACACTACCACGTAAACTAAAATTGCCATTCAATAAAGGAAGTTTGCTCTATCACATGATGGTGTTAGGTTGTTTGAATGTGCTTTGATATTCGAGGAATTTGTGTTTAAAGCCATTGTTTACGTTTTGTTGTTCCACCCATTTCAATTGTTGGTCTAGTGTTGTTTAAATCAGTTGGAGTCTGAATCGATTAATTCAGTTCAACACTTAAAAAAATCCATAGGTTTGTTCGAAATGTTTAAACACTTGATTTTTTAAATGCACAATCACATTTACTTTAAGCGTATTTCACCTTGGTTCAATGTGTTATACACGTTAATTTCTAGTGTTTCAAACTTTGAAATGTTGAAAATCTTTCACTATCTATTCAAGTGTATTGCACACTGAATCACACTACTGTTCAAAACAAATGGATTTGAAGTGTTTTGCATTTCAATGCGATGTGAATTGGGTTCTTTAATTTTGAAAAATCTATCGTTTTTTTATACATCATCTGAAAGAGCTTCGTTTTTGGAGCACAGCGATATTTTTTTTCGAACCCACACACTTTCATCTCGATTTTTAAATCAAGATTTAAAGCAAAATAATAACTTCACTGTTTGACATTAAACTAACAAACTGACAACTCGGTCCCATACAAAGTGACACCGAGGGGCGCTAATAAGGCGATTTTTGCAAATGTAATCGTACTTATTTAAAATAGTTCCAGTGTACCAAAATTGATGAAATTTTGGGTTTGGGTTCCATTTTTAATGCAGATTACGAATATACATTTACCTCAATACCCTTAAAGAACCCAATTGCTTGCTCAGAAAGGTAAACATCGAAAACAAGAGTTGTGACTTTATCCCATCAACCCACCTCATATATGAGAACAACCGTGGCACAGTGAGATCGAACGAAGACTCCGGCAGCAGCACATCCCAACAGTCCATGATCGAATCCCAAATCAGACCCATTAAAAAGATATGTGAAAGCTCTGGCCTCTGGAAGGTTTGTTTATATATTTGTCGATTCATGTTTAGAGAGGCATATAGAATCCAAACGCGTCACAATTCATATCTATAGTGTTCAGGCATGATTCATAGCATAAGATTCACACATGAAATGGATGTGTTTCACAATAAGCGCAAAATTGAGTGTGAGACACATGCTGATGACGTGTAGAATTTTTTGAGTGAAGCTGAACATTGCATTAGGTCTTAAGTAACATTGACAGCTTCCCTTCGTAGACTTTCTCTTTGTATCCCCACGGTCAATTTAAGACAATCCCAGGTTTTTTTTTCTGCACACAGATCGATAAAAGAAGTTTTTATCTAGCATCTAATACGACAAATACAACAAGGAACAGTTATGTGCTCAAATTATTAACGATAGAGAAAGTCGACGAAGAGAATCGATCAATGTTACTTAGGACCCAATGCAATGTTCAGCTTGAGTTGGTTGCAAGATGTTGCAGAAATGCAAATTAAATTTTATGCAAAAATGCATACGTTCCATAATGTTTTTTTTTTATTTTTTATTTTCATTTCTTGGTTGTGTGCTTCTTTCTCGAATACAATACATAATCACTCATTCATGCTAACTGGGAGAAGCCATCAAACTCTCTACGAACACATCAGAAGTTTACTGCTTTGCGCGAGCGCATCACGAAGTTAAAATTTCTGCTATATAGGCACCCGAGAACGAGCTCCGCATCACTCTCATCGATGCGGGCAGCGTTGCCAGGTTATTTTCTAAAAACTGTACCAGTATAATTATAAAATCTGGATAAATCTGGAAAGCTAAAAAAATCCTGTTTTTAACATAACGCTACAGAAATCAAAGTGATGTGTCAATCTCCCGTAAAAATCGGTCAGTATGATCATCTGGAATTTATTCAAAGTCTACCAGAATGTTTATGAAATCCATGTTTAAAAAAATATATAAAACCAACTTGTTAGCATTGCTAAAATCATCCAAAAGTTAAGAAAAGTATTGACACACTGTTTCCAAAAAGTTTAAATATTCATTACGCAATTTTTAAATTTTTGGAAAAATACTGCAGAAAATATTTTTAGGATTCTGAAGTAGCAAAGAGGCAGGCAACTTTGATGGGATAATTTTTTTTTCAACTAATATTCGATTTGAGGGGGACGACTCTATCTACGATGCAGGAAATATTGTGTTTTGCTGTGGCTAGCTGCGTGCACGCTGAGTAGATAGAAAGAAGATTGACGATGATTCTGAAGATTTCCTGCAAAAAGATGATGCACGATGCAAGTAGATGCGAGAAATGAAAGAAGATTTTTCGAAGATTGATTTGCTAGTTGGAGATTTGTTAAGCATCTAAACTTGAGATTTAGATGTGTCGCCCCCCTCGAGTCGATTTAGTTCTTAATATTCGATGCAGTACCAGAATATGTCTTAAATTTTTTATTAGTTTTAAATAATTGTAATATTACTCTGCGATTCGTATCCGCATTCTCCTTAAGTTTCATCTTAAGAATTGTCTATGATTTTTCTTCTGAATTCTAACTATTTCTTTTCTCCATGCAATTATCATCAGAGTTTGCAAAAGACAATTTATAACGTCTTCGCTTCAATCAAAGGTTGCACAGACTGCACACTTACACTTCACTGTAAAATTTTTTCAGAATTACTTTAAAATTCTGAAATCTAGGGCAATTCAGAATTCTAAAGCATTGCAGACTGCAAAGGTAACTCAATATTCACAGGTACTTTAAAACTCTATTTAAAATTTTAATTAATTATCCTCAAAAATATCACGAACATACTTCAAAGTCTTGGTGGTTGTCTAGATTCAAAAGCCTTGCTAATTTTCCAATGCTCAATTTATTGTTTTCAATCCTGAACAGTTTTCGATTTCTCTAAATTCCAAAATTAGGAAGATTCTTCCATACTGAGATATTGACTTTTATAAACCAAGATTAAAAACAAATTTAGCCAAAATCTAAATAAAAACCGAAAATAAAAAAATTTCATCCACAATATTTTTTAAAATTTTTAAGATTTTTTAAGATAATAATGTTTAGAAAATGACTCTATTTTCATAATTCTGCAACCCATTGCAAACATGTTGTAACAGTTCCATGTATGATGTTGCAATAATGTCCAACGTTGATATTTATTTATTTATTTGTCGTCAATCAGTGTAGACCGTTTTACAATTGTTGTCTTAAGTGCTATTTTTACAATTTAGTCTTTGTTTATATTTTTTATAATATGTCTTAAGAACAAGTTAAAACATTACTTCTAGTTGACGTTATGTGACGAATTAAAATATTGCTTTAATTTGGTTTTTGTCATTGTAAAGTCAATGTTATCGCAGTGCTTATTATATGTATCCATCATTTGGTTCAAGGGTCCAAATTTGGCATAATTCGTACGATGACGATTTGTAGCAAATATATTTCTATTTCGTAAATGCCTAGATGGTGTATTTTTTAAGGATGACAATAGTTCTATTGAATGAATTCGATGTGATACGATATCGTTTACGAAAGAAATCATAGCAAATTCACGACGCTTTTTTAATGTTTGGATATTTATGAGCATACACCGAGCTGTGTAAGATGGCAGAGAAAATTCAGTCCAACCTGAATTGCGGAGTGCATACAATAGAAACTGCTTTTGAACGAACTCTATTCTTTCTTCGTGTGTGATTGAAAAAGGTGACCAAACTATGCTGCAATATTCTAATATCGATCTTACATAAGCAATGTACAATGTTTTAATCGTATACGGATCGTGAAAGTTATAGCAGAAACGTTTTATGAAACCAAGCATGTTGTTAGCTCTGTTAATAATTGTGTTATAATGATCGGTGAAAGTAAGTTTTGAGTCCAAAATAACACCTAGATCCCTGACTCTATCACACTTTTCTACGATCTGGTTTCCTAAAGTGACTGTTATATCGGGTAGCTTTTGTTTTCTACTAATGGTGATGGAGTTACATTTTTTTATATTTAATTGTAGCAGGCTTCTTTGACACCAAGTATGAAATATTTGAATTTCCTCTTTGAATGTGATGATGTCTTTGGCATCTTTTATTTCCAAAAAAAGTTTAATGTCGTCAGCATATATTAAAACTTTCAATTTCTTAATAATGAAAGATATGTCATTGACGAAGAGAATAAATAAAAGTGGTCCTAAATGGGAGCCTTGAGGAACTCCTGAAGTGACGTCAACGGGATTTGATATCTTTCCTTTGTATTTTACTATTTGATGACGGTCAGTTAAATATGATTCAAGCCACTTGAGGAGTGCGTAATGAATTCCCATTTTTTGAAGTTTAAAAAGAAGCATGGGTATGTCAATTCGATCAAACGCTTTGCTGAAATCTGTATACCACACTTCTACATGGTTTCCGTTATCCATTGCATTCAAGGAATAATTAATTAATTCGAGCAAATTCGTAGTTGTTGAACGGCCTTTAAAGAAGCCATGCTGCATAGTAGTTATTCTGTTTTTAATTTGAAGAAAGAGTTTTTCATTTACAATCGCCTCGAAAAGTTTCGGAATGCAAGAGATAATAGCTATACCACGATAATTACGTATGTCGGATTTTTTACCCGATTTAAAGATAGGCACTAAAAACGAGTTTTTCCATATTTTAGGGAAGTTTCCGGATTCCAGTGACATATTGAAAATCCAAAATAATGGAGCAGTAAGTTCAATTGCTAAAGTTTTCATAAAAACTGGCGGAACACCGTCAGGGCCAGGACCTTTAGATGCATCTAAATTGTTTAAACCCTTTAAGATATCATGAACCTTGATTTGACTTACGCTGATGTCACTTGAAAATACTGGATATGATTCAAAATATTCACGATCACGGTCCTCTTCTGAAAACGTAGTAGATATTTCTTGGAAGAAATTTGCAAACAAATTGCATATATCATCCGAGTTCTCACCTATCCTATCGTCCAAATGCATCTTTGAGGGAAAATTATCAGATTTTAATTGGGTTTTCACATAATTGAAGAAGTTTCTAGGACAAGATTTTATTTCATGTTCAGTTTTTAAATTATACTCCTCAAATGCCATATTCACGGCCAAATTTAACTGATCGCAAATGTCTTAATAGTATGCCAAAGTTTCTTCACTATTATATTTTTTATAAAATTTGTGCGCTTTTTGCTTTCGATTTTTTAAATTTTTCAGTTCCTTGTTGTACCAAACTGGATGTTTTGCATGACTCTGACGTCTTCTTCTTTTAGTTGGCACTTCAAGTATTATTTCAGGCAACACATTGTAGAATACGTCAACTGCACATTCAACATTTCCTGCAGTTCTTAATATTGCTTGCCAATCGACAATGTTCAATCTATTTCTAATGTTATTAAGATTTCATCAAATTCGCAGTCGTTGGTTCTTTCATTTATGTGAACGAATAGAGAATATTCTATTGCTGTGTGAAACATTTCATTTCTCCATATGGGACTTAACGATTCAGTCACACAGAAATCTTCATAAGTATTTGTTAATAAAAGGTCTAAATAACAATTTTGTTGATTTTTCACATGGTTAATTTGATTGAGTCCTATATTTGCAATTTTGTCAAAAATGAAATGGAGTGTTTCATTTTCTCTAACGACTGGAAGTAAGATGCTTTCATTGTCCATATCAGAAATAAGGTCAACATTGCGTTGGTTAAAGTCCCCATATATATGAACTTTTACTTCAGGGGGTAAACTAGACAAAATTTCTTCCGTTTTTCCAAAAAACTTATCATACGTGTCCTTATGAGCATTTTTTGGAGGAAAGTATACCGAAGCAAAGACATGTGTTTCGTCTGCTACTTGCGCTTTTACCCATACATGTTCGAATTCTTTAACTTTAGTAGCCATAATAATTTCTGAATTCAATTGGGTCGAAATCGCTATTAATACTCCACCTCCCGATTTTTTTCCAGACCATTGAAAATTGCGGTCGTCTCTATAAACGTTATAATTGTTACCAAAAACTTCTTCACTTCTCACACTATCATCCCAACTTGTTTCATTAGCCATTATGACAGAGTAAGTAGAACTTAATATATTTTTGTTAATTTCATTCATTTTACCGGCGCTTCTCATGCGGTTAACATTTTGGCAATATACTAAAATTTCTGTACTGGTCTGAAGATTAGGTGAAGAAGTTGATGGTTACCTGTCATTCATAAAACTATTATCAAAATTATTTACCCCTGATCCATGTTCCGAATTTGTTTCGTTCTGCAAAGTGTCGTGATCTTCGTTATTTAATTTAATTAACATAGTAAGTTTGGCTTTTTATTTTTTGATTAGAAGGTCCATTAATTGCAGTGTTATTTGTAAACCTACATGTTCTGGATAATCTGGAACATATTTAAAAAATGTGGAAATAAACGTGATATGTCTGTGTATCTGGCAAGACGACTGAAAATCTGTAAATTCCAGATAAATCTGGAATACTGGCAACGCTGGATGCGGGTTTGCAAGAGCTCAGCTTGAGCATCAAGTATAGCTCCGTGAGAGCAAAATATATCATCATCAAAATATGCTGGAGCTTAGCTTATTGATGACTCTTGATGGAGCTTTTGGCAAGCCTGCCGCTATCCAATTGGCAAATCAAAGTTGGCTTTCGTGGAGAATAGAAGAGCCATGAAAGTGATGATCAATTTGCCATGGGGAGGTATATGAGTGCAATCTTAAAATGCTTTTATTTTGCAAATGGAGAATTCTATTTAAATCTGGTTGCTGCTACAGTGGTAGAAAAGCTCAAATCTATGTATACACCTAAAAATCTGATTTTTTTTATATTATATGTCTATTGTGCAGTCCTTAAGTTTTCTACCAATGTAGCACAAACCAGATTTTGAAAACATGCTGCATTTACAAACTAAAAGCCGTGTAAAATTTTGAAATCATCATCACTCTCATAGTTCATCTATTCTCCACGAGTGCCAACTTAGATTTGCCAATAAGCCTCCTCCATTAGAACGGGAGCCGCTTCCAGTGGTTTCATTGTATGGCAATATCGCCAACGGAAGGCAGAGCACTTACATTGCAACAATGGACGCAAAACGTGGCCAGCACTCACACACTCATCACGAAACGGTTGCTTTCCAAAATTGACGACGCATCGATCGAAAGAACTGCTGATGAAGAACAATGAGGTTTGACCACACAATGGTTGCTGCCGAGTAAACAGACGATCGCATGACACACACCGAGAGTGACCTGCTTCTGTTAACAGCCGAGTGAATACTGATTCATTTCCTTATGTTCGTGCATTGTCTTACAAGACTTTGACAGCATATTTCCAGCTAGTACCAGTTTTGAACTACCACGCCAGATGCCATACTGGTTGATGAACTTACCGAGTATTACACAGATAAAAATTCTGAATTTTAATTGTGATGTAAACATTCATTCACGTAAACTTAAATTTAATTTCACACAACCGAGCAACTTGTAAACAATGTTGTTTACAAAGATGGGCTTTTGTATACAATATTTGCTACATTGCATGAATTACGCTAGAACTTTACATGATATATAATGTAAACTTATATGATATATGACGCTCCATTTGGGTGCATCATATTGAACAGAAATTTACACTACTTTTCGAACTGTGTAGTATTTGCTGGGGCTTATTGCGGCATTTACGAAGAGCACCAGATCGGGGTTGTTGTTTTGCGCTGTTGATTGTCTCCAGAATTCAGGGGGGGATGGAGAGCTTTGGCCAGCAGAATCACCGGAAACTTCTTGAGGGGGAGCGGGTTGCGCCCGCGAATTCACTTGCCTTTGCTAGGGAGCACGAAAAGGCGGGAAATCCTCCGTCCTGAATGCTGGGGTTTTGTCCTTCTTGCGTCCTGATTCGAATGCGTTTGAAGTCCTCGCGTTTGGAGCACTGTTTTTTTTTTTGGTTTTTATACAGGGGGAATCTGCTCACAGACACCGGAGAAGGTAACTCAGGGTGTGAGGATGGGAGAATTGCACTCCCAACCCACTAAACCTAAACCCCAACCTGTGCGCTTGGTCCTTGACCTCCCCGGAGCCACCCGAAGGCATTACTTCGTGGGAAGGGCCTGTGCGCTATAGCGCTCCTCTAGCCATACTCTAACGCTCTTGTCGGGCAGTAGATAACTGCTGCTTGGCACGCCACTCTCGTTGTAGTTCCGAAACTATGTGGGTGACCGCAGTCACCACCGCGCTCCAGATCTCGGTGGTACCACACATCCTAGGGACGATGTTATCCGGACTGGTATCCGCTCTGCATATCGCTAACATAACGCTCATTACTGGCTCGAAGCGTGGACAGGCGAACACAACGTGTTCCGCCGTCTCTTCGACACCACCGAACGCGGGGCAGGTGGGAGTATTTGCATGTCCTAACCTATGCAAGTAACTCCTAAAGCAGCCATGGCTTGACAGGAACTGTGTCAGGTGGAAGTTTACTTCCCCATGGCGCCTGTTGACTCAGCTTGATCCGGAAGGTATCAAGCGGTAGGTCCACCTCTCCTTTGTGGAGTTTTCCCACTTCGACTGCCACCTCGCAATCGATACCGCGCGCGCGTTGTTGCGCACCCCTCGAACGGTCCTCGTGTCATAGCACGCCACATCCTCCGATTGGCATAATTACTGCTATGACACAGACGGCCTCCCTCGAGATGGTGCGGTATGCACTGGCCACCCTCAAGCACATTAGCCTGTGTGTACTCTCTCATTTCCACCTGTGACAGTCAGTATCCAGTACCGCAGCCCACGCAGGGCCTCCGTATCTGAGGATCGATACTACGACCCCGGCGAGGAGCCTGCGCTTACTGGCACTCACCGCCGAGCTGTTTGACATCATGCGGGAAAATGCCCCCACAGCCATAGACGCTCTCTTGCACGCGTACTCGACGTGGCAGCCGAAGCTGAGCTCATCAACACTGTCTGGAGCACTTTCTGTCGGAACCTTGATGTGCACCACCACAGTTGGCGCATTTTAACGCCACGGCTCCATCCGCAGGGCAGTCAGAAGTGGTGTGTTCGTGAGCACAGTTGCTGAAGCGTGGCTTGATGTTGCAGTTGCGGGTACCGTGTCCAAAATTGAGGCACCGCTGGCACTGCGTTACATCACGATGGCCGCCACGGTATGGCTCCCACCGTTCGATGATGGAGTAGATCGATCGGATGGCTTGCAGCGCATTGAGCGTCACCGGTCCTCTCTGGAAGTGCACCAGAAAAAGACAATCCGGGTACGCCTTCACGTTTTCGTCTCTCCTTGTCATTCGGAAGAAAGCGATTGGGCTAGCTTGTACCGGTTGATTTCAACTTCGACCATCTTGGGATCGAAGTTTGGTAGACCCCTGATGACGCCGGGGATGTCGTGCGTGAAGAATTCCACCTTGAAATCCTTCAGATAGTGGCCTTCACGGCCACTTCGTACTCTGCTTTCGTTCGGAGCATCACGTTGGTGCCGATCCTGCCGAGCTTAAACTCAGCTGCAACGCCCAGCGGCCCAGCGATGAGCGGTTGTGTGAATGGTTGCATGTGGTTGCATGCTCAATAAGCATTGAAGTTGACGATGATTCTGTAACTCTTTCCTCTTATGGTAAAACCCCATAAGCATCTGACAATCTGCGCATGAGATACAGCAAACTTTGTCTTATCTCTTCACTCCACCATGGTACCAGTGAGGCGCCGTCTCTTCACGCAAAGCTTGAGAGTATCGTATTGGATTTCTATAGGGGTGACAGGGTAAGGTGATGTCCACCATGTTTCACGCACAGACTGACGTTTGCTGCCGTTATACGCATAAGAGTCCCATGGTACATATGGATTGCATAGAACATGGGACAGTTATGCGTATAACGGCAGTTTGTTGATGGGAATTTACCATAGGAGTAAAGAGTTGCATAATAGCCGAAAAGGCCATTCTTTTTTCGACTAGCTCTACAGGGAGCTTATCAAAGGATTTTTGGCTGGTACTTTCAAGTCGGTCAGAAGCCAATTAAGAGCGTTATTAACCAGTAATATTGATCACTGTGCTTTTAGTAAGTCAACTATCAAAACATTGAAAAAGGGGGGGAATTTAGAATTCAAAGAATTAGACAAGTGAAGATAGAGCTGGATTTAGAGCGTAACAACCTTTGTAAACAATGACTTCTACCGATGATTTAAAGGAACTCAAGGCACGCCAACGCAAACCAACACAACCGTCAGGTAGGGGAAGTCTTCCTCTACCAGATGGTATTGTTGATTTGCGTCGCGAGCCTTAACTTTCTAGAAATCATCGAAAGAAGTCATTGTTTACAAAAGCTATTACGCCCTAATTCCAGCTGTATCTAGAAGTGTTCGCGTGGAGTTTCCCCACTTTTTTGCGATAACTACAGAAAAAGTACGTATCTCTTTCTAAATTGGGCAGTAAATAGTTAGAATATAGTAGCTTACAATGAAATATCAGGATTCATCGTTGGGTGGCAGGTCGTTGAATCAAATATCGGCGAATAATGTCTTATTTAAATGCAAACGTTAATATATTTTTATGCTGTGTACAGCAACGTGATGAATTTGTTAAATTCAGCTATATAGTTAAAAATAGAGGACGTAAATAGTTAACGATAAACAAAGGCATAAGTTCAGAAGTGCTAAGAAGTCATAGAATTATAAACCACACGCAAACCAAAAATCTATTACAATGAATGTTAGTTCCGCTTGCTTTCATCCCCTGTTCATGAACATCGCAGCGAATGTTAGAAATTGACCATGCAGGCGATGTAATGGTTTTTTGTCTTTTTTTTTTCGTGTTCTATCTACGCTTTCGACTATACCAGTAAGCTTGTAGAACGACGCATATTGTAGAACATTGTAGAACGACGCACACACTTGCCTCGAATCTCTTTAGCAGAAAAAGCATACGGAGTCGAGTACGCGAGAAAATGAGCGCTTCATGTTTGCTTTAAGGCTATCCATATTCAGAAGCATGGAGAGAGCAGAGGAGAAAGCACATGTCTGATAATCGCAACCGCAACGTTCGTGGTTCTTCGAGTCCAGTCGGCAATCTGTTTCCTATTTTTTTTCGACATAACTAACTTACCTCACTAATACACTCTACATTTTTCGGTCTCCAATTTTCTTGCATTGGACCGCAGCTAGGTATATTGCATCCTCGGTTCATGCGGTCTCCACTAACATCCTCTGATGATGAATCCCACATAATTGTAAGCGAATCTTACATCCCCCGGTTGGGGGGTGCAGGTTTTTATTATTTTATTGCAATTGACTACCCCCTTTTAACTTTTTATACTCAAGAGTGTTTGCATTTTAGAAAAAATTCGCAAATCTCTAGAACTACTTTTGAGAATAGGTAACTTTCCCGATGAATCCGGATATCCAGAAAGGTGTTCAATAACCACCGGGGCACCGAATCAATATGCCACTGAGATATATCTTCTTAACTAAGGGATCTTCACATTTCCTTAAAAACGCGGATCTCTAGGTCTACTTTCAGGAATTTACCATGTTCCCGGTAAATCCGGATATCCGCAGGACCACCTTCTAGCTATCCATTAGCAAAATCTGGCATATTTCCTCTTTGCTCATGATTGTATGCAATTTAAAAAAAAATCGCGGATCTTTATGTCTACTTTCTGGAATTGAACGTTTTCACAGATATTCTGGGTATCCAGAGACCCATCGGTGACAGAAACAATATGGTGAAAGTATATTTCATCTATGCTCATGATTGTATGTAATTTAGAAAAACTCGCGAATCTCTAGGACTACTTTTAAGAATTGACCATTTTCCTGGTGAATCTGGATACCCAGAAGGGCGTTTAATGGCCACTGGGGACCAAATAAATATGGCATGGGTTCTTCACATTTCATTCACTTTTAAGAATTTATTATTTTCAATGTGATTTCGGATATCCAGAGGACCGTATTCTGGCAAATTGGTTGCAAAATCGATATGGTGGTATATTTCCTCTATGCTCATGATTGTATGCAACTTAGAAAAAATTGCGGATCGCTAGATCTACTTTCTGGAATTGACTAATTCCCGGTGATTCCGGATATACAGAGGACCGTTTTCTGACCACTTGATTGTAAAATGTCCAGAAATGCATTTTATGACCACCGGGGGACCAAATCAATATGTCACTAAGATATATCTTTTTAACTAAGGGTTCTTCACATTTTCTAAAAATGCACGGATCTTCAGGTCTACTTTTAAGAATTGACTATTTTCCCGGTGATTCCAGATATTTGAAGGACCGTGTTCTGGCCACTCGGTAGCATAATCGATATATTGATGTTGTATTTCCTCTATGCTAATGATTATACGCAAGTTAGAAAAAAATCGCGGATCTCTAGGTCTACTTTCTGGAATTGACTAATTTCTTGGTGATTCCGGATATTCAGAGGACCGTTTTCTGGCCACTTGGTTGCAAAATCGATATGGTGATGGTATATTTCCTCTATTCTCATGATTGTATGCAATTTAGGAAAAAAATCGCGGATCTCTAGGCATTGGTAGACAATTTATCTGGAGGGGGCATAGATAATTCTGGAGGGCCTAGATAATTCTGGAGGAGCCTGACCCCCTGGCACCCCCATTAGATACGCCAATGTCTCTAGGTCTACTTTCTGGAATTGACCATTTTCCCGGTGATTCCGAATTTCCACAAAGCCACCTTTCACGGGTTTTATCGTTCGGATTGGCCACCCACAACTCCAATCGGTTCCTTGTCTGTTCCGTTTGAAAGTAGATAGTCATACCTTTCATGTAGTGGCTCAATTTTAAGATGTGGTAACCAAATTGCCGAGAACCAGTCATGTCAACATGAAGCGACACGCATTTTGCTCGGGACTTTTCCGGATTTTTCCGTTCCGGCTGGCCAGCTACAGGTCCAATTGGGTTTCTATCTATTCAAAATAAAATTAGATAGCCATATCTTTCGATTGGTGGTTGAATCATAACATCGCATTGCTGAGAACCAGCGATGTCAACTATGAATCGACACGCATTTTGCAGCCTTGGTACTTTGAGAAAGTTTCGATGGCTTGGGATTATGTCAGTTAAGCACGT
Source organism: Ochlerotatus camptorhynchus (assembly GCF_037179485.1). Lineage (NCBI taxonomy): Eukaryota > Metazoa > Arthropoda > Insecta > Diptera > Culicidae > Ochlerotatus > Ochlerotatus camptorhynchus. Next base: position 1,318,031 of record NW_027040577.1, on the reverse strand, counting down.
TGCTCAATTGAAACAGTTATCAGAAAGTATATATTTTATAGGTTACATTGGGTGAGAACAGCATAATATTTCCATAAGTTTAAAGAATCAAGAATTTCCACACAGCTAATCTTCTTAGTGATAGAGTTACATCCACCTATTCAAACACGGTCCATAAATTCCATTTAGCCAATGTAGCTTAAACTAAGTTCAGTCGGTTAGTGGGCCACACCTCGGGGAAAATTTCTTCATTCTACTAACCCACATGCCCGGAAGCACAACCGATAAATTCTAATCCTGCTCCAAGTATTCAAAACCGCATTCAATAAATTTTCCTAATAACTTAATGTTCCGTAAAGTTTGCTGATTTCCATTGGCATTGAATCCGTACCGATACGGCGCCTTTCACCATGGCCCATTCATCTGTTATCCGCTGGAAGTTAAAAAAAAAGAAGAAGAAGAGAGAAATGGTGTTCAATGAAAGTGGGGATCAAGGTCCTCTTTTCGAATGGGAAACGGGAATTTTATTGGCTACGCGTCAGAGGAAATTCATTGAGGAAAAGGAAAACGTTCCATGCACACTATGTTCAACATGAATAAATACGTGGAATTTCCATGGGGAAGTGAATACTAAATTGACACAGTATGAAAATTAAGCATCAGTATTCTATAAGCACCCTATGCACGTATTAACACTTTTAACTTATATTTAAACAGCGTCATGCAAATATTAGAGCTCTGCTTTGGTCCTTGTTAAGCAGAGCATTCTCCATCCGGAAGCTGGCAATATGTCAACCACGATGTTGATAAAACTATTCTTTAATTGCCGCTACTTTCTCTCCGGCATGCATTGAAACTATTAACAGTTGGCCTCATTATTCATGTAGACTGGATCATGCCTGGTGGTATAATACGTTGTTCATTGAAAATTGATCAAACTTACTCTTAAAACGGCTTAAGCTAACATCATTGTCTGCCTCCAGTGTTTTTTGTAACGTTCACATTTCTCCTTAACGTAACCATCACCGTCTGCAGTGTATGCTGCGCTGACTGCAATCGTCGTAATTCGCAGAATTCCAGTAACATAGCCAGCCATAATAGGTAGCGCTGCGGTTGCCGAAACGGGACGACGACGCGTCGCACTGGAAGGACTTTTCTCTGCTAGTGAGGCTCACTCACCCGTGAGGATCCGTTCAGTTGGCAAACTTTGTGCACCTAGCACCAACCACTACTAAATCGGTGTGGTACCTACTGGGATGGCGAGAAATTTCGCACAACTATGTGAAACTTTGTGTAGAATAATGCACAATTTATGGGAATGACATTTTGGGGCAAGGGGCGCAGGACTGCTTCTTTCGACGTTCTACTATGTGAACGTAGGGTAAAATGATTCTGCTTCATCACAATTTCAACTTTTGCCTATATTGCTGTGATTTTAGCTCTATTTTTTACGTGTAAAGATGATATTTTGATGGTTGATTCAGAATTGCCATGTGGATGATGAAAATGATTGTCTTGAATTTCCAAAACCTTTATTGTCTCGATAAAAGACCATGTGCAAAATTTCGGACATGATTTAAGGGTGGCGCAAAATCGCCAAAGTTTAAGTTTTTTGAAAACCGAAAAATCACCCAGCCCAAGGGGTTCATGCAATTTTGGTCTTTGTTTATTTTTAATTAGCCATAAAAATGTTTAAAACTCACGTTATCTCAAAAAAAAAAAAAACGGTCAAAAATCGACTTTCGGGACTAAGAATTTGTTCACGAGTTACAGGCGGGATATAGTACATTGATAAATTGGCTTCTAAAACTATTCGCAATTATCTCAAAACTACTGTTTATCTTTTTAAACCATCACTAGCATCTGATACGTGATGTTTCACTAGGTTTCACTTTTTTTCTATTAGGGTGGTCCTTTTCATACTTAAAACTTCAAAATACACTCAGGTCTGTTTTTAAACGGGGGTGGTTACCGTGTATGAAAAACGTTTAAAGAAAACCTACCAAGATATTGATTTTTCACATACTAAAATGTGTTTAAATGTTTGGATTTTGATACTATTCGTCCTGTCCTGTGCTAGAAAAATAGTCTTACTAATATTGGTGGAGTTCGGTTTTGTAAAACGCACCGTTTCATATCTTCAGTATTCAAAGTATCGGTCTGTTATATGAGAAGAACGAATAGTATCTCCTGCACTTCGAACGAATATTCCACATGAACATCAAGTCTAGGTACGAACCACCAACTTCGGTGGCAAGACTCAATCGAAGGTGCGTCCAGATTTCCTACCTTGAAAAGATTCTCCAGCCTCTAAATCAGCAAACATGTTATCTCTACATGCTCTCGTGCAGACGCCTTATCTCTACAGGCTCGGTAACACTGATTTCTTGCGCAACCGGTTGTAGCTTGCTTCGGTTAATGGTCCTTCCGCAGCTCCTTTGTGCGCTTACGTCAATTTTGCTTTTATTTGGACGTAGGACTACGTCTTTGATTTCTATATGGGTATACACTTTGTGAAAACTGAAAATGGAACATGTATCAAAATTATGAAAGATTTTGAACGTTAATTACTCAGCTCTCCCTAGACCAATTTCAATAATTTTATCACCAATCGATCTGAAATATTCCCATTTATTTAATTCAAGACTTTTTCATTTTAAAAAATTTTACTATTGAAAAATTTACGAATGTGCAACTGTTGCTATGATATTGGTGATGTTAATATCACTGATTGCCTGCGAAATGCGATTTACCTAACACAGATTTCAAAGTTGAATTTCATCCGGTCTCTTTTTTTTTTTTTTTTTTTCTTTCCTTTATTTAACGTCGGTCTCTGTTCCGCAATCTAGTGCCAATCACCGACGGACATCGATTGCCATCCATTGACGACAATCGAATGTGCAGGAAGGCAGCTTCCACCCCTGCGTAGGATATCGCACCCATTCACAACACACATGGGCCGGGACCAACGGCTTTACTTCCCTTCCGAAGGAAGACGTGACCAGAGATTTTTATGCCTCAGAAAAATCCCACCGACCTCGGCTGGGATTGAACCCAGACCCATTGGGGTGTTAGAAAGCAGTCACGCTTACCACTACACCACCGGCGCCGGCTCATCCGGTCTCACCAAACGGTGTTCCCCGGTAAACAAAGAAAGGGTCCCCACAAGCAGCTAGCGATCAAGGCTGACCTCAACCGCTGATCAGATTCAGTTCCAATTATCGTGTAGATGTTGTCCGGTCGTCGGCATCAACAGCAGCAGCAGCAGTGCTTTCGGCACGTGGCGTTGAACATTGTTCTCCAGTACACAACGAAAAGCTGCCTGCAAGCAGCGAGCTGCAGCCCACATGAGCATCCATAGAAGGAAGAAGAAGCCGCACCGCTATTGATCGGAATCGTAGCTCTTCGTGAGTTTCTGCGGGTCATCTATGTCAAGCGAGTCATACTAAAGAGTATAAACCCCGCTAAAATTCCTATTCCTACACAAAGCAAAAGCTCCTGCTGCAGTTAACAAATAAGATTTATTATATAAGAACACGTAGTCCTACGTCGCCATTGCGTACAATCCCATAGGGCTGTCCCTTGTAGTTTTTTGCTTGATAATACGACATTGCACTAAGTATTAACTTGTTTAAAATTTCTCAATAATCATTTATTTCAAATCTTGTAACTATGCAATCACGATTTGCATTTTTAAGAAACTGCATATCAATTAAAGTGTCAGGCACATGTAAATGACATCGATGTAAAGGAATTCTCGATTGCTATGTCCATACAGTGCTGGTAGTGCTGCCAGGGGACCTCCCTTAGCTCAGTCGGTAAAGGCACAGCTACAAAGCAAGACCATGCTGGAGGTAGCTTTCTCGACTTCCCTGGGCATAGAGTATGATTGTACTTGCCACCAGTGCTGTTAATTTTCATATCATTCGATTGAAGATGAACCAATATAACCATTCAATCAATTCTGTAAAAACGAATTCTCACATGACCATAATTTGAAGAGCCCCTTTCTCATTCGAAGCTCATTGTCACTGTCAATTGAGTCACTCACTATCATTTGATATACGACAGTGGAGTATGAAAGAAACCCAGCAAAATGGTCCCGAACAGACAAGTCGACCCGATGTCGGATCAATGTAAGGCAAATTTAAGGTCGATGTAGACCCAATGTCGTGTTGTTTTCGGGTCAATTTTGGGTTCATGTCGGGTCAATGTCGGGTCAACATCGGGTTGGGGTTTGGTAGAAGTCAGGTTGGTGTCGGGTTGGCTTAGCTTTTTCGCCGGAATATCGATCAGAGCTCCGTTTATGTGAAGGTTACACTCAATTGAATGATATCAAGGGTTTCTCAAATGAGAATGATCCATGCCTTTGTCAAATGACTAAGCAACTTATAAAGGGTGTCCACGATGAAATTGCCACACACAAAATTGATTCGCAAAATTCGAGTTTTCATCCGATTGCCATCAAATTTTCAGGGATTGAGAAATAACTATTAAACTTCATTTTACCATTTTACTCGTATTTTATTTACAGTCCATACGCAAATGCCCGCACCTTGGCCTTAACCCCGGCCATAAGATTCTGCACAACCTGTGAATCAACCGTTTTTTGCATGTAAACCCATACTTTCTTCAGTTCCTCGACTGTCTTCACTACCTTAGGTCGTTTAAGAAGGTGCTGCTTCATAATCGCCCAGTACTTCTCGATGGGGCGGAGCTCCGGAGTATTGGTAGGGTTGAACATTTTCGGCACGAAATTGACCTTATTGTCCGCATACCACTTCAGCACGTCCTTGGAGTAGTGGCATGAGACCAAATCCGGCCAGAAGATTGTTGGGACGTTGGGGGCCTTCAGGAGAGGAAGCAGCCGCTTCTGGAGGCACTCTTTTATGTACACCTGTCCGTTCATCGTGTCCTGGGTCACGAAAGGTGCACTCCGCTTCCCGCACGTGCAGATGGCTTGCCAAACCAGGAATTTCTTCGCAAATTTGGACATCTTCTGAGTGCGGACATGCTCCGGAACGCTGAACTTATCCTTGGCCGTGAAAAACAGGTTGCCGGGGATCTGTTTGAAGTCGGCCTTCACATATGTTTCGTCGTCCATGATGCAGCATTCAACTTTCGTCAGCATGTTGAGGTACAACTTCCTGGCACGGGTTTTGGCGGACTTGTTCTGCTTCTCTCGCCCAGCCTTAGTTTTGGCCTTCTGGACAAAACTTCGGCTTAGGTGCAGCTTCTTAGCCACATCCCTAACGGAGGCGTTCGGATTTCGGTTGAAGGGCCCAACTACGCGGTTGTGATTATTGGTGTTGTACGGAATACTTTTTCCTTCACTTCTGGGCTTCCGATCGGTGGTCAACCGTTCCTCGAACCTCTTAATCACTCGCGACACCGTGGAATTCGCGATTCCCAACGTTTTAGCGATGGAACGATGCGAGAGATCCTTGTTCTCGTGATGAATGCGCAAGATTTTATCACGCGCGAGCTGTTCTTTCGACTCCATTTCCGCGAGTTTTGATCACAGGACTTTAAAACTTGCAGGATGTAAATAATGCACTATGAACTAAATCCACCCAAATTTTCATTAAATTCTACCCAACGGTTAAAAAGTTAGAGCAATTTCATAGTGTGGCAATTTCATCGTGGACACCCTTTATCACCCGTTCGAAGGAGGTCTCCTTTGATAACGGATTGCTGCTTTTCTTATTTTCATCAAAAATGATCAATTGATTTTGAGAATTCACATCACTGCTTGCCACACAATTATACTAATGCAAAAATTGTACAGGCATCGAAATCTCTCAATTAATAACTGTGGAAGTGCATCTAGAACACTAAGTTGAGAGCAGGCAAAAAGCTAATATTCCATACGCAATAAGCTTGAAAAGCGAGGAAGAAGAAGAAAAAGTGCTGCCAGTTGACACGATGGTAATTTAGCCGGGAAACTTGATAGGATAGTGGTTCGAGCTCAGTTCCTGATAGGCGATAGGTTGAGAGATGTTATCGACAATGTTGCTGATGAAGATGTCGATGGTGGCATGACTTCCGGCTCGACTCAACCGGGTGGGAGTGTCCAGACACAGGATGTTGTAGTGGGCTTCCTGCAGATCGTTGTACAAAATTGTGCCGTTCTGGTTTTGCCGACTATTGCCCCAGGCTTGATGTTTGGCGTTCAGGACGCCAGCGATGATGACATTTTGCCTCCGTCGTGTTAGCTTGATGATGTCTCTTCGGAGGTCTGCGGTCGAGCCGTCCCTAATGTTGGTTTGCTTGGGGCAGTAGGCCGCGATGATGGTGATTGGACCAAGCGATGTGCTCACCTCAATTTTTTTTGACGTTAGATAACGTCTTTGGGTAACATGCGGGGGTACAAAATTGAAAACAGTCATTTTGGATGCGTTACGAAAAATTAAAAGATTTTGAACGATAATAACTCAACCGTCTCTCGATAGATTTACGAGATAATGGCATCAATCGATTGGAAATATTTCTAGCAATTTGCTGAATGTTTCAAAACTATTGACTATATTCTGTAAACTATTGAAAAATGGTTAAAAGTAAACCATTGTCTAAAGATGGTGAAAATCGATTGATTTTTTATATTCTTATACTTTCTCCAACCGAGACATCAGATGCAAGTATCTGACACCTCTGATATTTTCTGTTCTACTATATAAGCGTCCAACAAGGTCGCCCGTTCCATCATTGTCTATCCGATCGTCGACCCAGCAGCAGAGCAGCAGAGCAGCAGTACCAGAGCAGCGGAAGCAGAGCAACGGCAGCAGAGCAGCGGCAGCAGAGCCTGGAGGCGAAAGGGCAACTACGCCGAGTGCGTTGGTGCCAGTGCTCCGGTATACTGGGCCGCCGTCATGGAATGCCCAGCTGCTGCAGTTCTCAGTCGGTCGTATTCACCGTCTGCTCCGCAAGGGCAACTACACCGAGCGCGTTGGAAAAATGGCCCTTTTCAGGGCCACAACATTATCAAGAAAGAGTTTAACGTACGTATGCGAGTATCTGACACCTCTGATATTTTCTGTTCTACTATAAAAGCATCCAACAAGGTCGCCCGTTCCATCATTGTCAACAACATCAGCCCAACAAAACGGCCCTTTTCAGGGCCACCAAACTTTCGCAAAAGAGTTATTAAGGGATATTCCTAAAATATAATATACACAATTAAGTACAACACATAACAGACGTTATCCAACGCCAACCCTGCGGTCGTATCTAGTATACAACCCTTCCAACTTTTTATTTTTTTTTTATTTATTTGTCGTCAATCAGATGTAGACCATTTTTTACAAGTTACAAGTCATGTGTTAAAATTACGAATAGAATTAAAGTACTGCTTCAATCTGGTTTCCGATGGCATCGATAGTTTTCAGCTGGAAGCATGGTAGTAGCCGGCAGCTGATGTTCCGTCTCGCAGCGATGGCCACTCTCCCTTCCCCGGAGTTAGTGCGGTCAAGCCTTACGAGCTGAAAGTCGGGAAGGAAGACGTTCAGCTCGGGCTTCAAGAATCTCGGTTATTACGGCTATGTCGAGTGCCGTTCGTTGCATTTAGCATTAGCATTATTGACTGTTATTACCAGATCAGCTTCAATTACACAGAGAACCAACAGATGATGTTTGGGACTAACATTCATCCTCAATATGTAAAAACTGAAAATCTAATATTTAGCAATACCAGCGCCGGCCGTGTCCGAATGCAGGTCCAATAGGGAATGGGAAGGAATGTGTTGACGTGATACTCGCTGTGAAGGAAACCGAGAAATCCTCTGCGCTTCCACGAGAAATCACTGGGATGTTGGATGTGGGGAAAGGTTTGCAGCAGCCGGGATCGTTTCTGGTAAACTAATGCTGATTGTAGTGATTTATAATAGGTACACAAACACAAAAACACACGCATACATAAACAGAATATAAAATGATATTTAATTGAACTTTAACTTTATTTTAACTTAACATTAACTTAACTTTAACTTAACTTTAACTTAACTTTAACTTAACTTTAACTTAACTTTAACTTAACTTTAACTTAACTTTAACTTAACTTTAACTTAACTTTAACTTAACTTTAACTTAACTTTAACTTAACTTTAACTTAACTTTAACTTAACTTTAACTTAACTTTAACTTAACTTTAACTTAACTTTAACTTAACTTTAACTTAACTTTAACTTAACTTAACTTTGACTTAACTTTAACTTAACTTTAACTTAACTTTAACTTAGCTTTAACTTAACTTTAACTTAACTTTAACTTAACTTTAACTTAGCTTTAACTTAACTTTAACTAAACTTTAACTTAACTTTATCTAAACTTAAACTTAACTTTAACTTAAATTTAATTTAACTTTAACTTTACTTTAACTTTACAGTAACTTTACTTATACTTCTGTAGGCTGTAGGCTTCTCTAAGCTGAAAAAGTGAATATTTATAATATAAATGTAAAATTCAATAATACATATAAATGAAATGTTATAATATAATCCTAGAGGTGTTTCATCATCGAAGAGCTGAAAGCAAGCTTAAATAATTAAAATCCATACATCCCGCATGAATGAAATCTGAAAAAAAGTGTATTATTGTTATGTAAATCTGATGATGTCATATATTCAAATATTCAACGATCTGAAAATAAAATTATCTTATTTAAAACAATAGATCTAACTTAAGTGAAAGCTGAGAAAAACTAATCATTGCGTTATAAATCCAAAGATGTTCCGTCATCAACGAACTCAAAAGATGTTTCATAATTGAAGAGCTGAAAATAAATTTTAAAATAATAATATTTCTTCAAGTGGTTGCATACGCAGCAAAGCAAAATAAAACGGCGTCCCCGACAGCTGTTTATAATTTCACTTTAATAATGAATCAATAGTCAGAAAAATCGAGGTTATTTGGACAGTTAACAGTTTTCATGCAATTGTTATCATGCATTACAATGTTTTTGTATTTTCCTGAACGAAGGCTGAAAAAGTGAACCATTATAATATTATACTAAAAAATTTCCATCATCGAAGAGCTGAAAATAAATTTAAAGATTTAAATCAGTAAATCCAGCCTAAACGGAGGACTCGCGAACACAATAAGCTCACTCATATTACGAATCTGATTAAATGAGTATTTACAAGTATACAATTAAATATATCAACAAGTCATGTAATTTTCTCCCCGGGAATGGAAAAATAAAATGGTTAATTGCTCTGTCATATAAACGTTGAACATACATTAGAGAAAATCAAACAAAGTTACGTTGTTTCTTCCAGTTGTGTTTTGATCCTATTTTAAATATTTGTCATTGAACATATAATAATAATATAATAGGACCTGGGATTTATTCAAACTCAAACTCCACGGTGATGCCCTTCACACAAGAATAAGCCTCTACTACCGATGATCTTTTAAACCTGGAGACAAAAAAGTTACGAAAAAGCGCTTATGCCTTCATTAAATTCTACTCTTAAGCGACGTTAATAAAAAATAATAAGATTCTCTTGAATTGGTCGCGTCGCCTTGGCAATTATGCACGGCCCACTCAAATTTAAAAAAATTTGCATGGGCAATTGTCTACGCAGGGGGGGGGGGGGGGTCAAGAATCCCAAAATACTGTCTACGTAGTTAATGAACAGCCCCTAAGAGCAATCTTCAACTGGAACGTACTCACCAAATCAATATATCCGGGAGCACATTCCCGATGCTTATTTTCCTCTCGCAAACCCGTCGTCGTCGACGGGAACTCGGTGAGCAATTTTGTGATACGGAATTTTCACTGAAAAAAAACCCGCGAATTCACGAATTTCACCACACCCAACTGCGAAACACGTTCAGACGCACTTTTGGTACAGTTTCGATATCAATTTCGTACGAAAACACTTATTTTTTTTTTGTAAAAATAGTTGCAAGCGAACCAACATCAACACCGATCGTACCGAGCTCTTTCACGCACATTATCACTCGCGATGCCACTAATTTCTGGTCCGGGAGAAAAAATCAAACAACTCAGGCATCTCTTCTGATGCTTGCGAACAAACATGATGAATCACGTTTTCTTTCTCGATTCTAAAACTTCCCATAAAGGGAGAAAACCACCAATCACACACGTATAACCGTCCGGGAGGCAGAGTGCCAGCGCTAATCCGGCAAATGCAGCCGAAAACTATGAAAGCGCAAAACAGAGAACAAACTTAAAACACAACCGTATCTAAAGGCGTTCGGTACTGCACTCCACTATGTCGAGTGCCGTTCGTTGAGAAAGTCAACAAACTCGATGTTTTTGCTCTTCAAGGAGCAAGTATTCCAATTTACGATATTGATGGCTTCACGGTCCATACTTAGTGACAAGGGACAGGGCAGCATGTAGCTGTTCAGATCGAGTCTTGCAGATGCGCATGATGATGATGACCTCTGCCACGAGCGTCACAAGTTCCTCCGAGGTGATCGGAGAATCGTTGACAGCACTAGCGTGTGAAAAACCAGGGGCGGTGGAGGAACCTGGAATTGGCTGGGCCGCAGCAGCACCGAGACGATTCAGAACTGTCCGACTGTTGGGAACCATTTGTATAATCGCAGGATTGGCTTGTTGGTTGTTGAGCGGAAGCGGGGCTAGGTTCGGAACATGTTGACGGGGCTGGAGAGCTGGGTACTGGACTTCCGTGAGTACAGGAGGCGAACGATGATTCCGGAGGCAACAGGGCTAATTGTTGATTGTAGCCTTCTGATGGATATTCATGAACTCCGCTCGCTTAGGACATCCGCGATTGGAGGCTTGGTGGTTTCCACCACAGTTGACACACGTTGGCTCGATGCCATCATCTTGCTCACAGGACGCAGTTGAGTGTGTCCCAGCACACTTGCCGCAGTTTGTCTTCATATGGCAGTTTTTGGCGCCATGGCCATAGGAGAGGCAGTAACATCACGATGTTAGGGTTTGTAATGCTCCCAACTGATGATGACTTGAAACAGGTGTGAAAGTGGCATGACCAAACACTCCCGGGTAACTAACTCAGTAGCATGAGACCCCTGAACTATGTAACTGGGTATTCGGAGGGGCTACGCGCGCAAAGTATGAAAACAGGAATATTCACATTTTCTATAACATTTATTACCCTATTCTGTGGTGTGTGGGTGTGGGTTTTCACAAATATGTGGTGTGTATGCGAGGGTTTAGAAAATTTAGTACTGTACTCACTGCTGCAGCGGGATCTCCTACGGCGTCGCGACTCTGGCGTTGAACCACACTGCTGCTCCTGCACTACCGTGTGGCCGGAAACTTGCGGCGCGGGCTAGTGCAGATTCGTAGAAAAATTTCCAATCGATTGGCTTGTTTGTAATTAAAATCCATTCGCTATTGACAGAGTTATAAGTGTTAAAAACCTCATCACTGTTCGTATCGTGGTTTAGCAAAATTATGCTTAAATTAAATTCTTTAAACTATTTTTAGAGCATCCTACAATTGGCGAATTATAGCACCTTCACCCTACTAACACGCATGGGTATGGGTGAATCAGATTCTGCATCACCACGGTAGAAGCTTACCTCGCAGACTACATGCACTTTGCTTAGCACATTTTCGAAAGCGATCCAGTGTTTCCTTTCCGGGGAGCTGAAATTTTCGGCACGGTATGGTACATTGGAGGAGATTTTAATTATATGAATTGTGAGTCTCACATTGTGGAATGCCCTCCGTTTAGTCATACGATAGGGCCCGACTGGATCGTATTCACCGCAGTAACGGCCAGAGCGAGAATTGTTTATGGCACACCTAACCAGTTACAGATAGTATGGTACGATACTGGTTGGCAGGAATGCAACAGCGTCGATTCCAGAGTCTCTGAGAAGACGAATGACACTGGCTGTGTAACAAATTGACCAGCAGGGTGGAATCATTGTTCAGGGATTATTAGCTCCGGCCAACATTAAATACACGTGTTGGGAGAGTGGTAATGATAACATGCTTTGTGATTTGAAATATAGCAACACAAATGGTTGCTGATACTGGTGTCAAAATAAGATGCACTGAGAAAAAATGGTGGAAGGTGTTAGTTTCAGTGTAATGATCAATACACTCAATAAATTCGCACTAAATTTTGCACTTATTGTGAAACACAAAGAATTCATAAGTGAATCTTATGTTTTACCCTTCTTACAAAGAAGGGTATAGATATCACTTGAAAAACCGACTATCGATCCGAGGCCCGGAGGGCCGAGTGTCATATACCATTCGACTCAGCTCGACGAGATCGGAACATGTCTGTGTGTGTGTGTGTGTGTACGTGTGTATGTGTGTATGTGTGTGTGTATGTAACGAAATGAATGCGCTCACGTTTCTCAGCAACCGCTCAACCGATTTGGACAAACTCGGCGCCAAATGATAGGTCTTGGGGTCCCATTGAACGCTATTGAACGGTTTTGGAATCGGTGAACCGGTTCCGGAGATATGGCCGGAATAAGATCCGGTGAATATGGGCCTTTACGCTGGATTTAACGGAAAACGTATCAAAACCATCATGCGACACATCACATTACTACAGAATTCAAAAATAAGATCAATGCAAGTCGTGTTAAGTGTTCCAGACCACATTGGACACACTTGGACATGTTCCGGGTACCCCGGGGAAGTTGCTTGAATATGAATTGAATTAAAACCCATTAAATCACATTAAAATACGATGATAAGGTGATTGGTAGCCTCACCAAATAGACTACACCCGGATATATTCCGGGTACCCCCAGGCAGTGGCGTAGCGTCACTGGATGACACGGGGGTGGGGGGCTTGGTCACTGATAATGACAATAAAATAAATAAACTTGAATAAGTAAGAAGGGTCTGATCACACCATAGGTGGATAAATTCGGGTTCTGAATTCTGTATTAGCCATAGGCTATTTCAACACGTAAAATCTGAATCTTAAGCTTGGAACCAAAACAGAGAGACAATAAAGACATAACGCTTGCGACGACTACCAAAATAGTCTCTTTGTAATATAGCTTGATCGTAACGGTGGAGGTTAACGATCAACCTGGTCTGGTGTGGAAATCTAGCCTGTTGGTAGAGAGAAAAATGTAAACATTGCGGAAGACGATTTTGACGACGTCATAACACTCGAAAGCAACTGAAATATGAAATAAATCAAATCCTAGCTATGATTGCATGATGATTGCGCTTGATTGTATTGCGAATTGCAACAACATTTTTATTTATAAGTTGTGCGCAAACACTTATAAAACTACGGTTTTACGATAAATCTGTTTGGTGTATTCGGTGCAGGTACTCTTTATGGACTAAATAATAAGTGTCAACGCTTTGCTTTGACGTTATACCGTAGTGTTATAAGCGTTTGGGCACAACTAATAATAATTTTTTGTCTTGCAATGTGCAATATTCTTTTGTTTAGTCGTCGTTGTTTCCACACTAGGTTGATATAACACTAACTTCAAAACCTCGAAAGGTTATCGTGACTCTTAATCAATCTGCATGAAATAACTTAATTACAATCGAACTAATCTCATTGGTTTAACTACGGGAAGGGCTAGAGAAGGCTACAGCACATCTAGGATTATTGTATTCCCCTCTAGAATTGTTACTACAATTACTTATTTTCCTTACTCAACAAAATTGTTCGCTAATTGCCTGATTGAGGAGTTCGAAAAATAAATTTAGCCCTTCTAGGATATTTCTTAGTTACGCCAATGACTAATCAATTAATTTAACAATTAAAATCCTTTCAACAGTTTACTTGTGTTCCGAATCCACAAAATAGTAGAAATTTGAATTTAATCGATAGTAACTTTGTATGACCGTATCTCTCTAATACTACAAAAATAAATCTTCAATGATATTAATTACCTGTTTTTCTAACTTCATCTTGAACCAAATCGTTGGCTCATATCAAAGTTGTTTCAACTTTGCAGTACTACGGGTAACGATTGGGTTTCGTGTCACGGGCTTCAGTCTTTTGCGATGAACCATAAAATGTTCTGAATCATTCGTATTGTCCGGGAATCTCAGGAAAGCTTCCTCTTCGTCTGAGTCTGTCGTTTCCCTGACTTTTTCTGCCTTTGTAAATGTATGGCTACCTTCGTCCTTTTCGTTTGCCGTGGAGCCATCTTCTTGGGCTACAAAATGGTGCGTTGGCAACCTGGAAGGCGCGGAATACCTAGCTCTGGTCCTCACAAGTTCCTACCTTACGCCTACCAGCTGAAACATGGACATAGGTGAGTGGCGTAGCCTGGGCAATGTTGCCAGCAGGCTTCCAGTGCGCGCGCTACTGTATGCGAGACGCAATGCGAATAGTCTCACAGTCATAAATAGCACAGAGATTTGTAGCACTCTCTTTCTCTCTCTTCAGTTTTGTCGCATCTCACATTCTCATAATATCTGTGTGTCGCACTGTTTTGTTGGCACAGTATATTTCCGGATGTATGCGTTTCATGAGAACGAGTATCATGCGACGTCGCGTGAGGCGAAGCTCATGCGCTTTTCTCAATGAGACGTCGCTAAGCGACGTCTCAATGCGACATCAAAATAACAAACTCAACTGGAAGACAAACTCGTGAAACGAGCATGTGTTACAGAATCTTAATTTGCTGAAAATTAAAACACATCAACATTAATTAACAACATAATTTTGTTCAAAATTCTTATGTATACGTCAAATTAACTACTTTTATCAAAAGTAATTCATCATCGTTTGAGCAAATAATTTGGTAAATCGACAGTAATCGACGTGAACCTAAATCAGTACAGATACGCCTCTTTCAAAAAGTCGTGAAACACAGTTCTCTGTTCATCACATAATTGAAAGTGCAATTTTCAATTATGTCTTTTAAAAGTAATGTGAAAAACGAGGATTTATTTGAAAAAAATCTTGCAAGAAAGGAAGCTGTCTGTAAAATGTGCGGGAAGAAAATTACGGACCTGAGAAAGTACAGCTACCAGTGGCGTTACAAGGTTGTGCATAGAGCTTTGGCCATCCAGTTTGGAGTTATTCAGGAGGACGATGCGCAGCCTTCTCCCCGAAAGGTACCCAAAATTGATATTCGCATGGATCAGCAAACGTACATGGGGTCAATGGTAGAACTTGTCACTATAAATGGCACACCATTCAACGTATTCCGATATCCTGCATTTCAAAGAATCATTCGACCAACTGAAGAAGGTTAGTTCTCGTACCTCACTCGCTGTTATCAATCTATTATCCAAGAACCATCTTATATTCCTTCTTCGGTATTCCGTTTGCAATGGATTTTCCAAACAATTAAAAAAAAATGAGAAATTCATGTCAGTTTATCAAACCATTCTATAAAAAATGCGTTTATGTGAAAGTGTAAATAGATATTATCCCTCGCTCATTTACATACATAAATCAACATCCTATACGAGTTGACAACTTGGCCTAAGTATGATCCTTGAACTCGAGATAATGTAAACAAAAAAGTATGGGAAAACTGTGTATGTGGTACAAAAAATGCTCCATAAAAGCGTTCAGGATGTCCATCAAACACCAGTTCTCGGATTGACAGGGCAATCGTCAACAAGGCAAAGTAAAATCGTGGTTTATCCGCTCCCAAAATTGCGAAGCAAATTGAAAGTGAGTTTTCTATTCACTAAAAACACTAAAAAAAAAACGTCTGCTGTGGGCAAGAGATCACATTTCATGGACCATCGACAACTGGAAGAAGGTCATTTGGTCAGACGAGACAAAAGTAGTGCTATTCGGATCTGATAGTATCACATGAAAATGGCGGAAGACCGGGAAAAGCTTGAAAAAAAGAAGCCTACAGTCAAACAAGGTGGAGGTAAATTCATGCTTACTTACCTTATCAATCAGGCTAAGACCTTGTTGTCCTCTGTTGTCCGAAGAAGTCGTCTCCACTCTACTCGATCCATGGCCACAGTTCGCCAGCCTCGTAGTCTGCGAAGGGTCCGCAGGTCACCTTCTATTTGGTCGATCCACCTTGCCCGCTGCGCGCCTCTTCTTCTTGTTCCTGTTGGGTCGCTTTCTAGAACCATTTTCACTGGGTCGTCGTGCAGCATTCTTACAACGTGCCCAGCCCACCGTAGTCGCCCAATTTTTGCAATGTGGACGATGGATGGTTCTCCCAGCAGCTGGTGCAATTCGTGGTTCATTTGCCTCCTCCACGTTCCGTCATCCATCTGCACTCCACCGTAGATGGTACGCAACACCTTCCGTTCGAAAACACCAAGGGCGCGTTGGTCCTCCACGAGCATAGTCCAGGTCTCGTGGCCGTAAAGGACCACCGGTCTAATCAGCGTCTTGTAGACAGTCAACTTCGTGCGGCGGCGAATTTTATTCGACCGGAGCGTCCTCCGGAGTCCAAAGTAGGCACGATTCCCTGCCATAATGCGTATTTGAATTTCTCTGCTGGTATCATTTTCGGCGGTCACCAGTGAGCACAAATACACGAACTCATCGACCACCTCGATTTCGTCACCGTCAATCTGAACTCGGGGTGGGAGGCTAACATTGTCTTCCCTAAAACCTCTTGCTTTCATGTATTTTGTCTTTGATGCGTTGATGGCAAGTCCAATCCGTCTAGCTTCAGCCTTCAGTCTGATGTACGTTTCCGCCATCATCTCAAAGTTCCGTGCCATAATGTCAATGTCATCGATGAAACCAAGGAGCTGGATGGACTTCCTGAATATCGTGCCACTCGTGTCTATCCCAGCTCTTCTGATCACACCTTCTAACGCGATGTTGAACAGCAGGCACGAAAGTCCATCACCCTGCCGTAACCCCCTTCGAGATTCAAAGGGACTCGAGAGTGTCCCCAATACTCGAACAACGCACATCACTTGATCCATCGTCGCCTTGACCAATCGCGGCAGTTAGTCCGGAAATCCGTACTCGTGCATAATCTGCCATAGCTGATCTCGATCGATTGTGTCGTATGCGGATTTGAAATCGATGAACAAATGATGGGCACGTTGTATTCGCGGCATTTCTGCAGAACCTGCCGAATCGTGAAAATTTGGTCCGTGGTAGCGCGGGCACCCATGAATCCCGCCTGGTATTGCCCCACGAACTCTCTTGCATATGGTGACAGACGGCGGCATAGAATTTGGGAGAGTACCTTGTAGGCGGCGCTCAGCAGTGTGATCGCGCGGTAGTTGCAGCAATCCAACTTGTCGCCCTTTTTGTAGATTGGGCATACGACACCTTCCATCCACTCCTCCGGTAATATCTACTCCTCCCAAATCTTGGCAATTACCTAGTGCAGCGCTCTAGCCAGTGCTTCACCACAGTATTTCAATAGCTCACTTGGTAGTTGATCTACACAAGTTGCTTTGTTGTTCTTCAGCCGACCGATCTCCTCCTCAACTTCTTGAAGATCAGGGGCCGGTAGCCTGTCGTCTTCTGCGCGTGCTCCAAGGTCTGTTGCCGTGCCACCTTCGTTTTCTGCTGCTTCACCGTTGAGGTGCTCGTCATAGTACTGCTTCCACCTCTCAATCACCTCACACTCGTTCGTGAGAAGGTTACCGTCTGAGTCCTTGCACATATCGGCTTGCGGCACGTAGCCTATGCGCGAACTATTTAGCTTCTCGTAGAATTTCCGTGTGTCGTTTACGCGGTACAGATTTTCCATCGCCTCGCGATCTCGGTCTTCCTGCTGACGCTTCTTCCTTCGGAAAATCGAGTTTTGTCTGTTCCGCGCTTGGCTGTATCGCTCCACATTCAATCTCGTGCGGTGTTGCAGCATTCTCGCCCGTGCTGCATTCTTCTCCTCTACTAACAGTTTGCATTCGCCGTCAAACCAGTCATTTCTTCGGTCCGGGATTGCAGTACCTAGTGCCGCTGCAGCAGTACTACCTATGGCTGAACGGATGTCCCTCCAGCAATCTTCAAGAGAAGCTGCGCCAAGCTGCTCTTCCGTGGGTAGTGTAACTTCCAGCTGCTGCGCGTAGTCCTTGGCAACTCCGGCGTCCCGTAGTTGCTCAATGTTGGGTCGCGGCGTTCGACTTCGACGTGTGTTATGCACCGTTGAGAGTTTTGAGTGCATGCATACTGCAACTAGGTAGTGGTCCGAATCTATGTTCGCACTGCGGTACGTGCGGACGTTGATAATGTCGGAGAAGAATTTCCCGTCGATTAGAACGAGATCGATTTGGTTTTCTGTGTGTTGGTCAGGTGATCTCCAGGTGGCTTTGTGGATATCCTTGCGGGGGAAAAAGGCACTTCAAACTACCATACCCCGGGAGGCTGCAAAGTTCACGCATCGTTGGCCGTTGTCGTTCGATATGGCATGCAGGCTGTTTGGCCCGATTGCCGGTCTATACATTGCCTCCCGTCCTACCTGAGCGTTCATGTCGCCGATGACGATTTTGACGTCCCGTTGCGAACAGCCGTCGTACACCTGCTCCAGCTGCGCATAGAACGCTTCTTTCTCGTCGTCGGGTCTCTCTTCGTGTGGGCAGTGCACGTTGATGATGCTGTAGTTGAAGAAACGGCCCTTAATCCTCAACTTGCACATCCTCGCGTTGATCGGCTGCCAACCAATCACGCGTTGGCGCATCTTACCCAGCACTACAAAGCCGGTTCTCAGCTCGTTGGTGGTGCCACAGCTCTGGTAGAAAGTAGCCGCTCGATGCCCGCTTTTCCATACCTTTTGTCCCGTTCAGCAAAGTTCCTGCAGTGCTACGACTTCGAAGTTGCGTGGTTGAAGTTCGTTATAGATTAACCTATCGCAACCCGGGAAGCCGAGCGATTTGCAGTTCCATGTTCCAAGTTTCCAATCGTAGTCCTTATTTTGTCGCGTTGGTCTGTGCCGATTGTTCCGATCCGTATTTATTTCTTCGGTATTTGCAACTTTGTTTTTTTTTCAGAGCGGCTTGTTGGGCCTGCCCCAACCCCCTGTCTCGCCGGGGGACCATCGTGCACAGCTCTGTTTAGAGTCACACGCTGGCACTAGGACGGTGATCAGCCGCTCCTAACATGGAGAACAGACACCGTTTTGAGCCGCACCTCCATGGTGCACAGACGCTCAGGTTTGGTGAAGCATTTCCTCTATCACCGTACTATGGTTACCGCGCCAGTGTTCGCGTCGCACCTCTTCACTTTGCTATTGCCGGACTGGCAACATTGCCCAGGCTACGCCACCCGGCTGTGTCCATGTTTCAGCTGGTAGTCTTTTGTTATCATATGACTCGAGGAGGCGTGAAGTAGGAACTTGTGAGGACCAGTGCTAGGTATTCCGCTCCTTCCAGGTTGTCAACTCACCATTTTGTAGCCCAAATTTTCGACTAAATTCATGCAGTATTATCAATTATCAACTTATTCAACCTGTTTATTCATTGGTTTTGCAGGTAGAGTAATGATATGAGGCTCGATGGCTTGGTATGGTCCTGGAGAACTAGAATTCATTGACGGTATAATGACAAAAGAGGTTTATTTGGACATATTGAAGCGGAAACTTCCAGCAAGTGTGCAGAAACTGAAGATGGGTCGTAGGTATACGTTCCAACAAGATGGGGATCCGAAGCATACCGCAAAAGTGATATCGCAATGGTTCAAAGATCGTAAAATTAACGTTATGGAGTGGCCAGCACAGTCCGCCGGCCTTAATCCAATAGGACATGTGTGGTCTATTTTGAAAATTAAGGTTCGAGAACGACATCACAGCAGAAACGACTACCAAGTTTGTTGAATCAATGCCGCGAAGATGCCAAGCTGTTATTGCAGCCAAGGGTGGGCATACAAAATATTGAGTAACCGTCAGCAGTAAAGTGGATATATATTTTTTGTTTTATTTTTGAAGGATTTTTCAAATATTCGACATCAGTAACTGAATTATCTTGGTTTCATGTAAATTTGTAATCTTTCCATTCACTCGCAACCAATAATGGAATAAAATGACAACAAATAGTATTTTAATTTATTTTTATAAACATATTCTTTAACGAGAATGTGCATATTGGCTGGGTGGATAAACTTTTTTACATACTGTACGTCTTTGTGGACTACACTGGAGTGCAAATCCAAAAAATGTGTGACGAAATGGAGTGTTTGGTTTTGATCGCTAGTTACTTTGTCATGGTCATTAAAAATCCACATACGCCAATTGATTCGAAATAACTCTACAAATCTGCTGAATATTTGCGCAAATCCCATAATTTTCAACTGTTAAGACACGTTCAAAATTCTGAAAATTTCGCCAATAAAATCCCCCAAAAACATGCAATTTTTAAAAATTCATAAAAAAATGTGACTTTCAAATAATTCCTTTATTGTTATATAAAATTATTTCTTTCTAATTGTGATGAGCACTTTATTCTTGTTTATAATCATATTGAAAATTTTATGAATATTTGAATGTTCATAAATACATGCTCTTATCTTTGGTCGAAGTAGTCTTGAATGCCTTGGTCAGGAGGCAGAACATATTTATGTCGTTTTCTAATTGTTGCATTTTTCAATTTTTTAAACTCTATTAACGTTTTGAAGTTTTCAATTTAATATTATTAACTGACAGAAGCCTAAGCCATAAAAACTTCCTCAAAGCCCCAAGGCTGCAAAATGCGTGTCGATTCATGGTTGACATGGCTCCTTCTTTCCTTCTACTGCTATCTGTTCCTGTTCACTACGATAACCCCCCTGTTGATGGACATGAGCTCGACTTTCGTAGAGCAGATTTCGTCGCGCTGAGTTACTCGCTTGCCCAGGCAGATTGGCAGTTCCTTGACACGTGTTCATCTATTGATGAAGCCGTCAACTACTTCGCTGAGGTCGTTGGCCGGGCAATAACTGATTCTGTCCCATTGAGGAGACCCTCTCATAAACCCGCATGGTACAATGCTCGACTACGGAATTTGAAGCGTCTGAGATCGAAGGCCCTCCGTAAATACTGTCGTACTCGTAACCCATTCACCAAACGATTATTTTCAACAGCGAGCAACGAATATCGCACATATAACCGCATTCTTTACAAGAGCTACACAAGGCGTGTGCAGGCTAATTTACGGCTTAATCCAAAGCAGTCCTGGTCATTCGTGAATACCAAACGAAACGAGGAGGGGCTACCAGTCGAAATTCACCTGGGTGATAGAATCGCCAGCAATTCCCTTGAGAAATGTAATCTTCTGGCAGAACATTTCAAAAGAATTTTCAATGACACTACGGCTTCGTTGTCTCAAGTTGCTGAAGCGGTGAGGGACACTCCCAGTGATGCTTTCAATTTTTCGATTACCTTGGCTACAGTAGACCTCGCCGAATCCGCCATCAAGAAGCTGAAATTTTCTAATGCTGCTGGCCCCGACGGGATCCCCTCAAGCATCCTGAAGCGATGCTGTTCAGAGCTTACAACACCGCTTTCGAAGCTGTTCAATATTTCATTACAGCAGGGAGAGTTCCCTACGCGTTGGAAATCGTCATTCATGTTCCCGATCTACAAGAAAGGAGACAAGAGAAACGTTGAAAATTACCGAGGGATCACATCACTCAGTGCCTGCTCTAAAGTTTTCAAAATCATCATCAACGACGCATCATTCTCTAGCTGCAGAAATTACATTTCTCCTGACCAACACGGTTTTTATCCCAAGAATGCTCAAGAAACTATCTCACGTTTAATGTACAAAAATGTAACATTATCTCATTTCATCGCAAGCTGAAACCAGTGGCATTCAACTATACGATAAATCACCAACTTCTGCAACGTGTGGACAATGGTCGTGACCTAGGAATCACGCTGGACTGCGCCTTAACATTCAAGCTTCATTACTCGGGCATCGTTGCGAAAGCTAACAGGCAACTCGGGTTCATTTTCAAGATCGCTGACGAGTTTCGCGATCCTGCCTGTCTAAAAGCTCTATACTACTCTCTAGTGCGATCGATCTTGGAATTCAGCTCGGTAGTATGGTGCCCGTATCAAGCAGTTTGGATAGCGAGGATTGAATCTGTTCAAAGGAAATTTGTTCGGTATGCCTTTCGTCACCTTCCTTGGAATGACCCTGTGAACCTTCCGCCGTACGAAGATCGTTGTCAACTCCTGGGTATTGAAACACTAGAACATAGGCGGACGATTAGTCAGGCCGTGTTCACAGCGAAAGTACTTATTGGTGATATCAACTCTCCAGGAATCTTGGCTGAATTCGAAATCTACGCACCCGAACGAGTTCTTCGGTCGAGGAGTTTCCTGTATCTTGGACCTCGTGCTGCAAACTACAGCTTGCATGACCAATACGGTTCGTGTCTGGGCGTTTCAACGAGTTTTACGAGTTTTTCGACTTTAACTGTGCAGCGGAAACCTTTCGTCACCGTATTCAACGCAGACTCCTGAGAAGGTGAGTAGCTTTCCATTGAATGTACATGTGAAGGATTGTGCTACCTGTTTATTTTTTGTTTCCGGTTCAACTGCATGACGAGGACTTTTGCCATAGGAGGATAACTTTTTTTTATGCTATAGACTTGATTAATGTTCGTTGTAATTGTATTGTATTATTGTGATTCATGTATTTCGAAAAGACATGGGGTTTTTACGCCTTTTCTAGGCTTTTCCCCATGATGCTTCATTTAAACACGTTAAGTCCGATGAAGAAAAACAAATTAAATAAATAAAATAAATAAATATTTGTTATGTCAGGTGCACTTTTATTTCTAAAGTTGTTTTGCCATCACTAACAATGGTTAGTTTCCGAAATTTTGGGGAACATGTTTTAAACCTAATTA
The DNA here is from genome assembly GCF_037179485.1 of Ochlerotatus camptorhynchus. Lineage (NCBI taxonomy): Eukaryota > Metazoa > Arthropoda > Insecta > Diptera > Culicidae > Ochlerotatus > Ochlerotatus camptorhynchus. The sequence continues at coordinate 1,295,364 of NW_027040577.1, read as the reverse complement.
TGAAAAATAAAAGAACTGATTTTCTGATTTTAAAAATTGAATCTTAACTTAAGGATTAATTCAATAACCGCCCAATATCAAAAAATTTAAAAATGAACTATTAATTTTCAAGGTAAATGTCTAAACCATTATTGAAGTATTTCTTCAAATGTGCAGGCAAAATTTGGGTAAAGAAGAATTGCATTCCTTATAACACACCGTCGACTGGAAATGCTTTCGGCAACGTGGGGCTTTAGGTAGGGATGAAACTAGAACTATTATATTATTCCACAACCAGATTTGAAGAAATACTTCAAGTCTCCTCATCCATTAATGTATAAGTTATGTAAATGAGTGTATGTTTGACTAGTACTGTCGCATTAATGACACTTTGCTCATTTTCAACTTCCATTCAATTTTCACACTGCCGTACTCCAGCGGATCTATCAACCTACTCTGTTCAGAACTTTCTCTAGCTAATAAGTTATCACACTAAAGCTTCATGTTGATATTAGATAGCATTTCCAACCAACTCTGAAGTTCATAAGTTCCGTGCAAAGAGAATGGAAATCGGAAGATAAAAGGTCTCTAACTCTACTTGATCCATGGCCACACATCGCCAGCGTCGTATTCTGCGAAGGGTCTGCAGCTCGTTTTCTACTTGGTCGACCCACCTTGCTAGCTACGCGTATCTTCTTCTCGTTCCTGTTGGGTCGCTTCCAAGAACCATTTTTGACGAGGACGATGGATGGGTCTCCCAGCAGCTGGTGCAATTCGTGGTTCATTCGCCTCCTCCACGTCCCGTCAACCATCTGCACTCCACCGTAGATGGTACGCAATGCGAATGTATATCATTTGTTGATATCCAGATCATCATTTTGTAGGACTGAGATATTTTCATCTACCATCTAGTAATTTCGATTTTGATACCGATTTCTGTGAACGGATGATACCGATATTCAAAAAAACGTTCTGGTAACTCTGTTCCTATATCCATTAAACAAATCGATTAACTTGAAGCACCTTCTACCTTAACCAGCGTGGTATTTTCGTAAAATGATACATACGTACTATCTTTAATTTAATCTGTGAACTTTTGATTGAATGCATCAATCTTGCAAATTCACCGCTCATGTCGCGGTAGAAAAAGAATGTAGTTAATCGATTTTTTGATCGACAAATGGACACAGGACCTATCCAAAAATTTATCGATTATTGTGATCTTAACACGTGCATCATATTTCTCCAGGAAACCAACTAACGGTAACGAAAATTATGCAATCATTAAGCCGTGAAAATATTCCAGTGCATGTGAACTGATTTCAATTCATATTCGCTAAACTCCTAGCTCCCATTTGCACATCACCAATATTGAAACCTAAGCTGGTGAATCGTCCTACTTCAAATGGGATGCATTCCCAAGTGAAAATTGGCTTCATTATCACTGTTCGGCACAGACGCATCCATCGTGAAGCATCCTCGCACGTTAAGCTTTCCCAACTGCACATACATCCCATTGCTTTGTGCCAGTTATTGTTTGAAACATTTACGCGCGTCCGCGCTAATTGATAGGAAAATACGACCCACATTGCGCGCTGTTGCTGCATTTCATTTGCCAGCAAACCGGGGCCAAGTGTGGGTGAGGCTTGGAAATTTCGTTCGTTTGCCAATTTCGGAATGATTTCGACTCCCGCGAGGGCTTCGTCGATACAAGCGCTGATAACGACCCGATTAGTGTCCTGTGCGATCAATAGCGGCAATTTTGCCTGGTCCTTTGGCTATGGCCATCCCATCGGTGATGTGTATCTACAGGAACAAACGCACGCTCACGTCTATGTTCCACTCAAGATAATTCCATAAATTAATGCGTATTCGCCTGATTGAGAATCCCACACGAAAAGCTAGGGCTCACGATCGACGCAGAGATTTATTGATTGGGAAATTTTAGAAGCTGCCGCCGCATTCGAAACAATATTAGAAACTACCCTCTCGTTATTCAAAGACAGCACTTCGAATGTTCCACAGGTCAGGGTGAAATTGATCATCGAGGTGTCATTCATCACAATTCCGTATGCAATAGGGTAACCAACTTGAATTGGACCCCTACATATTTTGGACCCTTTTCATATATTTTCCTCGCTTACTGTCTAGTTTCTTCAAATTCATCTGGGTTGATGTTGTAATTACATTCTTTCAATTACTTACTATGTCTCAAGATCATTAGTTCACCTCAAATTGCTTACGATTGCTCAATTTATGCAGTTTTAGAAAATGTTATCGAAAAAGTTTCATGTTTCGACGTTTGTCAAGAGGAATCGGCTTTAGTGTACTTGTTTTAAATTTGTTCTAAAATATACAATTCAATGTTTTTTTTTATCAAATCAGTTTATCTGACTTTGGAAGATGTATTTCATGTGTTTATAAAGATTTCACCTTAAGATTTTACTTAAAATGTATTAAATAAAAAGTGTCCAAGAAAGATCGTTAAAAAATGTTACCAACTTATTTTGGACACTTATCAAATGAGAATCATCAAAAGAGCGACAAAAAAAATTCCGGTTGGTCGATCGTGCTATTATCTCAGATTTCTGATTAAATTGGTAAATAAATCAATCAAAATTATATGAATTCATTGTTTTTAAATATATTTCTTGTTTATCAGGCGATTCAAAATGGGAAAAACGGCAAAACACGTAGAGTGGTCCACTCTGAGTTTTCCTAGTTATCCTAGTTCCTAGTTTTCCTATCTCCCAAACGCATTTAACTAAGGGGCTGTTCATAAACTACGTAGACGCTTTAGGGGGGTGGGAGCGCTTGGCAGATGTCTACGGTCCATACAATTTTTTAAATTTTGTGTTTGAGACTGCTTCTATGGAAGGGGGGGGGGGTTGAAATCTCTCAAAAATCGTCTACGTAGTTTATGAACAGCCCATACAAAAAATAATATGGACTGCAAGCATAGAGTCAGGTCTCTGTATTAAGATTTACTTCTAAATGATTTTTTTTTATGGTATGATCAGTTGTTTCCTTATGTTATATTAAATTTTCCTCCGTTACTCGCGCCAACTTTTGTAACACGAGTACTCACGCATTGTACTTTGTACAACAGTGTGAGTTTTCCATTTCCATTTTGCAGCCGAGCTACCAATCGATCTGAAATCAACGAGTATTCCTCAAAAAACTTGATTTTAACTAAACAAGCTAAATGTTTATTACAGTTAACCCCCAAAATATGCGGATAATAGAGAAAATGTAAATGGAAACCGCGTAAATGGTGTCCATACTACGAGGGTTCTGACTTAATTGGTTACAACATGGAATATCTCGAGATCCTGACCAGATAGAAAGTTACTGTCTTTGCCAAAGTAGTTCTAGAGATCATAACCTTTTTGCTGGTGGACAGTAGTTCAAAATTTACTCACTACATAGCGCTAGTATACATGTGAAGTTCTTGCATGTGATATATCTCGAAATCCTGACCAGATAGAAAGTTACTGTCTTCGAAAAAGTTGTTCAGGAGTTCAAAGCCTATAGTTCAGAATTTTTTCACTATATGGTGCTAGTATATACGTGAAATTTTCATATAAAATAACTCGAAATCCTGATCATATAAAAAGTTACTGTTTTCGGCAAAGTTGTTCAGGAAGTCAAGGCCTTTTTGCTGGTGGACTTAAATTCAGAGTTTTCTCACTTTGCAACGCTAGTATACATGAGGAATTCTCGCATATAAAATATCCAGATGACCAGACAGAAAGTTACTGTCTTCGGTAAAGTTGTTCAGGATGTTAGGATCTTTTCGTTGGTGTACAGTAATTCAGAATTTTCCCTTTACGTGGCACTAGTATGCGGGTCATTCAGAGATATTTTATATGCAAGGATTTCCCGTGTCTTTCAACGTCACCTAGTGAGAAAATTATGTACTTTCCATCAACGATAGGGTTTGATCTCCTGGACAACTTTGCCGATTACAGTACATTTTTAGCAGGTCTTGAGATACATCATATGTGAGAATTGCACGTATATACTAGTACCATGAAGTGAAATATTCTGAACTACCGTCCACTAGCCAAAAGGCCTTGATCCCCTGAACAGACAGTAACATTCTATCTTGTCATGCTCTCTAGATATTTTATATGAGAGAATTTAACGTGTATACTAGAACTACATAGTGAGAAAATTCTGAACTATTCTACACCAAGCAATAGGCTTTGACCTCCTGAACAACTTTTTCAAAGACAGTAACTTTCTATTTGGTCAGGATCTCGAGATATATCATATGCGAGAAGTGTATATGTATACAAACGCCACGTGGTGAGAAAATTCTGAACTACTGTCTACCAGTCGAAAAGTCTTGACCCCCTGAACAAGTTTGCCCAATACAGTAACTTTCTAGCTGGTCAAGAACTCGAGCTATTGTATATGCGAGAATTACACGTATATACTAGCGCCTCGTAGTGTGAAATTTCTGAACTACTCCACAAACGAAAAGAGCTTGACTTCCTGAATAACTTTGCTGAAGGCATTTACTTTCTATCTGGTCAGGATCTAGAGATAATTTTATACACGAGAATTTCACATGTATACTAGCACCACGAAGTGAGATAATTCTGAACTATTGTACACTAAGAAATAGGCTTTGACCTCCTGAACAACTTTGCCGAAGACAGTAACTTTCTATCTGGTCAGGATCTCGAGATATTCCATGTTGTAACCAATTAAGTCAATCCCACGTAGTATGGACACCGTTTACGCGGTTTCCATTTACATTTTCTCTATTATCCGCATTTTGGGGGTTAATTGTGATCAAAGTTTAGCTTTTTTAGTTCAAAACAAGTTTTTTGAGGAATACAAGTTGGTTTCAGATCGATTGGCAGCAACAAAATGGCAATGGAAAACTCATATGTGTTGTACAAAGTACAACAGCGCGAGTAACGAGGGGTTAACTTTTATGCATACCGTAAAACGGGGTGTAATTGATCAGCGGGGCAAAATTGATCGCTGAAATTTCTCGTGATATTTTTTCATGTGTAACCTGTTTTTCGTTACTAAGCGTACGAATGTATCTTTGTATACATTGTAAAAATATTATGCATAAGTACAATATTGGGTATACTCAGCGATCAAATTCACCCCGCTGATCAATTTCACCCCGTTTTACGGCACCTTCTTTGAAAATTTTCCCGCCTAGACGGACCTAACAAATTCGAGATAGGAAGAAGTGACCATCGTAATTAATTTTAGGCTCATAGGTTAAAAGAACTTCAGCATGTCCAAAATATATTCGTTCCCATTCAGTGTGTCCAAAATATATTATGGACACTGTCCAAAATCAAGTGGAAGGGTTCAAAATATGTGAATATCATGATGTGAAAAGAATTATTTTTCGAGTATATATCAATAAATAAAACATCTAGTGACATTTTACATCCAAGATGAGTAGCTTTCGAACACAACCGCATGTAAATTGCATAATAATAATAAACAAATAATATTATTTTGACATAAACGTGATCTCACTTCCTCTAGGGGTCCAAAATCAGTTGGTTACCCTACAATACGTATACAATTTACGGCGACAGGCAATAAGTGAAGTGATATGTTTTTCGATGCATTAAAAAGCAAATCACAGCTCTCTTAGATATGTTCCAGAATAATCGATTTGTGAATTTCAGTGGTAGTTTTTCATTTTCATTCTCTTTGGGCGAGATTATGGCACCACCGAATAACTTGGCATTTTATTTTACTGGATCTCAGTGAAAAAAACGCCGATATTCAGCTAATAATTGATAAATTTGCTGAGATCTAAGTAAAAATAGATACCGAGCTAATCGGCGGTGCAGGTTTTTACCGAGCTAGATTGAGTGTGCAAGAAAGCAACGCGAGTGCGAGCAATTCCATACGGAAACAAAACTGATCTTTAATTTGCTACAGCGAGAAAAGAGTGCATGAATACCAACTCCAGGGAGAAGTCGTTTTCTGGTTTCAACACAAATGTACTTTCAATCATGAACTTCATTCTGTTTGCTCAAAGTATTTCAATGAAATATTCAGAGATATTTATCCTAAATAGAATAAATCTTCTTTGCTTCGATTCCTCTGTGCGCCTCCCTCCGGTCCTCGTGCTGTTGCTTTCCACCGGGTACTCAGAGTGCATGAAGCTCATATGGGAATTTTCTAAATTTCGAAAATGCAAACAAAAGGCTACAATCTCCAAATCCTAGTCCTCCTCGTCGTGTGTGCTCCTCCATCCGGGCCTCTAAAGTGGCATCTCTAGGAGGGTGATTCATTTATATTCATAGGAAAAATTCTAATCCGATTATAGTCATATCCATCTGGTTAGTATAGTTGGTATAGTCCTGCAGTGGAAAGCTGCCATTCCCTTCACCTTCCCTACTTTCGTCTTTTCCTTGCCGTCGTTGTCCTCTCCGTTGCACAGTGGTTGAAATCGGCATTTTCGTGCGCTTAATTAATAGCTCCTTTATCATGAAATTAAGAGGTATGGTGTCTTCAGAAAAGTGTTTCAATATGTTACTGCGCTCCTTTTGATGTTTTTAGTTAAAAGATTAATCCCCCTAAAAGTGAGATCGAAAATTTATTTTTTCAACTATTCAAGATACAGTGTTGGAGTCTTCGACAAAGTTGTAGAAAGTTTCTTTTCAAAGAACTACGCTGAAGACGCTTAATTAATATCTTTTTTACTTTTCAAGATATGTGAAGTTTATTGACGACGGTCCCTCAAAAATGGTTTTCTCATCATAACTTTTTGATCTACATTTTTATGGCTTTGTCATGTTCTAGTAAGTTGTATAATAATAAAATACACAATATTGTAGAACACCGCATTGCAGTATCTTCTGTAGAAAAAAAGTTATTGAAGTTTTTGTAGATTTTTAGACCATAATTTATGAACTTGTAACTTAGCAGGGGGCAAAATGGGGGAATATACCCATGGTGCATCTGAAACTTTAATAAATTCACTTCAAAATGATAGCAAACATCTGTGAATGTAAGCGATTGTTGGAAAACTATGATTTAAACAAAATAGTGATAGCTGTGCCTAACTGTGCATGCTATTGCATCAGAATTGCCGCACCTAGTGTTAGAGATATCTTGTATACATTATAATGCTACTGTTGAAATCAAGTAAGCCATGACCCAAGACTTCAATCATTTTTCTGAGTCCCTTAGCAACCATTGACAAGTGAAGTAAAATAACATTGTTAAATCTTAATTATTTGTTGGACATTGAGTGGTTTGAAAGCTCTATTGTGTACACGAATCACGGTAGCAGTGCCCAGTTTTCAACTGTATAAATGGCCTCCATCGGTATGTAAAATATCTCAATTTGAAATTTGACTGTCTATGTTTTGGAATTTATGCCAAGAACTATTTTTTAAATCATTCTTATATTCCAGTTGAAATCGATAAACATCATCTATTTTCAACATGGAGAGCAGCAGGAAGGAGTTCGGCGATAAAAAATCGCAGCGTATTCAAAGAGGTCCTGAAAGCCTATTCGATTGATTCAGACATTATGCCGGAAGTTGCTGTGGAGGTTGAAAAGTATACCAAAACTATTTGTGATATTTTTCAAAGGCTTTGGATAAAACATAATCGCACAGCTGACAGGGTGCTGCTCCACCATTTTGAGAATTTCAAAATACCTTTCAAACTTCCAGCAAACATCCTCAATATGCTTCCTTCGTCATGATCGAGCGTCCCGGCTGGGCGTAAGCCAATGCCATTCGAAATGTGTAGTGACTCGACTAAAAGAAAGAAAACAGCATCCATTCGTGAGAACCATCAAGCAGAAGAGCTTGTATTTGCAACGCAGATGAAGCTACGCGAGTCAGGTCAGAAACATGCTGCTGATATTCTTAAAGAGGCTGCGCAGACTACCCCGTCGCGGGAAAGCAAAATTGCTAAATCGTGGAAAAGATCATCGAACAATCCATTGTTCGAGTATAACGATGCTGAAGCTTTGGCATTATTTGTTGATGCAAAGTTGTCCAAATCGCAGTACGTTAGAATTCAGACCGCGGCCAAACAACGAAATGCGAATATATATCCGCCGTACCACCACATTCTAGTAGCGAAAAAAAGCTGTTATCCAGATGAAAACTATATACACGGTATGAAAAAATCTTGTAAATATTTCTGTAACTTGCAAGCATCTTTTAATGTTTAAAAGTTAGATTTATTTAAATGTTTAAAAGTTAGTTATTTAATATATTTAATATATATAAATGTATAAAAGTTAGTTATATTTATACTAAATATAGTTTAAAATTAAGTTTTTTTTTCTGTGTTATAGTCAGCGACACATGTGTGGAAGTAAAACTACAACAGCTTCTTGATCACACGTCGGAGCGAATCGTCGATGCAAACGAAGAAACTTTGGATAACTTCACAGATGAGGAGCTTCTAAACATCAATTTGACGATCAAGTGGGGAATGGACGGAAGTACCGGAAATTCTGAGTATAATCAAAAATTCGAGGATGATGACGGTTCAAAAAGCGATGCAAGCATGTTCATTACATCACTAGTTCCCATAGTTGCCGAAACGAATGGGAAGACATACTTTCGTAATCCTCGGGCATCATCAACTCGGCTGTGCCGGCCAATAAGGATACAGATAATGGCCGAAACTGCTGAGCTTGCCATTCGGGAGAAAGAATATATTGAAGAGCAAATTGAGAAACTGTTGCCAACGGAGTTTACGAAATATGCACGAGACATACGGGTTCGGTACAGAATGTTGTTAACTATGGTGGACGGGAAGATTTGTTCTGCACTCACTGGGACAAAATCGTCCCAAAGATGTTTTGTCTGCCTAGCAAAGCCTACAGAAATGAATGATATAGACAAAGTTCGACAGCGTAAAGTGAATGAGACTGCATTTCAGTATGGACTATGTCCTCTGCACGCATGGATTAGATTTTTCGAGTATTTTATGCATGTTGCATATCGACTTGAAACGAAAAAATGGCAGTCCCGCGGAGAAGATAAACAGGAAATGCTTGAACAGAAAAAGAAAATCCAACAGCGTTTGAAGGTAGAATTGGGTATGAATGTGGATCAACCACGATCTGGTGGATCTGGAACATCGAATAATGGAAATTTAGCTCGAAATTTTTTTGCGAACGCTGTACAAGTAGCAGACATCACTAAACTAAATCTCACAGCAATCCAGCGATGTGGTTCAATTCTCCAATCTATAGGATCAGGTTGCGAAATCGATTCAATATCATTTGACAACTATTGTGTTGAGACAGCACGCTTGTTGGTGAAATTATATCCCTGGTGCTATCTACCATAAGGTTCTGTCCATAAGGTTCTTATACATGGGTCTTCCATAATTGACCATTTTATCGTACCAATCGGACAACTCTCTGAAGAAGCGCAAGAGGCAAGAAATAAAGATTGGAAAAGGTAGGTAAGTACAAGCTTCATAATGTAATTATTTTATTGAAATATTTTAACCCATCCAACAGATACCGAGAATTCAACACCCGAAAGCATTCAAGACAAGCTACGAATCGTGACCTTCTGAACATGCTACTAGTGTCTTCAGATCCATTGATCACAAGTATTCGAGGATGGCCGAAGAAAATCGAAAAATCACTATCGGATGACGCGAAAAGCCTTTTGAAAAGTTTTTCTTACGATAGTGAGAATGACAACGAGAACAACAACGAAACCAAAAGCGAGGACGACAGCGATTCATGAAATAGACATGTTGAAAAACTTTTATTATCAGTTTACTTTAATTAAATTAAATTGAACCCAATTAGCTTGCCGTATTTTTTTACTATAACAGAAGATACTGCAATGCGGTGTTCTACAATATTGTGTATTTTATTATTATCTACAACTTACTAGAACATGACAAAGCCGTAAAAATGTAGATCAAAAAGTTATGATGAGAAAACCATTTTTGAGGGACCGTCGTCAATAAACTTCACATATCTTGAAAAGTAAAAAAGATATTAATTAAGCGTCTTCAGCATAGTTCTTTGAAAAGAAACTTTCTACAACTTTGTCGAAGACTCCAACACTGTATCTTGAATAGTTGAAAAAATAAATTTTCGATCTCACTTTTAGGGGGATTAATCTTTTAACTAAAAACATCAAAAGAAGCGTAGTAACATATTGAAACACTTTTCTCAAGACACCATACCTCTTAATTTCATGATAAAGGAGCTATTAATTAAGCGCACGAAAATGCCGATTTCAACCACTGTGCGTTGGTTGCCCATAGCATTCGGACGTAAGCCCGTAGCTAAGCCTAAATTTTATCGCAACAATCAGTTTTACGGCAGACAGAGGTTGAGAAAATTAAGTCCAACAACAATGACCAACTTTTCTACGACCCGGAATCGTCATATCGGTTTGGGAACTCAAATTGGAAAATTTGTGGCGATTTTGTTTTTTTTTTCTGTTTCCTTTATCTTATTGATAAATCTTTATGTTGAGGGGAAATACAAAAAAGATATTCCTTAGATACTGAGATTTACATTCTTTGGCCTTCTGAGGTGGTACCTCCCAACTAGCCATGTCAGTAAAGGCGTGTCATTCCACGCCGAGATTGATTACCGTTCCAAGGAATTTATTTGGTATTTCTCGATCATTGTGCGTGCCACATAATCTTCTTCATCTGGGTTTTGCCACGAGCTTATTTATGCCTGCTCTCAACTGGTAGTGTTATTTGAAGCACATAGGGATGTTTAACCAGTTTTATCGGTAATACCGTGCCATTCCGTAATGCCGAAATACCGGTTTTTATCTCTCTGGAAACCGTTAATTTCGGTAATTGTGTTCGTACATCGCACGAAAAAGGCATTCGCGCGTCACCTGTGAGTGAATCCGCAGCAACCATCCAGCTTGTAGAATTTGGAGTGAATTTTAGATAATTGTCGTTTTGAAATAAAAGTAGTGTAAATTTAATAAAATAATAAAGATAGTGTGATATTTGGCTGCTCCTCTGTCTTTGTCCGACGTAATGGAAAACCTCCCGCGATCTCGCAAATGTGTTAACGTCCCTTCCAAGTGCGGAGTACCGAATCCCCCTTCTGACAAGACCAAAACCAGCCTTCGATCGCAAGTGCAAGATCTGTTTAAGACATGGTGCTTTCATAACACCAAGGTAGTCATACAGTAGGTGTAACATTAGACTGATGCAAAATTTGACTTTTTCGCTCCACAGTGCTTAAATGGTTTCAAATCGGGTCCTGATAAGCCTTCCAAAGTTACAACTCATTTGGTAAGAAACAGACTTCGCACAAGCCATTTGAAGTTTACATGTAAATTACTATGGGAAATCTCAACTTTTTGTTCATTGCCGTCTAGTCTTTTTCCAGATTGAGCTGCGAAACAGTTCGATAGCTATTCTTATAGAAAATTTTCTCAGCTACATTTTTGCTGAAGATCGTTTCTTTGTAAAACGAGACAGGAAAAAGTTATTAATTATTTAAGAGATTGGTAAACTTATGACATGATCAAGCAGCTGCTTTGTAGGCAACACTGTATTTTGCAGTGTGACATAGTAGCCATGATTTTTGTGTCCCCCAGAAACACCAATGTTGCCTGCTGATCAGTTGATTGAGCATGATCATAAGACATCAGCGCATTGAACCATTGATAACTTTCGATCCTTGCATTTGATCAAAAAGTGGTCTTCGGCAAAGTTGTAGCTGGGAAAATTTCCTACAAGCACAGTTGAAAGTTTTTAAAGCAGACCGATATGGTGAATTGTTAGATCGACATGAACAAAAATCTTGGTTTTCCCATAGTAATTCCCATACAAACTTCAAATGGTTTGTGCCATCTCAGTTTCTCACCAAATGGGTTCAAATTTTGAGAGGTTAGTCAGGATCCGATTTGGAATTGTTTAAGTATTGTGGAGCGAAAATTTCAAATTTGCATCACTCTAGTGTAACATGCTACAGATAGCTTAAGTGAAATTGTGTCTAACCGAGACTGTAATGGATAGTTTGTGAAAGGGAATGTTAAAATAAAGGGAATTTGAGCGCAGAATCACTGTTCTCCACCGAAGTATCGAACAAATTGTTTTATCAAATCTATACTCAAACCTATGTTTTTTTTTGTAATGGTTTAGGTTGCATACATTTGTGCGTTATCAGTACATTTTTATTGCGGGAAGTATAAACTTAGGTTGCATTTAGAACACTTATATAAAGTTCCCACTATCTGTAACTTCTGTTTACATAACCCTTATGTGCGTGACGATTTTTCCACCCGTAAAAGGGTGACGGCGTACCCGGGTACCCAAGCTTATTGCGAAGCTCAGACAATAAGATAGAACCAAACAATGTTCTGCAATGTTGTAGGTTTAGATAAGAACTAAAATATGGCCTACATACATTTTGGAATGGACCGCTCATTGTCCCAAAAACAGGTTCCGGATGCCCCGGGGAGTGGTCAAACTCTGATTTTAACAAAAACTAGTCATGTGGCCTATCAAAATTTTCAGAATTTCATGAACATGTCATTAGAGGTCATGTAAACTGACCAGAGTTACAAAGGCCATCCGATGGCCCTGGAACAGATTCCGGAAGCCCCGGGGAAGTGGCCAGTCTCTTATTGCATCAGAAATTAGTCGTGTGACACATCAAAATTTTCAGAATTTTATAGACTATTCTTTAGAGACCATACCAGCTAAGCAGATTGACAATTGCCACGCGATGACCCCGAAACAGGTTCCAGATATTAACAGTGTAACTGAGTTTATTGCAATTCAATTACCCAAACCACGATTGTCGTGTACCTAAAGAAAACGTCAAATAAAACTACTAGTTATTCTTCTCTCTACTACGAAGCACGCGTTTTACTTTCTCTATGCAAGTTTACAGGTTATGGACCCAGCATAACCGCGTGTATTTTTTTGCGGTCATAAAGTCCGCGGAAAGTGTCGAGTTTCGGTCGAAATGGATGATGATACCAGGAGTCTCCGGATTAAGTCGCTCGGCGGGACCAGTTTTAACAACATGAAGGCTTATCTCCAGCAGCTGGAGGTGTTGCGGTGCGTCGAGGTTGCGGCGGAGGAGGAGGATTTTTGGGTCATTCCGACCACGGATGCGGCGGACGTGAAGGCGGCGAAAGAGGAGAAGAAGAAGGCGAGAATCCGGCAAGACAACAAATGCTGATCGGTGCTAATTCAAGCGATAGCCGATAGTCATCTCGAATGCATCAAAGACAAGCAGACCCCAAAGCAGATCTGGGATGGCCTTCACGATGTATTCGAGAGAAAGAGCATCACCAATCGTTTCCTGCTGAAGCGGCAGCTTCTCTCGATGCGCTATCAGGAAAATGAGCGCCTCCAGGATCACTTTCTCCGGTTTGATAAGCTGGTCCGGGAAATCAAAGGAGCCGGTGCGCAGATGGACGAGGAAGACGTCATTTGTCATTTGATGTTGACAATGCCGTCGTCGTATGACGCAGTCACCACCGCCATGGAGGCAGTCTCTGAGAGGCTCACGATGGATCTTTTTCGGCGCAAGTATTTGGATGTAGAAGCGAAAAGAAGAGGACAACAGCAGGAGGTGAAAGAAGAAGAAGCGGCTTTCGCTGGGAAGAGCAAAGCCAAGTTCAAGTGTTTTGGCTGCGGCAGCCGGGGCACAGAAAAGCTCAGTGTCCAAACAAAAGTGAACATAAACAAGCCCGCCAGAAGCAAGCAAAGAAAAGTGCAGCACAGAGTGCGAACGTCGGTGCGAATGCGAAAACAGTGTCGTTTGTCGCGGCGGACGATCGGTCGGATGTTGTTGCGGCTAGTGCGGTGTCGAACTCCAAGTGGTATTTGGACAGTAGAGCATCGGAACACATGTCGAACAACAAAGCACTTTTCGATGCTCTTGTGAAAATTGAGCCGCCGGTAGTGATCCAAACTGCAAAAAGTGGGGTGAACATGGTTGCGCGGTTCAAGGGTCGTATTACCGCCTGCACGGTGGTGGATGGGTGCGATATAAACATCAACATCGACGACGTTTTATACATTCCGGAATTATCGCTGAACTTATTGTCGCTGCGGCGCCTCGAAAGCTCGGGAAAGAAAGTGATTTTCTTCGGCGGGTGCGTAACGGTAGAAGCCGACAACGAAATCGTTGCTACCGGACGACAACACGGCCGTCTCTACTGTATGGACTTCGAATGTGTGAAAGCGCCAAATGCGAACGCTGCCCCCAGTGCGTTGATGACGGGAAGAATTAGCAAGCAGCTCGAATTGTGGCACCAGCGATTCGGTTACCTCGGGAACGATAACCTAGTGAAGCTAGTGAATAAAGGAATGGTCGAAAGTATGAAGATCGCGAGTGTGAAGAACAACAACGAGAAGCTGCTGTGTGAACCGTGCATAACCGCAAAGCAATCCCGCGAGCCGTTCAAAGTGCGAAATGATGCGAAACGAGCGACGCGCCCGTTAGAAATCGTACACAGTGACGTGTGTGGGAAGATAACGCCGGTGACGTGGGATGGCAATGAATATTTCGTTTCCTTCACGGATGATTACACTCATATGTCGGTAGTGTATTTGATGAAAACGAAGAATCATGTGCTTGAGTGTCTGAAGGATTATGAAGCCATGGCCTGTGCCCATTTCGGCATGAAAATTTCTCGCCTTAGAACGGATAATGGGGGAGAATACACCAGCCGAGCGATGAAACAGTTTTGTCGCAGCAAGGGCATCCGGCTCGAACCCACTGTGCCATATACGCCGGAGCAAAACGGTGTGAGCGAGCGGCTCAACCGTACCATCGCAAAAAAAGCACGAGCGATGCTGCAAGCAAGCGGCCTCCGAAGATCCTGTGGGGCGAAGCTGTGTACACCGCTGTGTACTTGAAGAACAGGAGCCCCAGTGTTGCAGTTGCGGAGAACATGACGCCGTACGAGACCTGCAACGGCCGCAAGCCGGATGTCGCACATTTGCGAGTTTTCGGCAGCGATTGCTATGTTCACATCCCGAAGCAGCTGCGCAGAAAGTTGGATTCCAAGAGCGAAAAGGTAAGCTTTGTTGGTTACGCCCCGAACGGGTACCGGCTGTGGAATGGTACCAAAGTTTTCGTCGGCCGTGACGTCGTCTTCAATGAGAGCGAGCTACGACTATGTACGGTGAAGTCCAGCGAGAAGAGCTACGAGAATGATGAAGTGATTATCGAAGAAAAGCTAGCTGATGCAAACAGTGAATCGGAAGTGATCGATAGTGAACTGGAAGACGTTGATTCCGAGCATTTTTTCACGGACGGTGACGATGATATCGATGAAGAGCCAAATGCGAGCGACACCTCAGCCGATCCAATTGTGGACAGCAGTGTTAGAAGAAGTGGTAGGAACGTAGTTCCTCAACGGCGCCGGTGGTGTAGTGGTAAGCGTGATTACCTCTCACCCCAGCAGGCCTGGGTTCAATCCCAGTCGGCGCCGCCGGGATGTTCTGAGGCATAACATCTCTGATCACGCCTTCCTTCGGATGGGAAGTAAAGCCGTTGGTCCCCGGTTCATGAGTTGATGGGTCGATAGGTAGGGTCCGGGTGTGGGAGTTGCCTTCCTGGCACGTCGGTAGCATTGGTGCTCAGCACAACCAAACCAACAAACCAAAGGAAAAAAAAAAAACGTAGTTCCTCCGAGTTGGCACAGTGACTACGATATGAACATAAGTGCATTTGCTCTGAGTGCGGAAGAGTTTATTGACAATATTCCGACTGACGTAAGTGAACTCAAAAAGAGGGATGACTGGTCGTCGTGGAAAAGTGCAATCAATGAAGAACTGAAATCGCTCGAGAAGAATGATACCTGGGAACTTGTTGAATTACCCGCTGGCAAGAAAATGATTGACAGCAAGTGGGTATTTAAAATGAAACGGAACAGTAAGGGTGAGGTGGAGCGGTATAAAGCCAGGCTGGTTGCCCGTGGCTTCACGCAGCGACCGGGGTTCGACTATACCGACACCTACTCTCCCGTGGCGAAAATGGCGACGCAAAGAATTATCCTGACCTTGGCGAATCAAAACGACTGGCACGTCCATCAAATGGACGTCAAGTGCGCCTTCCTGAACGGTGCACTTAACGAGGAAATTTTTATGCGTCAACCCGCTGGATTTGAGAGGGGGAAGAACCTCGTTTGCAGACTGAAAAGGGCCATTTACGGTCTGAAGCAATCTTCCCGGAACTGGAACCAGCGATTCCACGACTTCATGTGCAAACTGGGTTTCAAACGCAGCGAGTATGACTTCTGCCTGTACCAGTGGTCGTGTGATGGAGTTATCGTGTTGGTTGTTATATATGTGGATGATATCCTCATTGTTAGCAACTCACTGAAGGCGATTGGTGGAATTAAGCGACGATTCAACGGAATTCGAGATGACGGATCTGCAAGATGTGAAGAGTTTTCTCGGGTTAAACATCCAGCGAGACAAGCAAGCGGGAACGATGTCCATCGATCAGAAGGCCTAAATCCAGAGCGTCCTCGAGCGGTTCGGGATGGACGGATGCAAACCGTCACCCATTCCGATGGAACCGCACCTGAAGCTGATGAGAGGCAGCAAGGAGGAAGCTATAGACAAGCCGTATAGGGAACTCGTAGGGTGCCTCATGTACCTTATGGTCACCTCGCGACCGGACATCTGTGCGGCGGAGAGCTTCTTCGTCGGATTTCAATGTGGTGCGACCGACGAGCACTGGGTGCATCTCAAGCGAGTACTCAGGTACTTAAAAGGCACCATCGACTGCAAGCTGCTGTACCGTCGTACGGAATCAGCGGAGATGTTGGAAGCGTTCGCGGACGCGGATTGGGGCAATGACCCTAATGACCGCCGTTCGTTATCCGGATACGTCGTCAAGCTGTTTGGGTCAACGGTGGCATGGGCTACCAAGAAGCAGTCGTCGGTGGCTTTGTCGACGACCGAGGCAGAGTTGATGGCCCTGTGTCAGGCGAGCTGCGAAGTCGTCTGGATCGTGAACGTGCTGAATTCTGCTGGCCTGCGAGTGGTGGAGCCGGTCAGCGTATACGAGGATAACCAGCTCTGTATCGCGGTAACGGTGGAGCCACGTAAGCATAAGAGAATGAAGCATGTTGAAATTCAAAACTTCTTTGTAAGAGAACTTGTCCAAAAGGGAAAGGTTAAACTAAAATACTTACCAACTGAGGAACAGGTAGCAGATTTGATGACGAAGGGGTTGGCTTCGCCTAGATTCCGTAAGCTCAGGGAGATTCTTGGGTAATTAATTGAGGGGGGATATTAACAGTGTAACTGAGTTTATTGCAATTCAATTACCCAAACCACGATTGTCGTGTACCTAAAGAAAACGTCAAATAAAACTACTAGTTATTCTTCTCTCTACTACGAAGCACGCGTTTTACTTTCTCTATGTAAGTTTACACCAGAAGCCCCCGGGGAAGTGGTCAATTTCTGATTGCAACATAAACTAATAATGCGTAATTTCAAAATATTCAAAATGTCATGGACATGTCATTAGATACCATGTCAACTAACAAGAGTGACAAAGGTTGCCCCAGGGCCCTGGGACAGATTCTAGAAGCCCCGGCAAGAGGCCAGTATCTTATTGTAAAAGAAAATAGTCGGGCGACATATCAAAATTTGCATAATTTCATAGACAATTCATTAAAGACCATATTATAACTAAGCAGAATACAATGGCATCGCAATGACCCAGAACAGGTTCCAGAAGCCCCCGGGAAAGTTGCTAATTTCTGATTACAACATAAACTAATCATGCGACTTTCCAAAATTTTCATAATGTCATGAACATGTCATTAGAGACCATGTCAACTACAAGGAATCGCCATGACATTTATTATTTACAAAAATCTATTATTTTCTTAAGACACGATTTTAAAACCGAAAATTTTAAATGGAAATTCACTTGCGACATATTGTAAATTTACTGTTATTAAAATATTCACGCAACAAATTCGACACATTTTTATTGACGAATTTCTATGAGAAATTCCACATTCTTTTCATGTGCCTACACATAAACAGAATTCACTAAGGACTACAAATGAAATGTATGCGTCAAATGAATATTCTGCTCAGAAAACTAAGTTGTATGGAAAAGCACATATCCACTTTATTGGTTAAAGTTTCAACGCATAAATGAGTAACTGGTACCCACAATTTTGTATTCCTGGGTAACAATTACTCATTTGTGGGTTAAAAATTGTACCCATTAGAGAATATGTGCTATTTTCTGGAGATTTGCTGGTTTTCAACGCATAAATGCATAACTCGTTTTTAGCGTGCAGTTTCCATTTAACACCAGCAAAAAACTACTCATCCATGCGTTTTTTCTGCCCAAAATTAAGTTTTATTGGCTCAACTTTGAGAATATCTCAAATACTCAAAAATAGCTTATTGCGCTGAAGTACATGGTTGGGTCAAATCGCTCGCTCCTTTTTGACAACAATAAAAAGTGTGAGTGAGAGGCGCTACTCAAAATTAAGTAAAAAGTTCTAAAATTTTGGATATTTTTTTTTTCTCCGTGTATGTCTCTCAAAAATCCTGTCCTAACCTTGTTTTTGAAAGTTTCTCTATTCACCACCAGAGGCTGAAACGATCACTTAGTTTCTGCTCTATTTTACTCTATGTTCAAAGTCAAGCAATATTTTACGTCAGTGTACTTTTCACGTAAACATAAACTGGCATCACTGTAAGCACTCAACCAAGTGTCAATTTTGTAAACAACATCAACACCACCACCCGGTTGATTCAAAATCTCATGTAAGTTTTAAAAATAATAAAATGAATTATCAAAACACTAAATAATAAACAAATCAGCTGTAGATTAAATAATGGAGGCCATTCACAGCCTTTTGGAAAAATTTGTTTGATAGTGAAGAAGACGATGTGAGTTCCTTCGATGATGACGCATTAGGTAAGCAGCACAGGTTTATAGCGTCCGATTAGGACTCCGATCATGAAATTGAATTGTTTGAGAACTACGACTCAAACGACAGTGTTGAAATGGCTCCTGAGATGGCTCCTCTGTCCGCGAAAGATATATTCAAAACGGTTATCTCTCCCGATATTTAGAGGTAATTCTCAAAGAGAGTAACCGTAAAGCACAAAAGGCTACAGATAATTATAATCTCAAGCTGATTGAGAAATATGCAGATCCTACCATCCGGCCTCCACCTAAAGTTCATCTGCCATTTACCGATCAAGAGTTAGATGTTTTCTACGGGATCTTGATCTTGTGCGGTGTAATAAAGAGCATCTATCGGAGCTTTGGAAACCAAATTAACTACCGCTTGCTCGCGCTTCAATGCCCTACGATCGATTTAGGTCGATTTTACGATTCTTGCGCTTCGACTGTGAAGCTTCTCGCGAACAACACAAACAAACGGACAAAGCCGCTGCCTGCCATCAGAGATGTTTGGGAGATCATGAATGCAAATTTGGAAAAATGTTACGAACCGCACGAATGCCTTACAGTTGACGAACAGCTGTTCGGATTCAGAGGTCGTACGAAGTTCACCCAATATATGCCAGCCAAACCAGAGAAGTATGGTATTAAAATTTTCTGGGTTACAGATGCCAAGACATCATATCCGTTACACGGTCAAATTAACACGGACAAATCGGTTATACACTGTGAAACGCAGAAGTAACCGTTGGTCGATGAGCTTGAGCTATAACCTAGTGGATATCGCAGGATTGGCGGCTTACGTAATATTTATTGAAAATAACACTAAGATGAAGAAGTCAACCAACAGTCGATAGAAGTTCCATTTCAGTTTTAAAGTAAGAATACATATAACAAAAATATAATCCTATAGGTGAGTTGGTCTTCCAACTCTGTCAAGAAACCGTTCAAGAGAGATCCAGAAATAAAATTATCATGGGAAAGCCAGCCATTAGAACAGCCATACATGATGTGCTCGGTGGACTATGTAGATGAATCAGTCAGAACAGATTCTGAACAACAACCTCTACGAGATAATACAGGACGCATACCTCACCAAGGTAGCTGTGTTATTTGCAAGACAGACCCACACAAACGCAGGAAAACAAGGAAATCATGTGACAGCCATGAATCTTTCAACACTATCAAATGTTTTTGCTGCCTCAAGATGGCCATTGTATCACCTGGACATCAGCCATGGCCTCCAACGTATTATTGACAGAATTTTGAATGTTTTGATACGCATAACGTATATATATATATTGTTGCAACCAGAGATTATACACTTCCCTGGGCGGTTTTTACGAGATGAACTAGCTTAAAATAGCTAAATAGCTTAAAAATCGGTAATAAATACTAAGAAAAAAAAACTTCCCTGGGGCTTCCGGAACCTGTTTCAGGGACATAGAGAGGCAAATGTTACTCAAGTAAAATAGCATGTTCTCTTATGAATTATTCATGAATTTCTAGAAATTTTGATCTGCCGAATGACTAGTTTTTGTTGAAATTAGTGGTTGGCCACATGCTTCATGGCTTCCGGAACCTGTTCCAGGGACATTGGGTGGTCATTGTCACTCTTGTCAATCGGCATGGTCTATAATAACATGTTCAAAAAATTCTGAAAATTTGAATAATCCGCATGACTAGTTTCTGCCGAAACTAGAGAATGGCCTTTTCCTCAGGGGCGTCCTGAACCTGTCATTTTTCGCAATTGACATGCTCTCCAATGAATTGTCCATGAATTTCTGAAAATTTTGATGGGCCGCACGTCTGGTTTTGTTGAAATCAGAGATCGGCCACTTCTACCGGGGCTTCCGGAATCTGTTCCAGGGACATAGGGTGGCCATTGTCACTCTTTAGTTTTTGGTATAGTCTCTAATGACATGTCCATCAAATTCTGAAAATTTTGATATGTCGCATGGCTAGTTTTTGTTTAAATTAGAGGATGGCCACTTCCTCCGGGGCTTGCGGACCTGTTCCGGGGACATTGGGTGGCCATTGTCACTCTAGTCAATAAGCATGGTGTCTAATGGCATGTTCATCAATTTCTGAAAATCTTGATGGACTGCACGTCTGGTTCTGTTGAAATCAAAGATTGGCCACTTCCTCTGAAGTTTCCGAAACCTGTTCCAGGGACTTTGGGTGGTGCATTTTGGAATTCATGTACGCCATCTTTCAGTTCTTATCTAAACCTGCAACTTTGCAGAACATTATTTGGTTCTATCTTATTGTCTGAGGTTCGTAAAAAGCGTGGGTACCCGTAATAGTACATAGCCCCTGATTAGCCCCTCTTTTACCCAAATTAATTGAAATTTCACTAGATCGTTTGTGTTAGCATTTTACAAGATGTCAGAAAGCTTCATAACGATAAACATCACGTACATGATTTTATTTCAATTCAAACATCAAAATGGGTATCCGGATACCCCGTCACCCACATAAGGGTTAACAGCAATTTAAAACGTCAACGGCTGTTTAAGAGTTACCAAACCATACAGCGCATATTGCCTAACCCTCAACTCCCAAATTTGTACATTAAAAACGCTGATATGTGCTCGAAAACAATTCTGTTTTCACATAGATCTTTATTAATATTTAGAATGATTATTCTGTGTATATTGTATTGGAACGCAAACTCACAGCATATCGAGCATAATTAGTCATGGATACTGTGTACATTACAGACCAAAAAAAACCCTGCAGACTTTATAAATATGTGGCTGCACTCCTACAAAAGAATTGTTTAAGTTTTGATGTTTACATCAACCAAACAGAAATTAATCATGAAAAGCTACTTACAGAGCCATGCAAGGGATTGGCAATGGAGAGACTAACAGAAAAAACCCGAATTTATCCACCTATAGTGTGATCAGACCCTTCTTACTTATTCAAGTTTATTTATTTTATTGTCATTATCAGTGACCAAGCCCCCCACCCCCGTGTCATCCAGTGACGCTACGCCACTGCCTGGGGGTACCCGGAATATATCCGGGTGTAGGCTACCAATCACCTTATCATCGTATTTTAATGTGATTTAATGGGTTTTAATTCAATTCATATTCAAGCAACTTCCCCGGGGTACCCGGAACATATGTCCAAGTGTGTCCAATGTGGTCTGGAACACTTAATACGACTTGCATTGATCTTATTTTTGAATTCTGTAGTAATTTGATGTGTCGCATGATGGTTTTGATACGTTTTCCGTTAAATCCAGCGTGAAGGCCCATATTCACCGGATCTTATTCCGGCCATATCTCCGGAACCGTTCAATAGCGTTCAATGGGACCCCAAGACCTATCATTTGGCGCCGAGTTTGTCCAAATCGGTTGAGCGGTTGCTGAGAAACGTGAGCGCATTCATTTTGTTACATACACACACACATACACACATACACACATACACACACACACACACACACACACACACACACAAACACACACACACACACACACAGACATGTTCCGATCTCGTCGAGCTGAGTCGAATGGTAGTCGATAGTCGGTTTTTCAAGTGATATCTGTACCCTTCTTTGTAAGAAGGGTAAAAACATTACTGAAGCCTCCGAAGCAAGTATTTCACGATCAATCCAGAAGTGTTGCTGACACAGTTGATGATACAAAGAATGTAACCCAAGTTCAGTCTTTACCCATGATTCGTTGGGCTAGACATAAAGCACTAGCTGAAAACGATATGGAAAAACATCCACTAGATGCCATAAATAGGAAACCTGATTAATCTGATGTAAAATTTATCCAAAAAGTTGTTAGTCGACCTTTTGGGGTTGAAATGTTTTCTGATGAAGGACATGGAATTATTCATCGTGAAATTATGGTGAATGGAATGAAACCATTAGCACATTATGATGACACAGGTGGTTTATTTGAACGTTTGGAAGATTTTCCGAAAAAGGATATTGTTGGCCACACTGGCCTCAGCGCACCTACCGTTGGGGCCTACGTGGATCAGCACATCCCTGCAGTGGGTTCGGTAGCGAAATGACAGCGGAGTGACAGGTATCGATCTGTCACACCGGGTGAGTAGGAAAACACATAAAACCCGGACAATCGACAGCCATTCTACCCCTAATTAGTTCAGTGCTATTTAATTAAAATTCTAATATAGTTTAAATACCTAAATCTAGTGTCACTCATCGAAGAAACTTGTAAGTTCTTTTTGTATTATGATTACTGTGAATTAAGAATATTTTGCGTGCAAATAGGTAATCCACAACTCTGTGTAATTGAATCACAGTTAATTAACTGTCTCACCAGACAACAGAATCGGTGAGAATGATGAATTGCTAATGGAAGCTTACAAATACTTAATCTAATGTAACTTACCTAGGACTTACAGCTAAAACTTACGTGCTAGGTTAAACCTAAATCCTGGAATACTCCAAGGGGAACTAAACGTGAGTACTTCTTATCTAAACTTACATCTAGGCCGAACAAAAATAGTTGAGAACGATCAACAATGTTATACAAACATACAGGGGTTGTAAGAAATATAGGGTACTAGCGAAATTTTGTCCAACTGTTGAAACTTCGTTGAATATTGTTCGATTTTTAATCTTCAAAAAACATTCGACTGGAAAACTAATCAAGTTTTACGGTAAGGCAATGGAAGTGACCATGGTTACCGGATACCGGAGATATTCCGGGTTTCCTGAGGGCATGTCTAAATTGCTAAATTTGTGATGAGTTTTTCTCAGAGTGTCCGTTACTAATCTTTGTTTTTTGTTCATACGCCAAAAATAGAACCATTTCCAAAGCAAATGACGTACCAAGAGCTAAAATCTACTCAGAATCAACCGAGATATGGCCATTTCCCTGGAATCGGTCCTGAGGGAGGGTTCTGAGTGCGGTCAGTTCTTTCATTCACTCAAAACATGCCATGTGACACCTCTTTCTTCATGGTTTTTTGCCAATAGGCATTCTATAGACTTTAAATGGAGCATTGACCACATGGGCCACTTTCGGAACCACCGGAGTGCCCTCGGGGGAACCTGTAGTAGGGGACAAATTCATTTTTACAAACTTCATGCCGTGTGACACCTCTTTCTTCATGGTTTTTCATCAGTAGGATTTCTAAAGACTTTATTTGGATTATTGACCACATTGGTCACTTCCGGAACCACCGAAGTACCCCCGGGGAACCTGAAGTAGGGTACAATTTCATTTTTATGCCAAAATATGCCATGCGACACCTCTTTCTTCATGGTTTTTCATCAGTAGGCTTTCTATAGACTTTGAATGGATCATTGACCACATTGACCACTTCCGAAATTCTGCAAAGTTTTTGGTGATCTACGAATTTTCCTAAAGTTTTGCAAATTTCTCTGAAGTTATGCGAACTTCCCTGATGTTGTGTCTATGAAATTTCCAGAAGATCTGCAAGCTTTACTGATGAGATGAATTCCAGGGGAAGTTAAGTTTTGTATTTTTTTTTCTAAAGATTGATAAACTTTCTTTAAAATTCCACGAACTTCCGTGATCACCAGTGGTGAGAAATCTGTAATGTCAAACAAAACTGTAAACAAATATCTCTAAAATGAAGTAAATTGCCAAAATCTTTCAACGCATTTTCCTCTGCTTGTAAAGAAATTAGCAAAAGCGCCGCTTCTTCATCCGACGACGAATTTATTGCTCACGATCGCTAAGACGCTGCGAAAAAACTGCCGCTCCAGTGTGGGTACCCACGCGAATTTCGCTACCGCGGTTTACGCGATTTATTCGCTACCGCTGCCGTGGCGTAAAAAACGCGCCAGTTTGGGGGGACTTGTATACGGATTAACAAGAAGATATATTATTGACTCAAGTTGAATCTGTTTCGAGAAAACCAGTTGATACTCATTATGGTGAATAAATTTGAACAATTTTGACGTTGGATAACGTCTTTCGGCAACATACGGGGGTACAAAATTGAAAACAGTCATTTTGGATGCGTTACGAAAAATTAAAAGATTTAGAACGATAATAACTCAACCGTCTCTCGATAGAATTACGAGATAATGGCATCAATCGATTAGAAATATTTCTAGCAATTTGCTGAATGTTTCAAAACTATTGATTTCATTCTGTAAACTATTGAAAAATGGTTAAAAGTAAACCATTGTCTAAAGATGGTGATAATCGATTGATTTTTTTATATTCTTATACTTTCTCCAACCGAGACATCAGATGCGAGTATCTGACACCTCTGATGTTTTCTGTTCTACTATATAAGCGTCCAACAAGGTCGCCCGTTCCATCATTGTCAACAACATCAGCCCAACAAAACGGCCCTTTTCAGGGCCACCAAACTTTCGCAAAAGAGTTATTAAGGAATATTATCCAACGCCAACCCTGCGGTCGTATCTAGTATACAACCCTTCCAACTTTTTTTTGCCACTTTTGAATAATTAACAATTATTTTTAAAGCATTAATAATTCAAAACGAAGATTATCCGTGTACGAATCATTTGTATACGCACGAAAAAAAAAACATATTGCGGATTTCGCGGTTGAATAGACTACGCGCTAAATATAAGCAGACTGCAATTTTTCGCACTGGTAGTAAAAGTTAAATATTGAGTCTCTTAATGTTTTCTAGAGGTTGAATTTATTAGTGTAGCTTGCCAGTATTGTTCTTAAGCTGCTACTGCTTTCCAAGTTGATTTTTCAATTGCAAATAACTCGCACAGTAGTCTAATTTGGAGCAAAATGCACAATATTGTCTGTTGAGATAAAAACCGTAATATTCCGTTCACACTACAGCCTATCGGCCTATATCACGTGATGTGCACAGTACGAAGAAAGTATTAAGTTTCTTCCTTCTTCTTCTTCGCATTTCAAGCTTATTGCATATCGCATATTAGCTTATTGCGTGCTCTCAACTTAGTGTTCTAGATGCACTTCCACAGTTATTAATTGAGAGCTTTCGATGCCTGTACCATTTTTGCATTGGTATAATTGTGTGGCAAGTCCAATCATACTTCTATGCCCAGGGAAGTCGAGATATTTTCCAACCCGAAAAATTCCTAGACCGGACCGGGAATTGAACCCAGCCACCTCCAGCATGGTCTTGCTTTGTAGCTGCGCCTTTACCGACTGAGCTAAGGGAGGTATTAAGTTTATTATACCCAATTAGGTACTATACTGCGGAGAACCAAAAGTAAGTTAAGCTCTAACTACTCAATTTTGAGTACTCGCACCACTTTAATTATATTTGGCTCGCTTTTCCTATCCATCAAGTACCTATTTGTTAAATAATTTAAAAATTTCTTTGAAGAACTCCTCTCGGAAGTGAAAAAATCAGACAATTTTAAAACAATTAGCCATGATGTCTTCATGTTTAAATGTCTTGTTTTGATATTCTAGAATTTTCTGGGTGAAGAACTTAAATGGTATTCCACTTTGTTTTCCCACCATACATGGTTAAATTTTATGTAATATCATTTGAAAGTTTTGATTTGAAGGTTTATTTAGCACAATTGCTCGATTTACGCTGTGAAGTATGCAATAGTTGATCTTTTATGCATGCTGGATGGTATGGTACTGGATGGCTTCCTGTACTACAAATTAGTACATGCCGGATGGTATGGTACTGGATAACTTCATTGACATCTCAACTCAGAACTTTGTACATTAAAAATGCTTTGTGATTCTGTGTTCACATATATCACGCAATTCCTCATATTTTTGCCTATGAAAACTATTACAAACCGTTGAACAAATCTTCTATGGAAAGGCACACATCTAAACTTTATTGTGTATGATATTTTTGTAAGCAGAAATAGTACATTTTTAGACAAGAGTAGCATTTAACCCCAAAGTTGATCAAAGTGCCTATTAAGCGAAATATCGTGGTGGCGAGTTTTACCCCACTGGCGCGTTTTAGACCATTTCACCCGACACACAGACTAAAGTGACGAGAAAATCAATCACATCTATTCTACAAATAATGTCAAAGCGTTAATGTTGCCATCAAGACAATGAAGCATGAAAGTGAAAACTTCTAGGACTTTTTACGATCCAACATCAGACGTAGACGCATAACAACAGACACAAATAGACGACAAACAAATGCATTTGATTGGACACGTTTGAACAAAACACAAAGTTTTCCCCATCATCTCTTAGTCATTTTGCTGACGCCGTTTCTTGTGTCGATATATGGAACATAACTGGGAGGAAGGTTTTTCCTAGGGCAGAGTAGCTGTTACTTTTTGAAGACGTTACATAAACATGGTATAAAAAAGTTACATAAAACTAGAATGGATCGGAAGCGTCTCAAAACAAAACAACAAGTAAATAATGTTGGGTTTTTCATTTCTCATTCACCTACTTTATTGTTTTTTGTTCATCTTGATTTGAATTATGTTTCTGCATTAAATTGAGTTCATTTCTCTGAATCTAGGAATTATACAAATGGTCTTAAACTGGATAGGTCACTTGAAAATCTAAAAATTCATGGTTTCTTCTTCATGGGGATAACTTACGACCGTAGAACGAAAAAAATAAAGAGAGCAAACTTCCTTTAATTAGCGCTTTCCACTCTCAGTTATTGCACTATTTACTCCTAAACCAAGAAATAGGAGTCTTCTCAAAAATAAAACATGCAACTTTTGACGCTTAAGTTCACGATTTTGTCTTGGCACGGATATCACGTGAAAGCTGCTTGTCGCAATGAGGAATGTCTTCATGTATTTATATTTGTACGTGTTTTGTTGAGACAAACAAACATGCAAGGAAACGCAAACATCAAAACTGCAATAAACTTTTTGGCGATAAAACAAACAAATCATTCCCCAGCATGCGAAAGTCGTGACTACGGCGTCGGTCGTCGTAACTTCTTGCAATAAAGGTAGAGCGCTTCCAATTGAATTCTATCCGGCAGCATTTTTTCCCTGGTGTTCATTCAAAATTGCATATGATTTGCGCTGTTCTAGTTATGGATAAATAGCATACATAAAAGAACAACCACCGGAAAGAACTACACACAAGTGGGTGCCACTTATGGAGAACGTTTTCTCGTTTGATTCGTCTACTGCCGTTTGAAAGTGCCTAGCTGTCTGAATTGCGAATAAAGAAGGAAACTAAAGTAAATAAAGCTCTATTTGTTTCTGCTAGTAGTGTTGGTGTTCAGCTTGGACAAGCTGGGCGAAAGTCATAATTTTGAGCACGAATGTTTAACATATGACCGGAGGGGGACGAAAGCATACAATTTAAGTTTTGATGTTTGCTTTGAATTCTTATGCAACTGTGAAAACAATGAAAATTATGCAATAACTTTTTGAATAAAGTGCAGTTCTTCTTTCTGTTACTCTAACACGGGCGCCTGCTTTCAAACTTGATTTTCTTTTAAGCATTTCCTGAGTTTTTTTTTTATTAAAAGCATTCTACGGGAATCGAAGCATGACAGTGTATGTTGAGTGATAAGCACACTGAAACTCTATTTCCAGGGAAGGGCGAGACAATTTCCAGCTCCTACACTGAAAATAGAATTAAATTTCTTCATGAAAAAAAAAAACTATCCCATCTCCAACACGCAATCAGCACTTTAGGAGTCAAGAAGAGCAGTTGTTGGGTTGATTGTACGAAGTTGTATTTGTATATTATACCAATAAGGCGTAATATTAGCTTTGCACCAGATGAAAGGAAAAACGAATGTTTTGTCCCATTTAATGTTGAGAAAATGACTGGCAGCAGTCACTTCGTGTTTGCCATCGGTGAAGAGTAAAAAGAGACAGCAAACTATACTTTCTCTTTCTATGAAAACGATGTGCAACGAAATCAATTTTGTGCCGAATCAACTCTCAGCTTGATTTTTGCACGTTGTGAATAGTCTCGCAATATCAAAGGAGCTTGTAAAATCAATATCAAGCATGATATTTTGTTCCAATGTCGCGCGTGATATTGAGAGCGTATGAGTGCGGGAAAATATCATTTGATTGATGATCTTGCAAACACTGGTCCCATTAATGAAAGAATAGGGGCATCCCACTCTAAACTTTGTATTTCTATCGGTATACCTATACTGCCGATACTCGCATAATTGTCCCATCTTTGCTTGATTTCCTATTCATATAGGACAGTTATGCTTTTATGGGCAGTATAGATACCTGTTAAATATTTATAGATACTTTAGAAATATTTAAGAAATATCTAGCGATGGTTTGTTTGCTTGGTTGCTATAGTCTATAGACAAATTTTTTTTTTGTTTATCTGACGTTTGGATACAAATCTTATCTGATTATGGGTACATTTAACATTTATTATATTGTTACCAAACGGTAACAGTTTCTTGTTGCATGTAATTTTGAGAGGATAGTAAAAGAAACAGTGTTCAGTTTGCTAAGAAAGTTAACGGTTAATTTGTAGTCGATAGCCAGTCATCTATACGTTTCGTTACGGGTGGGGATTGGACCTCCATAATGAAGAGGGCCACGATGGAACAGCCGATAGAGCAAAACGCATAACGAAAGGGAGTTGCTGGGTGGTGGGTGCGCTACGATGAAGAGGAGAGAATGTCAGTGAGTCTGTAGCTGTGGAACAGAGTGGATCTGGTGAAATTTGGATAGGATTCAGAGACGTGAGGCTCGTTTTTAGAGTGCACTTTTGCAAGGTAGTGTGTGAAGAGCCTATAAGGCGTTGATACTGTGCTTTTCGGAGACCGAGATTTCAACCTCTGGGAATGCTAACGTCCGTGGTCTACCGGGATCTGGGATCAGTCCACACTACAGCCACCGATAACCACGAGGATCGGTAGCTTGACATCGACAGCGACCGGTTTCTCTATTGCAACAGCGTAAGTGTTTCACCTCCCGCCCACCATTGGATCAATAAAACCATTCAATTAAAGCCTAAATTAACCCTTTTTGTCAAGCTTCTCATATTTCCGAAAACTCTCTGTTGATGATGCTGAACCTGAAATGAGAATAAAAAAGATTAATTTGTGAATTCGATTAAATTACTAGAACAAAATTTATAAACACTATACTTACCCATCCTTGAATTATACCTACCTACTTGAACTACTTACCTTGTATACCACTACACACAACAATCGATTTGAACCACTACACTCTACACGATGCGCCACAGGCAGCACGATACCCGAGACACGAAGAGGAGAATAAAGTTTAGTTTGCATTCGATAGTCGCACAGAAAAGTTCGGTAGATAACATTCCTCCGTCGCAAAAGGAAATCGCTCCTCCAGAGAAAGTCTCTACTAGGGAAAAGTGCAGTGTGTCTTTCCTTTGTGTCCTTCGCCGTCGTCAAAAAAACCCCAAAGGCTCTCCCAATACTGCACCTGTCGCCGTTCGATAACATCAAGGCTACCTACGGCTGAAGAATCCAGCACGGTAAGTGCGCTCCCCAACAGTTTATGGTGCCGAAACCCGGGAGCAAGTGTTGCAGAAACTTCTGGAAGGTACGCCATTGTCATCGTCGCCGGTACCGCGTGGCTTGTGGTATCCATTGTTTCGGATTCATCGTGGTGAATTGGCCCTCCAGGCGGATCAAACCATCGAAGATCGCCTACCATTCTTCTCGGCATCACGATACTCCGGATTCTGGGACGAAGTTCGGAATCCTCCACAGCGAACGGGCAAAGGACGGTAGAGGTAACCTCATTCATCGATACCAGGTGGGTGCGATTTTGTTTCATTGTTGCCAATAAAGATGACACCACCGAAGAAACGTGAGGCACGTTCTACGGCTGCAAAATTAAAAACGTATTTGCGGCAAAGAGCAACCATTCTTGGCTCTGCCGCGTTGATCAAACACTTCAACGATCAATATCAAGAGGGTCAATTTCACCAAGTAAAAGTGAGGATTGAGTCCCTTGATCATTTGTGGGCAGATTTTGCACGGGTGCAGGACGAGATCGAAGAGCTCGAAGGTCACAATGAAGGTGACGACGATGCTGAGCCAACATTGTCCGAGCAACGCATTCGTTTTCAGAATTTGTACTTCGAGCTGAAGGCATCGCTCGTCAGCAAGTTGCCGGTTATCCCTCAACCCTCTACTTCGAACGATCGTCGTCCTCCGGTGCAACCAATGCATTCTGTGCGGTTGCCGGAAATCAACATCCCCGAGTTTTGCGGCAATTCATCCAACTGGATTGTCTTTCGGGACATTTTTCGGTCCATGATCCATGCAAGCGCTCATCTTTCGTCGGTGCAGAAGATGCACTATCTGAAGGCGGCTCTCAAGGGTGAAGCCGCTCGCATGGTCGCCAATCTGGAAGTAAATTCCGATAACTATCCAATCGCATGGAAATCGGTTTGTGAGCGATACGATAATCCTAACCTCCTACGGAAACATCATTTCGCTGCCCTTTTCGCAATTCCTTGTGTGAAAAGGGCTTCGTCGTCGACATTATACGACCTCGTCGATGAATTTGATCATCATGTGGGCATTTTAGAAAAGCTGGACAACCCGGCTAATCTGTGGAACACGGTGCTTGTTGAGACCCTGAGCAAACGGCTCGATTCTAGCACGCTCAAAGAGTGGGAAAACTCATGTGAGGGAGAAGAACGTCCTACCTACCAGAAACTGGTAGAATTTGTGCGGAAAACGTCGCGAGTGCTGCAGTCTGTCAAGCTGCTGCAGCCTTCAAATACACCTTTCGAATCAAGGCCTACAAAACCCAAACCGATTTCCACTCACATTGCAACAGAGATAACAAGCAAATGTTCTCTTTGCAAGCAAGCACACCCACTCTTCAAATGCGATCAGTTTATCGGAATGGAGGCGAAGCAACGCTTTGAGCTGGTGAAGAAGCATGGATTGTGCATCAATTGCCTGAAGGGATCACATCTGGCGAAAAACTGTAGCAGTGGTAGCTGCAGGAATTGCTCGAAGAAGCACCACACTCTTCTGCATTGGTCGTCGCCAACCGTAGCTGTGAAATCCGCCGGTCAAACAGCTTTGGCATGCTCTACGGTATCCAGTGAGGTGTGTCCTTCCGAGCAAGACCAGTTGAATTCGTCCGCAATCGAAACGCAATCGTATGCTTCACCACCATCGCGTCCGATATCTTCGCATGTCGAACCCGGTTCGGTAAACACGTATTCGTATTCGGTTGTCGTAGCTCCCTCCCCGTCGCCGGTTAGTTCGTTCCCGTCGCGATCGATCGGCAATATCCTCGATTTGGGCTCTTCTCCTGTGGCTTCCTACGTTGCCCCGCAAAAAGGTTCCGTGAAGGCGCATAGTGATGAAGTTTTTCTGTCAACAGTGGTGATGAAAGTGAAGGACGTCAGTGGAAATTACCATTGCGCTCGAGGAGTTCTGGACAGCTGCTCTCAAGCCAACTTCATATCGGAAGCTCTGGCACGGAAGCTGGAACTGAAACGTGACCGGATAAGCGTCGATGTCAGTGGAATTGGTCAAGGCATCGTTCACATTCGCTCGAAGGTAGTCATCAAAATCTCATCTCGCTTCGGAAGATTTGATTACCTACTCGAATGCCTTGTCATACCACAAATCACGGTTACACTCCCTAGCAAGCACATCGATATCGCTAGTTGGAACCTCCCCGATAACATTCCTCTCGCAGACCCCAGGTTCAACATCAGCTCTGGGGTCGACATCCTGATTGGGGGAGATCTGTTCTACTCATTAATGGAAACGCATAAGGTACACTTATCGGTTGGTTACCCGATACTCCAAAAGACTGTCTTCGGGTACGTCGTTGCTGGAAGATTATCCGAACCATCGAATGCTTCATCAATCCGCATCGTGAATGCAACTGCAAGTCTCGACAGTAAGTTACAGCGCTTTTGGGAGGTCGAGAACTTCGACGACCATAAGGCGATGACACCCTTGGAAGAAGCGTGTGAAGAACACTTCCGAAGGACGGTGACCAGGACGAATGATGGTCGCTACATGGTTCGGCTTCCTCTACGGGAAGAAATGCTTGCTATGTTGGGAGATTCGTTTGCGGTGGCGCAACGTAGATTTTTGGCGATCGAGCGGAAGTTTGCGGTGAACAGTGACTTCAAGAATGAGTACGTTAAGTTTATGGAGGAGTACAAGGCACTAGGCCACATGGAGTTGAGTCCTCGCGTCGAAAATCCCCAGTTTGTCCTGCCACATTATGCCATCTTCCGCCCGGACAGTTCTACCACGAAGACCCGCGTGGTATTTGATGCTACATGCAAGGGGAGTTCCCAGTTGTCGCTGAATGATGTTTTGCTCGTCGGCCCAATTGTTCAACCTCCTCTGCTCGCAATCGTTCTCAACTGGCGGATACCTCGGTACGTTTTAAAGGCAGATGCGGAGAAGATGTTCCGCCAAATCTGGGTCCATCCATTGGACCGCAAATTCCTGCAAGTTCTTTGGCGCTTAAGTGGGTTTCAACAACTTCAGCGGTACCAGCTCACTACAGTTACATACGGCACTTCTTGTGCACCGTATCTCGCAACCCGTGTGCTGAACCAACTGGCGGAGGACGAGGGTCACCGATACCCTCTAGGTGCGAAAGTAATCCTCAGCGGATTCTACATGGACGACGCACTGTCTGGCGAGGACGACTTGGAGGTCGCCATCGAGGCGAGCAAGCAGCTAGCGGAGCTCCTGAAGCTGGCTGGATTCAATTTGAGAAAATGGAGCACCAACGATACAAGGGTTCTGGCACACTTGCCGGATGATTTGAAGGAGTTCTCGCCAGAAACAGAAATCGATGGTTCTGGAACCGTAAAAACATTGGGTCTTCTATGGTCGGACATCACGGATGAGTTCGGTTTCAAGATTCCAGCCCTACCGCCACTGGAGAAGGTCACCAAGCGGGTAGTGGCCTCCGAGATGGCACAGTTATTCGACCCACTCGGATTAGTCGGAGCCGTAGTCATGAGTGCGAAGATGTTCATCCAAAGGCTGTGGGCGATACACATTCCTTGGAACGAGGAACTTCCCGAAAGCCTTCGGGTCTGGTGGATGCGTTTCCGTGGTGAGATCCCTGAACTGTCGAAGCTGAAGGTTCCCCGACGCGTTCTAGCAAACACGAACAACCATTACGCTCTCCATTGCTTCTGTGATGCTTCCGACCACGGATATGGATCGTGTGTCTACGTAGTTTCGCCGAATGGAAAAAAGTTGTACCAATGCCAACTACTCATCGCTAAGTCTCGCGTTGCACCTCTACGTGGACTCACTATTCCAAAACTCGAGCTTTGCGCAGCCCTCCTTGGTAGCCAGCTGATGGAACAAGTTAGAAAAACCACAAACTTCTCGGGAACAGCAATCTTCTGGTCCGATTCCAGCATCGTTCTGTACTGGATCCAATCTCCACCTGCAGTTTGGAAGGTGTTCGTTTCAAACAGAATAGCGGAAATCCAAAAGCTAACCAAAAACGATTGCTGGCGACATGTTCCTTCAAAGGAGAATTCCGCTGACCGCATATCTCGTGGTATTTTGCCATCCCAGATAATCGATGATCGGTTATGGTGGCATGGGCCAGAGTTTCTCGTGAAGTCCGTTGAAGATTGGCCCGACAACGTCGTCGCTCTCTCTCGTGCAGATCAGGAAGCTCGAGAAGTGGAAGCTCGTCGAATTGTTGCCTTCGCAACAACACCAGTTAATCACTCGATCATAAACCGGTTCTCTGACCTGGGAAAACTACTTCGAGTAGTCGGATACTGCATCCGGTTCTGTAACAACGCCTCGAGCTCAAGGCATGGGCGAATCGTTGGTCCTTTGCAGCCTTGGGAAGTGGATTACGCCTTGAAGTCACTCATTCGCTCAGTCCAAGCCACAGAATTTCCGGAAGAGCTGAACTACCTTACAGCAAACCCTCCACGAAAGCTCACCAGGAAAGACAGGAAACTACAATCGTCGTTCAAATCTCTCAACCCGTTTTTGGATGATTTTGGCTTACTACGGGTAGGAGGTCGCTTGGCCAAGCTGTCAGCCGCTCTTGACAATCGAGCACCCATCTTGCTTCCAGCTGACAATCATCTGTCCTGGTTGATCGCTCGCTCGCTCCATCTCAGAACGCTGCACGGAGGACCAACGCTGTTACTTTCGACCATCAGACAAAGGTTCTGGCCACTTCGCGGACGAGATCTAGTGCGCAGAGTAGTTCATCGGTGCATCACTTGTTTTCGATGTTCCCCAAAACCAACTGAGCAGTTCATGGCACCTCTGCCTTCGGTGCGAATTACTCCTGCTAGAGTTTTTTTTTTCAAATAGTGGCATGGACTACTGTGGGCCGTTCAGTGTTCGTCCGTTAGTTGGGAGAGGAGCAAACGTAAAGATATACGTCGCAGTGTTCGTTTGTATGGTGGTGAAGGCGGTACACCTCGAAGTCGTGAGTGATTTAACGTCCGTCGCGTGTATCAATGCGGTAAAACGATTCGTCGCGCGTCGCGGTCGCGTCGTGAACCTCTACTGCGACAACTCAACGGCTTTCGTCGGCGCAGATCGGGAGCTGAAACAGCTGCGTCGGCAGTACATTCAGCAGTTATCTACGGAATGGTGGAACGGATATTGCCTGGAGAGCGGTATCAACTTTCACTTCATCCCTCCTCGATACCCTCACCATGGAGGCCTGTGGGAGGCAGGGGTTAAATCATTCAAGCACCACCTTCGAAGAGTCCTAGGAAACAGATCGTTCACGTTGGAAGAGTTGACTACAGCGGTTGCTCAAATCGAGAGCGTCCTAAATTCTCGACCACTGTCACCTATGTCCAGTCATCCACAAGACCTTACCAGTCTCACTCCGGGCCACTTCCTAGTGGGAGAACCACTGAACTCAATCCCAGAGCCCGATTACACCGAGCAACCCATCAGTCGGCTCAATCGCTTCCAGGAAATAAAACGCAGCGTTCAAGATTTCTGGAAACGCTGGTCTCGTGACTACATCAGTGAACTACATCAACGCTCCAAGTGGCAATGTGTTCGAAAGGAAGTCAAGGTGGGATCGCTAGTCCTATTGAAGCAGGAGAACCTTCCACCACTGGAGTGGAATTTAGGCCGTGTAGTCACTATATCACCAGGTGAAGATGGACACGTACGGGTTGTTCAAGTCCGTACAACCAAGGGTGTCTACAAGAGAGCAGTCACCGAGGTTTACCTGCTCCCAATCGATGAAACCAAATCAGCTGTAAGCGAGGAAGACGATTCAGCCGGATCGTCAAGCAAGTCGTCGTAGATAGTTGAAATAGGGCATTTCAACGGTGGCCGCCGTGTTGATGATGCTGTTAACCTAGAACCTGAAATGAGAAGAAAAAAGATTAATTTGTGAATTCGATTAAATTACTAGAACAAAATTTATAAACACTATACTTACCCATCCTTGAATTATACCTACCTACTTGAACTACTTACCTTGTATACCACTACACACAACAATCGATTTGAACCACTACACTCTACACGATGCGCCACAGGCAGCACGATACCCGAGACACGAAGAGGAGAATAAAGTTTAGTTTGCATTCGATAGTCGCACAGAAAAGTTCGGTAGATAACATTCCTCCGTCGCAAAAGGAAATCGCTCCTCCAGAGAAAGTCTCTACTAGGGAAAAGTGAAGTGTGTCTTTCCTTTGTGTCCTTCGCCGTCGTCAAAAAAACCCCAAAGGCTCTCCCAATACTGCACCTGTCGCCGTTCGATAACATCAAGGCTACCTACGGCTGAAGAATCCAGCACGGTAAGTGCGCTCCCTAACACTCTCCCTACCTCGCCAACACCCGGCGACCCGGGAGAAAAAGAGGCCTTTGGTGCCCACCCCTACAACTGCCGACTGGCTTAGACCAGCAGTCAGGAATGTAGACACGTCCCCTTCAGAAACGGTGCAGAAGCTCTCGGTGTCACACAGTTGTGAGTTTCAATATTAATAGAATTAACTACACGCCACTGACCGTACTGATGGCCATTGGAACATTTTGACTATTACTCGTTTAAATGTATCGTTCAAAATACAGATCTGGAAATGACTATCGTGTTATAAGTATACTTTTCACGGAGGTTTTCACCACCTAGGATCTTGATCCTGTGATAATGACTACGGACATTTAAGCTGATAGGAGCTGAATCGGAACTTGTGGCATCCGGAGAGCCGAGTCTCATAGCTTCCGTAGCATAATGGCCGCAGAAATGAACAACATTCCCATGGATTTCACCCCATATGATACCCTTCTACTTGAAGCTCATAAAAGTCGCCAAGTAGGACAAGTTCAAATCGAAAAATCGGTTCAGAACACAATTTAGAACGGTTATTAAAATTGACTATCCCAACATTATGGACATTATGGTCCTACTGGTTTCGTTTGAAGAAAATCTATTATTTCCCCCTAAAGAAACCAATAGAGTTGGAACCATTCAGTAGGAAAGCATGCATTAAGTACTCCTCGCAAAAATTAGAGAAAATGTACCTCCCTTCCCATTCGTCACGTTGTTCCAATACCTAGTGCATTGCTTGTTACATATTTGTATATCCCCCTATCTGCTCCTATGATAGACGACCTCAAATCGGCAAGAGTGACACATATGGACGGCGTAGACCAATACCAAATGGTCAGACGTCTAGTACCGTAGGTTTGAATTGTGTTCCCGTTGACAGCGAACAGTTGATGGGTTTTCGTTGGGTGTAGTTGTTTGCGAGGAGACGGAGGAACTACAGAAATATCTGCACTGCTGGGAGGACTGCTGATCATAGACGTGGATTCTTCGGATGTTCACGGATTGGTTCAGGTCGATGCTGGTAATTTTTGGCGTTGTCCGAGTATCGATGACACTCTCGAGTCCATTTGAATCTCGAAGGGGGCTACGGCAAGGTGATGGACTTTCGTGTCTGCAATTTAACATCGTGTTTGAAGGTGTGATAAGAAGAGCTGGGATAGACACGAGTGGGAAGCTTCTTGGCTTCTTGGCTTTGCCGATGACATTGTTGAATAGTAACCGATCAAGTTATTCATCAATAAACAATATCCTATGTAAGCCATGATTATCTTTCCAAAGCTCAACCAATAAAGACGTTTAACTTAAAGTTGGGCGTAGTTCAAAAGAAATCAACATCATGGCACGGAACTTTGAGACGATGGCAGAAACGTACATCAGACTGAAGGGTGAAGCCAGGCGGATTCTACTTGCCATCAACGCATTGAAGACGAAATACATGAGAGGAAGAGGTTCTAGGGAAGATAATGTTAGCCTCCCACCCCGAGTGCAGATTGACGGTGAAGAATTTGAGGTGGTCGATGAGTTCGTGTATTTGGGCTCACTGGTGACCGCCGAAAATGATACCAGCAGAGAAATTCAAAGACGCATTAATTGCACCAGCGACTGAGAGAATCATCCATCGCCCACACTGCAAAAATTGAGCGAGTACGGTGGGTTGAGCACGTCGTAAGAATGCCGGACGACGACTCAGTGAAAATGGTTCTCGAAAAGGGACCCAACTGGAACAAGGAGAAGAGACGCGCAGCATGTAAGGTCGATTGAACCAGTCGAAGGAGACCTGCGGACCCTTCGAAAACTACGAGGCTGGCGACGTGTGGCCATGGATCGAGTAGAGTGGAGACGACTTCTTCGGTCTGGTGTATATGTTAATCCACTGGTTCTTCATGCACCATTTCTATGCAGCTTATCAACATGTTCCAGAGATATTTCCGGAAATAGTAAACCTTATTCAAAAATATGCAATAGCGTTCAATGGGATCATGGTATTCTTGTATGATGTTGCATCCAATTTGGTGCAATGGTTGTCACCTTACCGTAGGTTACGCTGGGGTGTTTTTATGTCTCGTTTCTAGTTCAGAGTTCTGCATGTTATTTGGCGGAAGAGAATTTTGTTCATGAAATACGGGGTCGTTTCGCATTTCGACTGCAATTGGCATATGTTTTCGGTGTTTGGTAATGCCATAAAGAATAAGAGCGTAGCCATGTTTCAATCTTGTTGGAGGGGGGAGGGGTGCTATTTTTTTTACTATGGAGGATTTAACCGATTGACAATAGGCCAAACGTTTCAATGGCAACGACTTCTAGCGCTAAACAACGGACAAGAATTGGAACATTGAATGTACAGAAGCTAGTCCAACAGGGTAAACTGGCACAACTCGCCAGTGAGGCCCGCCGTATGAAGCTAGAAATCCTGGGACTTAGTGAAGTCCGCTGGTCGAACTTTGGAGAACACAAGCAGCCTTCGGGACAGGTACTTTTATATTCTGGTATGCGAGGTGAAAACGCTCCGCGACATCGTGGTGTTGGCTTTCTGCTTAGCGCCCAAGCACAGGCTGCGCTCATCAAGTGGGAACCTATCAATGAGAGAATAATCGTTGCCAGATTCAGAACACGGGTCCGAAACCTTACCATAGTCCAATGTTATGCGCTAACCGATGTTGCCGAATTGCAGGACATAGAGAACTTTTACAGTCAACTGAATGCTGTCGTGGATAAGACTCTAAGAGGTGATATCAAGATTTACCCAGGCGACTTCAATACGAAGATCGGCTCTGGCAACTCGAACTATGAGCGCATTATGGGACGCCATGGTCTCGGAGATATGAGCGAGAACGGCGAGCTGCTTGCAGAGTTTTGCGGCAACAACGACATGCTGATCGGGGGTTCGCTCTTCCCCCATCGCTCAGTGCATAAAGTCACATGGGTCTCCCATGATGGATATACAGAGAACCAAATCGACCACATCTGCATCAGCCGAAAATGGAGACGGAGCCTTCTTGATGTTCGGAACAAACGCAGCGCTGACATCACGTCTGACCATCATCTCCTGGTCGGTGAGATCCGCCTACGCATTGTGTGGGTTCAACGGAGG
This sequence comes from Ochlerotatus camptorhynchus, assembly GCF_037179485.1. Lineage (NCBI taxonomy): Eukaryota > Metazoa > Arthropoda > Insecta > Diptera > Culicidae > Ochlerotatus > Ochlerotatus camptorhynchus. The sequence continues at coordinate 1,255,692 of NW_027040577.1, read as the reverse complement.
GAGGAGAGACTCGGGCGGCGATTCAACACACGCCGACTGGAAGAACCAGCAGTGAAGAGATCGTTCGTCGAAGAACTCCAGGCTCGCGCAGTTAATATTCTGGAAGGTGGCATGCCACATGCCGGAAAAAAATCCGTTCCCGAAAACGGGAACGGACCGTGAACTAAAAATCACGGCCAGCTATCCAGAACAAAATTTTCTCAAATATACACCATGAACTATGGTTCACGGCTGTGGTTCACGAATATGGGAACTCTTTTTTTCCCGCGTAGAAGAACAGTGGACGAGCATCTAGAATGCCTTTATTGAAACAAGCGAGAACACTGAGAGGAAGGAGTGGATCACCGATGAAACCTGGAGGAAGATCGAGGAGCGGAGAGAAGCAAAAGCCGCGATAGAGCTTGCAAGGACTCGAGGAGCCAAGAACGAGGCCCGTCAGCGGTATTCGGCTCTAGAGAGGGAAGTTAAGCGTTCATGTATACGGGACAAGCGAGCGTGGGTGGACTCCCTGGCTGATGAAAGGGAGAAAGCCGCAGCAACTTGTGATATCTGCCTCCTCTATGACGTTTCCCGACGGCTGAGCGGGGCAAGGATGATCCCAAGGATGCCTGTGAAAGACGCGACTGGACAGTTGCTTACCGACTCCACTGACCAGATGAAACGTTGGTTTGAACACTTTGAACAACTTCTCGAAGTTTCAACGGTCAACCAACCATCAACATCTCGGCATGATCCACCAAGGGTGAGGCGCGTTACTCGCGTCAACACTGAAGCTCCATCATTGCAGGTGATAGAAGCAGCCATCCGAAGTATGAAGTCCAAGAAAGCCCCGGGGGTCGATCGCATATCAGCAGAGATGCTCAAAGCTGACCCCATGCTATCCTCACAAATGTTGCATCAACTATTCGTCAATATCTGGGACACCGCGACTTTTCCGGCTGACTGGATGCAGGGCGTCTTGGTAAAAGTCCCCAAGAAGGGGGATCCAACTGTATGCGACAACTGGATAGGCATCATGTTACTGTGTATTGTTCTCAAAGTTCTGTGTAAAATTATCCTCAATCGGATACAGGAGAAGATCGACGTGACTCTCCGACGACAGCAGGCAGGTTTCCGTGCTGAAAGATCCTGTGTGGACCATATTGTCACGCTCCGCATCATCTTGGAGCAGGTCAATGTGTTCCAAGAGTTCCTGTATTTGGTATTCATTGACTACGAAAAAGTTTTCGACCGACTAAACCACGAAAACTTGCTTTGAGACGCAAGGGAGTCCATGATAAGACCGTCAACCTCATCGAAGTGCAGTACGAGGCTTTCTCATGCAGAGTGTTGCACAACGGAGCTTTGTCTGGCTCGATTCGGGTAACCGTGGGTGTGAGGCAAGGATGTATATTATCACCGCTACTGTTCCTCGTCGTAATCGACGAGATCATGGTTGGAGCCGTTGACCGTGTACCGAACCGTGGGTTGCTGTGGCAGCCTATTACTACGGAGCATCTCAACGGCTTTGATTTGGCTGATGATGTTGCGTTATTAGCACAACGGCGCTCTGACATGCAGAGTAAGCTCGACGACCTTGTGTAACGCTGCTCTGAAGCAGGTCTAACCAAGAATCTAACAAGAATCGTTGGATGTCAACACGGAAAACCGTTCCAATTTCACGGTAGCTGGGTAGGCAGTGGAGAAAGTCGAAAGCTTCCAATATCTTGGCAGCCAGATACCGTCGGACGGCGGCACCAAGAGCGACATAGTTGCCTGCGGTACTTAATTCGTGCCTGGTGGCCCAACAATTGGATCTCAAATTCCGAGCTTCATTGTTTATGCCATCAGAAGCCGATAGAGACAGAAATTCGTGAACGGAAGTGGAGGTGGGTCGGCCACACACTACGACGGAGCGGAAACGAAATCTGCAAGCAAGCACTGGACTGGAATCCAGCAGGACATCGCAGCAGAGGCTCGTGGCGGCGGAGGCTAACCGGTGAAGTTAAGAACGTTGACCGAAATTTGACTTGAGCACAGGTCAAGGCCAAAGCTAGTAATCGCCCAGGACGGAAATCTTTCACAAAGGCCCTTTGCACCCCTGGAGGTGCGCAGGATCGTTAAGTCAGAATGTAAGTTCTTATTATAAATCAATTGCATATGTTTATTTCTCATATGCATTATAGTAACTTCAGTTTGGTTTGCCAATGAGTATCAGTACGTGTTCATATTTGGTACAGTATTACTAAACCAGAAACTAAACAGCATTATCATCACCATGAAACTAAACAGTATTATAATCATCTACTCAATCAGCACTTATACTACATTGTTCATAAGTGATACAAAACAAGCAGTATTTAACACATGCTATTCAATTCATCCTCTCGAACACCTACTCTGAACAAAATTCTCATGCAGAACACCTATGCTCTTCAACATCTCTTATCACATTAGTGTGGGTAAACCGATAAAACTTTTTTACGAAGCAATTAAAAACGTTCCACTACTGATCGTTTGGCTTAATCGAAGCCATCTACACACAAAACAAATGGCATGGGCAAAAACGTAGGCATGCATTTTTGACAATCTCTGTAGATATTTGTTACGAGAACTTATTTGCTTGTGTTTACAATTGCCTGTAGAGAACATGCAACTTTTTGCAGACATATGTTTTTTTCAGTTTTTACATAATGGCGGAAATGTATTTACTTCATAAAATTTGCTTCATCTAATTTTACTGTAAATGGAAAATTCGGTTAATTTTTACACAAAACTGTAAGAGAATCATACATTCCTCAGTTGGGTGACCAACAAATATGTGTACATCGATTTGTTGCGCTCGTTGGTATACGATAACAGTAATTTTTATATTTTTCCCCGTTACTTATCCATTGCTCGTTTTGCTAGCGAGCAGAGAAGAAGTGTGTAGCTGCCTTCCCGTCAATGATGCCACTTCATCGTTCCAACTGCTCACATATACCTATAGCATAGAACCGCTGTCAGAAGCCCAGCGAAAGGTGAAATAAACGTCGGAAAAAGACACTTGAAGTCGCTCGTCATCCCTTTAGCAATCAACACCGGAAACTGAACGACTGCTGATGATGTTTTGAGTTCAAGGGAAATTTAGCAAAAATTGACAGCATCATAATAGAAGATACGAGCAGCCAGTAACAGTAAAACATACCATTTACGAGTGAAAGTTTCTGCAATTAAAGTGTGCCATTAAATGGGTCCGCCTTTGCCAACCCACCCAGCCAGCAGGGGAACCTGGTTAATGAACGACAGTTTGATAATGGTACTTCACTCGGCAGAGAAACGGTACCTTCATTCATGGGTTTTGCGGTTTTGTGGAGTTGACTGGTATGTATTCGAAATATTTTTGGGGGTATTGCATCATGGAACATTGCTTATCTTAATTGTCAGTTTGATAAGTAAGGGTAACTTTTGTAGTTTGTCTGAAAATAACATTTATTTACGAAGTAGTTCCCCCATAACCGTGTTTGTAAAGCGAAAAAATCATAATGCACAGGCAGTGGGATCGATTCCGCGGTCCGACTGAGGGTAATTTCGGATAAGGGGATTTTCTTAACTGGCGTTGTTTTTAAGGAAAATTTTCGTAAAGGTAATCTTGACTAGCATGACAATCTTACAACCGTCTTTCCAAAACACAAATGCAAATGTACTACTTTACCAAACCCATAAAACATTCAACAAAACAAAGTTAAAGTATGATCCTTTGAAGATAAGCCCTCTTCAGGAAAACGCATTATTTGGTTTTGTTGTTGTGTTCCTATATTTTTCTGCCAAGTCACAAATCCTCATAAAATTGAATTTCAATACTCAGCACTTTCCTTTATCGCCCTCCCACTCGGCAGAAGCAACACAGGCAGTGTAACGAAAGTATCAAAAGACAGTAGCTAAACAATTCCTCATCCTTCAAAACATTCCCTTCCCTGCTTTCTAACGCTCTACTCGCAGTAAAGGGAAGGAAATCGAAATTCCTTCAAATGAAGTGCTCAAGTTCTTATTGAAAGCCCAGTCGTTTTAGATCACATTTCCGTCTTTCACCCCTCTAACCCAATCGGCACAGTTCGATAGGGAAAAAAAACACCCATTGAACAGCAGTCAGTCACTCCACACACCGCACTGTTGTCGTCTTGGGCGTCGTTTCCGTCGTCGATGTCGTCCTCGGTCGGTGTGGTTCCTTTTTTATTATCCTCCAAATTGTATTGTTGGGTGAAACATGTTTATGAACCGTGTGAGTTGATCGGGGCTCTCACTTCCAACGCTTTTTTGTTTGTCGAAGTGGAAAAATTGAAGTCCCCCGTTCGTCTCTATTTTCAAAAGCGGCTCCCCTTCCACATCAACCAAACATGCCGCACCTTACGAATGGGGAAAAACGGCCTTTCGCTCGATTTGAATGGTTTTATGGTGATGAGGAATGTTTTATTGCATTGTTCCTTTTCAGAGCACGAGAAAGTGATGTGAAAGGGAAAATAGTAGAGAAAACCGGATATCTAGCATGTGCAAAGCAATCGATCCAGATTGGGCTTTTGCATAGATTTACAGCCTACCAGAAGCGTGTACAGTACAGATAAAGGTAAGGGTGTAAGACTAGACTTCCGTTCTGATTTGGTACTGGATAAGAGTATCACTGCACGCCAAATTGAAAGTACCCATCAATGACTAAAATTTGTTAACCTATTATATGAGTAAAAATGTTAACCATTTAATGAATAATTGTTACATTTTTACACGTTTATCAACCATTTATTCAATCATGACGATGATCATCAGCATTGATGACCATTGATGATCCTACAGAACAATTTTGGTCAGATCCAGCAAAATTTATTTAAAAAAAAAAACGAACTCAACATTCATAAATCATACATTAAAACAATTAAAAAATAAAGATTTTAAGAGTAAAAACAGAAAAAAAAATTGATAGAGTCAGTTCGGAAAAAAAATAAAAAATACTACTTGTACCAAATATGTTTTTCTTAAAAGATTATAATTTCATTATAATCAACATTTTTCGGTTTTCAGCATACAACTGTTACTTTTTTTTCCTAGCGACATCGGTTGGGAAAATCAACCATGCTGGACAAAATAGTTCTTTTCACTGAACGGTTCAGCTCACTGAAAAAACTAGTTCTTATAAACGGTTCTTCCGTTTTTTTTAAAAGCAGTTTTGACGTAGACTACGTTTAACGGGAAGGTACTGGGGGTAAATCGAAAATCTAAAATTACGACCGCCACGAAAAGTTGTAAGATTTTGAACGCTTATAACTTTGTCATTTATAGATGAAATTAAAATCCAAATACACCAATCGATAGAAAATACCTTTCGTAAACTGTTGCAATAAACGTTTTTTTTTTTAATTTTTCATAAAAAAAACTGTTTTAAAATGGACAAATAAAAAGGATAATTTTATTACTGTTTTCATGAAATAAACGTTCTCCCCAAACCCAGTCCTCATAATCAAGTACAATTTGGTTGCACATCGTGCTGCTTGAATCTGAAAAGCTATAAAACAGCGCTGCTAATGTGCCTCAACTCATTAAACAAAGATGAAGAGCCAAGTAGGCTAATCAATTAAAATGATAAATCAATGTACTGCCATAATCAACAGAAATAAACATAATTTTACTACTTCTACTACTGCCTCAACTCATTTTCGCTTCGGACGGCGAGTAAGCAGGTAGCATCAGCAGCAGTTGCAGCAGTAGGAAGGTGGTCTTGTCAAGCGCGCAGCGTTCGAGTTTTGCACCTCGAACTTTGCGCGTCGTTCTTGTCGAGATCAGTCGCCTCCATGGCGCAAGCGCTCCTTGCCTGAATGATAACTACAAATCTCGATTACTTTTCGGAAGGACATATCAGCTTTTGTAAACAACGCATTTGATCGTCGGTTTGGCGTAACTAATAGCTCGCCCCACATACTAACACCGCTAACAGGTTGGGAAAACTTTCCCCTATCTGATGGTAGTACTAGCATGCGTGGGTGAGCTACCAGTTACGCCAAATCGACGATCAAATCCGTTGTTTACAAAAGCTGATATAATCCTTCGAAAAAATAACCGAGAAATACTTCGTGGGCTGGGTACCAATTGCCGAGTTTTTTATCGTTATATTTCGAAAGTTATTTTCAATGTTCGAAAATGCCGGAAATTTATCAGTTTTCAAACAGAACTCAGCCATGGTTACCAAAATTTAACTTCTAGTCGGTCCGAAATAACCACGCTTGTATACCAGAGTTATTCGATAACTCATCTGTCACTTTTAACCAGGAGATAAATTTAACACAGCGACACAGCCTTGGAAGTAAAATTAGGGCCATCCATAAATAACGTATGTTTTTTGACCAATTAACCCCCTTCCCCCCTCGGAGCGTGTTTTGCAATACACCTAATACATGGCTGGAACAAGTTCTGAAACCCCTCTCCTCCCTCAACTACTACGTTATTTATGAAAGTTCCCACTGAGCAACACTGAAAATCAGCTGCACACCACAAAAAAACGGGTTGTACAATACCGGTATTGATAGTCAATATTTCGCGATCAGAATATTTTAGCTTGAAATCCCTCCATTAAATTATCTACTGATTGAATTTAAAAATATTCTTAATATGGTTTTTTAAGATTTCGTGCGTTTTGTGAACGCACATTCATTATTTTGCATAAGAAATCGGGAACGGGGTGTTTCTGTGGTGATAAGAAGGATTTTCCTACACAGATTGCAGTTTTCTGTTGCAAGTACTAAAATTATCAGACTGTACCTCTATTTATGCTTTTAGATTAGCTATGAAAGTCCCTCCTACTTGGAAAATTATGCTATAGAACGGTTTATACAACCCCAGTTTTTTTTTGCTGAGGGGGCGAGGCATAGCCAGCCGTTCGATTGCATAATTCTTCAAGTAGGAGGGACTTGCAATGCTTATCTCTTAGCATAAATAGAGGTACCATCGAGTTTTTTCAGTTCTCTTCTGCATCAAATCGTTGTGCAGTACAGTCTGTTGTTTGATTCGCTCGCTAAGTGCTAGTGATATTAATAGTGCTACGCGTTTGTTCACGTTTTCGGTAGTTTCGGTGCATCGCGTGTGATGTCGAAGCGGAAGAAGAAGACAGGCTCGAACCAGGGTTCGAACCTGGCAACCCAGTCTAACGCTGCCCAAGGCGGCAAAAAGACGAAGAGAGCCACATCCTACCGTGGAATTGTGCATACCCCAATGAATAGTGGTCCCCACGATAACGCCACAGCAATCAACGGTAGTGACGTCGGTGATTTCGGCGGGTCCGTTGAAAACATGGCCACGGGCGGCCAGAGCGGTCCGAAAGTGAAACTCTCACCTCTGGTGGTGACGTCAGTACCACTCGACAAGCTGGCTCTATTGATGACATCCCTTGGCGTCGCTGCCGAGTACAAGCTGTGCGGGATTGGCACGAAAATCATCCTCCACACCAAAGTGGACTACAACAAAGCTTTGGCTTCGCTGAAGAATTTCAAAGTGGAATTTTTCACACACGAACGACATCCCGAGCGACAAGCCATTTATGGTAGTCCGAGGCCTTCCGAATTTCGAAACGAAGGTGATCGAAGCTGAAATTAAAGACCGGTACAAGCTGGCCCCCATCGCCGTCTTTCGGATCAAGAGAAGGAACGAAATCCAGAGGAAGTACCAGGATTGCCTTTTCCTGGTACACTTTAAGAAGGGGACGGTGACGCTTAATGCGTTACAAGCAATCCGCTCGCTCTACAACGTCATCATCCGATGGAAGTCCTACCGTGGTGGCCGCCGCGATGTAACGCAGTGTCAGCGCTGCCTCAACTTCGGGCACGGCACCAGAAATTGCAACATCAACCCACGCTGCAGCTTCTGCACCAAGGACCATGCCTCCTCCGACTGCCCAGATGACAGTCCTGAGGTTATCAAGTGTGTCAACTGTGGCGGTGCTAATCAGGGCTCTGACAGGCAGTGCCCCAAACGCGAGGAGTTCAAGCGTATCCGAAAGGATGCATCGACCTCCAACCAACCAAGACGTAAGAAAAATAAGTCCCCGACTTTCGGGCCAGGCGATTTTTCGCCTCTTCGAACCAACCAGCAACCGCGAGTGCAGCCCGGTCCCCCCCAACCAACGCCCGGTGAATAAATTCCAATCCCCCCTGGATCCTGGAGAACACCGCCAACGCTAGAAGGTATGTACTCGGTGGACGAGTGTTGGAACATGTTCGTCCATGTTACAAGCGCTTTCCGCAAGTGCACCAACAAGAACGAACAGTTCGAAACTATCGTGAAACTGGGTATGCATTATGGCGTCTAAACCACTATGCATAGTCACATGAAACGCTTGCTCCTTAAGAGCAAAAACCATCGAGCTTGCGGACTTCCTCCGCAAGCATACCATCGACGTGTGCCTCCTCACAGAGACCCACCTCAAGTCCGGTGACAGTAGCTGGTTTCCGGACCACAACATCATTCGGCTTGATCGTACCAGCTCCAGGGGGGGGGGGGGGGGGTTGGTGTTGCAATCATCGTCAGAAAAGGGATAAAATACTGCAGTCTGTCCCATATCTGCAACTCTATCATCGAGGCCCTTGGTGTGGAGGTGGAGTCGGCGACTGGATACGTTCAGTTCATCGCCTTCTACTGCCCTCGACAGTGTGCCGCCAGCAGTGGACTAGCGGCTAAATTCAAGAAAGACCTGTCCACCATCACCCGTAACGGTTCCCGCTTCGTCGTTGGAGGAGATCTGAATGCTCGCCATGAGGCCTGGCGGAACTACCAGCAGAACCAGAACGGTCGTCTCCTGTTCGACCACTCACAGCATGGGTTGTACTCCGTTTGGTTTTCGGATGAGCCAACATCTATCTCACCGGCGGGCAACCCATCGACGCTAGACCTGTTCCTGACAAATATCGGCTTGTCCAAGCCGGTAGCCTTGAACGAACTCAGCTCCGACCACCAACCGATGGTGTCTGAGCTGGGCTGCAACGTGGCTCCTGCTTCAAGCCTGCGCAAGAACTACCATCGCGTAAACTGGGCCCAGTTTGGACGCGTGGTAGACAGGCACATCATCGACAACCCGCCGCTTGACACCGTGGAGGACATCGACCGAGCGTTGGAGGGACTCCACCAAGCCATAACCGTGGCTGACGAGGCGTGCGTCCGACGAGTTCCTGTGAGGGGTAAGTTTATTGCTATTGATTCCCACACCCAACTATTGATTCGCCTGAGAAATGTTCGTAGACGCCAGTTCCAAAGAACCGGAGATCTAGCGTGGAAACGTGGAATGGCCGATCTGAGCAAGGAGATTGCTTCCATAATGGTCTCACTCCGGAACGATATTCAATGTCGTGACCGGACTCGATTTTTGGACCATTCATTTCCAAACGGCTTTATCTGGAACCTTCTTTCTTTTTTTTTTCTAGTTTTTACTAAACAGACGACTTTTTATTTTTTGTTTCCGTTCGTTACGAACTCACTCTTAAGACTCATTTATTGTGTCCTTTTTATCAACTAGCCCACTATTGATTTCACCGATCATTTTCTTTACCTTAAACGATATATTTCGCCTGCTATCGATCTCTAATGAATGTCAGAATAACAACCGATATATTTGTCCTATTCTCTACATCCCTTTCCTTATCTACTCTTTATTAATATATATAATACAAGAACATGTCATTAAATTTAGAAGAATAATTGATCTCTTCGGTCTATTAGTAGGCTTCACATCACTTTCTTGAACCTCGTCTGGTAGAAGATTGCTCAAACTGCGTTCAGTATTGATCAAATTATGATCTATTGGAACATCCGTACCCAATTCATCTTGATTACATATTGATATTGATTTTCACGTCACGCGTGAAGTTCGGTTGTTGCGATTAGAAGCGTATGTTGAGTTTGAAATTTCGGAAAGGGTGTATTCGTGCCCACATTACTGAGATGATCTATCCAGAGCTCTATTGAAAAAATCGAGGAGGTGCCGGGCAAACGTGTTATAAGCATGAGCATGAGCATGATTGACCGCCCACGGTTGCTACTCTGTTATTGCCAGATCAGCTGTACTTACACAGAACATAGACGATACTTGGGACTAGCAATCATCCTCAATATGTAAAAACTGGTAATCTCTAACTAGGCAATTCTAGCGCCGGCCGCGCCCGAACGCAGGTCAAGAAAGGAAGGGGTAGGAATGTGTTTACATGACACACGCTTTGATGGAAGCCGAAAAATCCTCTGCATCAGGAATCACTGGGATGTTGGAAAAAAGGGTAGGATTTGCAGTAGGGTTCGTTTTGGTAAACGATAAGCTGAATTGACGTCCTAACGATAGGGAGGGGTTACTGTATAAATTAATTAAAAAGGAATGATCTCACTCAAATAACCAAGTGGACCTGCACCAACAGCAACTGGCCTCCTCGTAGACTGTCTTCGACCCATCGCAGGTATCTCCTTAAAACATAGAGGACGAAATTCCGGATCCATCTCGAAGATACTTAATTAATAAAATATAACAAATTACAAGCAACCTCGATTTAAGTCACTCAATTTCTTTAAACTCAAGCTATATATAAGTATTTGAATTGCATGGTAGGATTGAAATCAACTTTGCATATTAAATGAACCCACAATTTAAGTAAACAAGCCATTTGCTTAATAATCGAGATTATTTAGCATACAAGAGTTAAAAAAAAAACAAGTATCAATGAATAATTCTTGAAATAGCAAAACTCTGCAAATGTAATACAAAATTAAATACATTGACCTAACCTATGATGATATTCAATTTATTCTCTGGGTAATCCAAATTCTGAAAACCATAGATCATATTATATTATAATAAAATAAAATGAAAATAACAATGATTTGCTATTTGATTTACCTTCAGGATCTGCAGGACAACTATTTTCTGTAAATGAAAATTATAGTTATAATGATGTAATGAGATTTTAAATGTGTGAAATAAACATAATTTACTAGTCATGCAATATACAAAATATAATTAATGTAAAATAAAAAAGTTCTACAAAAAACAAATAAGCTCGATTTTAGTTAACCTCAGTACCTTTAACTGATTTCAACTTTTGATATTTTATTGGAATTGAATAAAATACTTTAATATGCACCATGGAATGGCTTAACGCAAAATGGAATGCTTTTAAAAATATTGGTAAACTTTAATGATGAATCAATAGTCAGAAAAATCGAGGTTATTTGGACAGATAACAGTTATGATGATGCTTTTCACTGTATTTTTTTTTATTTTCCTGAAAGAAGGCTGAAAAAAGTGAACCATTTTACTATTATTCAAGAAATGTTCCATCATTGAAGAGCTAAAAATAAACTTAAAGATTTTAATCAGTAAATTCAGCCTAAACGGAGGACACACGAATACAATAAGCTCCCTCATCACTAATATTATGAATCTGATTAAATAAGTATTTACAAGTATACAAATACATAAAAACGTTAAACAAACATTGGAGAAAATCAAACAATGTTACGTAGCTTCTTCCAGTTGTGTTTTGATCCTGTTTTAAATATTTATCATTGAATATATAATAATAATATAATAAGACCTGCGATTTATTCAAACTCAAACTCCACGGTGGTGCCCTTTACACAAGAATACGCCCTTACTACCGATGATCTTTTAAACTTGGAGACAAAAAAGCTACGAAAAAGCGCTTATGCCTTCATTAAATTCTACTCTTATGCGACGTTAAAAGTGAGAGGTTGTATATAAGATACGACCGTAGAATTGACGTATGATTACGAAAGGTAGTTATGATGTCATGGCAAATGTATAGTAAATTTTAAATTGATTTCTTAATTCGTTATCAGTGAAAAATTTCGATAGGTTGAAATTCGGAAGCAATTTAGGAGTTCTGTTTGTGAGGTGCTCTGTCGATGTTCATGTAGTACCAATCCTGGACGATATGTCTTGGATTCAAGCTCTTACTCTTTAGTTTACTATTTTATTAGTCATGTGTGGTCCTGAAAATGACCGATGTGTTGGAAGCTAGTTGAGAACAATTCTGTGGAAATTTTTCCTCGATGTTTTTTTTTTTTGAAATGATAGCAGTGCGGAAATGAAATATGTAGGGAATTGAATGTAATGTCAGCCTAAATACCCCTAATTTGGGCCCATACATAAATTCAGCAATCGACTAAATTTTCAATGGCGACCAAAAATATCCATTAGTACCGTCCCAATGACAGGGATAAAATTGAAAATAGCAGATTTTTAGCGATGGGTCTTAGATCCATAGGCCATTTCTCCTATAGGAGAAAACACATCAATCACAGAATATGATCCTACCGGACGGTACCTACGTTTATACTATTTGATTCATATTTCAAGAGAATTTGGCAAGGTTATGTTTTGGCATAATGCTCTTATTAGGAGGGACTTCAAATTTGCACCAAAAGGCATAAAGATCGGTACCGTCTAGCATGCTCAGTGCTTCGTATCAATTATTCGGCGACTGTGTTAGGGAAATCATTTTTCCCATCACGGAAACGCCTCGTTTTCTGATGACGAAGCTACGCATTTACGTGCACAAAACGCACGTAAATTTTTGTTTTATTCAATAGATAATAAAACAAAGCAAATACTGATAGGAGGAATTTCTTGCTCAAATTTTTCCAATCATATAAATTCGAGATTTTTTGCTGTTACTAGCATCCTGGAGAAAACCTTAGACACTTCTCGCGTTAATTGACATGGTCATGTGGTATTCGGTCATTGCGAGAATTTGTATGTACCACTTCAATACTGTAGCGCATTTGACGACAAACGTTTGGTTGCTGGGTACATTATCAAAGAGCTTTGGGGGTAATGTGGCTGGCAGAAAGGCGAGCGAACGTTCAATGAAAATTAACTCTAAAACAACATTAATTTATGTTGATCCTAAAAAGGACCGTTTTGTCGTAATGGTTGAGTAATGCTGAGATATTAGGGTGTGTAACACGGATGAGGCTGGTGTGCTGTATGTTGTTTGAAACGCGGGTGACGCGCTTGGTATAGATGACTCACAGATTGCACCAATACATTTAGACCTACAATTCCACACCTTCTATAGACCAGGTTGAGCCTTGATAGCTAGCTACTTGCAGGAACTGACATCCGATTGATGACCTTTACAAATCTAGACCAACAATTAAAATAGGCGGAACAACCAAACGTAAACAATGGCTTTCAACAAAACATTCTCGAGAATCAAAACACTCCCACACAAACTTACACTGCCATTCGATAAAGGAAGTTTGCTCTATCAGATGATGAAGGTAGATTTCTTGGATGTGCTTTGATTCTCGAGGAAGTTGCATTTAAAGTCATTATTTACGTTGGTCTAGAAGTATCCAAACCATACTCTTTAAAAAATTTATGGTGGTCCTGAAAAGGACCGTTTTTTCGTGTTGGTTGAGTAATGCTGAGCTATTCGGGTGTTCAACACGGATGAGGCTGCCGAGCTGTTAATTGTTTGGAGCAAGGTTGACGCGCTTGGCATAGATGACCCACAGCTACTCACGAGGAAACTGATTTCGATCCATAGCGGTGCGGCTTCTTCCTCCTTCTATGGGTGCTCATGTGGGCTCTGCAGCTCACTGCTTGCAGGCTGCCTTTCGTGGTGTACTGGAACAATGTTAACGCCACACGCTGAAAGCACTGCTGCTGATGCTGCTGCTGCTGATGCTGCTGCTGCTGATGCTGCTGCTGCTGATGCTGCTGCTGAAGCTGCTGAAGCTGCTGATGCTGCTGATGCTGCGACTGCTGCTGACATCGACGACCGGACACCACCACACACGGTGATTGAATGAGCACCGTTCAGTGAGACAAGATCGAATTCGATGTTTAAATCTGTGCTACGTTTGCAGGTAATCGGTGATAATTTAGATCACCATTGCAACAGTTGGACATTTGTGTATTTTTCAATAGTGACCTATTGAAAATTAATAAAGTGTTCAATTTAGCAGATTGGTAGATAAATTCTCAATCGTTTGGATTGTTAAGAATTAAAATACATCTGCTATTGACAGAATTATATGTGGTCAAAACCTGACCTATTTTCGTAATGCGGTCGATTTTGGTTTTTTTGAAATTGCACCCCCAATATGTTGCCGAAAGACGTAATCCTACGTCAAAAATAATAAGATTCTCTTGAATTGGTCGCGTCGCGTCCACTACGGTCGCGGGAACAGAATCCATAAAACATTCACATTTTTGAGCTACCGTGTCCCTTACTTCACGCTTGACGCTGTACCAGCGTACAAATATTGCAAATCGTTTAAGCTATCTCGACCGAACACTATTGCGTTTTAAAACGACTGTTTTCTCCTTCATATTTCGTCGGCAAAACCACCAAATCCCATAATCAAACACGACCCGCTGTGACTACCGTCAGTCTTCAACCACGGCCCTCATGATCATGTTAAAGACACACCTAACAACACAACAAAAACTAATCGGTCAAAAGCCAAGCTTGCGTGTTCGATCGTACCGGGCTCTTTCACGCACATTGCAGCGCGTAAATAAACTGAAATTTAACATTGTCACTCGCGATGCCCCTAATTTCAGGTCCGGGAGAAAAAATCAAACGACGCAGGCATCTGTTCTGATGCTTGCAAACAAACATGATCGTGCCGGGCAAAGGTGTTATATCCTAGACAAATGGTAAGTTACGGATTCGCTGTTGTCGTCGTCGTAGGTACCGTCGTATTCGCCGTCGTAGTCGCGGTCGTAATCACCGTCGTAGGCACCATAGGCACTACCGTTAGTATAATTGAAATTAATCGTCAGTCGCTGAAACTATATGAATCATCACGTATCTCTGTTGTTCCCCAAGCAACACGGCTTGTCATAAAGAAGTTGAAAATACTTTTTAATGACTTACGTAAAGAATCAATAATACTGTAATATACATCATTTAATACATTTAAATAACCTGAAAAGCGCAAGATGCGGAGCTTATACAACTAAATACTGGTCTTATAACATGTTTTGGAAACATCATAAAAACCAGCGGCAAAAAAACATTAAAAAAAAACTTGAGCATGGGATTCGATCACTGGTCCTTGGCGTGGCAGACTTATTACTTCCTAACTAGACCAACTCTGCTTGATGAGAGGTTTGTTATAAGTATCTATCATGTTCTTGCCAATGGCATGAAAACTATGTTCTCGTTCAACACGCTTTAGATCCGTCATAAAGATGATTTGTTAGCAGCAAAGCGTACATCTAATTGCCAGAGTGTTATTTTAAAGTATTTTCAACTCTTTATAAGACAACCTGCACATTATCAGTTATAATGATTTATGAGATGTCATAAACAAGTGTTTTCAACTTTCTTTATATCAAACCTCCGAATACCTCATAAGAAACTGTCAATCACTGCGTGAAGAGACAAGTCCGGCTGAATGGCGCCGTCAATGTTTACGTCAATCTGGAAAGTTCAGAATCTCTTCAAGAACTTTATAAATTCAACTAAGATTGATTTTGTATACGACAAGGTTTATTGTGGTATTAAAACAGTAAGATGCACGTTTAATTAACATTTAAAGATAAAAGCAAAAGAAAACTATTTTGGAAAATGTTGAATCAAGGAAGTATGAAGAAAACATCTATAAACCTCATATATAACGTGGGATGTTTTCTGCATCACTTATAATACATTTACAATACAAGCCGTTCTAATTTTTTTTCAAAAAGATGTTTTATGTGTTACTTGGGTCATTACATACCAAGTGAAAACCTAATCATATTTTGTCGTGGAGTGTTGGGTTTTGAGATGCTCGATAACCCTAGAGGGATCGGTTTTGCTTAATGAGCAGAATATCATGGGTTTAATCACAAGCTCTCTCACAACAGAATAAACCATCATCGTTAGGTTCCGAGAGCATAAAGCGCAGTTAATAACCAAAATTTGAATAGTTTAAACCATGAATTTCGGAAAGGGTCTATGCGTGATCCAGTTTGTAAGACATTATTGGCTGCTTTCAGAGACGTCGCTTCATTTGAATAGCTTTTTGTTAAGTCGGTCGTAGATTGTGGTAATGTAAGGGAAACGTTGGCCTTAGAGCGACCGTTTTTGCTTACTGAGCAGAAGATCGTGGGTTAAAACCCAAGCCTCATTACATTACTAACTTAATATATCCAGGCCTCTATTGTAGAGTTAATAACATAAATTGGAGGAACGATTCAGAAAAGTAATAAGGATATTTAGACAAATGTGCCGTACGCCTGACTCGATTCGGAAGACATTGTCAACTACTTTGGATGATTTCATTTTATTGTAATAGCTTCTTGTAACCGATAATGCACGATCGTCAGTCGTAGCTTGTTGTGGTGTAAAAGGCACGGTGGCCTTAGAGCGACCGTTTTTGCTCACTGAGCAGAAGATTGTGAGTTAAAACCCAAGCCTCTTTACATTACTGAGTTGATAGGGTCGCATTATATGCTTAACAGGTTTTAAAAGATTGCATCACTTGCCAATGTGAATCCAGATCTAATTTATTCTTATTCTCTAGTAGCAACGGTTGTTGAAATAATAATCCTTTCCCTCCCCGATGACTGTAAGGACGTGGCCGGCGCCGTTATTGACCTAAAAAATATGGATCGAATCCGAAAAAATGTGGACCGAAATCCATACACTGTGTTGAGGATGAATCAAAATCCGTACATGAATGTGAATCGATACAAATCAATGAAAAAAAAAACATGTTGCTATCTTGAATAAAGTATTTCTTTAGAAGTTGCTTGGCTAGGAGTCCAAAACAGCTGTACTCGTTTAAATACACTAGTTTAGAGCATATTTGAACTTTGTACGCTGATGGTCATTTCCCATGTAAAATCGTGCGCTGAATACAAAAATATAGTCCAAACAAATTTCAGTAGGATAGTTTTGGAGATATAGGGGTAAGAGAGGCATAGTGAACAGGTGGGGCATAGTGAGCATCGCGTGCTCCAGCTTGGACTTCCGACCGTTCAGAACAAATTTGTTGGCTGTAGGATCAATATCATAATGATATTGATCCTACTACCAGTTGATTTGTTTCATGCAGTTGGAGATCCAGAGCCAAAGTGCGGGATGCTCACTATGCCCCTCCTTCCCCTAGCTAAAAAATGAAATCTCACTTTAAAAAAGACTAAAACACAAATATCTCTGGCTGCAATGAAGTAATATTAATTATTTTAACGCCAAATTAAACGTGATTAAATTTTATTTCGATCGTTATAACACTATTTTTCCGTGAGAGTAATGGTAGAACCACTATAACCATTTTTATTTACATTGCTTAAAAACTTAGCAGAAATTCAATTTTTCTTAGGAAAACTTAAAAAACTAAAGTACTATTAACTAACAACAATACCATCAATCTCACTGACAATTGATGTTGAATTGATCGAACGGAAAAATTTCTTACCTCTAATTTAGCGTTAAAATAATTGATATAATCTCATTACAACTGGAGATATTTGTATTATAGTAATCAAACTTGTTAAAGTGAATTTTCATTTTTAGTTGTATCTCGAAAACTATCCTACTGACATTTTTTTCAACTACATTGTTGGATTCATACATAAGAATCATTCGTCAAAGGTTCAAGTTAATTTTTTTTACTTTTACTTTTTAACTAGTGATATCAGCGTTAGATTAATTGATGCTCCAATCGATTCAAAGGAGAGGTAACTGATTTCTTTTTATTTAAGAAGGTGACTGTTCTGGATTTTTATGCTAACTAATATCATGTTTAAGGATTCATTTCCTCCAAATTTTATTCTATACCAGTGCTTTGGGTTAAATATTCTTACTAGAGTTTTCCTCCGATCACAACTTCGAGGTCTTTGAAATTTGACATGTGATAACGTGCAACATGCGCCATACTTTGGAACTTGGGGGTACTCCAGCTCAACGCTACAAAACATTATTAACCGGGACTAAACTAGGCGGTGTAGTTTGGACAATGTTGTCGAATCAATAATAGCAAACTGAAGAGAAGACTACCGAAACATCTTTAATACACCGATAATGGAAACGCTCCATCAACCCACTGGCATCAAGCGATAAATTAACCGGTTCCTAAGATGGTAGCCCTATAATGGCGGATAAGTAGAAAAAAAAATACAACCATCTTAGAAACTAACAAAAAAAGACAATGAACTGACAACAAGGATTAGTTCTTCGTTTTGTGCATGAAAATTGAAATTGGTAAGTTAACGACTATAACTTAATTAAAGTTAAAACGTCAAGAGAGTAATAATCATAAAAATGCAGATCTTTCATTGCTTCCTTTCCGCAGCTTTCTTCTGCTTCTTCTCCATTGTTACCATTACCTTTACAAGTTATAATGCTTTCTTGCTTCCAACTTTCTTTCCTTTTCTTCCTCCTCTTTCTCTCTCGCTCAACCTTTTTCTTTTGTCGTTCCTCAATCCTTTGTTTCTTTGCATTCTCCTTATCAATTTTCGCCCGCTCTACTTTCATGTGTATTTCCGGTCATTCCTCGCTGGTAGCTACTGCTGGGAATGCTCTCTTGCCCATTTCTGTCTGCTCTCTGTAAGGGAGCATCCAACAATGACGTAGCATATTTTTGATCAATTTTAGACTCCTACCCCCCCCCCCCTCGTAGCGAATTTAGCTATATCCAATACATGGCCGGTCACAAATTCTGAAACCCCCACCTTGCCCCTCAAATGCTACGTCATTTATGCATGTTCCCTAATTTGTATATGCGTGTTGGTGATATCCTGTAGGGGAGCTGCCTTGTTTTACTTTTCAGCTGGTTTTGACGCTCTTCGTTAAAAGATATTAATAATATAACATTTACAATACGAATAAAATAAGAGAGTAGCGATTCAATACGGCATCTCTTATGGTGGTGAATGGAACGGCAAAATCCTTGGATGCTTCTCGGTAAGATTTCACCGCACGCATCATTGCCACAGTCTTCCCCAAATCCTCCGGCGTGTATTTAGCTTCCATGATCTGCTGAAAAACATTGGATAAAGTAGAATCGTCATTGTTAATGCACAAGTGTACGGATTTAGAATCATGATACATCTGTTATATATGGATCGAAATCCGTACAGTACTAATTTTGATAAATAAATACCATATGAATGATCCATTGCTTAGAATTGAGATATAAAACGATAAACACTTACCTTTCCGATCGACCTTCAGGAAACTACTTGCAAAAGTCACTTATATACGCTTAACAACTGGAAGCAAATCCGAGAGATTTTCTTAGAAAATCGTTAAGAACGCAACCGATTGACAGAAATGCCCGACACGTGATGAGGTTTTTATTTTTCTTATTTTCATTGCATGACATTCTGCTTAATTGTTGACGTAAACATCAAGCTAATGCATGAATTAACATGAATATGTATTCATGTATAATATTTACATTGTTATGATGCATATAAATAAACAAATTCAACAGGGTGTACGGATTTCGGTGCTGTACGGATTTCGGTCCCGCACGGTATAATAGTCAAAAATACATGACATACAGTCAGGAATCCTTATTGCCGGATTCATTATTGCCGGTATCCCTTATTGCCGGATCCTATCCGCGAATAAGGATACCCACAGCTTATGGGATTTTCACTAATGGGGGCTGTGGTGGACTATCTCATTTGTTACAATATATAGAGCTATACTGTCTTGGACAAAATTGTTGTACTGAGATAAACCAACAAGCCTGTGTCATTGGATTCAGGTTTAATTGGGAACTACGCCGCTTGGGGCGCTTCACTTTTATGTTACTTATGACGGGCGTTATAATATATCGATCTTGTCGATGATATTTCTGGAAAGCTTGTCCATATAAGATGTTCCTGTGCAATGCGATGCAATATGGATATTTTCGGAAAGGGGACGACGTGTAGATGCCGGAAATCGATGTTAGATGTCATTTTGAAATCCAAGATGGCGGCCATCGGTTCAAGAAAAACTGTCAAATACGCTACAATATGGGTATTTCCGGAAAAGGTACGACGTGTAGAGGACGGAAATCGATGCCAGATGTCATTTTGGAATCCAAGATGGCGGCCATCGGTTCAAGAAAAACTGGCAAATTCCCTACAATATGGGTATTTTCGGAAAGAGGATGACGTGTAGAGAACGGAAATCGATGCCAGACGTCATTTTGGAATCCAAGATGGCGGCCATCGGTTAAAAAAACTGTCAAATACCCTACAATACACAGAAAAAAATTCTGAATTCTAACTATCGCTTAAAATCTCTCTTCGAATAATTTTGAGCTGTACTTGGCATAAACAGTGAAATCGTTTGCACACTTGTATACAATACTGCTAATTTATGCGATATTGCGCTTAAATTTACACGAAATATCGCGTAAAATTATGCCAAATCTAGCGTTAATTTTATGTGCGCTATATCTCGCAGAAATTTACATGAATTTTTCGAACGGTGTATGGGTATTTTCGGAAAGGCGATGACATGTAGAGATCAGATATCGATGCCACCCGCCATTTTGAAATCGAAGATGTCGGCCTTTGCTTTAACGTAAACTTTAATGGGGATGACGTGAGTAGGCCCAAAATCGATGTCTGCCACCATTTTAGGATCCAAAATGGTGGCAATTGGCTTTCGAAGGGGCATTTAGTGGCTATAGACAGCCTCGTATCAGTTCAGCACAGTTAACGTGGACCGTTTGCGGGGTAGGTTTGGCGATAATCAATTAGGAAGATGAATTTGATCTAATTAATGTTTTAGGGTATTGTGGAGCCCAAAATCTTGCCTCGCATTATTTTTTTTTCTGAATAATGCTTACCAAGCATATTGCGTATAATTTGTATAATGTGTATAACGTATCATTGAGCAAGATGGCATCGTTTCGATATCCTTTAGCAAATCTTGCAATTTTGCACTATGTTCGACATTACTGTCCAATGTGCAGAAGCTTTTGAACTCGGGGAGTTGATTTATTTTGAACTCGATTTCTGCCGTGGTGGGATGAAAATATAATCCATATTTATTGTAGATGGGTCCAGTTCGCTAACAATTTCATTTGCTGTAGCCGGTGCATCTCTTATGATTCGTTGATTTCACCGTGTTTCTTATCCCTGGTGCACCAAAGTGTTCGTGAATTTGTTGAATTTCGGACATGATCTGCAAATCCTCGTTGTCGTTGTTAATTTGCGAAATACGACGGAAGAATTTTCTTCAAGCAGTTTCAATCAAGTTTCGGGTCAAAGAAAAACAAAATCGTTTTTTTTTGTAAATCAACCGTAAATGAAGTTGATCAAAAATTTTAGTTGTTGTTCCTCCTTCAAACAGCCTTTTTTCTACCTTGACTGCTCTGAAATGTTCTTTCGCCTATCTGTGAGTCGTCTGCTTGCCGTTCCGTGTTTTGTAACCTCCACTCGCAACTTTATATCGTGCTCTCCGTTGTACTTCACTATACGCGCCTGACCTAAATTTGTCCACAAACTTTCCACAAATGCCCAAAGCACAGAATACTAAAACTCACTTTTACGCACTTTCTACCTTCCGTTCTTTGACAGATTATCTTCTATTTATCTATCTATCCTCCTCTCTTCAATCCGTCATTTCATCTGTCATACTTACTGCGATGGAGCAGGGCAACGGCCAGTGTTGCCAGAACAAACGTGATTTGTTTTATGCCCTTTAGAACCAAATCCAAACAGTCGAAGCAATTCTTGATGCTGAACTACTTTCGTGTATCCGCTAGTGAAAGGCCTTCATTTTCGGCTGTTTCCAGAATAAAACTGAAGCTTTTCTTGACATACTTCAGCTTGAAATTTTTGATGATGCCTTGATCAAGGGGTTGAATCAAATACGTGAACTTTGGTGACATGTATAGAAGCATTATGGTGGGCGGATGCAACGGAGCGTTATCAAGGAGCAGCAAAGCCTTGAAGCTAATGTTCTTGGCTCCTCCGTCGTCCCCTACACGTCATTCCTTTTCCGAAAATACCCATATTTTAGAGTATTTGACAGTTTTTCTCGAACCGATCGTTACGATCTTGGATTAGAAAATGGCGTCTGGCATCGATTTACAGTCACTACACGTTATTCCCTATCCATAAATACCCATATTGTAGAGTATTTGACAGTTTTTTGACGAAGGACTACGTCTTTGATTTCTATATGGGGGTACACTTTGTGAAAACCGAAAATGGAACATGTAACAAATTAAGAAAGATTTTGAACGTTAATAACTCAGCTGCCCCTGGTCCAATTTCAATAATTTTATCACCAATCGATCAGAAATATGGCTACGCATTGATAACAATGCTTCCGAATGTTGATTTTCAACAAGAAACTATTGAAAAACTGGTAAATGTTCAGCATTGTCCAAAAGCGTCGAATTAACTAACAAATCCACCAATTACCTACATGCATATGCTGCTTCCCCAGCACAGTCGTCAGAGAGTAGTAAGTAGACGAAACAAGTCGAAGTGGCATTCGCCTCCGATCCTCAGGCGCGTGCGAATAGGGAGGATGGAATTGCGTAATATTTTACACACTCATTGCCATGTTCAGAACCAAACGCAAATTCTTCGAGATAACCACCATCCGTCGTCTGGCTCGCCGTGGCGGTGTCTGGCGTATCTCCGGTCTGATTTACGAGGTGTTCCTAAAAAATTAGATCCGTGATGCTGTCACCTACACTAAACACGCCAAGCGCAAGCGGCCATGGATGTCATCTACGTTTTGAAGTGACAGAGACGCACTCTGTTTGGTTTCGGAGGTTAAATCATCACCAACTTTGACAACAAAACGGCGCTTTTCAGGGCCACCAAGCTTATTACAGTAAAGAGAAGGAATAGAATTCATCTGTCTGTTTGTCCATATTCAGAACCAACGATCACACAAAATGCTCATGTAATCAAACTGGAAGCAGGAGAACAAATTATTTTGATCAACCTTGATCAACTTTGAATCGCCACGGCCGGATATTTTCGATGGAAGAAGCAACAATCTAGCATCTAATTCGACGAAGACGGCAGGAAACATTTCTGGATCAACAATAAAATAGGGCCCATCAGCATTTGTAAACAAACCGTTCCAAAGCCTCACAAATCGAAGGCCGCTCACACAAACAAACACCAACATCTTGTAGGTAGAAGTTTCCCCTATCCGATGATGGTGTTGGTTTGTGTGGGTGGCCTTCGCTTTGTGAGTAAAGGGCTTTGGAACGGTTTGTTTACAAATGCTGATGGACTCTTTTCTATTGTTGATCCAGATTTGTGAAGCCGAGTTATTTACGAAAGAGAGTGTCGATGAAGAGAATCGATCAATGTAGATAGGACCTATTGAAAAGTGACGCGAGATTTGTTTTCCGTACTGAGCTCTAATGCTACCGACGCCAGGGAGGCAGCTCCCAGAGATGTTATGTGTAATGATGGTTGTCATCATTCCGAATATAATTAGACTTTACTCGTTGAGTCTTACGTTCCGAATATTTCGGTTTATTCGTTAATGCTTTATTGAGACCTATTCGTAAAAGTTTTACATAATGTGCTTAAAACGAAAGAGAGCGCAAGAGAGAGTTGGAGGTGCCTGGTAACCAAATGTGTTGAGAATTTATTGCAGTTGACAAAGTGTCGAGAACTGCCGATAATTGTGTAATTGGAGAAAGGTTAAAATTGAACCTGGGACTATGCATCGTTGGCGGTTGCAACATGTGCTATTGAACTTGGTTGTTCTTGCTCACGTTGCGAGACCTTGACGATGGGAAATATTGTTGCTGTGCCACATCGGTTGGCCATATGCAGCTAAGATAATTTATGCACTACATCTTCCCCTTTTAAGGAAAATGATGAACGTAGAGAAATCATTTGAATTTTGAAGTTATTGTTACCAAACACCTTCAATGTTTTGAAGTTCATACATAGTATAAAAGAAAAACTAAGTGAAAATACATTTTTATAGTTTGATTATCCTATTCTTGTGTACCGTTTTTTGTTCGTTTGTTTCACAATTTTTGATTTTTACATTAGGGTGATTGATTGATATTATTTCATATGGACCATTATAGACGGTATCTAATTTTCTGTTATTTTCAGTTTTAAGTAAAATTTTCTCTCCTATTTCAATTATAATGGGCTTTGATTTAGCTGTCTGTTTACTTATTCTATTCTGTTTCGATTTAACTAGCAATTCTTTTGCCTTATCTGCAGTATATTGCAATTTATATTTTAACTCTGCGAAATAACTATCGTAATTATAAATTGGATCAATTTTCTTAGGATTCATTAAATTTTGAGGATAATTTGCTAGATTTCCAAAGACTAATTCGTAAGGTGTGAAAGTATGCTCAATGTTGGGAGTAGTATTGTAGCAGAAAGTATAGTATTGAAGCCAAGAATCCCAATCATCGAGTTGCTCATTAATGAATTGTCGAAGATATTCATTAAGGCATCGATGATTGCGTTCTAAACCTCCAATAGTTTGTGGATGGTAAGCAGTAGAAAAATTGTGGTTAATGTGCAACAGTAAACATATATCTTTGAACAGTTCATTTTTATATTCTGTTCCTAAATCGGTTTTTATTAGAATTGGACATCCGTATATCAGTAAAAAGTGCTCAACGAATGCTTTCGCTAATGTTTGAGCTTGCTTATCAGGTATAGGTATCGCAATAACATACTTTGTGAGGTCACATTGTAATGTTAATGCATATCTATTCCCTTTCCTAGTTTTTGTCATGGGACCTATTGTATCAATGGATACAACATTAAATGCTTTCGAGGGTGTAGTGGTTTCAATGAATTTTTCCTTTGTATGCACCGTGTGTTTGTTTCTTTTGCAATCAATGCAGTTCTTAACGAACTGGTTGATAGTGTTTCGCATATTTTTCCAGAAATACGTTGCTCGTAGTTTATTCAGTAATCTTGAGGTTCCAACGTGACCACCTAAAGGAGTCACGTGATTTTCAAGGATTATTTTGTCAATATCAGTTTTGTTCGTTATAATTTGTGCGGGTATGTAGACTACAAGATCTACTTCATTTGGAGATTTATTGTAAAATGCTTTAAACGTTTCAGTATTGATTTTCGAAAAAATCACACTGTTTCTTGCAATTGCTAACTTTTTTATATTTAAATGTTTGGCCATTATGTTGATTGTTTCTATAATTTCTTCGACGTCGTTTATATTTGTGCACGTTTTTCCAGAAAATTGCGCTTGAGCAAGATTCTTTTTCAATTTTTTATCAAATATTTTCATTATCAGCGCTGATTGTATTTCGTCAATTTTGATAGTTAGTTTAGGAAGATTAAACGCATCAATGTTGTTCACTGAATCGTATGCTCTAAGGTGATCAGTCTTTGAGCTACCAATTTGAGTGACATTGTTGGGATTACTTCTTGTCATAGACCTTGTCTGTATGGGTAAAACAGAGATAGTTTTTAGTTCATCTGAATCAACAATTACACGTGAAAGAGCATCGGCGCCTACATTTAGCTTTCCTTCCACGTGTTCAATGTTGAAATCAAATTCTTCCAAATCAACTCTAATTCTAGTCAATCTAGACGAAGGGTTTTTCATTGTGAATAGATATACGAGAGGTCGGTGGTCAGTTTTGACTGTAAACCTCCTTCCGTATAGATAAGGTCGAAAATGGGTAATTGCCCAGTGGATTGCAATTAGTTCTTGTTCTATGGTGGACTTATTTCGTTCACCTTTAGTAAAAGACTTACTTGCATATGCCACTGGCAAATAAGTGTCTCCGTATGGTTGTGTTAACATAGCACCACATGCCATTTTAGATGCATCGGTACTTAAAATGAAAGGCTTCTTGAAATCGGGGAATTTCAAAATTTGAGGGGATAATAATTTGCTTTTCAAAATTTCAAACGAATTTTTACAATCTTCGGACCATTCAAACTTTACATTTTTTCGTAATAAATTATTCAAAGGATGGGCTAATTCTGCAAAATATGGTATAAAACGCCTGTAATAATTGCAAAATGCAACGAATCGTCGAACGTCGTCTGCATTTTTGGGTGTAGGAAAATTACTGATTGCTGAAAATTTTGATTTATCAGGCTTGATTCCTTCATTTGAAATATGATGACCAAGATAAGTAACGTCAGAACAAAAGAAATGACATTTGGCAGGGTTTAGCTTCAAATTTCGTTGACGAAGCTTTCCAAAAACAAATTCTAAATTTTGTAAATGATGAGTAATTGAACAGCCGATGACGATAATGTCATCGATGTATAAAAATGCACAGTCCGCGGGAAGACCACTCAAAGCTATGGTCATCATCCGCTGGAAACTGTTAGGCGATATATTGAGACCAAAAGGAAGTCTCTTAAATTCGTAATGACCTGTTTCGGTGGAGAAGGCTGTAAATTGTTTCGAAGCATCATCAATTTCGATTTGATGAAATCCGGACATTAGATCTAAAGTAGAGAAATATTTTGCTCTACCTAACTGATCTAAAATATCATCAATTCTAGGGAGCGGAAATTTATCTCCTAGAATTTTCTTATTCAGTTGCCTAAAGTCTATAACGAGACGCCATTTTTTATCATCTGTTGTAGATTTCTTAGGGACAACCAGTATCGGTGAGTTGTAAGGAGATACTGAAGGCTGTATAATATCTCCTTGCAACATTTGATCAACTTGAAATTTGATTTCCTCGCGATGAATTTCGGGAAGTCTGTAATTTTTAATGTAAACCGGTGAATTGTCGGTGAGGTTTATTGTCTGTTTATAAAAATTGTTACATGTAAGATTATCTGTTTCCAAAGCAAAGATGTCTTGATATTTCTTGCACAAATTCATTACATTTAATTTTACATCTTGTGGGGTGTGTTCCAAATTTAGTTCAGATAATAACTGCTGATGCCTAGAATCATCGTTTGGTAATTTATTGAAAGAATAAATTTCATAGTTTTCAATATCGAATAAATGACGAGAAAAATTTCGTTTAACTTTGACCGTTTCGTTTGTAGTGTTCAAAAATTTCAAAACGGGGTTGTTGGAATTGATTATAGAATTAGAGATAAACACTCCTGGCATTATTTCATTGGATTT
The DNA here is from genome assembly GCF_037179485.1 of Ochlerotatus camptorhynchus. Classification (NCBI taxonomy): domain Eukaryota; kingdom Metazoa; phylum Arthropoda; class Insecta; order Diptera; family Culicidae; genus Ochlerotatus; species Ochlerotatus camptorhynchus. The sequence goes on along the minus strand of NW_027040577.1, from coordinate 1,228,660 downwards.
TACTAAGAAGGTTTTGTGAGTATCTCCGATATTTATGCGTCTAAACACTTCGCATCGAGGTGGAAGAAAAATATTACCATCCATGTCATCATGAATGGGGATTTCGAAAACTTCAGATTTGCATCTACCTGTTAGCATCCAGGTGTCATAATTAATTGAACAGAAATAATTGCATAGAAAATCTCTACCGAGTATTCCATCGGTAGGAATCGGTAATTGACCATCAACTAAATGAAATTTATGTTGCAGTTTTCCTTGGTTTGGTAGTAAAATATTTGATGTAGCAGTACCTAAAGTGAACACTGTTTGGTCGTTAATTCCAGAAATATAGCATTGGTCATTAGTATTAACAAAAGTTGTGGGGAGTATTTTTCTGGCCTTGAAAATAGATATGTCTGCTCCAGAATCCACAAGCAAGGTGCATTCTGTGTCGAGAAAATCTAACTTCAAGACTACGAAATTACTGCAAGTAGCATTAATTGAAAAAAATTGTTTCACTGCCGGTGCGCTATTTGTGCTAGCTGCACGGGTTGGTTGATTTGATTTTGTGGTTGAATCGGTGGATTCATCGTGACTATTCCCCCAGTTTGTTGTTGGGGGACTTGGTCGTTTCCCTGGCTATTGTAAAAAATTTGTCGACCAGGTCCTTGACTACGTGGATTGAATTGTTGATAATTTCTACCACGCCAATTATTATTGTTACCGTTCCTGTAATTGTTATTGTTGTATTGATTAAAGTTTTGGTTACTATTGTAACGTCCACTATTGTTGTATGTTACTCTACCGCGAGGTCTATTTCCTCGGCTACTGTAACCACGACCTCGACCACGGTGGTTGGCATGTCCTCTTACATGAAAAATATGTGGTCGGGATGTATCTGCTGTCTCGTTCTCTTGCAGTTTTTGAACTGCGTCATTAAAATTGTCGAAGTTGCCTGCTTTCAAGATCAACTTCGTATCCTGATTCTTGGTGCCATTTATTAGTGTTTCCACTCCTCTCTTCGTAGCCATTTTTTCGGCAGTTTCCGGAGGGATTCTTTCGGTGAGATAGGCAGATCTCAGATCGTTGGTTAATTTTTCAACTGCATCGCAGAAACTTTCAGCAGTTGAATGCTGCTTAGTAGTTTTTAGTTTTGCTAAAATATTATCCGATGTTATCTTAGGAGAACATCGTCGTTTAATTGAATCAATGATTTGTGGGAGATCATTCAAATCTCCGACCGCTTGACGCGCGGTGCCGGTTAGTCTTGTTTTAATGAAGCGTACTACTGTAGCTTGTGCTGTGGCTTTTTCTGCTGCCGATGCACCGTTAAATGTTGTATCGACGGTGTCGGAAAACAATTCGACAGCGTCAATGAAAGCACTTAGCTGCCCCGGGGAACCGTCGTAGGTATTAACCAACGAGGTTCCCAATTTGATATCAACTGTTGGCATATTTTCACTATTACGATTTGCACTAAAATCACTATTTTTAGATCTGCTATGTTCGTTTAGCTTTTTATCGATGATCTGCTTAATTTCAGAAACTGCTTCTCTGGAAGCTTTTATATAAAAATTTAATTTAGTTTCTGATATGTACTGTTCGTTTTCGATTAAATTTGTTTCGATATCGTTAAAAAGAGCTAATATGTATTGCCGTTTGGACTGTAAAGTCTCTTTTTTGAATTTTTTGTTAATGGACTTTTTCAAATTGTTTTGAATTTTTATCAAAGTTTGAATGTCTAATTCAATTGATTCTATCATTTAAAAATGGATATAACTAATATATAGGTTTATTATACACTAAAGCGGAAATTAATAATTGAATCATTCCGATTATAATTAAGATAATAGCACTGATGAAACACTTTCAGTTAAACTTTTCCATAGCTCTAACAGTTTGTCCAAATGGGGAGGGTGTGAGTCGTGAGTTGGATTACCTTATTGATTGCCTTGTTCCATCGTTCGTTGACACCTGGTTTAGGTGGAGTGGAGGCGCACTCCTCTACACTCGCTGCTCACTGTGGACACGGTGTAGGTGCTTTCCTACACGCTCGTTCTGATCTCCTAATGTTGATCCTAGCATAGTTTCACCGCACAGCTGATTCACCTGATTGCAGAAGGGGTTTCACGTTTCACGCTATGGTACAGCCTCGGCCCGTTTGCGGTCCGCAACCAGAGCACTGTAGCAATTTATCGTTGCACTTTCGTCACTAGTTCATTGGTGTTTGAAACCTGAGTATTGTGGGCTTCACGATTACGGTCACTTGATTCTTGTTTACTTCACATTTTGTCATAGTTCGAGTTTATACTTTCCATCAGGTAAGGTTCTTTACCGACTGTTGATGTAGGTCGTCCCAACGTTTTACATTGGTAAACTTGCCATAGATTTTGCAGCCTTGAGAGCCTGCTTCCGAGTGTGTTTCTTGTATAATACATACATTGAAATTGTTAAATGAAGGATCACTACGATCATTATTATGTTTAGTTTCAGATCGTGACTGGCGTGCATTTCTTCATGTGCCTCAAGTTCATTTAAGATCACCACTTGCGGGTCACCACTATTGTTAACCGTTTTCGAGTTGGGTTTCCCCATGGTTTCAATTTTTCACTTTTTCGATAAGTTGGTTACACACAGCTACGGCGGTAGCCTATCAGATATAAGTCGCGGGTAGATCGCGTCGAACTTGTTCACTTAAACACTTTGATTCGTATGCCTGTCGGTCTGCCATGTAATGATGGTTGTCATCATTCCGAATATAATTAGACTTTACTCGTTGAGTCTTACGTTCCGAATATTTCGGTTTATTCGTTAATGCTTTATTGAGACCTATTCGTAAAAGTTTTACATAATGTGCTTAAAACGAAAGAGAGCGCAAGAGAGAGTTGGAGGTGCCTGGTAACCAAATGTGTTGAGAATTTATTGCAGTTGACAAAGTGTCGAGAACTGCCGATAATTGTGTAATTGGAGAAAGGTTAAAATTGAACCTGGGACTATGCATCGTTGGCGGTTGCAACATGTGCTATTGAACTTGGTTGTTCTTGCTCACGTTGCGAGACCTTGACGATGGGAAATATTGTTGCTGTGCCACATCGGTTGGCCATATGCAGCTAAGATAATTTATGCACTACATATGCCTTAGAACATGCCGATGGCGCCGACTGAGATTGGACCCAGGCCTGCTGGGGTGAGAGGTAATCACGCTAACCACCGGCGCCGATATCTATCACGGCGAATGAGAACGACCCAAATTTGAGATTTGTTATCTCAGAAATAAGTGCAGGAACTCAGCGATGAGTAAATATTCCTCATGTTGTCCCAGGATTTTCGAGGGAAAAATTCCCGAATTTGAGAAAAGTAAAGATTGAATTCACTCCGAGACTGAATAAAATTTTCGTCAATTTCCTCATTTTCTGGCAGATTTTTTAGGTTTTCCACAGGAAATCATGAGACAAATTTACTCATCGCTGAGTTCCTACACTTTTGGCGATTATGAGTGAACTAAACTCAAATTTGGGGCGTTCTCATTCGCCGTGTACGCAAAAAGAAAATAGCCAGTGTCGCTACTTGATAGCAAACTACTCATAATGGGAGGAGTCTTTGTAGCTTTTATACCACTTGGTTGCACATCATTCTGCTTTAACCTAAAAAGATATAAAGCAGCGCTGCTGTCTGGTATCAGCTCATTTTCGCTTCGGACGGCGTGGTGAGCAATAGTAGCTGTAGGTCGTGGCAAAGGAGGTGCCAATCGTCATCGCAAATTCTTCGAGATAACCACCATCCGTCGTCTGGCTCGCCGTCGCAGTGTCTGACGTATCTCCGGTCTGATCTACGAGGTGTGCTGAAGGTGTTCGTGAAAAATGAGGTCCGTGATGCTGTCACCTACACTAAACACGCCAAGCGTAAGTGGCCATGGATGTCCTCTTCAATAAAACGGCCCTTTTCAGGGCCATCAAGCTTACATCAGTAAAGAGTTGGAATAGAATTTATCTATGCTTGTTTGTCCATATTCAGAACCACAAGCCCCCAACGACCACACAAACTTGGAAGCAGGGGTGCAAGTGATTTTGATTGATTCAGGGTGGCCAGCAAACCGGCAAATCCGGGAATACCGGGAAATATCCGGGAATTTGGAAAGTAACCGAAAAAACCCGTGAATTCTGCAAGAGAACCGGGAAAATAAGTTAACCATATCATAGGAACAAATTTTTACATCAGAATTTCATAATAAACCATTAAAACAGAGTGATCCTTTAGCAAATGAATGTCTTGCTCTATTTGTTGCATAATTTTCTTCAGTATACCGTCTTATTGTTTTTAGAATTTAATCACTCAGTAATATTGCAAATTGATTTTTGTCGTTTCAATTTCAGATGTAAAGTGCATGATCCTCTAAAGAAAATATTGAAGATGCTGGAGTTTGGAAACAAATATTTGTAAAACAGAAACTGAATTATTCTTTTCCGGGGTTTTAATTTTTCGTTGTTCAAAATTCTCATAATGAATTCTAGAATTAACTTGGAATTCTGCTCTGAATGATCTTGAAATTGTTCTGAAATAAACCAGAAAACACTCCACGTAATAATAACCGTTGAATTCTTTTAGGAATTTTCTTCCAACCCCTTCTAAGAATTTATTGGAATCCTTCATATAATTCCCGTTCCCGCCTATCCGGAGACTTTGATCCCTTTAAAAATCTTTTCAAACATTTCTTTTAACTCTATTCAAAACAAATGAAATCTTTCGAAAATTAATGTATAAACCCCTTGGAGTATTTTAAAGAATGGTCGCAGTGATGAAAATACCCGACAAGGAAAAATTTTTTTAAAGAATTTCTTTCTAATTATCAGCAAATTTTTTAGAATCAATTTTGTTTGGGTTATGTGATGAATCATTCGCACTAGGGTTGAAATTATTGCCAGAACATTTTAAGAACTCGGTGTCTTGTTGAATTCCGATCATAATTCTCTTGGAATTCTTCTTAAAATTCATCTGTCATGTTCCTCACGATGCCCATACAAATCTCATCAGAACCACGTAGGAATTTTCTGCAATGTTTTATTTTTATTTTCACAATTCTTTTTTAAATCTACTAAAATTAACAGTTTAATTTAGAACTTGCATTCTTCTCCAAAGAAATCTTTCCAAATTCATCTAACAATTTCTATGGATTTCATGTAAGAATAATTCTGGAAATCTGCTCTTCTCCTTCGAAAACTGTGTGGGAATCCTTCTCAATATTTGTTTTTAATCAACACTTTGAATTCTTTTAAATTTTACTAAAAATTCCAGGGTTTGTCCGCCAGATTCTACAGATTGCTATGTAATTTGTTATTACCCTTAAAATGCTTCCATGTCTCAGAGCGTGACAATTATGACTCCACGACTCATAAGTATGATGTTTTTTTTTTATAAATCTGTGATCTTGAAAAAAATTCAAATTTTCACATTTTAATTATTGTTTCTCCAAATCTTGCATCAAGAAGCATGTTATTAATCACAAATTTTGAAGAAAAGTTCTAGTTTCAGACTCTACACAAATTTCAAAGCTCCAGAATCTTGGGAATCTTCTTAAATCACATTTTTTTTATCCTATCAGTAAATTTTGTTTTTTTTTGTTGCATATTAACACCGGGATTTTTTAAGATTTGAACCGGGAAAACCGGGAAAAAACCGGGATTTTCAAAATGAAAATTCACTGGTCACGCGGTTGATTATCGTAATCAACTTTCTTTTTGAAAAAGATTACTACAAATTTGGATCGCCTACAATTCAAAACCGGAAAGAGTTGAGATAATAGATATTTGTTGATGAATTAAAAGAACTTAATGCTCTTCACATTTATTCCGTCCACTAGGGGTCCTACGTCAAGCTTCCGTTTGTGCCCCTAGGCACAGACCCTTCTTGCTTCTACTTTTTAACTGGTGGTCGACATCTTGGAAAATGTCGTCTGGCATTTATTTCTGGTCTCTATACGTCATCCCCTTTCCGAAAATACCCATATTGTAAGGTATTTGACAGTTTTTATTAAACCGATGGCCCCCATCTGGGATTCTAAAATGTAGACTGGAATCGATTTCCGGCCTCTACACGTCATCCTCTTTCCGAAAATGCCCATATTGTAGGGTATTTGACAGTTTATCTTAAACCGATGGCCGCCATCTTGGATTCTAAAATGACATCTGGCATCGATTTACAGTCTCTACACGTCATCCCTTTTCCGAAAATACCCATATTGTAGCGTATGTGACAGTTTTTCTTGAACCGATGGCCACCATCTTGGATTTCAAAATGGCGTCTGGCATCGATTTCCAGCCTCTACACGGCGTTCCCTTTCCAAAAATATCCATATTGTAGGGTATTTGACAGTTTTTCTAGAATCGATGACCGCCATCTTGAATTTTAAAATTGTGTCCGAAATTGATTTACAGCCTCTCTACACGTCATCCCTATTCCGTTTCGTATCCTCGCATTGCACAGCAACATCTTATATGAACAACCTTTCCAAAAATAACATATTAATGAAGTTCATGTGCACACTAGCGCCGCGTAGTGAGAGAGTTCTTAAATAATATGAACACCATCCGAAAGGACTTGCAGTTTATATAGGAAGTTCACATGCACACTAGCGCTGCGTAGTGAAAGAGTTCTGAACTAATATGGCCACCCTCCGAAAGGACTTGGTCACTTGAACAACTTTGCTGAAGACAGTAACTTTTTATATGGCCAATATCACGAAATATTCTATGTCAGTCGCGCACGGAACCCCTTTGGATACGGTTGTGTTTGTTCTCTGTTTTGTGCGTGCGTTCACTTTCATAGTTTTCGGCTGCATTTGCCGGATTAGCGCTGGCACTCTGCCTCCCGGACGGTTATACGTGTGTGAGTGGTTGTTTTCTCGCTTTCCGAGAAGTTTTAGAATCGAGAAAGAAACATGATTCATCATGTTTGCAAAATTGCAAGCATCAGAAGATTTGGCGCTGCGTGGTTTGATTGTTTCTCCCGGACCAGAAATTTGTGGCATCGCGAGTGAAAATTTTAATTTCAGTTTATGTACGCGCTGCAAGGTGCGTGAAAGAGTTGGCACGATCGGTGTTGATGTGGGTACACTTGCAACTATTTTTGCAAAAATAAAAAAATTAAGTACTTTGACTATATGTTTTTAATATTACTTCTTCACGTAGAACGATCAACGATTTGCAAAAACAAAAAATAAAGTTTTTTCGAAAGTAATTGATATCGAAAGTGTACCAAAAGTGCTTCTGAACGTGTTTCGCAGTTGGGTTTGGTGAAATTCGTGGTTGTTTTCAGTAAAAATTCAGTGAAAATTCCGTATCACAAATTTTCTCACCGAGTTCCCTTTTTTTGCCGTCTGACGACATCGGGAATGCGCTCCCGGATATATTGATTTGGTGAGTACGTTCCAGTTGAGGATTGTTCTTGTACATTTCTCGATTGCATTTTCGAGGGGACGTGTCTGCTTTTGTGGGCAGTGCGTTTGATGGTCGGTTTGGTAGTATCCTTTTAAATATAATGTCTCATGTCCAAATAACCTCGATTTTCGGTCTATTGATTCAATACTTTAGTATTATATTTTCAAAACATACAATGATGAATTGTGTCATTTCATGGCACATAAAACAAAAAGTGTGTGTATAGGACCTAACAATCTAGGTTATTTGTATTTTGTAAAACATCTTTATTTTTTATTATATTTTTCATTTTACTACATATTTTATATACATTATATATCACATGATTATATATAAATTCATAATGTAAATTACAATAAATACTGGGACGGGAGGGAGCATCAGGGCATCATTGTTGTAACTAGACAATGGAGTGGAGTGCCAACCGGAGTCTAGGAGGGAATGTGTACTGTCATTTTAGATAGTTACATTTCACTCCAACAGTTGCAATGAATTTGACGCGCTCTTCTTAAACAAACCATCCCGTGGAAAGCTTAACATGTATTGCGAATTTCGTTATTCATTTTGTTGGATCATATTGTTGGAAGGTGATTCTCTTATTCCCGCGGGTTTCGCGTAAGTGCCTCTGCTTACGGGCCCGTCCAACCCTTTTTGGCCCTTCATACAGCAGTATGTTGAATTCAGAATGATGATGGAATTTGATCTTGCTGTTGAGTGGAGCCGCATGCAGGGCAAGACCCAAGCTTGGATGGTGGCTACTTACATACATACAAGATCACGAAATATTCTATGTTGGACCTAAGATCCATATATTATAACATAAGTAACATAAAAGTGAAGCGCCTCTAGCGGCGTAGTTCCCAATTAAACCTGAATCCAATTACACAGGCTTGTTGGTCTATATCAGTACAACAATTTTGTTGAAGACAGTATAGCTCTATATATTGTAACAAATAATAATCCACCACAGCGCCCATTAGTGAAAATCCCATAAGCTGTGGGTATCGAGGGGGGCGACACATCTAAATCTCAATTCTAGATGCTCAAAAAATCTCACATTAGCGAATCGATCTTCGAAAAATCATCTTTCATTTCTCGCATCTACTCGCATCGTGCTTCATCTTTTTGCAGGAAATCTTCAAAATCGACATAAATCTTCCTTTTTGCGTGTTAACTCAGCGTGCGTGCAGCTAGCCACAGCAAAACACAATATTTTCTGCATCGTAGATAGAGTCGTCCCCCTCGGTGGGTATCCTTATTCGCGGTTCCTTATTCACGCCCCCGTTACCCCGGCAATAAAGATTCCTGACTGTACATCAATTTGGCATGGATCTACGTCATACTGCGGTCGTGTCTAGGATACAATCCTTTTATTATTATTTTTTTTTTTTAAATGTTTGGGAGCATTCTGCCAGTTATTTTTGAAAATCTGTTGGCAACCTTGGAAACTCAAGAAAAATTATTACTCATATTGATATAAAAACACCACTTAATTTCAAAACTTGGTCATAATTACAGGCCAGTGATTTCTCAAAGTGATATCACAGTCCCTAGCAAGGGATATAATTTTCCACTTCCGTAGTTTCTGAATCAGCCAGCACACAAAGCCGATTACCGTTTACCGGATTTGAGTTCCTACTTTTAGCCGATTTGTTCGTCCCTTTCTTGATGCTTCTGAGTCAGGGCAGCAGGCGAATGCTACTTGACTGCAGGATTTTCCGGTCATGGCAAATGCTGCCGCTCCCAAAAAAAAAGAAGAAGATAACAAATTCAAAATCCAGCCGGGGAAGACTGAGAGATCCGTCGAAAATGTGTTTATGCTTTTGCCTTCTTCACCGTTCCGCAGGAATACCATCGAAGCAATCTTGAGGCAATCCGTGGAAAATCCTCTGCTAGCAAATATCCTTCCTGACTCGGAGGTTTCACTTTTCCTTCTCAAGTGCCAGACTCAAGAAACACTAGAAGTAGTAGCAGCAGCAGCAGAAAAGTCACTCTCTCCTATCAGATGGAAGGCAATTTTTCGCTTAGTTTCCGAGAAAATCGGGATTAATAGCTTTGCTCTGCCAGTGCTGATGTTTCGCATTTCACTCACCTCGCACTCACACTCACTCATTCGAAAAAATGGCCATACATCCAGTGTTGTTAACTCTACGGATTTTTGCAAACGACAAAAGTGGACACCTTCTTGGAAATTCCCTTATAACTTTACTCATAATATCACTTTTAAAACAGTGGTTAGTTAAAAAACTACTTCAAAAAGTTAGCTAACCAGCATCCAGTTTAGTATCAACCAATATCTGTTTTGATGTTGTATTGATAGAGTTAAAAGCAGGTGCCCTCTTTTTTCCTGAACAAATCTACGGATTTCTACCCACACTGCATACAGCAAGCAGTGTGGGAGCCACTTGAGTCGAGGATAATAATAGGGCTAATCATTGGCTGGAACCCAACCTCATTCTCCTCGGATTGGTCATTGATTTAACTTTCGCCATTCCCATGGTTGGAGCATAGAATCGATCGGCAGCAGAGCAGAGCCAGACAGAAACACATTCACTCAAATATAGATTGGCCGGTTACGGATTTTGACTTTTGTGTATATGTGTGTGTGTGTGTGTGTGTGTGTGTGTGTGTGTGTGTGCGTATACGGTGGATTCTATTGTGATGAAGTGCAAGCGAATGCTCTTTGTGCTATCTAGCTTTGATTGGGTCTAGCAGGAAATCGTCCGAAATTAAGAAATTTATATCATTTCTACGAAGGCAGGCGAAGAGCATGATTGCCTGGAGCTGATTGTGCTGGAGGGTTTTGGTCGGTAAAAAACGAGCTAATGGCAAAACAAATTCCGTTTTGATGAATTCAAAGTAAAGGCTGAAATGTGAGAATTTTAATTATCACATCAACACGTGAAGCAACCAATGTTACCGGGAATTTAGCAGCAACCCTTTGAAGTTAAACCATAATGCCTTCCTGGTAAATTGACGGGTATTTTCTGTTAAATTGGGTATGATGAGTTCATTTGAAAGGTTGTGGTGAATACACTTCAGCAGCACTTCTTTAATTTTATTTTGAATTCCGATTATATGTTTCTCCAATTTTGTAGTATTGTAGTATTGAGATTGAATCTTCAATACCTAACACTGAACCGGCAAATTTTTATTTTAACATTTTCTCAATAGAGCGTTTTAGCTTGGTCTTTACCATTATTGGTGATGAAAGTGCCACTAAAGTAAGGATAAAAATTATATGGAAGAGGGTCGATCATATCTGATTATTGTGGGGCTTGATGGTTGTTTGTTTCGGTTTCTCGGTGGATGTAGTGGAGAATGTTTTGGAACCCGTCTCCCTTATGCTGAATGTATATATTTATAGCGAATTCGTTTATTATTCAGTTCCAACCTGTATCGGGTATCAAGATTGGGTCGGGTTGTTTTCTGACAAACGTCAGTTTGCTCGTTTGTTTTTAAAACCTAGCTCAGGTTGAGGTTCACACTGACAAAAAGTTCGGTTTCGCACTGGGTTGGAACTGGTGTTAACCCCGATAATAAACGAATTCGCTATTAGTAAGTGTTGGACGGGATCTGCGTCGTTTTCAGCCATTTTTTAAATTTATTTTCCGTGTCAACTAGGGGAATTGACGTATTCTCGGCAACCTAAGCAGCGACCTTCTTTCTATAGCCTTTTTCTCTATGGAACGCACACATATGCAGTATTGGTTTGTTTACAATCTTTTGCTGCCAGCTGCTCTAACAATTTCAGTCGAAAGAGTTGTCAAAAACTGTTTTGAAACGCTTTTACAAAGCTCCAATCTTCTCTAGTGAGAGCGAGTATTGTAGGCAACCCTTTTTTCTTCGGCAACCGTTCCATTTGAACTGCATGTAAATCTGCTGTTCTATTATCGGCAACTCGAAATCAGCTACAATTTGTAGTAACCTTGCTAATTGCTTTTTCAAAGTGGTAAAAATATAGTCAAATTGAAGCTGAAAGCATAAAGAATCGTTTGCATGCATTCAGCGAAGTGTTTTCGTAAGACAATCCAGTGAAAATAGTGTTTCAATTTGGGTTGCCGAAAATAGTCTGTCATGCCAAAGCCGTCATTTCCCCTACTCAAATTCATCGAAATCGTCTCAGCGGACCAAAACCTCTGTCGTCTAACGAAGCTGGAGAACTTCAAAATAAAGCGCAGCGATCTCATATCTGGTACTTACCATTATATAACGCCATCAAGGGAGCTTCAAAGAGTTTATCGAATGCTGAAACAGGACGAGAATTACCGAAACCAAATCCTTTTCTGGTGTGCAAACCACGAGGAGACTCACCTTTTTAAGGATATCCGCAATACCATAGTTGTGCCTACGAGGACTATGCACCTTAAGCTGGTTGAGATTTTGATTATTGGGTAGGGTCTAACCTTCAATCCGTTTCCGAAGCATATTTGATCAACATTCCGAAAAAAAAACTTCCAATACATCTAGGCTAGATTGGCCCACAAAAATTAAAGTTCTAATTTTCCACGGGCCTTCCCCTAGATTTGTGCCTTAAGGTGAGAAAACCATTCTCTGAAAGTTTCAGCTCATTTGGTTCTAAGATGAGCCGGCGCTTTTAGTTTGAATTTTGTATGGGGAATTTGGATAAAATACATGAAAAAATGACACACCTACACTCTATCGATCATAAAAAAGTTTCCTTATTCTCGTTTTGATTCAGATTTTCAAAACTAGTAGTTCAATTAATGAGTAACAACTTTGTTGTCATCATGAATCCAGTCATTTTTATTGAGATATTCGCTTTTGAATGTGTATGAGTATTTTGTATATGAAAATTTCAAAGAAATCTGCTGTATGGACATTAAACATAAAGCACCAGCCCGTGTAACGTCAAAATTAGCTGAAACATTTAGATAGTGGTTATCGCACCAAAAGACACGTGTCTGGATGTTGACCTGTGGAAAATATGAACTTTTATTTTTAGTGGTAATGTGCAATATATATTTATTTATTTATTTATTTATTTATTCTATATAATTCCATCAGACTTCAAGTCTAAATGAAATATGGGATTGGGAAAAGCCTTTTTGAGATAGCACATATCTTTCACAAAACAGTACACATTAACATTTTCACAAGGCATTATATGGTATACAGATTATAAATAAAACATAAATAAGTTCTTAAAGTGAATCAATCAATTAAATAATTTTTAGTTGGCAACTGCAAACAGGTCACTCGTTAGCTGGCAGGAACCAATGTCGTGTAGATGATGGCGAATCATAAAAAAAACACCAGGTAGCACATTCATTTTCCTAGTTAATCATTGGACAGATACTCAACAATTGCATTTTTGTTCGATTCAATATCGTTGATTATTATTAAGTTGGCGTTGCAGAGTGCACTCGTGTGGCGGCAGAACTATTGTAGTCAAACCTGCTGGCGATTTGTCATGAATTTGATTGGATCATGTTGTCCATAACGAGTGTGACAGTTAGCTAAATGCAAGAAATTGCGTCGTCTCAAAGGTCGATCTGGAACATATATATTCAATTCAGCGAGAATATCTGGGGCGTCAATATCGTTGGTCAACACCTTAGCCACGAATACAGCTTGCATAGTAGATCTTCTTTGTTCCAGGGAATCAATTCCCAGCAGCATACAGCGATGTTCATATTGAGGAAGATTCAATGCGTCGTGCCAGGGTAAGTGTCGGAGGGCTAAGCCTCGAAGCGATCGATCCAGTTTCTATTGTATGGACACCTTGCTAATACGGCAGATTCCAAAATAAAACGTACCAGGGCATAGTAGAGGGACTTCAGGCAGAGAGGATCGCGAAATCCATCAGCAAGCTTAAAGATGAACCCGAGCTGTTTGTTAGTTTTTGCTAACACATCTTCACAATGCGGTCAGAAAGTGAATTCACGGTCAAATATCACACCAAGATCCCTCACCTGATCCATGCGTTCGAGAATTTTCCCAGATAGCTTGTAGTTGAAATAAAACGGTTGACGCTTTCTACTAAATGAGATCGTGTTGCATTTGGCTATACACTCCAAGCAGTCTTCAAAACAAGTGATTACCATAAATATCTTAACGTCATCTGCATAGAATATTCGTTGTCCACATGGCAGAACAAGTGAAACATCATTTAGGAATAACGAGAATAGAAGCGGGCCTAGATTACTTCCTTGCGGTACGCCGCAAAGAATGAAAAATTTGTCTGAATATGAAGTGCCGATCCTTACTTTCACAGACCTTCCAGTCAGGTACGATCTAAACCAGTTTACTAGGTCAGAGGAAAGTCCAAGTTTCTCAAGTTTTCCAAGTAGGATATCATGGTTCACTCGGACGAATGCAGCTTTGAAATCTGTGTACACGGCATCTACTTGCGTACCAGCGTCCATCGAGCGTATGCAGAGGATGCAGAGTGAAGTAAACTGTGTGAGATTTGTAGTGACGGATCGTTTCGGGAAGAATACATGCTGAGAACAGGATATGTAGTTCTTGCTAGTCTCAAAGAGAATATATTTATCGATAATCTCAAAAAGTTTAAACAGGTACAGTCAGGATTCCTTATTGCCGGATTCCTTATTGCCGGTATCTCTTATTGCCGGATCCTTATTGCCGGGCTATCCGCGAATAAGGATACCCACAGCTTATGGGATTTTCACTAATGGGGGCTGTAGTGGATTATCTCATTTGTTTCAATACATAAAGCTATACTGTCTTCGACAAAGTTGCTGTACTGGGTTAGACCAACAAGCCTGTGCCATTGGATTCAGGTTAAATTGGGAACTACGCCGCTAGAGGCGCTTCACTTTTATGTTACTTATGACGGGCGCTATAATATATGGATCATATTTCCAACATAGAATATTTCGTGATCCTGACCATATACAAAGTTACTGTCTTCAGCAAAGTTGTTCAGGTGACCAAGTCCTTTTGGATGGTGGCCATATTAGTTCAGAACTCTCTCACTACGCAGCGCTAGTGTGCATGTGCAATTCCTTTATAAACTGTATCTCGAGAGCCTGGCCATATAGAAAGTTGCTGTTTCCGGCAAAGTTGGGCAGGTGATCAAGTCCTTTTGGATGGTGGCCATATTAGTACAGAACTCTCTCACTACGCAGCGCTAGTGTGCATGTGTAATTCCTATATAAACTGTATCTCGAGAGCCTGGCCATATAAAAAGTTGCTGTTTTGAGCAAAGTTGTGCAGGTTAGCAAGTACTTTCGGATAATGTTCATATTAGTTCAGAACACGCTCACTACGCGGCGCTAGTGTGCAAGTGAATTTCCTGTATAAGCTGTATCTCGAGAACCTGGCGTTATAGAAGGTTACTGTCTTCAGCAAAGTTGTTCAGATGACTAAGTCCTTTCGGATGATCGTCATATTATTTCAGAACCCTCACACTACGCAGCGCTAGTGTACACATGAACTTCCTTAATATGTTATGTCTCCAAAGCTTGTCCATATAAGATGTTGCTGTGCAATGTGAGAACAGGAACCGGAAAAGGGATGACGTGAAGAGGCCGGAAATCGATGTCAGATGCCATTTTGGAATCCAAGATGGCGGCCATCGGTTGAAGAAAAACTGTCAAATACCCTACAATATGTATATTTTTGGAAAGGGGACGACGTGTAGAGGCTGGAAATCGATGCCAGACGTCATTTTGGAATCCAAGATGGCGGCCATAGGGTCAAGAAAAACTGTCAAATACCCTATAATACGGGTATTTCCAGAGAGGGAACGACGTGTAGGGGCCGGAAATCGATGCCAGACGCCATTTTGGAATCCAAGATGGCGACCATCGGGTCAAGAAAAACTGTCAAATACCCTACCATATGGGTATTTCCGGATAAGGAACGACGTGTAGAGACCGAAAATCGATGTCAGACGCCATTTTGGAATCCAAGATGGTTGCCATCGTTTCAAGAAAAACTGTCAAATACCCAACGCATGGGTATTTTCGGATAGGAGATGACGTGTAGAGACCGGAAATCGATGTCAGATGCCATTTTGTAATCCAAGATGGCGACCATAGGTTCAAGAAAAACTGTCAAATACCCTACAATATGGATATTTTTGGAAGGAGACGATGTGTAGAGGCCGGAAATAGATGCCAGACGACATTTTGGGATCCAAGATGGCGGCCATCGGGTCAAGAAAAACTGTCAAATACTCTACAATATGAGTATTTTCGGAAAGGAAACGACGTGTAGAGGCCGGAAATCGACGCAAGATGTCATGTTGGAATCCAATATGGCGGCCATCAGTTTAAGAAAAACTGTCAAATACACTACAATGTGGGAATTTCCGAAAATGGACGACGTGTAGAGGCCAGATATAGATTACAGACGCTATTTTGGAATCCAATATGGCGGCAACATGTTTTCCATGGTCACCATAGCCGATCGAACTCCAGACGAAACTAGAACCGCACTACCGTTCATACTGGTGACAACGCTCTGATGAGACAACGAAACCTTACCCCCAAGCTCCTCTCCTGATCTTATCCTTCGACAATGTACCTCTCTTACCTCGAGTAAGCCGCGAGTATTCGGTCCAACTCCTACTAGACATAGAATTAAGTGAATGTTGTTACTAACAAAGAACAATGAACTATCGGCTCCGTAAAGCTAACGTGATTGAGCCTTCCAAATAAACGAACTAATTAAAAAAACATGTTTTCCATATATAAGGCTTACCAAGAATATTGCGTATAATTTATTGTGTATAGCGTATCACTGAGCAAGATCGCAACATAACGTGGAAAATTCATCAAAACAATAAAACGCTTTTAATTGTTTTGTTTTATTTTTTTCTATCGTAAACTACAGATTTATTCCTGGACCCCTCTACAGTGAATATGGTTGATATTTTCATCCAGTGTGGCAGAAATCGAGTTAAAACTAAATCAACTCTCCGAGGTCGAAAGTTTCTGCACATTGGACAGCAATGTTGAACGGAGTGCAAAAATGCAAGATTTGCTAAGGGAAGTCGAGACCCATCTCACGGTGTGGAAGAACGAGAGTGACTAGAATGCATAAAACATGACAGCGCTGCTTGGTTCTTTGTTATCGAAAGAGAAAATAAAATGTGGAATAAATCTGTAGCTTACGATAGAAAAAACAAAACAAATCAAAGCATTTTATTGTTTTGAGGAATTTTCCACGTAACGTTGCGATCTTGCTCAATGATACGCTATACACAATACATTATACGCAATATGCTTGGTAAGCCTTATTTATGGAAAACATGTTGCCGCCATATTGGATTCCAAAATAGCGGCTGGAATGTATATCTGACCTTTACACGTCGTCCCTTTTCGGAAATTCCTACATTGTAGGATATTTGACAGTTTTTCTCAAAACCGATGGCCGCCATCTTGGTTTTTAAAATGGCGTCTGGCATCGGTTTCCGGCCTCTACACGTCCGGAAATACCCATATTGTTAGGTATTTGATAGTTTTTATTGAACCAATGGCCGTCATCTTGAATTTCAAAATGGCATCTGGCATTGATTTTCGGCCTCTACACGTCGTTTTCTTTCCGGAAATACTCATATTGTAGAGTATTTGACAATTTTTCTTGACCCGATGGCCGCCATCTTGGATTACAAAATGGCATCTGAAATCGATTTCCGGTCTCTACATGTCATCTCCTATCCGAAAATACCCATGTTGTAGGGTATTTGACAGTTTTTCTTGAACCGATGGCAACCATCTTGGATTCCAAAATGGTGTCTGACATCGATTTCCGGCCTCTACACGTCGTTCCCTATCCGGAAATACCCATATTGTAGGGTATTTGACAGTTTTTCTTGACCCGATGGTCACCATCTTGGATTCCAAAATGGCGTCTGGCATCGATTTCTGGCCTCTACACGTTGTTCCCTTTCCGGAAATACCCGTATTATAGGGTATTTGACAGTTTTTCTTGACCCGATGGCCGCCATCTTGGATTCCAAAATGACGTCTGGCAACGATTTCCGGCCTCTACATGTCGTCCCCTTTCCAAAAATATCCATATTGTACGGTATTTGGCAGTTTTTCTTGAACCGATGGCCGCCAAATTGGATTCCAAAATGGCATCTGACATCGATTTCCGGCCTCTACACGTCATCCTTTTTCCGGTTCCTGATCTCACATTGCACAGCAACATCTTATATCGACAAGCTTTGGAGTCATAACATATTAAGGAAGTTCATGTGCACACTAGCGCCGCGTAGTGTGAGGGTTCTGAAATAATATGACCATCATCCGAAAGGACTTGATCACCTGCACAACTTTGCTGAAAACAGCAACTTTCTATATGGCCAGGCTCTCGAGATACAGTCTATATAGGAATTACACGTGCACACTAGCGCTGCGTAGTTAGAGAGCTCTGAACTAATATGGCCACCATCCAAAAGGACTTGATCACCTGCACAACTTTGCTGAAAACAGCAACTTTCTATATGGCCAGGCTCTCGAGATACAGTTTATATATGAATTGCACATGCACACTAGCGCTGCGTAGTGAGAGAGTTCTGAACTAATATGGGCACCATCCACAAGGACTTGATCACCTGCACAACTTTGCTGAAAACAGCAACTTTCTATATGGCCAGGCTCTCGAGATACAGTTTATAAAGGAATTGCACATGCACACTAGCGCTGCGTAGTGAGAGAGTTCTGAACTAATATGGCCACCATCCGAAAGGACTTTGTCACCTGAACAACTTTGCTGAAGACAGTAACTTTCTATATGGCCAGGATCACGAAATACTCTATGTTGGAAATATGATCCATATATTATAGCGCCCGTCATAAGTAACATAAAAGTGAAGCGCCTCTAGCGGCGTAGTTCTCAATTGAACCCAAATCCAATGGCACAGGCTTGTTGGTCTAACCCAGTACAGCAACTTTGTCGAAGACAGTATAGCTTTATGTATTGAAACAAATGAGATAATCCACTACAGCCCCCATTAGTGAAAATCCCATAAGCTGTGGGTATCCTTATTCGCGGTTCCTTATTCACGCCCCCGTTACCCCGGCAATAAGGATTCCTGACTGTACTCAACGAAGTAATTCCCCGGTAGTTGGCAACATTATATTTGTCCCCCTATTTTGTGAATCGGAGACAGGAATGAAGTTTTTTTTATTACAACGTTCACAAGCCATGTTGATTTCGACAACTGCATGCAATTAATTATATGATTTGGTAGTAGCTATACTGAAGATCCGAGAGATGTAACCCTTCCAGTGGTAGGAAAATCATTTTTGCAGTATGGAAAATATCAGAAAATCCACGATTTGTGACTAAACATGCTTTCACAGAAGAAAACAAATATACGAGTGTTTACCTTATCACCATAGTAATGTACTCGTGCAATTTTTGTGCATCTAAAACTGCCCATAAAGACGATAGCTTGCTTGAGCTTGAGCTTGAGCTTGAGCTTGATTGACCGCCCACGGTTGCTACTCTGTTATTGCCAGATCAGCTGTAATTACACAGAGAACCAATAGACGATGCTTGGGACTAGCAATCATCCTCAATGTGTAAAAACTGGTGATCTTAAATTAGGCAATACCAGCGCCGGCCGCGCCCGAACACAGGTCAAGAAAGGAATGGGAAGGATTGTGTTGACATGACACTCGCTTTGATGGAAGCCGAGAACACCTCTGCACTTCCACGAGGAATCACTGGGATGTTGGATAAGAGGGTTGGGTTTGCAGCAGGGTTCGTTTTGGTAAACGATAAGCTGAATTGATGTCCTAACGATCATATAACGCGAAGGAGCTTGGGACTTAACACACGGTGTTCTGCTCAGTAAGCAAAAACGTTTGCCACTAGGCAGACGAGCACCTTTTTAATCACCGAGTTGCTGTTACTACCATGTAGTCATATTAACAAATAAAACGATTGACGAATCTTGAATGTGGATGGGCCTGAGATTAGACTCATGATGTTCTGCTCAGTAAGCAAAAACGGTTGCTCTAAGGCCACCGGGCCCCTCATATCACATAATACCGTTGCTCAAATTTGTGTATCCATTCAAACCCGGAACCAACGACAACAACGAGTTTCGCAAAATACACGATACACAAGCGATTTTACCATAAATCTCTTTGATATGTAAGGACCTGGGACCGCGTTTTTCTGCTCAGTAAGCAGGCCACTGTAACCGACGATCTTTCAAATCCGAAAACTAAAAACTACGAAAAAGTACTTACCCTTCATTAAGTTCCACTTTCACGCGACGTTCAATGACAGGGTCCTATCCAGGATTACATCTGAAAAATCCAAATCTGGCCAACGCCCACCCTAAACCTAAATCTGCTCTAATCCACCTGAAATGACTAACGAATGGAAGACTTTGACTACCCAGCCATGCAATAGTCTCATTCCGTGCCTTATGGCAACTTGATGATTCTATTGCGCTCATCTTCTGGCACCACCCAGGGGAGACGTGGTCCTGTACCCAATGCTTAACTTATCTCCATTCCACTCAGCTACTCGCAATTTCTTGTGATATAGTGGGCGGAATATTATTATATGAGACAATTCAATGCAGTCGTCTTTCCAAATTTGGCAGATCGACAGGTAATCGGTGAGTTACCACGATAGTTGCTTATTCAACAACTCGACAACGTCCCATCGTCAACGCCTGCTATGAGAATTTCCCATTGCAGACGCCAACGAAATGACGTCATCGAGCTATCGATCAACTACCCTGGTTATCGCCTGGTACCTTATAGCACGATGCTAGGAGGCGAACCGGAAGAATCGATGAGCTACCTCCCCCAAAACTGCCTATAAAGACGATAATGAATAAAAACTGAAAATTTTCATGCACTTCCAAATGGTTTCCTACCATTCCCATACATTCGAAGAGACTGACCCTCTGGATATGGATGATGTCAAAAACAACAAAACATGATTAATTACAATCCGAAAAATATCAGATTGTCTGTGGTACTTGCCGAGGAACGAACAATCCGAATCAATGAGCACAAACGTGTAACGCCAACCAGAAGGCAACGCGCAAGACAAAAAGCATAAAGCAGTTTTTAATTTTTGTTGTAAGATGGCGCTTCGACAAAACAAAATGAGCGTGGTGGTAGGTGACGTGAAGAAGATAATGACCAAAAATAAACGCAATCATTATACCTACACTATAAAACATCCGTGAAATAATTATCCACACACTCAACGGAAACCCACGTATAGAAAACTATCGTTTATGTAGTCAATTCAATTTAAACGCACGAATTCAACCGTAAAAACAAATTAAATCGTACAGAGCAACAACCGCATAAAGTAAACAATAACAGTTAGGGTAGATGTACCAGTTATGGCTATACGTTCCTATTATGGTGTGTTCCAATTATGGCCTATGGGAATTCCATAGGCCATAACTGGAACACACCATAATAGGAACGTATGGCCATAACTGGTACACCTACCCTATTGCCAGAATTAATATACGAGTAGAATGCACTTAATCAAATAATATCTCCAATTTACAAACTTGAATCGTAATTCTGTCTTCGGCAAAGTTGTTTCTAATAGTTTAAGCTACGTTTGTTGAAGTTCTGAGCTTAATCGAGTTTGCTGAACCAGGTCTATCCACGAAAGAGTGAAGGAATCTAATTTCTCCATACATTTCAACCAATATCCCCATATAAATTTAAATTCAAAAGCGCCAGCTCGTGCTACATTCAAATGAGCTGAAAATGTCAGAGAGTGGTTTTCTTGCCTAATGGCGCAAATTTAGGGGTTGGCCCGTTGAAAAAAAGATGATAAAAATTTCCCCCATATAAATGTGGGCCAGTATTATCTAGGCACATTGGTTCATGGAATATCTCCAGCAGCTGCAATCCAGGGCTGCAATATCAACATCGGCCGACTTGCCGTCATCAAACACGATTGCCCGGATTTTGATCCGTTGCAAAATATTCCGTACACTTAATCCGATACTATAACTCTCTATGACCAAGAAAGTCACAAAAATGTCCAACCCGAAAGATTTCCCCGACAGGACTGCAAATCGAACCCGTCGCCTCCGACTTGGTAATACCAACAATCAATACGAAACTATCGATTTAAAATTGGCTCACTACTTGACTAGCCTATTGGTCCCAAGTAAATCGATTAACGTACCCCATTCTAGTTGAAATTCTAGTACTACACAATGTTTGTTCTGATTTGCTATGAAATTTTGACAGATAAAATGAGGGATTCGTAGATTTTCCTATGTTTCGAGGGGTGCATTGATTAGCTTGGGACCGAAGATAGTAACAGAGCTGAGCCTAAAAGTTGAGCACGTTTCTTCGGGACCTACTAGCCTTAGAGTTACGTCTATGGTAATACCATGCTTGTCTGTCTGGGCTATCTGAGCCCCCAGTTGCCTCTCCAAAACCAAAATTACGTATCTCCAAGTAAACCATTAATTTTGACTAGTATTTCCAATTCCCGGCCGTTTTTGGAATATACCCGGAAATCGGGAAACACTTGATTGCTCATTCCAGAAGTTACCGGAAATCGGGATATCCTTAAATCCAGTGATCACCTAAGTTCATGAGAATATTCATTTTAAAACCTTAGTCACTTTTAGGTCACTCGTGACTTGTCCGCGAAAGAGATTTGAACTCATGACTGTCCCCTTTAACCACTTAGTTTAAATTATTTACCTTCTCTGGAAGCTACTTCCAACATCGAACAGAACTTTCTCGCAGAAGATTTTACCGATTTCAAGTTCGAACGTTTCTAGCCCGATAGATTCTTCCGACTTCTCGTGGAAGTTTCTTCAATCTTTCCCGAAATCTTCTTCCAAACTTTCCCCGGAAATTTTCTAGCTTCTAGCTAGCCTTCGGTAATTTTTTCCGACGTATGCAATTGTCTTCCGACTTCCCAGGAATGTCTCGAACGTCTCGGCGTCGGGACTTCGCTGGGAAGACTTTTCCGAACTCTCTTAAATTTTTATCCGACATTGCTTAAAGTTTCTTCTATTTTTTCCAGTAATTTCATCCAATTTCCTTCGGAAGGTGTTTTACAATCATCCACTGCAAACCAAATTTAACACTTCCGAGTTTCCAAGCATCCCCTGAAGTTTCTTCGAACTTTGCCATGAATTTGCTGCCAACTTTCCCAGGAGGTTTCTTCCAATTCACCCCATTACATTCTACCAACAGCCTTCAGTAGATCCATCCGACAGCCCCCAGAAATCCTTCCAGCTTCCCCAGGAAGTGTTTTGCAACTTGTTCAACACCATCAATACGTCTGTCCTCGAATCTGTGACCGATGAACGCTCCACCACCAACTTAGCAACACAACGCATTGGACAATCACCGATCGATATCCCACACATCGACTGTACGGAACATACCACTGTTCGCGATGTCATCTCTCTACAGCATCCGCACCGAAGGGAAAACCAATACACCATAGGACGAGTCAGTGCACATCAATCCACCGTCGTAGCTGCACAGAAATTCAAAACAACCCAAAATTAAGTTCTTTTCACTCATCTCCCATGTTCCGTACGATAAGCCAAATTTGGGTAAACCGGCTCAAAGTAGTTTGCATTTAAGGACGGCAAAAAAAATTACCCATCGCTAAGTTATTTTCAATTTTTTCTACCCAAAATTAAGTTCAATTAACTCAAATTTGGGTACATCGCATATTACTCAATTTTGGCTTCTCGTACGGAACTAGACGGTTGAGTCGAATCTTTCGTTCTATTTTTGACAACAATAGCGAGAGGAAATGAAACGGGCAGAGGTCAAATAACTCAAATTTGAGTTTAAAAAACCCAAGCGGTGGGTAGTTTTGTTTTTCTGTGTGGGTGCGTAGCCCACAAATTCATCGCGCCGACAATCTATGTCGCCATCTTCGGCAAACGATGAAGATAATCAATTATTTGTTTAGTGTTTAGTTAAGTTACAAAAATAAACTTTGATTAAATGAGTGTAGTGTAATTTAAGAAAAATAAACTGTGTTTTGTGCATGCAATATTGTTAGTTGTGAAACTTTAACCCGAAGAACACTCGGTCGCTGGATATGTTTTCGGCAATGAGCCTAGCAAAACAATTATTCCTCTGAAAAAGGAACACAACTTTCTTCGAAAATATTCTAGCAAGTTCCAGAAGTTTCTGCTTCAGAAAGAAGAAGATTCTTTCAACTTTCTCCAGAATTTTCAACGGATTTCCACGCAAAGCTTTTTTCCATCTTCGGAACCCGGGTAGAAACTATACTATTAATATCTAAAGTTGATGTGGATTTTGGATAAGCATCAGCATAAGCATGAGCATAAGCATGAGCATAAGCATGAGCATAAGCATGAGCATAAGCATGAGCATAAGCATGAGCATAAGCATGAGCATAAGCATGAGCATAAGCATGAACATGATTGACCACCCACGGTTGCTACTCTGTTATTGTTAGATCAGGTGTAATTACACAGAGGTCCAATAGACGATGCTTGGGACTAGCAATCATCATCAATGTGTAAAAACTGGTGATCTCAAACTAGGCAATACCAGTGCCAGAGACGCTCGAACGCAGAATGGAATGGGTAGGAATGTGTTAACGGAACACTCGCTTTGAAAGAAGCCGAGAACACCTCTGCACTTCCACGAGGAATCACTGGGATATTGGGTAAGAGGGTTGGGTTTGCAGCAGGGTTCGTTTTGGTAAACGATAAGCTGAATTGATGTCCTAACGATCATATAACGCGAACGATCTTGGGACTGAGCCCACGATCTTCTGCTCAGTATGCAAAAACGTTTGCCACTAGTCAAACGAGCTCTGTTTTAATCATCGAGTTGTTACTATTACCATGTAGTCATATTAACAAATAAAGCGATTTACAAATCATGAATGTGGATGGGCATGAGATTAGACTCATGATGTTCGGCTCAGAGAGCAAAACGATCGCTCTAAGTTGTTGTAAGGGAGAACAGCCCATAATGCACCCCTGGGGTAAAATGCTTATAGAAAAACAACGATAACCTTTCCTCAGATGCAATTTTCGGTTAATGGATTGTGTTTGTTTCAACTGGGGGTTTCACAAATTTTTCCTGATCTTAAAATCATATGCATACCTTCTGATTCCTCTAAGAACTTGCATTTTGTGCAAAACATGACACAGTTGTTAAAATCATCGACTGTAAATTAATCTGTTAACAGCGTATATCGCAAAATAATTGAACGAATTCACTTTTCGTATATTTTTTAGATGTTTTACCTCATGAACCACAGTTTTACACTCTATTTAGTCCTTATTTCTGATGTAACATAAATGAATAATCATTTGAAATACCTACCTCACGCGTGTGCATTTTCTACTTGCAGACAAGGTTGCAAAGACTCATTTCAGCTAAAATAATGTTTTTCGGAATAATAAAACCAAAAGATGGTATGATGGCATGTTTTACTTGTAATTTACAAGAAGAGGTTACAAAGTATGCGTTGGAAACATAAAACCTGTAAATTTTGCTTTCTATGAGTCACAATCAGCGATTTGCTGATCGCTGAGTGAGTGAGTGAGTGAGTGAGTGAGTTTGTGAAAAATCGCTGATTATGACTCTCATGAAGTGAAATAAACAGGTTTAATATGTCAAACACATTCTTTGCAACCTCTTCTTGTATCCTACCAATTCAAAATTTGATCATGGCATCTAATTATTTCATAATTTAGAAAAATCTTGTTTTAGCTGAAATGAGTCTTTGCAACCTTGCTTGCAGAGGTTATGGTTTGTCTATCATATGGTGCATTTTACCCCAATGTTGTGGTGCGTTTTGACCATCGTTGTCGTGCATATTGCCCCAGTATTGTGGTGCATATTGCACCATGAATCAGGCGTTTTTCCCCGCTATCATTTTGGAACCGCTTTATAAAATACCTTGAAAATCATGAAAAATCATCGTTTTTGTAGTTCTAAATCACTCGATCTTCGCAGAAAACATGGTAATTAACAATAAACCGGTATTTTCTCCTTGATTTTAGCTTCCATACGCCAACATTTGACGATTTTGCTTAAACGGTGCGTAGCCATTCAAACCCTGAACCTGAAACTATCTTTCTCTTCCTCAGGGTCAGATGGACCCTTTCTAAGCCCCTAGTTGCTGGTCAAGCCACGGCAACCGTCTAGGGTGGGCGCAACATGAGCCTCTTTTGATGATAGTTGTGGTTAAGGGTCGTTACAATGGACTCGCCTAGAAAAACTTCAACTTACCTTTTTTTCTCTGATTACTGGATCAGACAACAAAGCGGATTATTTGAACAATAAGAATAATAGGAATACAAAACAGTCAAAGAATTTTCAAATAATTAATTAAATCTAAATTTTAGGTTGAACTTCACATTTTATTTCAGTAAGTTTTATTCAGAGTGCAGTGAGAAAAGCAAAAGGGGTTTTAGTATATGATTTTAGTACTTGCTCATTTTATTTCACTGCATTTCACCGGTGAGCTTACCTTGCGGCCGTGATGCACTCGTTGGTTGACATTGATGAATGGGCTCACGTGGCAGCCATCGGTAGGGTGTCCATCGACGAACGCAGCTGTGCAGGGCTTCTTCACGATGGGGGGATTCCAGATGCGGCGGCAAATTGGCCTATTTGTAACGGAGGCCAGCAGCGTTTCAGTTCACTTTGGCCCGGGGAGTGGTACCAGGTGCGCATACAAACTACCGCGAGTGTCTAACGGTAAGTCGAGTGAGGTTTATTACGTATTTGGGACGGTCTTCACTAATGTCCAACGGTTCGCTAAAGTCACAATGGTGCTTTACTGTGCTTATCACTGACCGTCCATGCACTCGCGTCGAAGCAGTACGAATTTGTTCCAAACCGTGGACCGAATAAAACTAAATACCACACTATTACCTCACTCGACGGATCGACCAGCCCTTGGCGAGCGTGTGGTGACACCAGTCGATCACTTTCTTGATCCTTAGGATCAAAATTTGAATTCACTTTTCGAATCGCAGTCACGTGTAATTTGTGACTAGCCGCGACGTCACTCCTCCGGGCAAACACACTATATAAAGGGTGTCCACGATGAAATTGCCACACTATGAAATTGCTCTAACTTTTTAACCGTTGGGTAGAATTTAATGAAAATTTAGGTGGATTTAGTTCATAGTGCATTATTTACATCCTGCAAGTTTTAAAGTCCTGTGATCAAAACTCGCGGAAATGGAGTCGAAAGAGCAGCTCGTGCGTGATAAAATCTTGCGCATTCATCACGAGAACAAGGATCTCTCGCATCGTTCCATCGCTAAAACGTTGGGAATCGCGAATTCCACGGTGTCGCGAGTGATTAAGTGGTTCGAGGAACGGTTGACCACCGATCGGAAGCCCAGAAGTGAAGGAAAAAGT
This sequence comes from Ochlerotatus camptorhynchus, assembly GCF_037179485.1. Classification (NCBI taxonomy): domain Eukaryota; kingdom Metazoa; phylum Arthropoda; class Insecta; order Diptera; family Culicidae; genus Ochlerotatus; species Ochlerotatus camptorhynchus. The sequence continues at coordinate 1,201,896 of NW_027040577.1, read as the reverse complement.
ATTCCGTACAACACCAAAAATCACAACCGCGTAGTTGGGGCCTTCAACCGAAATCCGAACACCTCCGTTAGGGATGTGGCTAAGAAGCTGCACCTAAGCCGAAGTTTTGTCCAGAAGGCCAAAACTAAGGCTGGGCTTCGATCGTTCAAGGTACAAAAGGCCCCTAATCGCGACGAGAAGCAGAACAAGTCCGCCAAAACCCGTGCCAGGAAGTTGTACCTCAACATGCTGACGAAAGTTGAATGCTGCATCATGGACGACGAAACATATGTGAAGGCCGACTTCAAACAGATCCCCGGCAACCTGTTTTTCACGGCCAAGGATAAGTTCAGCGTTCCGGAGCATGTCCGCACTCAGAAGATGTCCAAATTTGCGCAGAAATTCCTGGTTTGGCAAGCCATCTGCACGTGCGGGAAGCGGAGTGCACCTTTCGTGACCCAGGACACGATGAACGGACAGGTGTACATAAAAGAGTGCCTCCAGAAGCGGCTGCTTCCTCTCCTGAAGGCCCACAACGTCCCAACAATCTTCTGGCCGGATTTGGCCTCATGCCACTACTCCAAGGACGTGCTGAAGTGGTATGCGGACAACAAGGTCAATTTCGTGCCGAAAATGTTCAACCCTCCCAACACTCCGGAGCTCCGCCCCTTCGAGAAGTACTGGGCGATTATGAAGCAGCACCTTCTTAAATGACCTAAGGTAGTGAAGACAGTCGAGGAACTGAAGAAAGTATGGGTTTACATGCAAAAAACGGTTGATTCACAGGTTGTGCAGAATCTTATGGCCGGGGTTAAGGCCAAGGTGCGGGCATTTGCGTATGGACTGTAAATAAAATACGAGTAAAATGGTAAAATGAAGTTTAATAGTTATTTGTCAATCCCTGAAAATTTGATGGCAATCGGATGAAAACTCGAATTTTGCGAATCAATTTTGTGTGTGGCAATTTCATCGTGAACACCCTTTAAGAGAGCATGCTTTTGTCCCCAGAATCCTTATATGCAGGAACCGCTATCAATAATAGAAGCCCATACACAATGCTGCTTACGTGGCATCTCGGTGTGTCCTCTTCGATGACGGTTTGACAGCAACAAACAATTTTATTGTCATAGGTTGGTATTGCGAACACTTAAAATTAAAATTTAAATTTTAAAGCAAATGCTGAATTCCCTAATCCTATATTTTAATTCGATTTTACTACAAACTATAAACAAAAATAGTAACAAAACCAATTAACTAATGCAAAATATATACAAAACCGCAAAATACCAACCTAGGGCTACTAGACATAAAACATTCATCTCTCAAACACATAAGGAGCATAAACAGACAAAAATTTAATACCTAGACATTTACTAACAATTTTAATTATTTACAATATATACAACTTTTCAATGCTGAGTGCCCCAGTAATCAGAGCACGATTGTAACTGTGAAAGCGTTGGTTACAAACCGATGACGACAAGTTTCGCAAAATATACGATAACCAAGCGATTTGACCTTAATTTTCTTTAATATGAAAGGACCTGGGACCTCGTTTTTTTTCCAGTAAGCAAGCCACTGCAACCGATTATCTTTCAAATTAGAAAACTAAATGCTTCGAAAAAGCACTTAGGCCTTCATTAAGCTCCGGTTTCACACGACGTTCAATGTTTCGATTTGCTTTTTATGCAGGCTATCGTGCTTTTTACGTCATAACAAGCTATGATCGACGTAACGATTGTTAAGGTCCTATTAAACAAGATATTAAAAGAAAATTACGTTCTCGAGAGCAGTTAATAATGTATCCCAAACTGGATCAAGCGTGCACTCGATTTTTCTAAATATTGCGAAGCCCTCCGCCCAAGATCTAACAGGTACAATTTTCTACAACAGTGGCCTGGGATAAATCGTAATGTATTTTCCCCACAAGGCTCAACTATGTTCTTGACCGACAGTATCGCCAACCGGTCAGCACTCGTGTTTTTTTCAGGTACCGTGGGGACGCAATTTGTGATTAGCCCCGGTTCCATTCAATTTGTCTCATATTCATTTGGCCATATTCATGAACGGCCCTTATATTTGAAATGACGTTTCGCATTCATCTAGTGATGTCCGATTTTTAATTGAATAATCGATTAACGAACCGAACAGTAAAATATTTGTAATCGGTTATATCATGCCGATATAAGCATTAAATTCTCCAGAGGATTATCACCCATCGTTTGAAAAATGTGCTGCACTCTCATTGGTGGAAAAATGATAGCACGGCGATCAAAAAATAATCGATTAGTTGTTAATCGAGAAATTAAAAAATGGGGCATCTCTGATTTTTATTTGCTTATTTTGTTAAAAAAGCGTAAAATTTTAACTTTATCAAGGGGACATTATAACCACAAAATTACCTTGCATACGAGGGGTATTCATTGGATGAAAGAGACTGTGAAAGAAGTCACTTAAATAGAAAGTTTTCTTCCGACTGTTTCATCTTAGTATTCTTCTTTGGTATCGCTTTTCTTTTTTTCTTTTTTTTTTCCTTTGGTTTGTTTTTTCCGTTGATCTTGTTTTCCGTGCTGAGCACCAATGCTAACGACGTGCCAGGAAGGCAGCTCCCACACCTGGACCCTACCTATCGACCCATCAACTCATGAACCGGGGACCAACGGCTTTAGTTCCCATCCGAAGGAAGGCGTGATCAGAGATGTTATGCCTCAGAACATCCCGGCGGCACCGACTGGGATTGAACCCAGGCCTACTGGGGTGAGAGGTAATCACGCTTACCACTACACCACCGGCGCCGTTGGGTATCGCTTTTCTTATGTTTTATCTAAAACCGCAAAACAGATTACGTGCGATCGAGGCCATCCCGCCAGGAAACAAACGAATTGTTTTTAACTGGAACAAGCTCACCAATTGCAATCACCATGGCAGCACCAACGCAACCTGAAACAAATTTTGGAAATTTCGAAAAGAAATAAAAGGCAAAAATATACACACCATATAAACACATAAACAAGGGGCATGGCACTCTTCCCAATGTAAAAGCCACCACCACAAAACCTCCATCGAAGTCCTTGAATCACAATATAACCGATAAGCAAACCGATCCGAAAAATTTCGCGTCTCTAACCTCTAAACCCGGTTAATAACAAAATAATCAGCGGAATACGCATAATAATCCGAACGTCCACTGTAGTCACACTGCTCAGAAACAACAACAAACTTTTATCATCAACCAACCGAAATCACACAACACGGACGAATGTCACCGGAAAAACCATGATCGAACCACGGTGCGGCAAGATTGGTTCGTTTCGCCCAATATCCATCAGTCACGATTCCCTTCTACAACAGTAGCCTGTGGTAAATCCTAATGTCTTCTCCCCCACAAGACCGATCACCATTACGTCTTTCAACAGAAAATCAATATCAATGAGGGCGCTGGTGGTGTAGTGGTAAGCGTGATTATCTCTCACGCCGGGATGTTCTGAGGCATAACATTTCTGATCACGCCTTCCTTCGGAAGGGAAGTAAAGCCGTTGGTTCCCGGTTCATGAGTTGATGGGTCGATAGGTAGGGTCCAGGTGTGCGATCAACGAACCGACTAATAACGCTATGTCAGAAGTGGAAAGCATCAATGATATAATCTTCTTCCGTTTTTTTCATGACAAGCAGCCCGTGTGACACATCTCACTCGGGGCGTAGATGTATATTGCAACAAAGCAGGCAAGCAATATATCATTATCCTTCTACCACTCCGATAGAGCTATGTTACAGAGCGTGTTTGTCATGGACGAGTGCACCGATGAATTTGAGCTCACTCACTCGAGAAAAAGTGACACAAGCTGCGGGCAAAGTTTACTAATCATGAACACTAAATGTTCATTATTCATTATTCATCAGTTTTGTCTGTATCGTTGGTTGCTTTATGTGTTTGGATTCACTGGCTACATGACAAAAACCTGAAATAGTTCTAGCGTTTAGAATCAGAAGGGCCTTACTGCGATGATTGTTTCTCTTAATAGAATAGAATAGAATCTGATTTTCTCTTTTATTAATAACTCTGCCAGGTTAGCATATCTTGATGCGTTTTATGTTGCTATTTCTAGCTAATGCAGCTTTTCATTACACGGTATTGTAATAATTAAAAAAAAATGATTTATTGAATTGCAGTAATGCCAAGATCGATCAAGAGCGATTCAAGATGCAAATTAAAGTGATATGGTGCTTTAGACTCCGCTGGTCTGCTTTAAACAGTCCCTCATTACTTTGCTCTAACATCATCCATTGTCGGTGAGTTCAACAATCAATTTATCTCCCTCCCACCGAGCTGCAAACCAACAAATATAGGACCACGTTGTGCATCTCAGTTGATACGACTATTTCCTTCATGCATTCCAACCAATATTAGCTTTGATATCCTTGCACAATAAGGCCTCTGATGGACATTCAACATAATCCTCCGTCATAACTCAAACCGGCAATCAACGATCAACGACGGAATTTACCGGTTTAATTGGTGATGAATCATGTTTGCTGCTGCTTAACAGCATGTGCTGGATCACCATTGGTACCATTCTATTGGAAGCAGAAAGCAGGAAACAATCAAATTTTCCCTGCGTAGATAGATGACGTCACTTGCTAATTTGCTGTTATTATACCGGGAACCATTGTTGGGAATGATGTGCACCAGAAAAAAATTATAATAAATCAACTAAATTTGAATAATATTTACTATTGAATTTCGAGTACATTAAAATTTGTTTGTTAAAAGAATAAGAGAAAACAAATAATTCGTTTTTTTAACGTTACAATGCTCAAGAAATGAAAATTAATGTGATGAGATCAAAGGAGATTGGGCAAAAATGTATCTCATTAGAAAGGTATCATTGAGACAAGAAAAGTTGGTATGAGGTCAAAATTTTTTACCGTAGGGGAAAAAAGCTACTCAATGTGTAATGTTGGCAATTGGCCATGTTTGCTCATTTTGCTATTTAATCATCTTTTCCCTTTTTGCGGTTTTGCAGGTTTTGCTAACTTACCCCTGCTATATCATGGTTGCAATGCCAATGAAAATCGTTGCATTTTTATTGGATTTTTTACGGGTATCTTTAGGGTGTCTATGCCTGAGCCTTTTGTTTCAGCTAAGGATAGTGGCCTGACGTACGGTATGAGTGATAATGTTTGCACCATCGTACAAATAAGGTTCCCGTTTCACCTGTGCATACAATGCCTTGGTTTTCTTTGCATGCACGTAACCTATAGCTCTTACCGTAGTATGCTGTGCATAAAAGAAAATGGTTTACTTAATTTGACAGTTGCACCATGACGAAGTGGCAGCGTTTTCGTGATTTGTCCCACGCGCAAATGTCGCAAAAAGACATTTCAATCGCCGTTGGAGTGTCCCGGTGGACCGTCAAAAGGGTTTTAGAGAAAAGAAAGGACAACTATCCGCGAAGGTGGCCACAGGTCGTCCGAGGTCAGCTCGGGTTCCTAGGGTTATCGCTGCTATCAAAAGGAAGATTCGGGTGAATTCAGTGCGTTCAATAAGGAAAATGGCAAAGGAAAACGGGATCAGTGACTTTGCGGCACGGAAGATCGTAAAGGAAGATTGAGGGGCGAAGTCGAGGGCACGGGAAAAAAACTCAAACGATTACCAACCGCATCCGGGAGCTACGAGTCGAACGATGCAAGAAAATCTTGAACTTCCTTAAGCGAAAAAATCCGGTAATCCTGTTCACCGACGAGAGCATGTTTACCGTCGATCCCGTATCAAATTTCAGAACCGACCGGTATATTAGTTCTATTCCGGTTAAAGACGTGCCCGACGAGCACAAGAACGTGTATCTGACCAAGCATCCTGCTAGCGTTATGGTGTTTGGATTGGTGGATTCCGATGGCAAAAAATGGAACCGGTGTTCATTCCAGAAGGCGACAAGGTCAACACGGAGGTCTACATCGGGATTTTAAGTAAGTATGTTCTTTCGGGGCCTCCCTTAGCTCAGTCGGTAAAGACGCAGCTACAAAGCAAGACCATGCTGGAGGTGGCTGGGTTCAATTCCCGGTCCGGTCTAGGAATTTTTCGGGTTGGAAAATGTCTCGACTTCCCTGGACATAGAAGTATGATTGGACTTGCCACACAATTATACCGATGCAAAAATGGTACAGATTTCGAAAGCTCTCAATTAATAACTGTGGAAGTGCATATAGAACACTAAGTTGAGAGCACGCAATAAGCTAATATGCGATATGTGCAATAAGCTTGAAATGCGAAGAAGATGTTCTTCCGTGGATCAAAGAACAGTACGATCCGAAGCCAAATGTTGTATTTCAACAAGATGGGGCTCCGTGCCACGCCTCGAACCGCACTCAGAAGTGGTTGCAAGAGGGTATAGCCTATTTACTAGAAGTTCTGGCAGAGTTGAACGTCAGTCTGGCTAACTTAGGAACCATCAGCACCTTCCGCAAAGATGATATGGAATCCATTATCGACGTCACTTTCTGCAGTACGTCGCTAGTGGCAAGTATGAATTGGAGAGTGTGCGAATAGTACACCCATAGTGACCATCAGGCGATCCGGTACAGTATCGGTGAACGGACACCGGTGGAAATGCGGAGGACGAAAGTAAGCGAGCGATAGACGAAGGCATTCAATAAGGATCTCTTCATCGAAGCTCTAAGGGTAGACAGCAGCGTCCCGGGCATAAGCGTGAACGAGTTGACCGAATCATTAGCAAGGGCATGTGACACAACTATGCCGAGAAAACTAGAGCCAACGAACAGGCGGCGTTCAGCTTACTGGTGGAACGAGGAAATTAGCACCCTCCGTGCTACTTGCCTTCTAGCTAGAAGGCGCGCTCAGTGAGAAAGAACGGAAGCAGACAGAGAGGAGCGCAGGGTGGTGTTCCGAGAGGCCAGGGTTGCACTGAAAAGAAAGATAAAGCTAAGCAAGTCAAATAGTTTCAAGGAGCTGTGCCGCGATGCCGATGCCAACCCCTGGGGCAACGCATACCGAGTCGCGATGGCGAAGATCAGAGGTCCAAAGATGCCGGTTGAAATGTGTTCCAACAAGTTGAAAGTCATCGTGTAGGGACTTTTCCCACAGCATGACCCAACGACCTGGCCACCTACACCATATGGCGAGGAAGATGAAGACAACGTTGAGCAAGTCTCCAACGAGGAACTCATAGCAGCAGCGAAAGGGTTGAAGGCGAATAAAGCTCCCGGCCCGGATGGAATTCCCAACGTGGCGTTGAAGGCGGCGATCCAGACATTCCCGGACATGTTCAGGATGGTGCTGCAGAAATGTCTGGACGAGGGTCAGTTCCCTGATAGATGGAAAGTACAAAAGCTTGTGCTGTTGCCGAAGCCCGGAAAACCGCCGGGGGATCCTGCATCGTATAGGCCAATATGCTTGCTTGATACTGTCGGAAAGCTCTTGGAGAGGATTATGCTGAACATGCTGACGAAATGCTTCGAGAGTGAACACGGATTATCGGAGAGGCAGTTTGGTTTCCGGAAAGGGAGATCGACGGATGCAATTCGGACAGTGATTGACAGAGCCGAGAAAACTTCCAAACAGAAGCGGAGAGGAAATCGATATTGCGTCGTGATTACAATTGATGTGAAGAATGCATTCAATAGCTGCAGCTGGGAGGCCATCGCCAAGGCGCTACATAGAATGAGGGTTCCAGACTACCTCTGCAGGATTCTAAGTAGTTACTTCCAGAACCGGATCCTGGTCTACGCGACAGACACGGGGCAGAAATCGCTTAGAATCACGGCGGCAGTTCCACAAGGTTCCATTCTAGGTCCCACGCTGTGGAATGGAATGTACAATGGCATGCTGACGCTCAAGCTGCCCAAAGGAGTTGAGATCGTTGGCTTTGCAGACGATGTCGTCTTGACGGTTACCGGTGAGACGCTGTAAGAAGTGGAAATGCTGGCGGCCGAGACGATAAATACGATTGGTAACTGGATGCAAGGAGTGAAGCTGCAGATAGCCCACCACAAAACAGAAGTGATGTTGGTCAGTAACTGCAAAGCAGTACAGCGGGCAGAAATCACCGTTGGAGAGCATACCATTGTTTCGAAGCGCGTGCTGAAGTATCTGGGAGTGATGATCGACGACCGGCTAAGCTTTAACAGCCACATCGAATATGCTTGCGAGAAGGCGGCGAAGGTCATCAACGCAATATCCAGAATCATGCCGAACAATTCTGGTCCAAGTAGCAGCAAGAGGCGTCTTCTGGCCAGTGTGTCTTCATCGATTCTAAGGTATGGAGGTCCAGCCTGGATTGAAGCGCTGAAAACGAAACAGAACCAAAGGAAATTGAGCAGTACGTTCTGGTTCATAGCCATGCGAGTCGTGAGTGTGTACAGAACCATTTCGATGGAGGCAGTATGCGTTATCGCCGGTATGATCCCAATCGGCATCACCTTGGCGGAGGACTACGAGTGCTATATGACGAGAGAAACCAGAGGAGTACGAAAAATGGTGAGAACGGTGTCCATGGCTAAGTGGCAGCAGGAGTGGGATGCAGCAGAGAATGGTAGATGGACATACAGGCTAATACCGATTCTTTCGACCTAATTGAACAGGAAGCATGGAGAAGTCAACTTCCACTTGACGCAGTTCCTGTCTGGTCATGGCTGCTTCAGGAAGTACCTGCATCGGTTCGGACACACAACGTCACCCTTCTGTCCGGAGTGTGGGAATGTGGAAGAATCACCAGAACACGTGGTCTTCGAATGTCCTAGATTTGATGATGTGCGAGAGGAGATGTTCGCCCTTAGCACGGAGAATGTCGTCGAAGAAATGTGTCGTCAACAGAGCAGTAACGCAGATCATGTCAGCGCTGCAGCGAAAATGGCGGGAAGACCAACTAGAAAGTAGTAATGTGCTCACACAAGTGCGAACTGAAAGCCGAAGCCGGGAGAACTCTCCGTCAGAGTAGGCTGTATCCACCACCAGGGATAACCGAGTAGAACGTGACGCTGGGAGATAAATGGCTCACAAATTGGAGAGACGATCAGCGAACTGGAAGCGCCAATTAGCTGAGGTAAAGTGAGGTGCGTAATGCACGGCCCCCTCCGAAGTAATACGACAAGTGGTTCCGGGAGAAAAGTTCAAGGCGTCCTAGGAGGTTTTAGTGCGGTAAGAATCCCACACACCGTGTCATCGCGACAGTGCGCCCAGTCATCAAGCAGTGGCACGATGGCCTTTTGAAGGTTTCCTAATTGCAAAAAAAAAAACACACTCAATTTGTTTTTAGCTCCAAATCAATTTTTTTCTTCCCCTGGGTAGGCTCGTGTCTGTCCAGGTTCTGGAACATTAGCTTATTTCTATTTATGGTAATTATAATTTATATATATATTTTGATTATAATATCGATAATGCTGAAACTATATGAAGGTTACCGATCATTATTAGGTATGTGCTGCGATGGAGTAGTAATTGAAGGAAATGAGGTTCTGATGTGGCTTATAGGTAATTCTAAAATAGGTAAATCATGCAAACACACACCTTTTACAATTTTTATCCTACTTTCCAGTTCAGTCCAATATAAATTGGTTGTCTCCAACCGGTCTGATCCAGGGATGCCAGATGATTTTTTTAAAACTCTGTATGAGTGTCAAAAAATATGTCTGTATTTATCTGTACCCTAGAAAAAATTACCACATTGCTGATTTCGTATTTCCCACATGTATTTTGGCTATAAAATTGCTCGCTACACACTAAACCGAACAAATAAGTATTTTTGTAATTAAAAAGTGCATTTATCTGTTTTTTTTTCGAGGAGAATGACTCTATCTAAGATGCAGGGAAACTTTCACTCTGCTGTTGTGAGATGCGCGCACGCTTAGTAGATAAAAAGAAGGTGGAGATTTTGAAGTTTTCGTGCAAAAAGATAGAAAGCGATGTCAGTAGGTGGATTTAGATGTAAGAGATGAAAACAGATTTTTCGTATGTTGATTCGCTAACGTGTGATTTTTAGACCATCTTAAATTTAGATTTTGATGTGTCACACCCCAGTTTAAAAATAAAATATTCCCAGTACAAAAAATACGAAGTCAAAACTTAAAAAGCATTTTGCTGTTTTAAATCACGAGATTTAAAAAGATAAATATCCCAGAATCATGATTGATTTTCTCAGAATTGACTTGAAAAAAATGAAATTAAAAATAGTAGGTGAACCCTTATGCTATACCATTCAACTAACCTAAGGAGATCAAAAATTGGACGTAAAATGAAAGAGCTTTGAACAAAACATATTTGCATGTTCACCATCTGGAAGAACTTTGCCGCATGTACAACTTTGACGATGACAGTTACTTTCTGACCTTAAGCTAAAGCATATACAAATATTTTACATGCACACTAGCATCGCACACCGAAAATATTCTGAACTATTTACTGTTCCCCAGCAAAACAGCTTTGATCTCCTAAACAACTTTGCCGAAGACAGTAATTTTCTAGCGGTTCAGGATCTCGAGCTGTAGCATATATGAGGATTTCACGTGTATACTAGCGCAGAGCAGTGAGAAAATTCTGAACTACTTGTCACCAGCCAAAAGACCATGACCTCCTGAACAACTTTGCCGAAGACAGTAACTTTCTATTTGGTCAGGATCTCGAGATATTTTATACGTGAAAATTTCACGTGTATACTAGCGCTGCGTAGTGAGAAAATTCTGAAGCATTGTGCACCAAAAAATAGGCTTTAACCTCCTGAACAACTTTGTTCAAGACAGTAACTTTCTATCTGGACAGGATCACGAGATCTATCACAGGCGAGAATTTCACATTTCACTAGCGCTACGTAGTGAGAAAATTTTGAACAACTGTCCACGAGCAAAAATTTTGTGATATCCTGAACAACTTTGCTGACGACAGTAATTTTCTATCTGGTCAAGAACTTGAGATATTTTATATGCGAGAATTTCACATGCATACTAGCACCATGAAGTGAGAAAATTCTGAACTACTGTCCACCAGCCAAAAGGGTTTGACCTCCTGAACAACTTTGTCGTAGTCAGTAACTTTCTATCTGATCAGGATCTCGTATACTAACGCCACGTGGTGAGAAAATTCTTAACTACTGTTTACCAGCCAAAAAGTCTTGACCCCTTAAACAACTTTGCCGAAGACATCAACATTCTAACTGATCAAGATCTCGAGCTATTGAATATGCGAGAAAGGCACGTATATACTAGCGCCGCATAGTGAGTAAATTCTGAACTATTGTCACACAACAAAAAGATCTTGACTTCCTAAAAAAACTTTGCCGAATACATTTACTTTCTATCTGGTCAGGATCTAGAAATATTTTATATGCAAGAGTTTCACATGTCATGTATAGTAGCGCCGCAAAGTGAGAAAACTCTGAACTACTGTCCACCTGCGAAAAAGCCTTGACATCCTGAACAACTATGCCGAAGACAGTACCTTTCTATCCGGTTGGGAACTCGAGATATTTTATATGAGAATTTCACGTGTATACTAGCGTCGCGTAGTGAGCAAATTCTGAACTTTTGAGCACCAAGCAATAGGCTTTGACCTCCTGAACAACTTTGTTCAAGACAGTAACTTTCTATCTGGTCAGGATCTCGAGATATTTCATATGTGAGAATTTCACATGTATACTAGCGCTACGTAGTGAGAAAATTCTGAACTACTGTCCACCAGCGACAAGGCTATGATCTCCTGAACAACTTTGTCGGAGACAGTAACTTTCTATCTGGTCAGGATCTCGATATATTCCATGTTGTAACCAATTAAGTCAAATCCCACGTAGTATGGTCACATTTTACGCGGTTTCCATTTAAATTTTTCCTATTATCCGCATTTTTAAGTGTTTACTCTAATTAAAGTTTAGCTTGGTTAGATTAAAACAAGTTTTTTAAGGAATGCTCGTTGGTTTCAGATCGATTGGTAACTCAGCAACAAAATGGCAATGGAAAAATCATGTGTGTTGTACAAAGTACAACAGCGCGAGTAACGGAGGGTTAAGCAGGATGCAGTAAAAAATCATCGCAATATCTTGATAAAATTGTGCATCGATTTTTATTTAAGCTCCAGCTTGAGGAATAGGCCAAAAACTTTGGAAGCATTAGGAATTATATCCGCAAAAAACTCACCAAATTGATTATAATTCGCGGTGAGTAGCAGTTTTGCTAGGGAGGAGCGAAAAAAAAATTACTTTGGAAAATTTGGCCGAATGCCATTTCATCGAAAGCCTTTGTATTGCTGAGCTTAGGGGGGCAGTTTCCTCCCTCCCTGCCCTCCTCTGGATACGCCTATGGTCGCGTGTGCGGTTTGGTGAGCGCGTGACAGTAAGATTTCTACGCACACACTGAATAAACACTATTACTTATTTAAAACTCAAACAAGAAGATGAAGTGAATAATACTGATGCAGCTAGAATGGTCCAAGCTGGTGATTGGCAGTTCGCGATAGCTCGATTTATGGAATGTGCTTACCAAGGTCCTATGGTGCATTGGTATTGCCGGTCCATATCCAGATCGTAACGTAATTATATGTTTACGTTATGGTGTATAACAATTCTACCACCAATCATTTCAACCGCAAGCCCCCATCCGTAACTGGTAATGATTAAAGAGACTGAATTGGGTAAAGAGGTGACATCTAATCCATTTGACAGGTCTTCTGCTAGATTGGAATAACTTTTCCTATGACTTTGACAGATAATCGATTGTACCAATTTTGACACGTCGTCTCTTTATAAATTCAGCCTCTTTAGTAATGATGAATCGGACAACCATTTGCCATCTATTAATTATCGTTTGTGGAGCAAGTAAAGCCATGAAACCAAAGGTACAAACCAAAAGTTACCGTAATTAGCATCCACGAAGCTGTACTATACACTACATACTGAATATGGCATCAACCAAAAGTCAGCAGCTTAACCTTCTATCAATTTCACATAATTGAGTTCGCAAGCCGACTTCCTTCGCAGAAGCTCCTTGCCGAACGGCAAACATGACTGACAAGCCCGAAATACGAAACGTTCCGGCTCATTTCCAATGGCATCTGGGAGGCAAATATCCTAAACCAATTAACAACCAGCAAACTACACGGACGTCTTTCCCCAAAACTAACACTTGACGGCTTCAGGCGTGTGCAAAATTTTGAACTCCCGTAGAATGTCTTGTTCTCGAGCTGCACTGCATCGCTCACTCACCACCTGTATCCGGAAAACGAACCTCATTCAATCTCATTTCAAGGAGAAACTATCGAAGCAAGTGTTTTCAATGATCGATAAAACTATTCCATTCATGGCGGTCCTCGTTTTGAAAGCGATGAAAAAGATACCCTGAAGCAACCTTTATCGAGCAGCCTAGTTTCAAGAGTTGTGGGCATTCGATGTACAAAGTTTCCAGTTTGGCTGCTTAAATCTTTGGATGCTTCGTGAAGACCACTTTCCTGGGTCTCTCTTCCCGATGTGTTTCGAACATGCATCCAACTTCAAGGACGACAGACTGCGGAGCACTTTATGGCTTTCTGTATCATTTGCATTTGCTGTGGAGTTGCCTTACTCGAAAGGAGAATCAGGAACGGAGTGTATTCGATATCGATTTCACCTTCTTCTACTGTTTAAACATCTGAGAGGGTTCGGCCGAAGTGGCAAAATCGAACGGCAGGTGGTGTCAGAGACTGGGTGAGCGAATATTATGAATCGAGCGAAAGTGCATCCAGAGGCGGCTGGCAGGCGGCAATCAATCGAAAAATGAATAAATCATTGGCAAATTGTCTTTCTCACTCTCGCTTTTTCGCCCTCAAGGGAAGCTGCAGCTGCCGACATTGCGGACTTGATAACTTTCGAGCGATGCAGCATCAGATGCGATGGATGGTAAAGATCATGTGCGGGGGGAAAAGGGGAGGTGGTTGGTTTCAATTTCGATACCGGTCGGCCAATGGAGCCTTCCGGAATGGGAAAGCTCGTTTGTCCATTTGTCAGATTCGCTCGGTGCCCCTATATTGGACAGGATGACGTAGTCATTAAAAGCGAATTAGATTGCTTAATGGTTTTTCAACATCACGGCTCGAGTATACCTAATTTTAGTGATATGGTGGAGTGATTGATATAAAGTGAAGAGACTGACTTTGAAGAAATTAGATGAACAGAGTTTCCGAATAAGTATTCTTCTGCATTTACAACCAATTTTTTCAGATCATCAAACAGAAACCAATCGGCTGTAAAACATCTAATATTGTACTTGTTGTTGTTGTTGAGCTCTAAACGTTGTTGTTCTTCGACATGCTGCTGGAAATCTTCTTGTGGCTGTGATGTTGCGTCAATGGGTTGTTGAGTCTCTCCCTAATGAACGTTTTGTAAAACAAAAATCTATTGTTTTTTTTATTGAAATACCTGGTTTCAGGCCAAAAACAAAAGAAAAATAGCAAAATGTTTTATTGGACTTCTTAGATGTTCATGACACTTCGCATAATTACTGTTCACTTGGGGTAATCAATCAAGTTTGTGGTGGAACTCGGCCATTTTGAACCCGGGTAGTTTTTTTTTTTAAATGGCATATTTTATATTTTTCTATATACCATAGCACAAAAATGGCTTATCTAACCGAAATGACGTCTGACACAAAGTTGTGGAAAACTGGATTGCCTTTTCAGAAAAACATAAACACTGTAAAAAAAATCACAAAATTTGGTCAAACAATTGTGTCGCGAACAACACGAACAGTTAAACTCCTGTTCCGAGTCAAACTTCATCACCGAAAGAATCGTTCAGCTTTTGGGATTGAACCGACGAAAGCAAGCTGCAATTATCGCTGGAATGGGTGGTTCTGCTGTCAACAGTACCTACTGCACAGTAGCACATTTCAGTTCTGTTAATTCCAACTACTCTAACACATTGACTTTCAGCATCTTCTCCAAGATCACCAACGGTCTGCCTTCTCGGGCAATCGACATTTCGCAATGGAACCTCCCTCCTGAGTTAGTCTGGATCTGGATTTCGCTTCGCCGCAAAGGATCGATATGGTTATCGGTGCTCAGCTGTTCTTCAGCCTTCTGCAGGAAGGAAAAATCCTAGTGAAAGCTGAACACCAGCCTGTTCTCCAACGTACCGTGCTTGGATGGGTAGTGAGTGAACCGGTCGCCATCGATATCGCTACCCAAGACTCTGAGCGAATCGCTCTGTTGTGCACCACCGATGACTTAGAACAACTGACTCGATTCTGGGAAGTCGAAAGTTGCCCTCAAAGCCGTGAGCTGTCTAAGGAGGAATTAGCTTGCGAGATGTACTTTTCCGAAACAACCACCCACGACGAATCAGGCCGATTCGTTGTACGCCTGCCGAAGAAAGAGCACGTCTTGAGTCAACTTGGTGACTCTGTGATCGGTGCCCTTCGCAGATTTCAATGGATGCAACGTCGACTCAGCAAGAACCCCAATTTGAAAGCCCAGTATGTTGATTTCATGGCAGAATACATCGAACTTGGCCATATGGTTCCCGTAGCTCCGTTACAAGACAACACCCGCTCATTCTATCTTCCTCACCAAGCCGTGCTCAAGCCAAGCAGCACCACCACTAAGTGCAGAGTGGTTTTCGATGGGTCCAGTAAGACTTCTACGGGAATCTCTCTCAATGACTGCCTCATGGTGGGGCCGACTGTTCAGGACACATTATACGCTATCGTCATCTAATTCTGCATGTACGAGGTGGCTCTAGTTGCAGATGTTACCAAAATGTATCGCCAGATGTGGGTACAACCCGGCGATAGGCGTCTTCAACTCGTTTACTGGCAAAGCAGGACTGACCACGGTAACATACGGCACCGCATGTGCGCCGTATCTAGCTACTCGGTGTCTACAGAAATTGTCCTACGATCACTCGGAAAGCGAAACCGATGCTGCAGCACGAATTGGCAAGGATTTCTACGTGGACGATTTCCTCAGCGGTGCTGATACTGTGGAAGAAGCAACGCAGCTGCGTTCTGGAGTAAAGAGCATCCTCGCGTAAGAAGGGTTCGACCTTCGAAAGTGGTCGTCGAATTCGTCCGAAGTGTTGTCACACATCCGGACAACCTGAAGGATGATAGGCCGATAGCAGCAGTTGATGACATCCACGGCTCCATCAGCACACTCGGTCTGCTGTGGCACCCTGAATCGGATACCTTCCGGTTCAAAGTTCCTGAGCGATTCTCTGATAATCCGATCACGAATCGAATCGTGGTCTCCGAGATGTCCAAACTCTTTGATCCCTTGGGCATCCTGGGTCCGGTGGTCATCACAGTCGAAGTGTTTGTCCAACAACTTTGGAAGTTGAAACTGAGCTGGGACTAGGAGCTTCCCAATTCACTATGCACCGTGTGGGAAGACTACAGACTTGGTCTTGCTGCTCTAGGGTTATTTTCCATCCCTAGTTTGGTCAACGCTCCAGGCGCAGGAGACAACGTACAACCTCATGGGTTTTGCGATGCATCCCAAAATGCTTACGGAGCATATATCTACTTGAGAAGTGTCGCAAGAAGTGGTGTCGTCAGAACCCGTCTCCTAACCGCCAAATCCCGAGTAACTCCTATCCAAACGCTATCAATTCCCCGCCTAGAGCTCTGCTCTGCTGTCCTTCTCAGCCAACTGTACCAAACTGTTATGTTGAGCCTCAACATGAATGCTAATGCTTATTTTTGGTCTGACTCTTCAATCATTCTCCACTGGCTGTACAACCCACCGTCCAACTACAACACTTTCGTGGCAAACCGTGTCGCGGAGGTGCAGCGACTCACTGAAGAAGGCACTTGGAATCGCGTCGCCGGTCTGCAGAACCCAGCCGATCTCATCTCGAGGGGTGTCCCTGCGAGCTTGTCAACAACGCACTAAGGTGGAAGGGTCCACCGTGGTTAACGTCCGATCCCGCGGAGTGGCCAAGTAGGTTTCCAGTCGAAGACGCCTGTGAATTTCCTCCCGATGTTCTCGAGGTGAAGCTTCGTACGCTTGCAGCAGTCACTCGATCCACCGAAGCTCCCGACCGCACACTGTTCACCCGCTACTCGTCACTAACTAGACTCACCCGCATCGCTGCATATTGCCGCAGATTTGTGCGGTACTGTCGGGCCAAGCTTGCTGGATTCCACCCACGTACCTTACCTCAGCAGAACTCCTTCAAGCACAAGAAGACCTTGTGAAAGTTGTGCGAAATGAGTGCTTCAACCAAGAAATCGCTATGCTTCAGGTCAGATGTGAAGCGGATCTCAAGAAATCCTCATGGGGCGATGGCTTTTGGCACTGGTAGGATATTTGGTTATCTTCCAGCATGCAGGGAAGTAGCCAAGCTCCAAACATTTGTTGAAGATAACGGTAAGATGGTTGAAGAAGTCAATACTCAAGTTTTTCAACTCGAGGTTGACTACACCATCCATACCCGCGGCCTTCATGTATTTAGTGCTTCTAACAGCTGCTATTCTACTATCGTCATGCACCGGGGGTGGCAGCGACTCTAGACATTGCCTCCAGTACGGCAGGCTCATGGGGGCTCACCATGGTTTGGTCAAGATTATGTGAAATCACAAAATGTTGGCAAAGAGCATTGGCTTTTTCAACTGAGGTTATGAGTAGGGATGGGTCCGAGTTCTGGTCAACAGAGGAAAATGGAGAGATCGGTCTCGACTTATTTTTCAAAATTTTGGTTATCTTACAAAATGGTTTTGCACAATCTGGGAGAGAGCGAATTTTGTTGGCAAAATTGTTATTATTCGTTCAAGTGGAGCAGCCCAAAACGCTGTAACTACCTACGAATGGTGTTACGGAGCCTTTGGTTGGGCTGTCTAGGTTCGGGGTATGACTCACCTGTCTGGATGCTGGTACGTGTTGCTCCCTGGCACGGGATATCGCCTCTTCGATGGTTTGCAGACACCGATCGACTTCTTCGAACGACTCCGGTAGGACGTCCACACAGCGCTGGTGCCAGTTGACACGATGGTAGCTCGCCGGGAAACTTGAAACCTATTGGCCGAGGAACCTACTTCAGCCACCACCGGATAGTGCTCAGAGCTCAGTTCCTGATAGGCGATAGGTTGAGAGATGTTATCGCTGACATGACATCTGATGAAGGTGTCGATGATGGCATTAGCACCGGATCGACTCAACCGGGTGGGAGTGTCCGGACACAGTAAGTTATGTTGGGCTTCCTGCAGATCGTTGTACAAGATTGTGCCGCTCTGGTTTCGCCGACTATTGCCCCAGCCTTGATGCTTGGCGTTCAGGTCGCCAGCGATGATGAAATTTTGCCGCCGTCGTGTTAGCTTGATGATGTCTCTTCGGAGGTCTGCGGCCGAGCCGTCCCTAATGTTGGTTTGCTTGGGACAGTAGACCGCGATGATGGTGATTGGACCAAGCGATGTGCTCACCTCAACTGGCTTCATATGTTTTCAGCTGGAAGCTTGGTAGTAGGCGGCAGCTGATGTTCCGTCTCGCAGCGATGGCCCCCGGAGCAGGAGCGGTCAAGCCTTACGAGCCAAAAGTCGGGAAGGAAGACGTTCAGCTCGGGCTTCAAGTGAGTCTCGGTGATGACGGCTATGTTGATGTGCCGTTCGTTGAGGAAGTCAACAAATTTAATGTGTTTGCTCTTCAAGGAGCAAGCATTCCAATTCACGATATCGATGGCTTCACGGTCCATATTTAGTGACAAGGGACAGGGCAACATGTAGCTGTTCAGATCGAGTCTTGCAGGTGCGCATGATGATGATGATCTCTGCCACGAGCGTCACAAGTTCCTCCGCGGTGAACGGAGAATCAACGACAGGCTCACCTGAGACAGCACCAGCGTATGATAAACCAGGGCCGGTGGATGAACCTGGAATTGGCTGGGACGCCGCAGCAGCGAGACGATCCTGAACTGTCCGACTGTTGGGAACTATTTGTATACTCGCAGGATTGGCTTGTTGGTTGTTGAGCGGAAGCGGGGCTAGGGTCGGAACATGTCGACGGGGCTGGAGAGCTGGGTACTGGACTTCCGTGAATACAGAAGGCGAACGATGATTACGGAGGCGACCGGCTGATTGTTTATTGTAGCCTTCCGACGGATATTAATGAACTCAACTCGCTTGGGACATCCGCGATTGCAGGCTTGGGGGTTTCAACCGCAGTTGACACACGTTGGCTCGATGTCATCATCTTGCTCACAGGACGCAGTTGAGTGAGTTCCAGCACACTTGCCGCAGTTTGTCTTAATATGGCAGGTTTTGGTGCCATGGCCATAGGAGAGGTAGTTCATATACTGCGTAACATCACGATGTTGGGGTTTGTAATGCTCCCAACTGATGATGACCTGAAACAGGTTCCGGATTTTGGATCTCAGAACCAACAAGACTGGTGGATCCCAAGGTTGCAAAGACTCATTTCAGCTAAAATAATGTTTTTCGGAATAATAAAACCGAAAGATGGTATGATGGCATGTTTTACTTGTAACTTACAAGAAGAGGTTGCAAAGTATGCGTTGGAAACATAAAACCTGTAAATTTTGCTTTCTATGAGTCACAATCAGCGATTTGCTGATCGCTGAGTGAGTGAGTGAGTGAGTGAGTGAGTTTGTGAAAAATCGCTGATTGTGACTCTCATGAAGTGAAATAAACAGGTTTAATATGTCAAACACATTCTTTGCAATCTCTTCTTGTATCCTACCAATTCAAAATTTGATCATGGCATCTAATTATTTCATAATTTAGAAAAACATTGTTTTAGCTGAAATGAGTCTTTGCAACCTTGGTGGATCCCTTCGTGACGTGCACCAGGAACAACTGGTCACGGAAGCTGGTGTTGTGGAACGCCGGTTCATAGGGTAAACTGCCTCAGGCTTGAGCCCAAGCCAATCCAGCTCGGATTTCACCGCAGCCGCCGGTAAACGACGGTAATCCACGCAAAACCACCTTCAGTGGCTTGCTTGATGGCAGATCATGCGTGAATAAGTCCACGTTGTTGTCCTTTAGGAAGCATCCTATTTGTTTGGTACCAATGCGGCAAAGCTTGAAGCGAGTCAGCAGCTTGTGTTTTGCCAATTCGGCACTCAGCTTGGCAACATCCTTCACCGGCGTGAAAAGCGGGGGAATCCGCTCTCTTCTCTCTTCTTTCGGGAGTTCTGCATACTGGTTGGCTTGCAGTACACGTTTTCACGCGTCATCCTGCGACGCGCAGGGCTTGATTAGCACCTTCTTGGAAGGGCCCGCTGCTGTCTCATTGGCACGTTTACGCACAGGTGGTGACACTTCCACAGCGCAACGCCACAGCACAAAACGAAACAAAATCGTAACGAGACTTCGAGCGAAAATACGGACTAAACAGCTAAACAGTCGAGCAAAGAAATGAGCCATTTACATCCAAATGCTAAGTGGATCAAAATTTATGAATGTTCAATAACAAGCTCACTGGCGGTCACATTGAGTTCCTGGTTGTTGTTGTTGCCTGTCATTATATTCCTTCATATGACACATTTGCAGTCTTTACTTGAAAATCAGATTTAATATTAGTGTCAAATCTCATTAAATAGCTGCATCACTAAGATTTTCTGCTACAGTATCGTACCGGCAATGTGACACTTTTTAATTCGGCTACTTTTAATCCGACGATGCAAATTGCAGTATCGAAAGTAGCAACGAAGTTCTCCAATTTTTCAATTTAGTTGTTTTGAATTCATAAGGTGCCAGCGTTAGCCCGTCCAAGATTTTACCGGATAAATGAGGGGAAACTGTATTTCTGTTCTTTGTTTCAAAAACGTGACCCTGCGTTTGATTTGACCCTCCACATCAATCAATATCTAACTCACCATTCTAATAAAAAAAAACGACCACCGAACAAAGCCTGCTGAACTGTAACCACCCGTACCAATTCTCGTTGTTGACACCACAATTCATTACTGGTAAATTTATGTAATTTAGCTTGTGGCCACCATCCACATAACGAGCAGTTTGCTCTACAAGCAAACTAAACTGCTGGCATTCATCCCCTTCCAGGAAATCCAGGGAAATTTGTTGTTGTTATAACAATCCGAACATTATCCAACTCCCCCCCCCCCCCCTCTGCCATCGTCTGTGTCCAACCCACCGTCGATAATCGGAATTAGTCGCACTTGGGTGATTTCAATCACTGTGCGTGTTTGGTCACTACTTACCCTCGGTTTTTGTCCCTTTCATCCTTTCCACTTGCTTGGACGCGTTCTTTAGGAATCCATTTTTCCCCAATCGCATTGCGACCGCCATCATCGTCATCGTCGTGATCATCAAGGCAGAGGAGAAATAACTCTTAGTACGTTCTACCGAGGGGAGGGAACGGCTGTTTTGTTACGGAAGTGAATTATTTCCTCTCAGAAGGACTTTCTATCCCACTGCTCCCAAGAGCGTTTCGATATCGCACCCCAGGTTATGACGAGGTAAGGATCTTTAATCCACTTAGGGAAAACACATACCTACCTATCTTTGTTTCCCCCCTCAGGAGTGTGTTCTGTTTGACTGTGATGGAAGATGAAGAAATGAGAATAATTCAGATGGCACTGAAGGTTTTCACCTCAATTGTCTCTCTTTTCAAATGTTGTTTGCTGATGGAATGTTTGACTTTTCTTGAAATGCTTATCTATAGTTCATGATATTGTGTAAACGAGGAAGAAGGAAATCATTAAAAAGAGCCAAGTACCGAAAAGATTGTACATAAATTGGACTGTGGGGTGGCGTAAGCTGACACCACCATTTGTAAAGCCACAGACATACAGACATACCAGCAAGGATAAAATGTTGGAAATAAAATTATTTTGACGACCACTTATTTCGAAATCTTTTAAATGCCATTTACTTCTATAATTTTTTTCTAGAATTTTTGAGAAAAGTATTTAACAATCAGGATATTCCCTGAAAAATAAAATCATTTTATTTGGTTGGTCTAATATCTTTATAAACACTGATAGAAACTCAAGCCAAAACAGCTTGACAAAGTGGTTCTCGGATTCTTGATGCTAGAAATCGTTTCTGAGTGTTTTTGGCTAGTACATCTATAATCTCTATTATCCCTGTATCGTTGCATCTGGTGATACACCATGGCACATGTTCTCTTATGTATTGCTTATTGAATTGGCGAGCGTGTGAAAAGTCGACGCTTGTTAGTTCTGCATGTCTTTGGTCTAGACTCTCTGGAAAAGGTTGAAGTCAGTTGTGCATACCACTGCCAGCATTGTGGTTATTATTATTATCATTGCTAATAACGTGTCTCGATTATCATAATGGTTTAATTTTGATTGAAAGTGGAATAGCGGTGAAATGGGTTTCTCGAGAATGGAAGATGGGAAAAAGCGGGAGTTTGCGGTTGCTTCTCTTCAACGTAATGTACCGTTGATAAAATTAAGCATTTCAAATACAATGGCATTACTTGTTAGGTAACGTTTGCCGTTTGTCGCAACAGTATCACAAGTATTGTCAGAACTGCAATGATGGTGCAGAGAAGATCAGCGAGCGAGTAACAACGGCGAGACAATCATATTGAGGACGGTCTCCCGTTACCGTTTTCAATATCATGAATTAAAATAAGAATAGGGTGGACGAGCCAGTAATGGAGGAGCTACGACATTTTATTTATTAAGAAATAAATAAACGTTCCTCATGCAATTTTTCTTTTTTTTTTTTCCTTTGGTTTGTGTTTTCCGTGCTGAGCACCAATGCTACCGACGTGCCAGGAAGGCAGCTCCCACACCTGGACCCTACCTATCGACCCATCAAACTCATGAACCGGGGACCAACGGCTTTACTTCCCATCCGAAGGAAGGCGTGATCAGAGATGTTATGCCTCAGAACATCCCGGCGGCGGCGACTGGGATTGAACCCAGGCCTGCTGGGGTGAGAGGTAATCACGCTTACCACTACACCACCGGCGCCGTTATCATTACCAGATGAAGGCGCATGTTAAACCGAGAAACTTTGTCAAAGACACCATTTCAATATAATGCAAACCCAATGCGCTAGAGGTTTTGTCTTGCTAATTTCGGTTCCTGGCCCAGTGTGCACTGAATTCACTTTGGCCTATGGGATGAAAATAAATTTGATTCTGTCGGAGCGCTTCTTTTGTTTTTGGGAATAATGGGTGCAAACCTTCATATCACGCGTTCTCATTGATCATATATTGAATAAATGCTGTATTACAGTGTACAATGCTAAATAAAACAAGTAGTCGAATTATGTGCTAAAAAAAGCTCATTGAGATCGATAGATGCACTTTTATTCCACTGTTTGCTCTGCTGAATAATTGTCGTATTAAAAGCTGTATAAACGTTGACTGTCTTCCCAATTCAACACCAGTTTGATCTAATAAAAAAACTGAATAAGTGTAATTTGCACATACATTGTCGCTTTAATTCGACTTTTTAGACGTCTAATAAATGTTTTCTAGCTCGATTATTAGATTACATTGCATTGCTTTACAATATTGCTGAATAAAGGTGGATACAGTCAGCATAATAGCTTTTATACCACTATGCGTCCATGTAAAAGCATGCCTTGTAAATGCTTTATAAACGACGTATTAGATTCATTATTCCACAACACTGGTTCAGTCTAACAACAAGACGAAATCAGTAGAGTAGTGGCTACCGTTTCCGCTTTGCAAGTAGAAGGTCGTGAGTTCAATCAAAAGTTCAACCCTTTTTTATTTGTTTTCTACTCCTAATTAATTTAAATCACGACAATGAATGCATTAATCTAGTTTGAAAAATAATCGAACATCTTTTCCTTGGAATTGGAGAGGTAAAGAGGTAACATTGGTCTCATGTAAAACAATGATGAATGAATTAATCATTCCCATAGGGCCTTGAAGGTGCTAGACTTGCGATCATGAGTGCTGAAAGGTATTCACTTTCAAGCAAGCTTTTATTGATTATTGAGCTGCCCTTATGAGGAATTCTAGGATAACTCAGATGACAAGGCAAGCGGCTGGTGATCGTAAGGTGCATGGTTCGAATCCCATGTAACGACATGTATATGTATGTAGTTCATTTCCTAACTGTGTGGTACGTGCCACGTCAGAAATAATGAAAACAATCATTACTAAAATAATAACTCACACCTATCCCTGTCTGTCCCCCCTCCGTCGCTCTTATTTTCGGGTTAATTTTCCACAGTTGATTAATCGTTTAGTAAATGTATAATAATGTCTAGTTAAACGTTTTTTGCATGAAAATCAAGCGTATACAGAGCATCATTGTTCTAATTAAGGGGGGAAATACAAGTAACACGTCGAAAACTCGACGATATTCGAATTTTTTATGTGAGCAAATGAAACAAAGCAAACGTTAGGGGTTTTTTGCATTCAATTGCTTAAATTTTCCTCAACATTTGAGATTTTTTTCATTGGTGTGTGACCTCTGTGGCTTCTTGGGGTCACATCAGAAGGAGGTCGCCTCCGGTGGGGATTAGTAATTGGCGGGCGTTCTAGAGACCTGAAAAATGAACAAAACTTACTTTTATCAATTGGACCTTATTCAGAAAAGATGTTTGTTCTATGTGAACCTCTAAAACCCAAGAAAAAAAAATAATTAAAAAATTAAAAAAAAAAATACAGTATTGTCCCGATTTTGTCAGCCCCCTGATAAATTTAGGGCTGACAAAAACGGGACACTGACAAAATCGGGACATTTTTTTTCGCTTAATTTTTAAAAGCATAATATCTTTAACTGCTGTTTGATAATGTAAGATTTATGTTTTAGGAATCATTCAATATATACGAGCCCATTTAGGGGGGCGGGGGGAGGCTAAATGGACTTAGGTAGAAATTGAATGGCCACCCAATGCATACAGTCAGGAATCCTTATTGCCGGGGTAACAGGGGCGTGAATAAGGAACCGCTAATAAGGATACCCACAGCTTATGGGATTTTCACTAATAGGGGCTGTGGTGGATTATCTCATTTGTTTCAATATATAGAGCTATACTGTCTTCGACAAAGTTGTTTTACTGGGATAGACCAATAAGCTTGTGTCATTGGATTCAGGTTTAATTGGGAACTACGCCGCTAGAGGCGCTTCACTTTTATGTCGGGTGCTATAATATATGGATCATAGGTCCAACATAGAATATTTCGTGATCCTATAGAAAGTTACTGTCTTGAGCAAAGTTGTTCAAGTGACCAAGGCCTTTCGGATGGTGACCATATTAGTTACGAATTCTCTCACTACGTAGCGCTAGTGTGCATGTGATCTTTCTATATAAACTGTATCTCGAGAACCTGGCCATATAGAACGTTGCTGTCTTGAGCAAAGTTGTTCAGGTGATCATGTCCTTTTGTATGGTGTTCATATTAGTTCAGAACTCTCTCACTACGCAGAGCTAGTGTGCATGCGAACTTTCTATATAAACTGTATCTTGAGAACCTGGCCATATAGAACGTTGTTGTCTTGAGCAAAGTTGTTCAGGTGACCAAGTCCTTTCGGATGGTGGTCATATTAATTAAGCCATGGAGAAAATCGGAGAAAAAAACAAAAAAAGACGAAAATGAAAAAAACCAAAAAAAAATATGAAGGACGACGGCAAGACGCCAGATAGTAGCATACCCCAAGTGGAACAGCATGGATCCCAAGGAGAGCAGCTAGGTGCGGTGCCATGCCAAATATCACACCGAAATCCAGCAGTGGCTAACAGCAAGAATTGCAGCTTGGGAGAACCAAAATGACGGAGGTTAGGAGGAAGATCGATGAACTCTTTGTGTTCGTGAAGGATAAGAACAACATACACAAGGAGGTCAAGCTACTAGCAACGGTCATCAAATCCGGCATAGCTGTGGCAGATCGGGAACTGCAAGAATGGAGAAGAAGAGTCGAAGTGGCCGAAAAGGCTCTGCTTGAGGCCAAGGAGAATGCAAAGCTGACTGAAGCGCAGGAGACGCTGAAGGGACCAACGAATCCACGTCCGGAGAAAAGAGATAGGGAAACGCCAGGAGACGAAGAGGACCCCAGAAAACACAAGGACGACGTATACGGGGACAATGAGCAAGTAGATGGAGAAGACAGTGATTGGCGTAAAGTCGAAAACCAGAAGGAGAAGAGGAACAAAGGAAGAAGGAACAGAAGAAGAAGGAGGAGAAGGAAACGAAAAATTAAGAGAAAGAGAAGAAAAAGAAGACGGAAGAGAGGAAGAAGGAAGTCAAGAAGAAGGAAATCCCCAGGCATCGTAGGGAGAGAAGTAAGGGCGACGCTCTGGTTATCGAGGCGAAAGACAAAACGACATACGCAGCACTCCTCCGGAAAGTAAGAGAGGATCCGGAGTTGAAGCAACTAGGCGAGAACATGGTGAAAACCAGGCGCACCCAGAAAGGTGAGATACTCTTCGAGTTGAAAAAGGACCCGTCGGTGAGGAGTTCAGCTTTCAAGGAACTCGTCGAAAAATTTCTTGGCGAGGACGCGAACGTAAGAGCCTTATCGCAGGAGTCAGTGGTCGAGTGCAAGGATCTGGATGAGATCACAACGGAAGACGAGGTACGATGTGCGCTGCAGGTGCAATGCAATCTGGGAGATGTGCCTATGACAATCCGGTTGAGGAAGGCGTACGGTGGTACACAAACGGCGTTGATACGACTTGCGACGGACGCAGCTAACGAGTTGCTGAAGACAGGACGAGTCAAGGTTGGGTGGTCAGTATGTCCCCTGAAAGCTATCCATCGGGTTACCAAGCAAATGGAGAGATGCTTTAAGTGCATGAAGTTTGGTCATCAAGCGAGAAACTGCAAAGGCCCTGATAGATCGGAGCTGTGCAGGAAATGCGAAGAGAAAGGTGCACGTGGCTAAAGACTGTATGAAGCAACAGAGGTGCATGCTCTGCAGAAAGGAAGACGGAAACGGTCATATGACGGGAAGTTTCAGGTGCCCAGCTTACAAAAAGACGATAACGGGCCAATTGTAATGGAGATAACCCAAATAAATCTCAATCATTGTGACACAGCACAGCAACTGTTGTGGCAGTCGACAACGGAAGCAAAGTGCGACGTTGCAATGATTGCGGAGCCATATCGAGTCCCTCCCGATAACGATAACTGGGTGGCCGATAGAGCAGGGATGGCGGCAATACAAGTTATGGGCAGGTATCCTATACAAGAAGTGGTGACGAGGTCTTACGAAGGTTTTGTGATTGCCAAAATTATTGAAACCTTCGTATGTAGTTGCTATGCACCCCCGAGATGGACAATGGAGCAGTTTCATCAGATGCTAGATAGACTCACCGGGGAGCTCACCGGACGGAGACCAATCGTCATTGGAGGAGATTTCAATGCTTGGGCAGTGGACAGGGGAAGCAGATGTACCAACGCAAGAGGGTATAGCCTGCTGGAAGCTCTGGCAAAGTTGGACGTCAGTCTGGCCAACGAAGGAACCATCAGCCCCTTCCGCAAAGATGGTAGGGAATCCATTATCGACGTCACTTTCTGCAGTCCGTCGTTAGTGGCAAGTATGAACTGGAGAGTGTGTGAGGAGTACACTCATACTGACCATCAGGCGATTAGGTACAGCTTTGGCCAACGGATACCTACGGCAATGTGGAAAACGAAAGTAAGCAAGCGGAGGTGGAAGACGAAGGCATTCGACAAGGATCTCTTTGTAGAAGCTCTCCGGGTAGACAGCAGCGTCCCAGACCAAAACGCGGACGAATTGACCGAATCGTTAACGAGGGCATGCGACACAACGCACTCCTCAAGTGGCTTGAATCATATTTAACTGACCGTCATCAAATAGTAAAATACAAAGGAAAGATATCAAATCCCGTTGATGTCACTTCAGGAGTTCCTCAAGGCTTCCATTTAGGACCACTTTTATTTATTCTCTTCGTCAATGACATATCTTTCATTATTAAGAAATTGAAAGTTTTAATATATGCTGACGACATTAAACTTTTTTTGGAAATAAAAGATGCCAAAGACATCATCACATTCAAAGAGGAAATTCAAATATTCCATACTTGGTGTCAAAAAAGCCTGCTACAATTAAATATAAAAAAATGTAACTCCATTACCATTAGTAGAAAACAAAAGCTACCCGATATAACAGTCACTTTAGGAAACCAGATCGTAGAAAAATGTGATAGAGTCAGGGATCTAGGTGTTATTTTGGACTCAAAACTTACTTTCACCGATCATTATAACACAATTATTAACAGAGCTAACAACATGCTTGGTTTCATAAAACGTTTCTGCTATAACTTTCACGATCCGTATACGATTAAAACATTGTACATTGCTTATGTAAGATCGATATTAGAATATTGCAGCATAGTTTGGTCACCTTTTTCAATCACACACGAAGAAAGAATAGAGTCCGTTCAAAAGCAATTTCTATTGTATGCACTCCGCAAGTTAGGTTGGACTGTATTTCCTCTGCCATCTTACACAGCTCGGTGTATGCTCATAAATATCCAAACATTAAAAGAACGTCGTGAATTTGCTATGATTTCTTTCGTAAACGATATCGTATCACATTGAATTGATTCAATAGAACTATTGTCATCCTTAAATTTATATACACCATCTAGGCATTTACGAAACAGAAATATATTTGCTACAAATCGTCATCGTACGAATTATGCCAAATTTGGACCCTTGAACCAAATGATGGATACATATAATAAGCACTGCGATAACATTGACTTTACAATGACAAAAACTAAATTAAAGCAATATTTTAATTCGTCGCATAACGTCAACTAGAAGTAATGTTTTAACTTTTTCTTAAGACATATTATAAAAAATATAAACAAAGACAAAATTGTAAAAATAGCACTTAAGACAACAATTGTAAAACGGTCTACACTGATTGACGACAAATAAATAAATAAACAACTATGCCGAGGAAATCGGAGTCAAGGAACAGACGGCGCCCAGCTTACTGGTGGAACGATTCAAGATTCAAGATTTGAGGCTGTGCGAGTGGAGATGCCGGCCTTTAGCGCGAGAAATGTCGTCAGTGAAATGTGCCAGGATGAGAGGACGTGGAGCGTCGTCAGCAGGGCAGTGACGCAAATTTTGTCGGAGCTGCAGCGAAAATGGAGATATGATCAGCGAGTTAGAAACGCCGGCTAGCTGAGCTAAAGAGATATGCTTGAGCACAGCCCCCCCCCCCCCACCGAAATACTCTATGGGAGTTCCGGGGGGATAGTGGCTAGAGGCGACTAAGAATTTAGTGGTTAAGAGTTCCACACTGTGCCAGAAGGAGAACAAACACGCAACACAGTGACAGGCCGGGCTTTTAAAGCTTTCCTAACTATAAAAAAAAAACAAAAAAAAAACATACATAACGTACATAATTTTCAACTAGCCCCTCAACCCCCTCCCCCCTGCTTTGATCTTGCCACCACTGCACATTTAATTCTCGAAAAATGTCATTATTGAGCTCGACAATCAATAAAATACCTCAACCAAAACTAATTGAATCATATAGGCAGACAAAATCGGGTCGAAAAGCTGACAAAATCGGGGGTAGACAAAATCGGAGGCTGACAAAATCGGGTCACCACTGTATCTGAAAAAAAAAAAAGTTTATTTTTCACTGTTTTTTTTTCTACTTTAGGCAGACCTGAAAATTATTTATTGTTAATTTTTTCATGATATCACATTGAGTAAAAATCTATTTCCTTTAAGATGCGCCAGGTTTCAAGTCA
This sequence comes from Ochlerotatus camptorhynchus, assembly GCF_037179485.1. NCBI lineage: Eukaryota > Metazoa > Arthropoda > Insecta > Diptera > Culicidae > Ochlerotatus > Ochlerotatus camptorhynchus. The sequence goes on along the minus strand of NW_027040577.1, from coordinate 1,172,274 downwards.
TTTGGATGAGAACTTTTTTAATTATCTTGCCCGCCAATTTGGAAAACACTGTTCCGAGAATAACGCGTTTAAAGTTTTGGGTTGTGTAAAAACATGATTTCTGAAACTTATGGTTAATCGGCGATACCGGGGCCATAGATCACTACTTCCTCGTGCTCGTAGCATTTTTCAAAAAAATTTAAAGTAAAATATAAAAAAATCGATAAAAAATATTTTTACTTGTATTTTCCCCCTTAAGTGGAAGCAGTGATGTCTAATAAACGCTGAATAATCAAAAATGTTATCGAATAAGCTCTGTTACAACTCATATAAGTCGAATAACAGCTTCTTGACATACCTTATACATCACCAATAGTTCAGATTTGGGTGAACAAAGCCTGAACAGAAGTTATTACTAAAAATAATAAAAGTATTATTAAGCATGCAGCTGAATAAAATCGTCAAGAAGTTGTTTCTTCAATAGACGATTGTTTGTTGGGGAAAACCTTAACTTATTACCACAATATCTTTGCTCTATGCAAACTAATTACTGCGGAACGAATCACCAAAAGTAAGTGTAATGCAATCTTTATATTTGTGCACGAAACATAACATTGTCGAATATTCTCAGGAATTTGTAATTTTTCGATTTCGATCAATCTGCCGGAATAAAATTCCCGGATTCACTGTACATAGCTTCCGTGTAAAAAAAAAAGACCGAGCGTACGTAGTTTTAAGCACCTCGTCGAAAGCCAGTACCAAAAAACGTTGGCCAACGCTTCAGCTGGACAACAATCTCACAATGAGGAATCTGTTCGCTTTATGATGTAGATGAGTTCAGCGATCCTGATCCAAGCGAAGCAACTCTTAATGTAGAGAGAAACAAACACATTTCCCTCGCAAATTACAATCCATTCCGATTCACCAGCGTTGCATTGAATCTTCCATCCCCCGTCACTCTTAAAAAGAAAAACGAATGGTTTTCTGGACCGCAGTACCAATTTGCATTCTGGATTCGGATTTGCATTTCATCGGTATCAGTTGCTCGCGGGATGCTACTGACTATTCCCATCGAAGATGTGAATGCAACAATGAAAAAAAAAAGAATGGAAATTCCAACTGTGTTGTTTCGTTTTTGGTTGAATTCTTCTTTCCACTGTTTCATTCACCCATTTACTTTCTTGGAAAAGCAACTAATGTTTGCACAGCAATAGCAACATTGGTGAAACCATTTCCCTCCGTTTATGCAGCTGCTGCCATTCTTCGTCTTTTGTTTTTCTACTGTTGCCATCACTTTTAATCTTGTTTGTACCCACAGTTCCACTGCGGCCAGCTGGGATTCTATCGTTCAGTCATTGAGGTCCGAAGAATACGGTAACTCTAGGGTTGTTTTAAACGAGTTATCAGCGTTCTCTATTGAAAGCGAGATTAAAATAAACGTTTTTCAATCAGTTTAGATTGATTTTTTTTTTACCGAAAAAGAGTCCATAAAGCATCCCAACAGCAAGGTAGGTATTCAGCTTCAATGTCAATGGGTGAGTGTACCGGCTGTAGTAGCACGTGACCTAACGTGTAGAACATGCAACCGTCTGCCAGCCAGAGAGAATCACCTCCAAGAGCATATGACATTATTTACGACTTTTACCTTCTCATCATATCGTCGTGCTTGCGTTGGCGGGGCTCGTTGCTTTTTCGCCATCGGTAGCTATGCTCTTTAGTGGCTGATGATGCCGCTACGGTTTCAATATGAGCTTTAAAATAGAAAATTGCCCAACGGAGTGGGAGTGTAGAGTTGACTGTGCTGTTGCCGTAGGTCATGAACGATATCAGTAAAAACATCGTCAAGGTGCATCATTCTATCAGCGTCTCTTGTTCGAAGATGTAAGATTATCCAAGGACCGCTTTCGAACCGACGCTCCAGTTCTGTTTGTGGGGTTGCGGGATGTTCTTTTTAGATCTTTCTTTAAAATACATGGAAAAGAATTTCGGTTTGGGAGAGAGATGGAAGCATTAGTTACAGCTACAGCTATAACGTACAGGACACCCGAGAGTTCCACAGTTCGAGGAGTTATTCGAACTTATGTATTGCTCGGAATTCTTTGATGTCCGGGAGATGATACTATTTTTAGTGCACTCTTCTTCTACCTAGCTTCAACGCTCTTATACGTGCTTTTACCTGCTCGCAACATCCGTCATTAAAATGGCAACATTACGCATAATTCGTACAATACAAGCATTGAATTTCATATGAACGTTAACATTGCCTTCGGGAAAAACACGGCATTTGAGAATACTATGCAACATTTCATTCATCTACGAAATTCATACGTGTATACATACTATTCATCAATAACACGTGTGGAATATAAAAAAAAGATTGAATTGGGCCCAGGACCACATTTCATGGACCAGTGATGACTGGAATAAGGTGATCTGGTCAGACGAGACGAAAGTAATGCTATTTGGGTCTGACGGTATCACTGTTGCTAAAACTCTGTAAAACACACTTAAATCGTAGTATCCGTTTGGGGGTGGATAAACTTTTTTTGCGTAATTTTTTACCCTTTTCATAATTTATCATATGAAATCTCAAGAAAAGATATAAACGCCGTATTTTCAATGGCAATGTAATAAATAAATATTGATAAATCATGAAGGAACACTCAAAAAATTAAACTGATTTTCACCAGAAAAAAAAAGTGAATTGGTAGGGGGGTGGTTAAACTTTTTTTTCATACTGTTTATGATTGACAATAATCACTAACAAACATTCAGCAACATTTATTGGAGGACATTCGATTGCACCACCCACCACGCTATTTGGAGATTTATGTGCTACGAAACTATCCGTTTACTTTGAGGTGGAGTGAAATTGTACCAACTAAAGAGCCTGAATTTATAAAGAGACGATATGTCAATATTGGAACAATTGATTGTCTGTCAAAGTCATAGGAAAGGTCATTCCAATCGAGCAGAAGTCTTGTCAAATGGATAAGATGTCGTCTCTTCATAAATTCAGACTCTTTAGTACCAACCGTCATGAGCGATAGGTATTTCCCTTGAAATAGGTAGGTAAAAAGATATTGGGGGTGCAATTTCAAAAAACAAAAATCGGCCGCGTTATGAAAAGTAGTCAGGTTTTGACCACTTTTAAATTTGCATATAGCGGACGGATTTAAATTCTTAACAAGCCAATCGATTGGATTTTTTTCTACAAATCTGCTTAAATGAACACTTTATCAATTTCCAATAGTTCTTTATTGAAAATTACACAAATACCCAACTGTTGCAACGATTTCCTGCAAAGAGCGCTTTCCCTAACACAGATTTCAAAATCGAATTCCATTCGGTCTCGCCGAACGGTGCTTATTCAATCATCGTGTGTGATGGTGTCCGGTCGGTCGTCATCAGCAACAGCAGTGCTTTCGGCGCGTGGCGTTTAACTTAGTCCTCCAGTACACAACAAAAGGCTGCCCGCAAGCAGCGAGCTCCAGCCCATATGATTGTCTATTCACCAAAGAAGGAGGAAGAAGCCGCACCGCTACTGATCAGATTCAGTTGCTCGTCGGGAGCCGCTGTGGGCCATCTATGCCAAGTCCTCGTTCCAAACACCATGCAGCTCGGTAGCCTTATCTATGTTGAACACCCTAATAACTCAGAATTACTAAACCATCACGACAAAACGGTTCTTTTCAGGACCATAATGAATAATTATTGCTTAAGAGTTAATTTTCATTGAACGTTAGCTCGCCTTACTGCCAGCCACATCACCCAGCAACCAAACGTTTGTGGTCAAATGCGTAACAGTATTGAAGTGGAACATACACATTTTCGCAATGACCGAATACCACATGACCTTGTCAATTAACCAGAAACACTTCGAGTTAAGCAAATATTTATGTACATGTACGAACCCACACAGCTGAGCGGACGGTACAGCACAAAACAAACCACGAAGCGGTGTCATCACTCATCGTCATCATTTAGCTTCGGCTAGGAAAATAGGAAAGTAATGATTATTCCAACGTTATTTTTGAATAGAATGCGTTGGCCAAAGAAGACGGCATATTTTATTACGTTTAGCGAAGATTTCGATACGTTTCATTTCCAGTGGCTGGGGTTTTGGAATAATTCTTGAGAGAGTGAATGTTTTTCCCATGTTTACTTCTATGCATATTAAGATTATTTTGGTCACCAGCTCCGCAAATCATCAATTACTATTAAAAATTTGCATCTTACTGATACCAGAGGTATATTGGAAACTCTTTCGCTCGAAAGCAAAACATATTACAAGCAGATCATGATGCGCGCTTGGATGTGTGATTGTTTGGTTGTTTGATTGTTTGCTAAAAGTTAATGAAGATCATGTGTAAAATGAAATGTTAAGCGGTCACACATACCTTTTATGCATTCTTATAGGACCTATGTGGTTTGTCTTATGGAATGTATAAGGCTGATGTTTTGGCAAAAAGGTATAAGTGAAAAACATTAATAAAATAATTGATTTTCCTTTCGTGTAGTTTATCCCTAAAATGTGTCTAAATGCAACTTAATTAAAGTATATATGACACTTTAAAGTAGGAAATTTACCAAGCTGTTCGAACGGAGGCAAGAGTTTTGTGCTAAATGGCATATTGTTCGAGTTAGAGCCAATCTATGGCGAGCATAGACCAAAACAGAAAAAAGTTCAATAACTCAGTAATCTTTGAGATTTGATCATATGTTTAGAACAATTATTTACTTCAAATATGATCGTCTATCGCCCCTTAAATTATTTGCACTAAGGAACTGATATGTATACGTTCCAAGGTAGGATTGGTGAGTGCGAAATCGAAAGTGAAATTTGAGAACGACGAATTTACAATCACTCGAGTCAAAATGCAGATAAACATCGCAGTACTTGTTCGAAACATTTGTGTTTCATTTGAAATTTTCGAAGAAAAAAAAAAAAAATTGTGTACATAATAGGATTTGTTTTTTCCACTCAGCTTCAAGCAACTTGCTTCAATCCGCTGTGATAGAATCCGCTTTTTGTGAAATTTTCTCAACCAAAACAAAGAACGCTAACTGATTTTGAACAAGCAACAATCCTTTGTTCATGGTTTTTGTAATGAAATCACAGTCCGGATCTTGTAAATGTAAGCATCTCAAACTTAAGAAAACTCTCAGAGCAAGGTGATTTCATGAATTTTGTAACTTGTTTTTTTTTTTATTTTAAATATTTCACCATCAGTAAAATCTCAGGCATAGGAACAGAAATTAAATTCTAGGAGTTTGAATTTTATAATTTTATAAAATTCTGGCTGTTTCAAGGTAAAGAGATCACAGAATAAATTCAATACATTTTGGACGTAGGAAAATGTTCAAGATGCACAATTTTTTGACGTAGGACTCCGTCTGTGATTTATAAATGGGGGTACACTTTGTTCGCAACAGCGAATAAGTTTCGAGACGACCCTGCACCGCCGCTGGCACTGTAAACGTCCTGAGTTTACCGACCGTCAACGCATCAGCAGCAGAAAAAATCTCCCTTCCTTCCTCCTCATCCTTTTGACGTAGAACTACGTCTTTGTCGACTATACTGGGGTCCAAGTCAAAAAATATGTGTGGTGAAGGAGTGTTAGGTTTTGAACGCTTGTAACTTTGTCATTTATAGATGAAATTAAAATCCAAATACGCTAATCGATAGGATATTACATTACGAACCTGTTGAAATAAATATTTTTCCAATTTTTCTGTAATTAAACTTTTGAAAATGTACAAATGATAATTTTATCACTGATTTCATGAAATAAGCCTTTTTCCCAAACCCAGTCATCATAAACGAATACCACTTGGTTGCACATCATTCTGCTTGAACCTGAAAAGATATAAATCAGCGCTGCTCTCATGCCACTGCTCATTAACGCTTCGGACGGCGTGGCGCTTGGTCCTGCAGCAAGCAGGACCAAATCAGCGGCTTAAGGTGGATCACGGCGTGACCACAATGAGGAAAAGCACACACGCCTTTCACAACAATCTCTCGGCCCCCCCCTCAACAACCTCTCCTACCCCCCCCCACCATCAAACCTCTCCAACCCCCCCCCCACCATCAAAGCTCTCCTACCCCTCTCCACACCTCATCAAACCCCTCCTACCCCCCCCCCCTCAAATACCTCTCCTAAACCCCCCCCCCCCTCAAATACTTCTCTTAAACCCCCCCTCCCCCTCAAATACCTCTCCTACCCCCCCCCCTCAAATAACACTCCTAAAACCCCCCTCAACAATAACCCAAAAGCGAGACAGACTGACGATCCCTTTTTTCCGGGAAATAAATTTTAAACAAACCACAATCATTAGTAAAACCAAGTTTTACCAAATTTGAACAAAAAATTGCTTTGAAGACATGTTTGATGACATTCAGTTGGTGAATTACACACAACTGACGGTAAAATTAAAGTTAGTTTAAATGATCTTTATTTTAGTTTAACTTGGACGATTACCATATAAATTTTTTACTAAGTGATTTAATGATTTCTTCATCTTTAGGTATGGGCAAAATTCAAAATTTGTTTTACAGAATTAGTCCTAGACTTAGTACACGGTCGACCACCTTGGTGGGATTGGTTTGTTTTGTTTTTAGAATTTGAAGAGAAACTACTTAATACTACTATTTACAGCTTAAAACTAACCTACTCTACTATATACACTTAACCTACTATGTACAAATTGCTTATTAAAGCATGTTCAGAAAGATTGCATTTTTGAATAAATTTGGTTGTCATATCATCAATTTTGGAATCTACTTTGGGAATTTCTGCCTCTTGATGGAGGTCTGCTATTCTTGTGTCGAATGGACGATCTAGGATCATCCTCAACACTCTATTCTGTGCAACCTGGATTTTGTTCCTGTGGGTCTGAGCGCACGATTCCCACACCGGGGCGGCATAGAAGATCGCGGGGGCTATGATCTGTTTGTAAACAGCCAGTTTGTTTTGCCTTGAGAGGCGGGATCTGCGGCAAATGAGCGGATACAAACACCTAACCAAGGCGGAGCACTTAACTAGGGTTTTCTCTATGTGCGAGCGGAACAGGAGCTTCTCATCGAACAACATCCCGAGATAAGTAACATCAGTGGACCACTCGACCCTTGTACCATCCATTATTACGGTACAGGAGGGAGACGGTTTAAGTTTTAATGATTGTCTGTGAAGGAACATGATCGCTTGGGTTTTCGAGGCGTTGATTTTGATTTTCCACGTGGTGGCATAATCAGTAAAGGTGTCAAGGCATCGTTGGAGCTTGTTCGTAATTTCACGAGGCATCCTACCCTTGACGGCTATCGCGGTGTCATCTGCAAACAGAAAGAACACGCAACCGTCTCCTAGAGGAGGGATGTCCGACGTGTAGATGCTGTAAAGCAGTGGTCCCAGCAGACTCCCTTGCGGAACACCTGCTGGGATCGGAAATTGTCCCGAAAGGGAACTATTCAACGACACCCTGAACGACCTTTGCTGGAGATAGTTACGGGTGATTTTCACAAGGTATGGTGGAAAGTTAGAGTTACAAAGCTTGTATATAAGTCCGTCGTGCCAGACATTGTCAAACGCCTTTTCGACGTCTAACAAGGCCATGGCTGTGGACTTGGATACAGCTTTGTTACTTCGGATGTTATTCATCACCCGCACTAGCTGATGATTGGTGGAATGCCCCTTGCGGAACCCGAACTGTTCCGGAAGAAGAATGTCATGTTCCTCCACAAACTTGTTTAGTCGGCTGAGGATCAATTTTTCGAACAGCTTGCTCAGCGCTGAGAGCAGGCTAATCGGTCTGTAGCTTGACGGTAGTGAAGGGTCTTTCCCAGGTTTGCGGATCGGGATGATTTTTGCCACCTTCCAGATGCTTGGAAAGTAGTGCAGCTCCAAGCATCTGTTGAAGGTGGCAGCTAGCAGCGAGTACACTCTCGGGCTGAGATTTTTCAACGCTAGGTTGAATATTCCGTCAAACCCGGGAGCCTTCATGTTCTTACTGTATTTCAGCGCTGAGCAAATTTGTTCCTCTGTAATCCGTTCTTCTGGAGGGACGGCACAAGGGGAGGCATCTAACGTCAGGATGCACTGCGCAACCTGGTTCTCGAGTGGACTTGGGATTTTAGAGCCAAGCAAATGCGACTGGGCAATGTGCTCCCCAATCGCATTGGCCTTCTCTTCGTTGGTGATAAGCCGTTCGTCATTGACTCTAAGTGGTGGAATGGGCTTGGGGTGAGACTTCAGCACCTTGGCAACCTTCCAGAATGGTCTGGAACGGTCGTCCAGGTTCTGAACGAGCCGCCCGAAACTCTCGTTCCGGATTGAGACCATTCTGGAAGCGATCTGCCGATTCAGATCGACCATTTCGTATTTACGCTGCAGATCCCCAGTCCGCTGAAACTGGCGTCTACGAACGTTTCTGAGCCGAATTAAGAGTTTGGTGTGGGAATCAATTGCTTGAAACTTACCCCTCACAGGAACTCGTCGAACGCACTCTTCGTCAGCCACAGATATGGCTTGATGGAGACCCTCCAGGGCCCGGTCGATGTCATCCACTGTGTCGAGCGGTGGGTTGTCGTCGATGTGGCGGTCGACCACGCGTCGAAACTGAACCCAGTTGACTCGATGGTAGTCCTTCCGCTGGCACGGTGCAGGGGCCACGTTGTAGCCCAGCTCGGTCAGCACCGGTTGGTGGTCCGAACTCAGGTCGTTGACGGCAACCGGCTTGGCTAATCTGGTGTTTGCCAAGAACAGGTCCAGCGTCGATGGGTTGCCCGTCGGTGATGTGAAGGTTGGTTCGTCCGGAAACCAGACGGAATAGAGACCATGCTGGGAATGGTCGAATAGCAGGCGGCCGTTCTGGTTCTGCTGGTAGTTCCGCCAGGCCTCGTGCCGGGCGTTCAGGTCCCCTCCGATTACAAAGCGGGCATTGGTGTGGGTTATGATGGCAAGGTCGTTCTTGAACTGCTGTGCTGTACCATTGCTAACGGTACATTGCCGGGGGCAGTAGGCGGCGATGAACCGGACGTTTCCGGTCGATGTTTCCACCTCTATGCCAACGGCCTCGATGATGGAAGTGCGGTAGTGGGGTAGGGTGCAGTACTTGATGCCTTTCTTGATGATGACCGCGACACCGCCCCCCCTGGAGCTGGTGCGATCAAGCCGGACAATGCTGTGGTCGGGCAGCCAGAAGCTGTCACCGGTCTTGAGGTGAGTCTCGGTGAGAAGGCCCACGTCGATGTCGTGCTTGCGGAGGAAGTCTGCAAGCTCAATGTTTTTCGCCCCTACGGAGCGAGCGTTCCAGTTGGCGATCTTTATCGGTTCACGGTCCATAATTAGAGACGAAGGAGATGATAGCTTGGAGCTGTTGTGTTCTTGTTGCGCAGGTGCGCTTGATGATGATGGCCTGGGCCAACAGTGTGACGATCTCATCCGTTGACAGCGGAGAATCGTCTGTAGCTTCACCGGTTGTACCGGCCAATCCCGGAGCAGGGGGATCCGTCGATGGGCCGGAGGCTTGACTGGGTACTGCAGCGGCAGCCGACTGGGCAGCAGCCAACTGTTGGTTGAGCGGGAGCGGCGCCAACACTGGAATTGGCCGTGGTTGGACCGGTGATAACGGAGGAAAGTTCTGCGCGTTGTTTTCCGGGACCTTCTTGCGACCGGGCTGGTTGTTGGACGAGGCCTTCTTCCGGATCTCGGCGTATTCGGCCCGCTTCGGACAGGCCTTACTCGTGGCCTTGTGGGCAGCACCGCAGTTGGCGCATGTGGGAGCGGCTTCCTCGATGCTGTCGCAGTCGTCGATCTTGTGGTTTTTGCCGCATTTGATGCAGCGGCTGGCCATGCGGCAGTTCCTGGTGCCGTGCCCGAACAATAGGCAGTTCGAGCACTGAGTGACGCCACGGTGGGTTGGCTTATACCGCTCCCACTTCACTACGATGTGGAACAGTGTGCGTGTCGTATGGAGATCCTTCACGGTTGTGGAGTTCTTCTGCAGATGGACCAAGTAGAGCTGGTCACGATACTTGATGGCCTTGCTGCGGGTCATCTTGTGGATTTCGACCGGCTTGAGGCCGTTCGCCTTAATCTCGTCCATTAAGGTGGTGGTGTCCATGTCGTGGAGCCCGCGCAGCACCACTTTCAGCGGCTTGGTGGCCTCGACGTCGTGGGAGAAGTACTCCAGCTTCATCCTGTCCAAGAGGGCCTGGACTGCGTTGTAGTGATTTTCGGCCGAGACCATCAGTTTGTAGCCTTCCGTGCACCGTTGAATGGTGCAGCGAAGGCCCTGCTTAATGTAGAAATCCAGCTGCTCCCATAGCCCGGGAGGGAAGCCCTTCACATAGAAGGGTGGCAACTTAACTTTTTTAGGCACCGTCTCAGGGTCCGACTGCGGCTGGGCTCCGTTCTGCAGGGCGGAGAACGGATTGTTGCTCAGCAGCTTTTTTGCTGCCGATGCGGTGGCGCTGATGTCTTCAGGTCTGGGTCGTTTAGTTCCGGGAGGCCCCGGCTGCGGGTCCGCAACGCCTGTCGGGACGGGCAATGGGGTTTTCTTCTGCTTCTTCTGAGCTGGCTCGGTGGTCGCGCCGTCTCCTGGGAGAGTCTGTTTTCCCGATAAGCCGGCACTCGCGTTACCGCGCGATTTCTTACCCATGGCTGGGTCAGCGAGAGCGTCACTATACAACGCGGAGCTAATTCGACTTGCGAACGAACGAACGAAACTAGAGAGAATTCAAATCGACTGAACTGCTCAACAGTCTGGCAGCGAATGACTGATGAACTGACGGTAAAACATATCTGGTGCCTCTATATATGCAATTATATTAACATTTAAAGTCCATCCTATTTTACATATTCTGCACAAAAGAAACTCCGCCCCATTCATAAAAAACTGCGGGGAATCCTATCAGGTTCTGAACCGGAAAAGATATAAAACAGCGCTGCTGTCATGCTTTTGCTCATTGTCGCTTCGAACGACGTGGCGCTTGGTCCTGCAGTAAGCAAGACCAAATCAGCGGCTAAAGGTGGATCACGGCGTGACCACAATAATGATGCAAACCCCCTCCCCCTTTCACAACAACCTCTCCCCCTCTCCCTTCACAACAATCTCTCCCCTCCCTAAACAACCTCTCCTAACCCCCCACCACCACTCATCAACAACCTATCCTAACCCCTCCCCCACTCATCAACAACCTTTCCTAACCCGCCCCCCACCCCTCAAATACCGCTCCTAACAAATCAATATCTATGTGTCGGCCACATACTTAAAATATGTACGTATAAAAACCATGCGTGACCACACATACTATTCATTTGCGTGTAAATTTCATGTGTACTTCTGAGTGGATTCTGTTTATGTGTGGTCAAATGAAAATCATGTGGAATTTCTCATGGATATTTGTCAAGAAAAATGTGTAAATTGTTTTGAGTCAACCATAACCGAAATATTGATATACTTGGAAATTTTAAGATAAAGTATAATAGTCAAAAATGCATGAAAAACATCAATTTTGTGTGGTTCTACGTCATACTGCGGTCGTGTCTAGGACACAACCCTTTACTTTTTTTTTTTTTTACTAACCCCGAGATAGCCGCGGGAAAACGGCCTCCCTACTAACATGACAACAACCAATCACAATCAAGATTGTATTTTATAGTACACTTTTCTATCCTTTTTGCGTTGCGCAGTAACAGCCAATCAGCAGTGGCTGATGAAATATTAAAATGTTTAAAAGTAGAGTACGCACCAAAAACTTTGTCAGTCTTTCTTGCATCTTGAAGAATAAAGCAACCACAACAAGTAAAAAGGTTTCTCGCAGTATTATTTCAAGAAGAAACGTCTTCCAGTTTGCTTGCTCCTGCTGTTGATTGGTTTCGTCTGCTTGCTGTTTGAAGTTCCGGTCGTCAGCTTCCTGCTCTGACATGGTCCAACTAGTTGTCTGCTGCGTGTTTCCACATTATCACTTTTCCAAAAGAGTTTATTTCATCGGAGTTCTTTTCAGAACTTCCGATATCGTGTGGTAAGTGGCTTCACCAGCAGAACTAGTGCCCACTCCGTTCCGGGAGCAGCAATCCGTTCCATCGCTTGTCGTTGACAGTGGGTCAACGAAGCATAGTTCGTGTTCATCGTTGGCAGTGGCCAACAATCAGTCTGTCCGTCGATCTCGTTGGCAGTGAGCCAACAAGAAAAATCGTGTTCGTTCGTGTCTGTTGGCTGTGCCCAACATAGTGGTCCGTTCGGAACCGGATTTGTGAAGCGTATACAGTCCGCTATTGAAGTGAATTTTTTCTCGCGTCACGGTAGCAAGTGAAGAAGAACAAGAACTTTTAGTGAACATTGAACGCTACCGTCGATGCTTATGTGACAGTAACAGAACAGTAAAGTTATTTGCTAGAACGCAAAAAGAACTCCAAGAACTCAAGTGTTAGTGCTCCTGCCTTTCATCTGGTATCATCGTGTGACGTTCGAGAATTGCTCTCTCCGTAGCAATTACCATTCCTTTCCGATGCCAGTGGATCGTACCCCATTGAAACCGCTAAAGCCAACCATGGAGGAAATCAAGCCGCTCATCCACCAACGCGGTCAGGTAAAGGGCAAGGTGACTGCGATCGCCAATGCCTTGGAAAAATACGAAAATGATTCTAGCCAGGTGAGTCTTCCGTTTCTTAAAGTTTACGCCAAAAAGCTAGAAGCTCATTATGCTGAATATTCCGTTTTACACAAGGAGATTATTTGTTCCATTCCTCCTGGTAAAACGGATGATCAAGATGAAAAATTGAACGAATTCGACAAACTTCATACCGATTGTTTGATTCGGTTGGAGTTTCTCATGGAAAGTTTAAGTACTCCTACCAGTGTTTCCTTTACCAACGCCGCTACGCCAGCTAGTGCCACCCAAGTGATAGTACAGCAACAGCCGCTCAAGGCCCCAATCCCCACTTTTGACGGGCGCTACGAAAATTGGCCTCGTTTTAAATCCATGTTCCAAGACATCGTCAGCCGATGTTCTGATTCGGATGCGATCAAACTGCATTATCTAGAAAAGGCACTAGTTGGTGCTGCCTCCGGTATTCTTGATGCCAAAACCCTGTCTGATAACAACTACAACCACGCGTGGGAAATACTAACCGATAGATATGAAAATCCGAGGATTATTATCGATACCCATATTGACGAGCTTCTAGCTATGAGAAAGATGTGCAAAGAGTCTCACAAGGAACTACGTGCTTTGGTGGATACGTGTACGCGGCACGTTGAGGGTCTTAGGGTTATGAAACAATCAGTTGAGGGTACAACTGGGTTAATTATCAATAAGATTTTGACTTCTTGTCTCGACGCATCCACACGTAAGCAATGGGAACGCTCTCTTGCCCATGGGGAACTACCGAATCTTGAAAAGACACTGACATTCCTGAAGGATCAGTGTCGTGTCCTTGAACGTTGTGAAGCGGATCATCCTACAATCGTAAAATCCCATCCTGTTAAATCATCTCAACCAACCGCTAAGCCCAATAGCGTGAAGGTTCACGCTACTACATCGGACAGTAGTAGTGAGTCTTGTCAGTTCTGTGCTAAGAGTCACTTTAATTACCAATGTCCCGATTTCCATAAACTGTCTGTGTCGGATCGAGTAACAAGGGTGAGAGAGTCCCATTTGTGTTTTAACTGTTTGCGGCGTGGACATAGATCCATTGCTTGTTCGTCTAAGAGAAACTGCAGCAAGTGCAACAAGCGACACCATTCTCTTTTGCATGAGGATGGATTCAAACGTGAAAGTAATGTGAATTCCAACAACCATCCCGTCCAGAGCAAAGGTGAGAATGAACGGGTTTCACTTGTGGTAACCCCCCAAACCTCGTGTGATGATTCCGTAAATTCCTCTACTGTGTCTACCCAGCCGTCCGTCTGTTCTCTTAGTGTTGCCGTCCCTAATGTCTTGCTTCTAACTGCTGTGGTGAGCTTGGTTGATAAAAATGATAAGCATATTCCATGCCGTGCCTTCCTGGATTGTGGTGCTCAAACGAATCTGATTTCTCTTCCCATGTACGAAAAGCTTGGTCTCGAGGGAGTTCCTGTTTCCATTGACATTGTTGGAGTCAGCAATGTGCGCACCAAATCCAAACGTCTAGTAACCGTGAGCCTCCAATCCCTCTACAGGGACTTTCAAGTAGATCTCAAATGTTTGGTAACTCCAAAGATCACGAATGCTCTCCCATCCAAATCTGTTAATATCAGTCAGTGGAACATTCCCTCTGGATTTCAGTTGGCTGACCCTAATTTCTATGTACCTTCTGATGTGGATCTGTTGATTGGACTTGGCCATTTTTTCAGACTATTGAGGACTGGACATCTCGGTCTTGGTGATGGTCTTCCAGAGTTGCGTGAAACCGAACTGGGTTGGGTTGTTTCCGGTGAAATTCGTGATGAGTCTGTAGCGTGCCTAAGCCCCCAGCAAATCAACACCGTTACTATCGAATCGCTCAACGAAATGATTAAAAGTTTCTGGGAAATTGAAGAAATCAGCAATGTTTCCCAGCGTACTGTTGAAGAAGAGGAGTGTGAAGAGACTTTCCGCAGCACTCATCGTCGTGATCCTACCGGTAGATATGTTGTGAAGTTACCATTCCGTGAAAATGTTTCTCAGCTCGATGATAATCGTTCGTTGGCTCTTCGTCGCTTTTACTTTCTTGAAAGGCGTCTCCTTCGTGAGCCTGAGCTTCACGCGCAATACTCGAAATTTATCGAGGAATATGAAAGCCTAGGGCATTGCAGAGAAGTTCGTGAGTCAGATGATCCTCCCAGCATGTTGAAGTATTACTTGCCACATCATGCTATCCTAAGGCCGTCGAGTTCAAGTACCAAGTTACGAGTTGTTTTCGATGCATCGGCAAAGCTCCCCTCCGGAACGTCACTAAACGACGTTTTGCAGGTTGGTGCAGTCGTCCAATCTGACCTTGAGAAAATTATCTTGCGATTTCGGAAACACACATACGTGTTCACTGCTGACATTGCTAAAATGTTCAGACAGGTTTTTCTTGATCCTTCACAGGTCGCTTTCCTTCGAATTTTCTGGCGTTCAAAGCCATCGGAAGCTCTCAGAGTTCTCGAGCTACTAACCGTGACTTACGGTACCTCCGCTGCTCCGTTTCTTGCAACCAGAACGTTGCTTCAGTTGTGTATTGATGAAGGTGACGAGTTTCCGCTGGCAGCGCATATTATTCGAGAGGATTGCTACGTTGACGATGTTCTGTCAGGTACTGACAGTATCGAGAAGGCCATCGAATGTCGTCAACAAATTCGGAATTTGTTGCAGAAAGGAGGTTTCCCAGTGCACAAATGGTGTGCCAATGATCAAAGGATTCTCGAAGGTGTTCCCGAATCTGAGCGTGAAACTCTTGTCCAATTGAACGAAATATCCGCCAATGAAGTCATAAAAACCCTCGGTCTTCTTTGGTGTCCAAATAGCGATGAATTTCTATTTGCGATCAATCCTGATCTTTCCGAGATGTCACCCGTTACAAAACGAAGTATGTTTTCAGAAATCGCGAAACTGTTTGATCCACTCGGCCTCGTGTCTCCAGTTATCGTGCTTGCTAAGCACCTAATGCAAAGAACATGGACTCTGAAGATTGGTTGGGACACCCCCCTTGAAGGTGAAATTCTTCATTCTTGGTTGCAATTCCGTTCCTCCTTGGCTCAGGTTAGAAACATTCGAGTTCCAAGACATGTATTGGTTCCTCATTTTGAGTATGTTGAATTACATGGGTTCGCTGATGCTTCAGGGATCGCCTATGGAGCTTGTCTTTATGTTCGATGTGTCCAAGCAAATGATGTGATCACGGTGAGACTTCTTCGTAGCAAGTCGAAAATTGCCCCTATCCATGAACTGACGATTCCTCGTAAAGAGCTTTGTGCCGCTTTACTGCTATCGAAGCTTGTCCAAAAAACCATTCCTGCCATGCAATTAAACTTCTCGTCTTTGTTCTTGTGGTCAGATAGTCAAATTGTTCTTGCATGGCTCCGTAAACCCCCATCGATGTTGCAACCATTTGTACGCAGTCGTGTTTTGGAAATCACGGTCGAGAATGGTCACAATGAGTGGAATTATGTACGTTCTAAAGACAATCCAGCTGATGTGGTTTCCCGGGGACAGTTACCAGGAGTTTTGAAATCAAATTCGTTATGGTGGGACGGTCCTGATTTTTTGAGATCCACTTCTTCCAATCAACCTGAGATTGAAAATATTCCCGATGAACAACTCCCAGAATTTAAATCCGCTCCGGTAGTTGTGATGCCTGTTCTAAATTCTGACGATCTTCCTTTATTCAAGAAATTTAGTTCTTTCCGTAAATTACAACGTGTACTAGCGTACGTACAGCGTTTCATAAATAACTGTCGAACGAAAATTTCTAAGAACCGTGTTAAGAAATGTCTCGCTACCATTGGCGAACTAAGATCATCTCTCCATACGATTGTGAAGGTTATCCAACAAAATGTACTGATTGACGATATAAAAAGGGTTGAGAATGGAGAACCTTGTCGAAAAATCGGAATGCTAGGACCTTTTCTGGAAGATGGGGTTCTACGTGTTGGAGGACGGATTCAGAATTCCCGGGTTCCCCTGAGTACGAAACACCAGTACATCTTGCCAAATCACCCTTTGACCGATCTTCTCATTCGAGCATACCACGAGGAACACCTCCATGTCGGACCGTCTGGTTTGTTGTCCGCTCTTCGTCAACGCTTTTGGTTGCTGGGATCTCGATCGGCTGTACGGAAGATTACACGAGGATGTGTCCGATGCTTCCGTATAAAACCTAAGGGAGTTACTCAATATATGGGTAGCTTGCCAGTTAGTCGCGTTACTCCTGCAGCTCCTTTTGAAGTATCTGGAGTCGATTATGCAGGGCCGTTCATTATTAAGCATGGAGTAAGGAAACCAATTCTCGTGAAGGCATACATTGCGGTTTTTGTATGTCTGGTAACAAAATCCATTCATCTGGAATTAGTGTCGGACATGACTACGGCTGCCTTCATCGCCGCTCTACAGAGGTTTATCAGTCGGAGAGGTTTAGTTAGAGAGTTGCACTCGGATAACGGTAGCAATTTCCGAGGTGCCCGGACAGAACTACATGAGGTTTTTGTCTTATTTCGTGATCACTCCGCTGTTCATGAAATTGAATCCTTCGGCCAAACCAAGGAAATTGTTTGGCATTTCATTCCACCACATGCTCCCGAGTTTGGAGGCTTGTGGGAAGCTGGCGTCAAAAGCACAAAGTACCACCTGAAGCGAATACTCAAGGAAACTCCGTTGACTTTCGAAGAATTCTACACGCTGCTTACTCAAGTGGAAGCAATTCTAAATTCACGACCTTTGTTTTCCCATTCCGATGATCCAACTGAAGGCGAAGTAATTACCCCTGCACACTTCCTCATCGGAAGACCACTTACCGCTATTCCTGAGCCTTCCTATGAAGGCCTGAGTAAAAACCGGTTGTCCAGGTGGCAGCATTTACAGCTAATGAGAGAGCATTTTTGGAGGTCTTGGGTCCATGATTATCTTGTTAGTTTGCAACCAAGGGGTAAAAATCAGATTCGTCAGCCCAATGTTAACCCCGGTTCAGTCGTTTTACTCGAAGATAAAAATTTGCCACCACAGCAGTGGAAATTGGGAAGAATTGTCCACTCGCACCCTGGCGAAGACAACTTAGTGAGAGTTGTTGATGTAAAAGTGGGAGATACAGTTTACCGACGCCCAATAACGAAAATTTCCATTCTACCCATAGATGACAATAAGCCTAAGGTCAACAATCAGGAATCTCCAGGTGAATCATCAAATCGCGTGGGGGAGGATGTTCGCAACAGCGAATAAGTTTCGAGACGACCCTGCACCGCCGCTGGCACTGTAAACGTCCTGAGTTTACCGACCGTCAACGCATCAGCAGCAGAAAAAATCTCCCTTCCTTCCTCCTCATCCTTTTTTTTTACTAACCCCGAGATAGCCGCGGGAAAACGGCCTCCCTACTAACATGACAACAACCAATCACAATCAAGATTGTATTTTATAGTACACTTTTCTATCCTTTTTGCGTTGCGCAGTAACAGCCAATCAGCAGTGGCTGATGAAATATTAAAATGTTTAAAAGTAGAGTACGCACCAAAAACTTTGTCAGTCTTTCTTGCATCCTGAAGAATAAAGCAACCACAACAAGTAAAAAGGTTTCTCGCAGTATTATTTCAAGAAGAAACGTCTTCCAGTTTGCTTGCTCCTGCTGTTGATTGGTTTCGTCTGCTTGCTGTTTGAAGTTCCGGTCGTCAGCTTCCTGCTCTGACATGGTCCAACTAGTTGTCTGCTGCGTGTTTCCACATTATCACTTTTCCAAAAGAGTTTATTTCATCGGAGTTCTTTTCAGAACTTCCGATATCGTGTGGTAAGTGGCTTCACCAGCAGAACTAGTGCCCACTCCGTTCCGGGAGCAGCAATCCGTTCCATCGCTTGTCGTTGACAGTGGGTCAACGAAGCATAGTTCGTGTTCATCGTTGGCAGTGGCCAACAATCAGTCTGTCCGTCGATCTCGTTGGCAGTGAGCCAACAAGAAAAATCGTGTTCGTTCGTGTCTGTTGGCTGTGCCCAACACACTTTGTAAAAACCAAAAATGGAACATGTAACGGATTTATGAAAGATTTTGAACGTTAATAACTCAGCAGCCCTTGGACAAATTTCTATAATTTTATCACCAATCGATCAGAAATATTTTTACACATCAATAACGATGCTTCTGACTGTTGATTTTAATTTAAAAATAAATGAAAAAATGGAAAATGTGAAGCATTTTCCAAAATCTTCGAAATTACTTACAAATCCACCAACTACGTACAGGCATATGCTGCAGATGCACAATTCTTAACATTGCGAATGTTAAGATAAAAAATAGTTTTGGGATCCCAAAACTATATGTTTTCTAGATTTGTAGCTAATAAAAAAGGATATCTCCTCTGATACAGATTGTAAGCATAAATTCTTCGAATACAAATGTAAATAAAAGTCAACGAAGTGCAAGATCCTTTCTAGACAGTCATTTCATAAAAATTCTAGTACATTAATATAAAAAACAAATAAGAATTTTAATAATTATAATATGTTTGAGCTAATCAAAAGTTTAAAAAAAACTCCACAAAATAAATTTAATAATTCTAAAAAAGTTTTCAATATCATAGGCTTAGATAAGTTTTAAATCTCCTGGTCTTCAAAATTCGTAATTCAAGATCTTAGGAAACTTACCTAGTTTCTGAGACTCACAGCATTTCTCGAGAGAAATATTCTTCGAAATAAGAAAGGAGGAAAAAATTAAGATAGTATTCGTAAATTTCTAAAAATCTTGACATGTGGCAAACATTGTGCATAATCAGGTTATAATTTAATTTCATCAGGTTTTTAAGATACCGGATTTTGAATGTTATGATTCTGATATTTGAAGAGAAAAAAAGTAATAACGCATTTATCCAGAACAATTTTTTATTCGATGCATCGGACTAACTAACATTCGGAGTTATAAATAAAATCAAGATTAAACTATATTTCTAATCGAAAGGAATTAACTTGAAACTTGAATGATTGTGTCCCTGTTTATAACTAGATAGTTATTTTTACAAAAGTTGGGATATTTTAATTTTTTTAAATTTAGTTAGTTGTAGTTAAACCCATTTGGTATCAATTTATTATTTACACGTACCTACTGTATACAGGTAAGAGCTTTTTCAGGTAATTTATTTTATCAAAAAATACACACAAAAAGCATGGAATTTTTATGTGCTAATCAATGCAATCTATCCTAAAGTTGAATTCCGTGAATGTGCATTGCAAATTTTTGACAATATAGCTAAATCACCAAGGTCTTCCCTATAGAGAATGTACAAATATGACCATAAATTCAAGATTCATCATTTAAGATTCGATCTGATTCCATAGGCTGATCAACCTACAACCTACCAAATATCCAGATTTTTCTAATATTTCCTGCAGTCTAGGAAGGATGTCTGAAAGAATGTCCTGTAACTTATGCAACGTTTCCTGAACATCTACAAAACTTAAGTTTTACAAAATTTCCTCAACTTCTACGAAGTTCCTTGAATTTATTCCAAATTCCATATTTTTTCCATCTCCCTTAATTCTAAAATGATCTCTGAACATCTTTGCACTTCTGGAAAGACACCTAAGACATCTAAAAATATTCTTAAACACCTAGAAAGTTTCTTGAAATTTAGCGAAGTTCATGGAGTTTTTTTTTTTTAATAAGATCTCTGACAAACTGCAACGAAGTTCCCTAAACGGAAGCGAAGATTCCTGAAGTTCTTATTTATTCCCTGATCTTTTTCAAAATCACTTATATGAAGTTTTACGCAGCTCCTTAAAATGCTACGAAATTCGAAAAAACTTCTACAAAGTTTGCTGTATTTCTACGTTTTTCGTTGATTTGCCATGAACATGAACGAAATTTATTGAATTTGTACGTAATTTCCACAGCTAAATATTCAAAGTCCATGAGGCCAAAAAAGGCTGAAATTATGTAGAGGTTCCCGATCTATAATGAGTTTCCCTAAAATAAAATAATGTTCCTTTAACTTCTACGAAGCTCCTCAAATTTTAATGAATTCTCTACTTATACGCAGTTTTCAGAACTTTTCCAAGTTCCTTTTGTCTACGAGTTTTTCTGAAGTTCTATGAAGTTCATAGAATTTCTACCAAGTTTACTTAATTTCTACGATCTTCCCTGAACTTCTATTTGAAGTTTTACAAAATTCCCACAAGTTAAAGAAAATCCCTGAGCTCATAGCCAATTTGTAGAGCCTGAAGACATCTTATTGCCATCGATTTGAAATAATAGAATTTCTCAAAATTGTTTCTTCTAGTCCAGAACATAAAATTAAGTAATCAACGTAAAGGTTTTCTTTGTTGGTGGTTCAATTTTATTAATCACTGTTAAATAGTAGCATCGAATTTAACAAGCTTGACAAAATACTTGTGAGTCAAAAAAAAACACCAAAAATTCTGGAGGGGGCCTGCCCCCCCCCCCCCCCCCAATAGCTACGCCAATGGTCTTTATTAGCAGCTTGAATGATTTCCCATTGTTCATTGGATAAATTCGCTTCTACAAAAAATAGCCAAGGCGTGTGAGGGAGTAAGTTTTGGATTTGGGAGACGTTCTGATAATTTAATATCTGTGTGGATTTGACTTGCTTTGGATGGACTTTCCACGACTTTCTTAATCAAACTCGAGACAGCGGCATTCTCAGAAGCCCGTTGGCGCACCTGAGCAGCGAACGTTAATTATTCAACTGAATTAGTCTCGCTTAAATTGTCAAAACTTGTAGAAGGTCGGCCAACTCGTGATAATGCCGAATTAGTACAAGGTGGTAAACTGATTGCATAGTTAAGTCAACGTTTATACGTGTTAAGGAAATATTTCTTCCTATAGCTGGCAGCCCACCATTTCTTCTTGAAATCGTTTTTGAAGTGCCAAAGTTTTTGTTTCAGTAGCCATTCCGTGTGTACAGGACAAGATAAAACTGCCTGTAGTTTTTTATGGAAATACTTGAATTTATCATCAATAGAAATTTCAGAATATTTGTCCATGATTTCACAAAGATGCCATTAGTCCCCCGGAGGCTGAAACATATTAAACTTGAAAAATTTCTCAATTATTTTCAAAACAGTTTACCTTTCAAAATCGGAAGCAATAGGAAGGACTTTTAAAACCGTTAAAAAAAGAAATAATTGTACTTTCAGTGTCATGCACCATTCATCCGGAAACTACAGGAAACCTAACTTTTTACATTTTAAGTGAACCTGTAAAAATATCATTAGGAATTTTAGGCGTATGTTCGTGTGAAGCTCGACAAAAATGAAGGCCATTTATTTACATTCAAAGAATCTGGTATGATAAAACAAACTTTGTTTAACAATCTCCATAGCTGTTTTGCTTAAAAATCACTTTTTGTCACTTTATTACATTGAAATTAACTTCCGATATTTTTCCGTTACTTTTATTTAAAAAGGAAAGCCAAAATACGATAAATTCCATCCACCCGTGACGAATGTTAACACAACTTTTGGATGCCTATGAGCTGTCAAACGACGCAGTAATCATCACACTCTTAAATAAAACTACACAGGACAACAAATAATCATTTTGACTTTTTGACTTTTAATCAGGTTTTGATTGATTTACTCCTCTGTGCAGGGCTCGTAGCGAGTCACTTTTTAGTGACTTGGTCACTTTTTTCAAGTCAGTCACTAAAAAGTCTCTTTTTAAAGGCCAAGTCACTAAAGTCACTTTTTCTTGTAAGAAATCACTATTCCAAACTTTTTTAAACGTGAATTTATTTCAAGATTGATCATTCTTCTGGATAAGCCTATAGTTTGTTCTATTTTCGAACGATTCGAAGTTGACGACCTGCATACTAAAAAAAACTGAATTTTACTGGTAATGTAAACATCCATGCATGCAAACATTCATGCATGTAAACTACCTTTTCACGTAAACTAGCAGCTTGCAAGAAATGTTGCAAACAAAGGTGGAAAGTTGCATACAATATATGGAATATTGCATGACATGTCTCATAAATTTACACGATATATAATGTAAATGTGTATGATTTGCTCCATTTATGTGCATCATAGTAACGGAAATTTACACTACTTTTTTTTAGCTGTGTGGTATTGAGTTTTTTACGTTTAATTGTTCTAGTAAGTAGATAGAGACTGTGTTCACGCATTTGGCTAAAAAAGTTCCCAGAGTTTTCAAAGTTTTTCCATAACTTTGGTGGTTAATTTGCAGGTTTATAATAAGAATGCTATTTATGGAATGCATTAAAAATATGTTTTATCGCAAACGCTTTTAAGACATGACAATCAGTATTAAAGAAACAGCTTTAGCTCAAATCCATTAAATGTTGAAGTTGAATACTTACTTCATTTTAGCAAGTCAAATTTTTAATGTCTTGAAGTTTCGTACTATCATAAATGTGGAAACTTAAATAAAGTTCTATTGATCTCAGAAAAGCTAGATCTAGAGATCTTTGGGGAATCAGAGATCTTAAGGGGAAGTCCCCGAAACTTTAGCCCAGACTATTGAATTGGTTTAAAAATCTATAAGCGTGAGTTTAGAAAAAATCAAGTTCCATGAGGTGCTGAAATAAAATCGAGAACCCTTAATATGTTCCGAGAGATTCAGTATAGAGACCTTCAGAAAATTTATGAAAACTTCAGAAATATTTCAGGAACTTCACAGAAATCCTGAGAATTCCAGAGAAGTTTAAAGGTTTTTACGAGAATTCCATTTATTTTAAAGCAGAACTGAGATCTTCACACCAAAAAATTCTGAATTTTACTGGCGGTGTAAACATTCACGCATGCAAACATTAATACATGTAAACTTCCTGTTCACGTAAACTAGCAGCTTGCAAGAAATGTTGCAAACAAAAGTGGACAGTTGCATACAATATATGGAATATTGTATGACATGTCTCATAAATTTACACGATCTATAATCTATAGGGTAGAGAACTACTTCGGCCTAATCGCTTATTTTGGGCCTATCGAGCAGAAAACTTCAAATAAATCCATGATTTCAGAGTTAACAAGTCAATAATGCGTTTGGTACTATACTTCAGTTAATAAGCTACCGAACGAAGTCAATGAGAACGCGTGGTATGAAAGTTTGCACCCATTATCCCCAAAAACAAAAGAAGCGCTCCGACCGAATCAATTTTTATCTTCATCCGATAGGCCGAAGTGAATTCATTGGCTTTTCAATTGCGTTTCAATGCGTTAGGCCGAGTTCAAAATCCGTAGGCCGAGTTTGGCGTCAAGAAGCAGTGTTGGACTTTCGACAATATCTCAACGATTGGTTTCTCGTTTTAAAATCTTATGGTACGTACGGAAAGGTAAATAAATTTGGAAACCACCAGTAATACTAACATTCCGTTTGGTGCTAAACTGATCTAGATTGAGAAAGACTAAGTGCAGATTATGCTTAATAGGCCGGAAATGGGGTATTTAACCCTACTTGTATGATATATGATGCTCCATTTATGTGCATCATAGTAACGGAAATTTACACTACTTTTCTTAGCTGTGTTCATTAGAGTTGAAAGTTTTAGGGAAGCTCCAAGAACATCAGAGAGAGAGACAGATCAGAGGGTAGTTCAAAAAATTTCAAGGAAATTACAGAAACCGGAATTTCCCTAAACTTCGCTTTGCTCAGAGAAAATTTCTGGAACGCAATAAAAATTACCCGAGTAGCACACATTCATGACAATAAGTTACAGCAACTTGTTTATGACAATTTGAAAATTTAGCAAAGTTGATTAGAGAACATCAATGAAGTTCCATTAATTAAAAAATGGCGAGAACTTTTAGCAAGCACCGATATTTTCAAGAAATTCCAGATATTTTTGATTGTTTCTTTATATTCAGTGAAGTTCCGAGTACTTCGAGGACGATTAGATGACATCCGAAAAACCTCATTAACTTACGGGAAATTTGCAGTGACTTACAAGCCGTTCTTTGGAATTATGGGATATTCCAAGAATTCTATGATTGATCCGAAACCTTTAGAAGCTTCAGGCAGTTATAAATCTATATCAGAAAATTTTCTGGAACATTTGATCAACATTGAACATTTAGAGAAAATGAGATAAGCATAGCAAACTTCTTGCAGGGAAAATTAGTGAGTTAAGGCAAAATTCCGTGAGCGTTTATAAACTTAATAAAACTGAAGGAAAATTGTAGAACTTAAAGGTAATTAAATCAATTCCAGTAAAATGGTGGGTTCTTTTAAAAAATACTAAGGCAGGGCAGTCTAGAGAATTTTAAGGAAATTGAGAAATATTTTGGGCAGTTTTAAAAATACCAGGAAACTCTAGACTATTGAAGAAGTTATGAATTAACTTCTTCAGGCAAATTTTGAGAACTTCAGTGAAAATCAAAGAACTATATTAATTATTTCGCTGCAAGGCGGATGCCTCAAAAAGTTCCTGAAATTTCAGAATAACTTCAAAAATTTCACAGAAGAACAGAGATCTTCAGAAACATTTCGAGAACTTCATAAAAAATTATGGAACTTAAGGGAAGATCTGAGAACTTCAGGAATTTTTATGGACAATTCGGGAGCATCTCAAATAACTTTAGTTTAGGTCCAAAAACAGAGGGAATTTCAGGGGAGTTCTGTTCAATTAGTTTCACTAAATAAGCTGGAAATTTCAAGAAGTACCCAGATGTTCAGAGAACTTAGAGATGTTAAGAAAATTATTGACATGTCCCAAATTTCACGCAAGCTTAAACATTTTTAGAGCAGTTCAATTAAATTCATGGTAGTACAACAAGCTTCATGAGAACTTCAAACACTTCAGAGAAGTTTCGGGAACTGCGAGAAAGATGTTGATCTCGCTAATAAAGCTCTAAACAAAAAAAAACTTCAAAAAAGAACGGATATCCTCACAGCAGAGATTAATAAATTTCAACAAAGTTTCGAGAAATTCAGTAAATTGTTAACACTTTAGAAAAGATTCTTGATCGTTAGGAAAATTGTGGAAACTTTAGGAAGTCCAAAAAAGTTTAGAGAAGTTAAAAGAAATGATTTGAAGTATTGCAAGCGTCAGGTTAGTTTCTCAAACTACAAAAAAAAAACGTTAAGGCAGTTTAATTAAATCCAGGAATATTTTTTAAGTAAGTATGAAGACCTCAGATTAGTCCATGCCATATTCAACGGAAAATTTATCATGAAAATTCGCATGGAGTTTACTATCTGAAGCTTAGGCTTCACATGAAGTTTAAAATTCCTCAGAAGTACCATGAAAGCACATTGCAGTTGATGTTTTTCTCGTAGATTTTTTCCCAGCACTCCCGTGGAATGAGGTCCCTAAAAATGATTATAAAATTCCATGAGCCTTAAAACTGTGCAAGGAATTTGACTCCAGATTCTTGAAAATTTCTTAAAGTATTATAAATTTTCAGCTCAGAATTTATAAATTTATGTATTACTGATGATTGATCCATTCTGGATCTATAAAGTTCAATGTGTGAATGAAAATAACTAGGAATATTAAATGTTATTATTTTATAATTCTCTGATACTTCCAGTTTTTTTTTTCAGGAAAAATAAAATTCCCTCCGAATTTCCGGTTTTTTAGGTTTTTCCATGTAGTAGAAGCTTGGAGGCTTAGTCATAAACTTTCTATTGAATCTTTCGCTTTATCAATTTTATTTTCTTAAAAGTCCTAATAGCTGCATGCCGCAACCAGACGCTTCCAGCAATAAGTGGACAAGGGTTTATTCCATAGCGTGTTTCTGATGGCATTATCTTTGCTTTGATTATTTTCATAACTTCTTCAAAGGACTATGTTTCCCACACTTAACATGTGCCTTTCCTTCGTGTACCTACCGCACTTCACAGTTTCTCATTTCATTCCATAACGTCGATGATGACGACCGTCAGTAGCGAAGGGACATACCACATCTCCAGTCTATCTGTACGGGATCTTTGCATTCTGGAGCATCTACCTACCTACCTACATGTTTCTCATCTTTTATTATTGAATTCTATACATATGAAAGACCCTTCTTCCGCTATTTTCATCCTCAACAGACTGTTTGGCTTGGTTATCTGTCTAGCGCCACCGTGAAGAGTCGCGTAAGCTATCAAAAGCTTGGTCTCGCTGGTCTCGCTAAACTGAGTCTAGCACGTGGAAAACGTTCGTTGGGAGCGCTTGTTCCGGCACTTGCCACTTTTCCCTATAATGCTTTTTTGCATCAGCAAGTGTGTTTGTGTGTATGTGAGACAGAGAGTGTGTATCCACGATATTATGTACGTTATGTTATCTCCTAACAATAGAGGTGATGGTTATAAAAATTTCTAACAGTTCCATGGTGATCTCCACAGTAGAGCAAGACAAACTTTTGCAACCGAATCGGAGGCGCTAAGGCGTGATGGTGCGTCACAGCTGTTTGGTTTTTCGGGCAAACTTTTGCTTTTCATTTGGCGAAAGCAACTTGGCAAAAGCATGACATCGGGTGGCTAGCTAGAAGAAGTTTATAGCCGTTCTGGCAGATGGTGGCTAAATCAATTTCCGAGAATAGTGGAACTTTAATATTGTCGTTATTGAATCGGCGTGATGTTGCTATTGAAGCGTTAATGGTAGTAAATTCGAGGAAAGAGTTTTTTTTTTGAGGAAATATTGTAATGCCCTGTGAAACATTCAGAAAAAGTTCATAAGCTACGCTATTAACCAGACATAGTGGGTTCCGATTTCCATAACTCAATTGATTTTGCAGACATGTATCTAGGCCGGTATAACACTCCACAGTAGGAAGAGAGCGAGACATAAAAGGAGCATAATTAATTACATATCTCTGAATAGCACAACGGGGGCCATTAGCAAATACAATCGTTCTTATTAGAAAAACTCAGGAATTCAAAATAATTGATTTCATCATGGGCAATAGGGTGGTTCAAAATATCAATTTAGCTACACAAAGCTCGCAATATGGTGCTGATCATTCTCCCAAAAATTGAATTTATTTGGATGCGAACTCATACTGCACTGGCCGTTTGAAGTTTGTATGGAAATTACTACGCGAAAATTAATATTTATTTGCTTTATTAGCGAGATTTTTAGCACAATGGCCAGTTCATCTCGTAAATGTATGCGAAAAATGAACTTTTTGTTCTCATCGATTTAGCCCTCTGCTGTAACGATCTGCGTAAAAGTTTGCTATCTGTACTAATGTGAAAGTTTACCAGCTAAAACTTGTGTGGGCAATGTGGTTTTGGAATACCAATGTTCTTGTTTTAGAATTCCCATGTGATTTGAGGTATCACATAAAGGGTTTTTATACAAATTAAAAACTGGCTACTTCGTCGGGGGTATCCAGAACATAACCAATGGGGTCATTGGTGCTCAATGTGACCACCGTTGGTTTTATTTAATTCTCATGTGATTTGAAGTACCGCATGATGGGTTCGTGTTCTGGCTATCGAACAGTGCGGTCGAATTTTCAGATCGCATTTTACGTATCTTTATTTCATTCTATTTCTTCAACAAATCTAAATGTCCAAACTTTCTTCTTAATTCCACCCATAAGGTTTTGTACAACGGTTGAATCGATATTTTTTCTGCTTTCAACCATGATTTCAACATTTCCTGCTCCGTAGTGACAACTTAACGATGCTTACGAAATGCGTGCTTCAGCCCAGTATCTTTCGATCGGCCGCAACTCCGGTGTGTTTGGGGGATTGAGATCCTTCGGCACGAAATTGACCCCATTCGTCCTTGAAGTAGTGACAAGAGGCTAGATCCGGCAAAAAAAAATTGTAGGAACGTTGTGTGATTTGAGAAACGGAAGCAGTTGTTTCTTCAGGTACTCATTCATGTAGACTTCGCCTCTTACGGTTGTAGTTGCTACGAAAGGCTTGCTCCATTTTCCGCACGAACGAATCGTCTGCCAAATCATGAATGTATTGGGGAACTTCGACACTTGTTGTTTCCTGAGGGACTCTGAAACATCGAACTTGTCTTTCGCAGTCACATACTGGTTTCCCGGAATTTGTTTGAAGTCCGCTTTTACGTATTTCGTTTCTTCGTTTCCGATCGACAGTTAAACGTTCTCCGAAACGTTTTATGACACGAGAAACAGAAGATTTTTGGATGCCCAACATCTTTCCTATGGCTCCGTGCGAAAGATGTGGGTTGTTGAGGTGAGCGTGCAAAATTTTCTCGTGCACGCGCTGTTCCTTCGACTCCATTTTCGAAAGTACTAGAAATTCCACAATGAAACTCACGCAGTGTAAACAACACACTTATTCTTCTTCTTGTTTGCATTTCAAGCTTATTGCTAGCGCATATTACCTTATGGCGTGCTCTCAACTTAGTGTTCTAAATGCATCTCCACAGTTACTAATTAAGAGCTTTCGATGCCAATACTAATGAATGAATTTGTATATTGTTTGGCAAGGCAACCACAATGATTCCCTGGGCATAGGGAAGTCGAGAAAATTTCCAACCCGAAAGATTCCCTCGACCGGACCGGGAATCGAACCCGCCGCCTCCGGCTTTATAATACCGTGCCTTTACTGACTACGCTATGAGGCCCAATGTAAACAATACACGCTGAGGCCATCTCTACCAAAATTTCGTTGAAATTAATCCAAAGGGCAAAATGGTACAGCTCTTTCAAAGTTATGCAATTTAACTGTGGACACCCTTTAGTGTTTTTGTGCGTTCTCGTTTTCTGCGCGTTTCATAATGAGTTGCAGAGTTTGTAAGAGCGGCGTTTTGAAAACCGTGTTTTGTTGAAGTGTGAAAGCTGCTCAAAACGTTTCCACGCCTGCATTGGTGTGAAACGGGAGCATGAAGATGTTTGCCAATAGCGCGACAGCGTAGAGCTGAATTTAAAGGAGTTGATTCAGCAGCAAACGCTTATCTCTAAAAAAAAAAAAATTAAGCTTCAGACTGAGGTGAATCATCGTTCAACCACAGGGAGGGGCAATATAAATAAGATTTTTATTTCCACATTTACAAAATTATGATATAAAATAACTTGATAACTTGGTGCATACAAAAAAATTTTTGGTGTTATTTTTTTTCACGGTTGTTCATGAAGAGTTAAAAGAAGAGGGTAAATTTAAGGTTGAGAAAATTCACTTTCATGGTAGTAAATCGAAGAAAAAGCGTTTTATTGAATATTTCTGGTGTAAAAATATCATCAAGGTGGTGCATTGAGAAACTTATCAAAATAAATAACTCTGGTGGAAAAATTGAATCACGCTAAAAATTTGGAGGTGCACATTTAACTGAAAATTTCTGGTGGAAAGTTCGCAACACTGTGGTGAATGTAGAATCAAGGTTTATTCATTTTTCTGGTGCATAATTTGCATCGTTCTGATGAATGCAAGCTTAATTGAAAATTTATGGTGGAAAATTTGCACCATTATGGTGCATGAAGAGGCAAAGCCTGAAAGTTGCACCACAAAAGTATATTTTTTTTTTCCTTTGGTTTGTTTTTCGTCGATCTTGTTTTCCGTGCTGAGCACCAATGCTACCGACGCCAGGGAGGCAGCTCCTACACCTGGACCCTACCTATCGACCCATCAACTCATGAACCGGGGACCAACGGCTTTACTTCCCATCCGAAGGAAGGCGTGATCAGAGATGTTATGCCTCAGAACATCCCGGCGGCGCCGACTGGGATTGAACCCAGGCCTGCTGGGGTGAGAGGTAATCACGCTTACCACTACACCACCGGCACCGTTGACCACAAAAGTACATGGTGAAACAAACTTCACTGACAATTTTTGGTGCACCGTTCTGGTGAATGGAGGAGCATGCATTATTGAAAATTTCTGGTGCAAAATTTGCATCGCTCAGATAAAAGAAATGAACAGAAAATTTCTGGTGGAAAACTCGCACTGGTCTGGTAAATGAAGACACAAGAAGACACATCTGCACCGTTATGGTGAAACGATGGGAAAGCTTTTCGGAAATTATTTGGTCTTAAATTTGCATCCCTCTGCTGAATAGAGAAACAAATTTTAATAATAATTTCTGGCGTAAAATTTGCATCATTCTGATGATTGGAGGGAAGCTGCTTTACTGAAAATTTTTGATGAAAAATTTAAAAATAGGGCAAGCATTATTTGGTGAACCTGCAACTTTATGATGATAGGAGAAGCAATCTTTATTGAAAATGTCTGGTGGAAAAAGGAAATCTGCACCAATCAGAAGATTGGAGAAGCAATTTTTATTGAACATTAAAGGTGGAAAATTGGCAGCGTTCTGGTCAATTGAAATTTTCTGGTGTAAAATTGCCTGGGGGCAAGTTTGTATTAAAAATTTCTGGTGTAAGATTTGCACCAGTCTGCTGCATAGAGGGGCAAGCTGAATTGAAAATTCTTGTTGTAAAAATTGCACAGTTCTGGTGAATGGAGGGGCAAGCTATATTGAAAATTTCGGGTAGAAAAACTACAACGTTTTGGTGAATGGACGGACAACTTAAACTTGACTTCCGCGAATAACCTCAAGGGTATTGCATTCTGAGGACAGTTCCAAAAGAAAAGATTTCTGGGGATGATTTCATGAAAATTCTGCAGATAGTTCCAAGATAATTTCGAAAAGAATACCGAGAGAATTAAATTTTGAATGAAATTCCAAAGGGATGTTGAGGAAAATTTAAAAGGAATGCCGATGATAATTTCAAGCTCATTCTGGGAAGAATTTCTGGAGAATACAGAGGAAATTCTTCTGAAACTTTAGGGGAATTCCAGTTCCAAGGTGTTTTGAGAAAAAAAAAAGTTCAAAAATATACCGATAAGAACCTCAAGGATATTGAGTTTTTAGGACAGTTCCAAAATATTTCTAGAGAGAATTAAAATAAAATTCTGCGGATAATTTCTAGTGTATCCTGCAGATAGTTCCAAGATAATTTCGAAAAGAATACAGAGAAAATCAAATGTTGAGTAAAATTCCAAAGGGATTTAAAGCAAAATTTCAAGCGAATTCCGAGGACAATTTCTAGCTCATCTAGATAATTTCTCATCATTCTAGCTTACTTCGTCCAAATCAGTCCCCCAGGAATCATCAAAAATATTTTCCCGAGAGAAAATATTCAGATAATCCCGAGCAACCTGATTCTCAATAGGACTAGTAAGACCCAAACTGAAATTATGGGAACTCTCGAATTTCTTAGCAAGTTTCTGAGCTTTTTCCAAATTTGTGATCAAAATTTTATCACCTTCTTTAAGCGCTGGAGTTTTGTACCACAGGGCAGAGAATCGGTTTTTAATTTGTTTTTGTAAATCCCGCCAGATAACTTTCATGGCAGGACATTTTCAAGACGCACCAAGAGCTGAAGATCGTCATCTATTATAATTGAATCGAGTTTAACCTCGCATTTTTGGACTGAGGCAGCTCTTGCTTCAACTATAGAAGTAGTCAGAGATTCAAGAGCATAATTAATTTCATCTTTGGTTTGCAAGGGAATGTTTGGATCGAAGGTATGAATGTTCGATATTGTTCCCTATGGTAATTGAAAGTAGAGCTGTTGGGATTACAAATTATTTCTTGGGATATTTCATTGCAGCAAATGTATCATTTCGGTTAAAGCCCTACTATTGCAACCATTTGACGAACCGGTCCCGGTCATCATCCACATTTTTTATGCGACTAAATTACCAGTTCAATTGGCTGTCTGAAAGCAGTTTGCATTGCAGAAGATGAACCACCACCGGAGCAAAAAATAAATAAAATTAGCTAAATTGAACAGTAGGGAAACAGTGGTGGGAGGACAGCAACATGCACCACGCACTTTGGAATACTCGCCATCTCCAGATCAAATGCACAATAGAAGAAAAAAATTGCCCCTCCTTCACAAGATTCCTGTGCACGCTAGTGCGACCAACACTACAACTTCATAACGGCAGAGTATTTCCATGAAGCGATTGACCATCTTGAGGCTCAACTCGATGGTATAAAAAACGAGCTAAGTTCAGCAATTGAATGTAGCTCCACCATAAAAAAAACATGAATTGTCACTTTTTGATGATACAATGAATGTAGTTAAGCAAAGTGCATCGGACTCGCTGAAAGCAACGATGGCCGGAATTACACATAAAATTGGCAGAGTTACTCAAGAAATCGCTACTAATCTTGAGAATAACACACTCAAGATGCATCAGACACAGCCAATAAACTCTGATGTATAATTCGAACCTCACAGGATTCACCGGAAAATAGTAAACAGCAGAGAGAAAAGTGGAAGTAGTAGCATAGAGGTAACTCTAAGACTAGTAGGTCCAGAAGAAACGTGCTCAACTTTTTGGCTCAGCTCTGGTACTATCTTCGGTCCCAAGCTAATCGATGCACCCCTCGAAACATAGGAAAATCCACAAACCCCTCATTTTATCTGTCAAACTTTCATAGCGAATCAAAACAAACATATTGTAGTACTAGAATTTTGACTAGAATGGGGTACTTTAATCGATTTGCTTGGGACCAATAGGCTAGTCAAGTAGTGAGCCAATTTAAAATCGTTAGTTTCCACCGGTTGGTAGTAGCCTGGCAGCTGGCTACTCTCAACGGTAACCGGAACATCGCAATCCACTCTGACTATTCTCATGGCTACC
Source organism: Ochlerotatus camptorhynchus (assembly GCF_037179485.1). NCBI lineage: Eukaryota > Metazoa > Arthropoda > Insecta > Diptera > Culicidae > Ochlerotatus > Ochlerotatus camptorhynchus. The sequence goes on along the minus strand of NW_027040577.1, from coordinate 1,139,110 downwards.
CAAACACCACCACCACCAACTGCCAACCACCGCCAACCGTGTCTGCGTTTGGCCTCGGGCATCCGGGGCATCGTTGAATCGGTAGTCATACCCCAACCGGAATCTTCGGACATCCCCCGGTGCTCGAGCCAACCAGTCGAAGAAACGAGTGCTTCGAGTACGCAGGGCACCGGCAGTGCGGACGTCATAACCCCACCGAACCAAAAGAAGAGCCCAGCGAAAGCCCATGGTAGTCACACCGGAACGGACGGTAACCCTCTGTCGCCGGGGGAAGTCAGGAAGAGGGACGCACAAGGGCAAAAACCCTACGGACAACGAGGGAGTCAAGTCTGCTCGTGATATTGGGATGGATAAGGGCTCACCAGCCTATTCCCCAAAGGACTCTGAGGGAATCGAAACTGCCGCTACAACGACCAAAGTCAGTTAAACGTCACCGGTTAACACATTTTTTGCTTCCGTTGGGACATCCCTGTCCAGGATGGGTGGAACGCCTCCACCTGCCATTGATTGGTGAGGCTCTGTCTCATTCGGCATATGGAATCAACCGTCCGTTTCGCAGCACTACGATGCATCGAGCATGTTCGATATTAGTCTACCTGACGACCAGATCAGCAGCCATCACCGTGACGAAACTGGGTCCTCTAGTTCGTAAAGCTCGTACCCCCTACCGGCGTTGCCAAAGCTGATAAAGTTTCTGCTGCAATGGAACATCAACGGTTTCTTGCATCATCTATCGCATTTAGATCTGCTATAATAAGCCAATTCTCCCTGGGTGATAACACTCCAGGAAGTCAACAAGGTTACAGTTCAGCAGATAAACCGGTCGTTGGGCGGTAGATACTGCTGGATAGTCAAACGCGGGAACAATTTCCGACACTCTGTCGCCATCGGGGTTCTGAAAGAGGTTCCTTTTCGGTTTATCCACCTTGATTTAGAGCTTCCCATTTTGGGAGTTCGCTTGGAGGAACCAGCCAACATCGCAATAGCATGCGCATACCTGCCTTGTGGGAGATTAGCAAACCTCAACGGTCAAATCAACAGCATCTTCGATAACCTACCTGAATCGCTTATATTTTTGGGAAACTTGAACGCGCACCACTCCAGCTGGGGGTGTCCCCGGTTAGACTCGAGAGGTTCTACACTGGTAAATAAGTTTGAAAGAGAGTTTATGGTCATCCTTAATGACGGATTGCCGACCTTTTTCAATGGACGGCACACCACGGCGGTCGATGCTGTTGTTAGTCGTTCCCTCGCTGGAAGAATGCAGTGGAGCGTCAATCTGGATCCCTACCGTAGTGATCATCACCCGGTAAAGCTCTTTGCTGCCGCTATACCGGCAGGAATGCGTAGACCTCGGTCTAGGAGCTGAATGAAAGGTGATACACAAGGAAGAAGTATTAGTTTGTTTACCAAAACGAACTATGCCCATTTTGTTATGGCAAGTTTTGCTATAAGAAATGCTCCTCGTGTTTATTAGCGAAATTCGAAAAAAATCATTGCGTAGGAAATCAGTTTGGCACGATATTTGTGACCACTTTATACACCTTTCGGTCGTATAAAACAGGTCAAAAACTGTCCAAATCCACAAATAAAATTTTTTGTTTTGAATTTCTGTATGGCAAAATAGTGAACTTTTCGTAAACATTAACGGCAAAGAACTCACCAACACTGGGAGACCGTGAGTTCCTGCCCACCTGTCATTTCCCATCTCGGACCTCGGTGGCGCTATGACGAAGCCATTTGGGAGAGTTACGGTGAAACCGTAACGTAACCCAGACAGCATAGCGAATTTCACTGAAGCAATAAACGCAGCTGCGTCAATAATCTTCCCGAAAACCAGCAGCATTGCGGGGCGTAAAGCCCTCAGAAGGTGGAACCATTACACGAAGAAGGCAGTCTTAGCCCGGCGAAAAGCCGTTCGACGAATCAAACGGCTTCCCATCGATGATCCGGATAGGGAAAATGCGCTCTGTACCTATCGAGAACGGCACAATCAGTGTCGCCATTTGGTCCGGGATGCCAAACGATCAAGTTGGACGGACTTCCTCGAAAGCATAAACGCCTCACAGTCTTCGGCAGAGCACTGGGGTAAGGTCATCGCAAGTGGCAAGCACTGCACGGCCCTACTGCATATACAGGTAGACGGCACTGCAGTCTCCGACCACGCAATCGTTGCAGATAAGCTTGTCAATTACTTCGCTGACCTCTCGGCAATTTGCAAGTACGAGGAGACCTTCCAACGGCAAGCAAACCCATCGACTTCGTTCGTAAGCAGTTTTCACGTTTCTCCGGACACGAACAACATAAGGGATTTCACCTGACAGGAGCTTCTGTTCGCGCTTAGTAGAAGCTACGGGAAATCAGCCGACCCAGACGAGATTGGCTGCTCGCTGCTCAAGAACCTGCCTACTTCGGGTAAATTAAAAATGATGGAACTCTTTAACCAGCTTTGGCGGACAGCCTCGTATCCAAAGCATTGGTGGGGAGCTTAGAGGTGTTCGAGCGGATGGTCAGCCGACACCTCAAGCAGCTTCTCGAGGCTGGCGGCCTTCTAGACCATCGATAACACGCATTCCGGAAAGGCCACGGTACATACACGTATTTTGAGATGCTAGGAGAGCTCCTTAAGGACGCCAAGGATAGTGGTCTCCATACGGAGTTGGTTACCCTGCACATTGCGAAAGCTTTCAACCGTACATGGACGCCCTTGGTACTAAAGCAACTCTTCAGCTGGGGCCTTAGCGGCCATATCATTAATTTCGTCCGAAAATTCCTAACCGAGTTTTGGTAGGTGATACCAATCCCGCACTTTCTGCGAGGAAACTAGCGTTCCTCAAGGTTCAGTGATCGCTGTCACCTTGTTCCTGGTAGCCATGAACAGTGTGTTGGAGCGGTTACCAGCGAACATCTACATCTTCGTGTACGAAGTCGATGTGCTGATCGTAGCCACAGGTTAGATACCGGGACGAACGAGGATCAGGGCCCAAGCAGGGGTTTCTGCCGTGGCCAGATGGGCCTCTTCGAAAGGCTTTCAGCTGTATTCTGGAAAGATCACTAGGTGCCACGTTTGCCAGTACCAACATCGGGTCTGCGGACCTTCCATAAAGATCGGTGATCAAGCCTGTGAAACTGCTGGGGGTTGTCATTGACCGGTCGCTGAGTGTTGACCAGCACCTTCAAAGGTTCAAGGTCGGCTGTTGCAGCAGGATCACCTCATCCGCACAATCTCCCGTACCCACCGCTGCAACAAAAGAGAAGTACGTTTCCGTGTTGCCAGAGCCATCGTGGACAACCGGCTGATGTAGGGACTCAAGCTGACCTACATCGCCACCGACAAGGCAATACAAACACTCGCTCCGGTGTACACTGGAAACTCCATTTACGAAGTGGAGTGCGTTATCTGGGATTTACTTCGTAAAAACAAAACCTCATTATTTGGAATTTACTTCGTAAAAATGTTTTTCAAAAGATTGTCAAATATCCAACAATTTGGGTATTTTTGGAATCTGAGTGACATGTAGGAACCATAAATTCATATCTGACGCCATTTTGATATCCAAGATGGTGGCTTCTGGTTACGGAAAAAAATGGCGACAGACATGGATTTCTTGTCCCTACACGTCACCCCAATTCCAAAAATACCCATATTGTGGGTTATTAAACAGTATCTTTCTGTTTTAGTAAAATTATAACTGAATATATAGTTTGTTGCCAGAATTTGAACCGTATGCGTAGTGCGTACAAAATAAATAAAATTCAAAATAAGTGGCTTCAAATATGATATAATATTAGGACGTTTGACGTTAGGACGGAATTGAAACTCTTAGGACGAATCAAAAAAATCCAAAATACAGGAACGGTCGAAAATCACTGCTGATCTTGAGATCAGCAAAATCACAAACAGAAAATCACTGCTGATCTTGAGAGTAGCAAAATCACAAAGCAGAAAATCAAGGCTGATTTTAACCTTAGCTGATTTTGAGATAACGGAAAATCAAGAGCTTGGTATTACAGTCAAAGTAAAAAACCGACATCCGCCGCCATTTTCGAATCCGAGATGGCGGACCAAAATCCAATAAGGTGGCCCCCGGACTAGGAATATGCATCTAAACACATGCAATATAGGTATCTGCGGAATGGGCTCGATGCGAGGAAGTAGAAAATTGATTTTGAAATCCAATATGGCGGACCAAAATCCAATAAGGCGGCCCCCGGACTAGGAATATGCATTTAAACTTATGCAATATTTGTATCTACGGAATGGGCTCGATGAGGGGAAGTGGAAAATTGACATCCACCGCCATTTTGGAATCCAAGATGGTGGACCAAAATCCAATATGGCGGCCCCTGGAAAGGGAATATGCATCTAAACCCATGCAATATGGGTGTCTGAGAGATGGGCTCGAGAAGTGGAAGTAGACAATTGAAATCCGCCGCCATTTTGGAATTCAAGATGGGGAATATCAATTTTCCACTCCTCCTCATCGATCCTATTCCGTAGATACCCATATTGCATGAGTTTAGAGGCATATTCCTTGTCCGGAGGCCGCCATATTGGATTTTGGTCTGCCATCTGTTTTTTTTTTTCCTTTGGTTTGTTTTTTTTCCGTCGATCTTGTTTTCCGTGCTGAGCTACTGACGTGCCAGGAAGGCAGCTCCCACACCTGGATCCTACCTATTGACCCATCAACTCATGAACCGGGGACCAACGGCTTTACTTCCCATCCGAAGGAAGGCGTGATCAGAGATGTTATGCCTCAGAACATCCCGGCGGCGCCGACTGGGATTGAACCCAGGCCTGCTGGGGTGAGAGGTAATCACACTTACCACTACACCACTGGCGCCGTTGGTCTGCCATCTTGGATTTGTGGAAGCTATCTTGGGTTGAAATCCACCATTTTAATTTCATCCGGAATGTTGACTTGAATTTCGGAATGCCCCAAACTCTAGAATTACACATATCTTCTAATCCTATGATTTTCGATGATTTTGATCTTGGTTGATATTGCTGCTGGTAGATTTTAGGAATCAAAATCACGGCTGATATTGGTCGAAAATCACGTGTGATTTATGTGGTGACGATGGCTTGTGATATTGGTACCTGTGATTTTTGGTGATATTGATGTTGAAAGATTGCTGATTTTAATTTTCTGATCTTGATTTTAGCCAACACTGGGACGAATTTAGAATCAAAAAGTAGTGTTAAAATTTTTAAAATTTCTACACAATTTGGGACTCATTATCAAATCCAACGGTACTTCTCAAACCTCTAATTGTTCGAAACAAATTAATTTGTAGTAGGTTCATTATCACAATTTTAGTGACTACTGATTTTAGGCAGAATATAATTTTTCAACACACACGTGTCGGTCGAATTAGGATTTATCCCAGGCTACTATTGTAGAAAAACGTAATTGATAGATATTGGGCGGAACGCGTCGGAATGTTTAGAAAAATAGGGCGCACGCTTGATCCGGTTTAAGATACATTGTTGACTGCTTTCGGGAACGTGATTTAATTTTAATAACTTGTTTACTTGTTTAACCATTGAACGTCGCGTGAAAGTGGAACTTAATGAAGGCATCAGTGCTTTTTCGTAACTTTTAGTTTTCGGATTAGAAAAATCATCGGTTGCAGGACAGTGTTACCGATTTATATTGGATAATCCAAAGCTATGTGTATCATTATAACATTAAATTTTGAATAACAAATGATAAGACAATCTTATTCAAATGTCGTAATAATACCTCTGACCAAGGAAAAATGATTTATATAGTTTTCATAAAAGTTGACGATACAAATACTAATGAGGAAAGGAATTCCGCATTTCCTTTTCCCAAGTCCTTTTCCTCTGCTTCCCTTCCCTTCTTCTCTTTTCAGAAAGCGAGTAATGGCGCTATAACCATATGCCATATAGGGCTAGGACAAGAGTTAGTGCTCAGGTCCCAACCGCTAGAAGAAAATGGTAGCGAGCAAGGGCGCTATAACCTAGGCGAATACAGCATTCCCTCCGTATAGGTTACGTCCGCACACCGCTCTCTGTTGTCCTTCGACTGAGGTCGGCTGGATCGATTGAGGGATGGCAGTGGGTTGGCGGTGCCGTCCACGCTTGTACGGAGGGAGGACTGTACGCTCGAACACAAGGGGTAAATACCTGTGTTCCATCCCAGGAGATCGGACAACCAAGGAGTGTACATTAACTTTCTTAGCTCTGTCACTCCCAACGATTTATATAGCCTATTTTCAAATCCTGCATACGGAGCGGTTGGTACGGTATGTCCCCGCTCTTTGATTACCTGTGGATTAAATGTTAACCACTGTCTATACTTATTAAGTAGACATGGTAAACATTCACTTCCACAAAAATTAACTAAACGCTACACAGTAGGCCTGGCCGCTTTATTGTTTGTTTCACATCCTTGATGTGCAGCAGGCATTAATAATGACAAGAAAAATGATAGATGTATCATTTTCCAGGATTCTTTCAAGTACTGGCTGTGTATGTGTAGACTAGACTAGACTATAGACTAGGTTCATTATCACAATCAGGGCCCCACAAAGTCACTTTCAATCGAAAATCATCAAGTGACGATGAAGCTGTAAACCATCACTTTCAATTGAAAATCATTCTGTCTTCTCTTCGAGCAGATCCCCGTCAACATCACCAGAACCAGTTTCGATCAGTTTTCATGCTGTTTGTTTTGGTTTGACTCGTGTTCATTTCTTCTATCATTGTCAAATGAACTTACTTACTATTTACGCATTGAAGCGAAGCTGTTCGATCCAAATTCGCGCAGTTTTCATGACTTTTGTTGATTGTTCACTCGGTTCATTTAAGCGTATTCGCATAGATCTGTGCACGTGGATGTAAAATTTATCATTGACGGGTATCAATATGGGTATTTAATGAATCGGGGTGACGTCTGAATATCGAAAATTGATATTCGACGCCATTTTTAAATCCAAAATGGCGGCTTCCAGTTTAATAAAAACTGGGAATTACTGTCAAACACCTATCAATAAAAGTATTTTTGGAATCGGGATGATGTCTAGTGGATGAAAATCGATATCCGACGCCATGTTGAAATCAAATATGGCGACTTCCAACTTAATAAAAAGTGGAAATAAAGTCAAATACACATCAATATTGATATTATTGTAATCAGTATGAAGTCTACAGATCGAAAATTGATATGCGACGCCATTTAGAAATCCAAGATGGCGGCTTCCGATTTCAGAACAAATGGGAAATATTGTCAAATACCCATCAACATAGGTATTTTTGGTATCCGGATGGCGTCGAGAGGCCGGAAATCGATATCCGACGCCATTTTGAAATCCAAGACGGCGACTTCTGATTTGCAGAAGTGTCAAATACCCTAAAATATGGCTATTTTCAGCATGTAGGGTATATTTGCAGGGTATTTGATGCTTTCTGAACCCTGATGGCCGCAAAAATTTGATTTCAAAATGGTATCTGATACGATTTTCGGCATCTACGCGTTGTCCCCGTTCCTAGAATAACCATATTGTAGGGTATTTGACACTTTTTCTGAAACCCCAATATAGTCCATATCGTCGGATATCGATTTTCGGCATCCACGCGTTGTCCCCGTTCCGAAAATACTCATATCTTAGGATATTTGACACGTTTTATGAAACTTGATGGCCACCATCTTGGATTCCAAAATAGCGTCGAATATCGGTTTTGGCATCTACGCGTTGTCTCGTCCCGAAAATACCCATATTGTAGGGTATTTGATACTTTCTGAATCCTGATGGCCGCCATATTGGATTCCAACATAGCGTCGGCTATCGATTTTTGAGATCTACGCGTTGTTCCCGTTCCTAAAATACCCATATCTTTGGGTATTCGACACATCCGAAAATCAATTGTCACTATTTTGGATTCCAAAATGGCGTCGGGTATCGATTTTCAGCATCTACGCGCCATCCCCGTTCCGAATATATCCTATTGTAGGGTATTTGACACTTTTTCTGAAACCAGATGGCCACCATTTTGGATTCCATAATGGCGTCGTATATCGATTTTCGGCACCTTCGCGTCGTCCTCGTTCCGAAAATACCCATATTATAGGTTATTTGAGACTTTTCCTGGCCCCGATGGCCGTCATTTTGGACTCCAGAATGGCCTCGTTATTTTAATTTTCGTTTAACATAAAATAACATATTATTACTATATATAATCCAGATACCATCCCTATCGGCAACCGATATTGTGCGGATAATATATTTTGATACTTGACGACGCGATGCGTGACAAGTCGAATGAGCCCGAATTGAAGTGAAAATGGAAAACGAAGGAAGCAGTTTTCGAGTCATTCATTGCGTCAATTGAAACAAGTCTTTGCTTCGAATGAAATGAACTGAAGCACTTGACGAACGAAACAAGCGATAATCAAGTCATGTTTGACAGGAGGAATGTTCATCGTGGTTCGATAACAAGAAACACAATGACTTACATGAAAATGATATTGCTCTAAATGAAGCGATTCTGCGGAGAGTTAATTTTCTTTTCTTAGTTTCGAAAATGCATAGCCCTCGTTTCAGGGCAATATGATCAAAGAGGTCAACATGGCCGATAATAGTCGTGATATTCAAACCATTCAGGAGCTTATGGAAAGCCCTCTGAATTTGTCCATAGATCCATCAATGAACTATTTTATAAAGTTTAACGAAGAATGGATAGAAAAGTACAACCTAAGAAGCCGTTTTGCACCATTAGAAATGGCACCGGATAAGATTTTATCACAACTAGTATTAACGAGGTCCTTTGCTGTTCTTTTCCCATATGACATAATAGATGATCTCGTCCCACGTTTCTGCGATGAGAAAACGGGTGAAGACCTGCTATATGTGATTCCTGAAGTAGCGTTCGAGTTCTACGCCGCAATGTACGTTCCCGCGACTTCGCATTTTGAGGAGCCTTTCAATCGCATTACGATGCAGTTTGTCGAAAATGGTTTGGTCAACTACGGACTAAGCTACCAGAAATTTAAATCACAATTAGCGTACGTTGCGCGATACCGAAATAGGAATTTTATTCCAAGCGAAATAGGAATGGAAACCATCAATTTGAAAGCGTTGAC